>NC_052148.1:166704828-167304828 GCF_902713615.1 Scyliorhinus canicula
TGAATGTTATGAAACAGAATCCACGCCTCTTATTTGTTTTGTTGTCCGTGGGAAGTTCTATTGATTCCACCTAAAATGAAAAAGACACCATTGATTTTCCAGGAATCATCTGCCAAAGCAGTATTCATAACTACATCATTGGACATAACAGCAAAACTGGAATACATCTTCCAGGTTCAGTAAGTGGCCACTGAAAAAGCCTCCGAACAATAAACAAAAATTTAAATAATAACTTCCTTTAACCCTCATCATATAATCAAAGTGGTAACAAATCAACATGTATTCAATCTCCAATTTATACAATCCTGTATATTAATCTTCCCACTGATTTATCTTTCCTCCCCAGCCCCCAACCAATTTCACGGCATACTAAACTGGTCCAATTTATTTGTGCACCCTCCACCAGCAACAACTTGAACCAATAGCCACACAGGTTCATCCAACAAGAGATCACATATATGTCACAATGAAACCTCCAGGATGAGATGTACGTACTTCCCCAAAAGCTCCAAAGTATTCCCTGATCTTCTCCTCAGCCGTATCAGGTGAAAGACCGCCTACAAATATCTTCTTTACTGGTTCCTTTTTCATTGCCTTGGCTTTTTTTGGATCAATTACCTTGCCATTCAATTTATGCTCCTTCTGTTCCATAACCTACATAACAGGACAAAAATACACAAAACATCACTTAGCAGATAAATACAAAAACTTGATTTCATTAAGCCGTTTTCTTCTGAACCCACTTTTTTTAAGCCCATGGTTTTATGATCAAATACCTTATCCACACTGTCAGCCTCTTTAAACAGGACGAATCCAAATCCTCTTGAACGCCCTGTAATGGGATCCAACTTTAATGTGCAATCTACCACCTCTCCAAATTTAGAGAAATAGTCCTTCAGATCTTTCTTTGTGGTATCCCAGCTGAGGCCACCCACAAACATTTTTCTGCAGAAACAGTGAAGTATATATACACATCAGTAGCCAAATCAAAAATTAAGCTGCCTCATACAGTAACCATGTTTCCCTGGTGCGCCTCCATCAAGAATGCATGCAGAAAGCTATTCGGTGGACACACATTAGGCAATTTTATTTTCAAATCAACAATGTAGTAGATGCACAAGTAACATTAAACTTAAGCAATTGGTTAGCAAGATTAGGGCCTTGCAAATTTACTTTGTATTTCTCCAAAACAATCAAAATAAGTCAAGGCAATGTCCATGACACCGAACTCCAGCTAAGCGTCTTAGAATTCTCATAATGAAGTCTCCAATCATACTGGCATTCAATATTGGACAATTTATTTGGCTCAGGGCTTTCAAGACCAATTCTAAGAAAATGGCACTTAAACATCATCCCCGGCAATGAGTAAGAATTACCTAGTTAAAAAAAGACTATTTCTCAATCAGTCAACAAAGTTAGGACAGTACACTGGAGTATTCTATGTACTGCACATTTAAGATACTAACAGTGCAATTTTCAAATGAAGTTGGTTTTCTTGCTTGAAGACAATTTTGTTTGCATTAAATGTTGGGATCAGTGGCAAGTGCAATGCTATATCAACCCAAGTATATACTTGTGCCGGAGGCAGTTCCAATTGGAAGACACCTGTGATGGCAAAGCTAAGCAAAATCAAAATGAACAAGGGCTTAAAAGATTGGGCAAGAATTATGTTTTAAACTAATTAAAAACAAGCCGTGTCATACATGTAGCAAAAATACTAACAGATTAAATGTTTGCTATGGATAGCTCTACTAAAGATTCCTGCAACCTCCAATACAATTTATACAGGTAGTGTCTTCTTCCTGGACTTGGCAGCAATACTGGAAAATGACACTTGCAAAGAAAATGGCACATGCAATTGCAGATCGAGGGCACACTATTTTCTGCTAAAAATGCTTGTCCTGGCCAGAAAATTGTTCTCAATATAGGTGTTGGGTGAGAAATCTGTATGAATGGACATACCCTCCTAAAATTGATGTTTTGCTGGGCAAGATACTACAAACAAGTGTACCCTGCCCAGATCACTACTCTTTACATGCAAACCGCAAACAGCCTATTTGGCGACAACCAATTCCAACCCTGACTTTAAACATTCAGACTTTAAAAGATCCATGGATCAGGAATTGAAACACTGCATATTTACTTATTTCTCAAGCAACAGGACCAATTGCAACATGCTAACTGCTACCCTGTCCAAGCAAAAATAACTCTCCATGCACCACGGATATGACCAATATTTCAGATCTGTATGCACCAATGCGGTTCATACTTTCCTAGTAACTCATTCGGAGACTTGAGGATAGCCTAGGGATCAGAATTTTTCTTCAACATAGACATTGAATTGGGTGCTCCCAAACACAACACTAAAAAGAGATCCTAATGGAAAAAAGACATTTTGAAAAAAATGAATGCAGAGCGTCAGGACAATGGGCACACTAGGCAGACCAAAGGATGCCACTGTTGATTGATGTGCACAGATCAATAAAGGCAACTTTTAAGGACCTCCCAAAAAGCAGGCTTAGTCTCTTTCTCCAAAACCAGATTTAAGGATCACAACCGTCCAAATAATTGACCTGCTTGAATATTTAAGAAAATCATTCATGTTCATGCATGAAAGATTAAGATTACTGAGCACAGCAAGTAAAAATCAAGCCAAATGCAATTATACATCAAATTAAACATTGCAGCATTTATTAGTTACAGGTATGATTCCTGGGTGTTTATTACAAGACAAATATTAAAAATTCACTGGTGTATGCAACCTGAATATTTTAAAACCTTAAATTATCTGCTGCCAAAATGGCAAAGTTAATGCTGTGAACAAAAATCAAGACAAGTTGTCTCAATGACAGAACCACTTTTAAAAATTAAACAGGAATCAAATGGTCCAATTTATCCTGCGCTACAGAATAAAACCACTAACTGAACAAATCAAACGAAAAAGCACAGTATCACCCAAGTTTGTTGACAGAGCGCTTAAAATGTCGAAAAATTACAACCATGGTAAATCAAAAGCCACTCCATTCTCAACCCTCTTTTACAATTCTAAAAATCAAATTAAAATATTCCTCGACAACGGCGTACATGATTAATTTGAGACAATGAAACAATGCAAGATTTTCAAAAGCTGGATCCACTCCTACCTTGTAACAAGCCCGTTAAAAATCCCTAACGCGGGAAAGGGGGGCACATGGGAGAGGAATCTCAACCGGAAATCTGCACCATCATACGTGGAGTCATTTTAATCTCCCCAGCGCCGGTTACCGAACAGGCGTGAACATGACCCCTGGATTTCTAAACATAAAAGGGATGATGGGGCTGGAAAAGCGACGGTTCCGCAACTCCCTCCCTCCCACATCCTCCCGCCACTAACTCAATGAGCCTCTCTCCCAGTTCTCTAATGCTCTCCTTAACATGCGGCACCTCTTTACAACGAAACAACCACCTTTCGGCAGAAGGACCCGGTTTCATTGTCGAGAAAGCGCATTTTCAAAGTTTTTGAAACGTGCCGCAATCTATTTATGGATGGGTTTTTTAAAAAGGCGTTTAACGCATTTTTAAACCTCATCGATTACAGCCGCCATAAAGAGGGGAGGGGGGATGAAGAATCGAAATGCAAGGCTCCCCCCTAACAAACAGCCTCAAGGACATTGCAGCCCTTTGATATCCCGCCTTCCCGCGGAGACTGGTCTCCGGGAGTACCCAACGTGCGCACCTCGGGGGGGGGGGGGGGGGAGCACCGCCAACCCGGGCCTCTATAAAATTTACAAGCGGATTTTATAGGCCCCGCGGCTCCTCACCCTTCGTCTTCCTCCGTTTTACTGGCGTCGATCTTGGCCCCTTCGGTCTCTGTGACTGCGCCCGACCCGTCGCCGCCCTCGTTCGCCTTGGCCTCCATCGCCGAATCGGTAAGGCCCGCCGCCCCCGTCTCGCCGGCCGCCGCCATCTCCTGCAGGTCTTGTCCAGCAGCCTCGGCCTCCACCTCGGAGAACTGCACCGCCTCCGACATCTCGCTCCGGCCGCACGCACAAAAAGAAGGACCGGGAAGCCGCTGCACCGCCCTGGTCAAAGGAAAAGAGACACAGCCGACTCACCAAGTAAAGGAGCCCCGCCCGCGCGCGGTACCACCTCCCGCTTCTTTTTTTTTTAAAAATCAACCGGGCTGTTTTATTTTTTCAAAAAAGGTAAACCCGGCGGGGGCTCCGGTGGCGAGTCAAGTGTCTCTGCCCACGCCTTAGACACAGGGCTAGAGAGGGAGAGCCGCCGCGCACGCTCTTCTCTTTAAATAATGGTGTCCTCACAAAATGGCCGCCGCGGCCGGGACCAAGGCCCAGGGTCGATCACGTGATCGCGGGGCGGCAACCAACCGCGGCTCAGGAATAGCCGACGCAGGCGCCGTGGTGGGAGAGGGAAGAACTGGAATGTTACCAACGAGAGTCGATTGAGCCGGCGCAGTGGACAAGAGATAACCGCGCTGCCGGAAGCAAATAGCAGGAGGAATAGAGTGGCCATTGTGATGTCATGCGCTGGAGGAGAGGAGTCCTCCTGTGCACGTGGGGTGCTGGCTGTGCCGACTCAATTGCGACAAAACCCATCACCAGCGGATGTCGCGCAGTATTGAGAAGTCCAGTTCGTGCATTTCCCGCAAATCTCAATATGTCTTTCACCAGTTATAAAGTTGGGAGTTGCTTACGCTGGAATTGATTTTTCGGATTACAACGAAACGCTATTTATTTCTGTCATTGGCCCTCCCTATCTTCGAATGCAACAACATGCTGCTTGGTAAGTGCGTTCATCCTGGCTCATGTCATGTAGCTGATTGCTACCTTGTAACTCATGGGCGTAACCAGTTGTTACAATGTACAAAGATATTTGACCCTATTCAAGCACTGGATCACTGTTATGTGCGGTGCCTGATCATCGCACTGTGTTTTGGGTGTTCTATCAGAGAAACGCAGTAATGTTTATTTGTTCACGCAGGTAGTTCTTTTCATTTGCTCTTGGGATGCAGCAATGTTGGCAAGTCGACATCAGTTGCCCATAAGACGGTTTTGAGTTCGAGCCTCACTCCAGGACACGAACACTAAAATCAAGGCTCACACTTCAGTGAAATGCTGCAAGTGCAGTCTTTTGGATGAGATGTTAAATAATCTGGCATGATATCACAGTGGTTTGCACTGCTGCCTCACAGGGATCCGGGTTAAATTCCGACCGCGGGAGACTGATCGTGTGGGGGTCCTCCACAGTCCAAAGATGTGCAGGCTAGGTGGTTTTGTATGCTAAGTTGCCCCTTAGGGTGGGGTTGCAGGAATGGTCTTTCGAAGGGTCAGTGCAGATTCGATGGGTCGAATGGCCTCCTGCACTGTAGGGATTCTATGAGTTGCCCTCTCAGGTGGACCATTTCAAAGAAGCGTAGGAGTGTTCATCCCTGCTGACCCGGCCAGCATTTATCCTTCAATCAACAACACAAAAGCGGGTCATTATGACATTGCTATTTGTGGAAGACCGCTGTGCTCAAATTAGTTGCCATGTTTCCTACATTATAAGAGCAACTAAACTTCATTGGCTGCAAAGTTCTTTGAGATCTCTGGTATTTGTGAACGGCACCATCTAAATGAAAGAGGTCAGGAGCTGAGTGATCCTGGCGGAACCCAAAGTCGAGTGTCAGTGAGCAGGTTATTGCTGAGTAAATGCTGCTTGATAGCGCTTTTGTTGACCTCCTCCATAGAAAGCATCCGATCTGGTTGCATCACAGTGCTCGGCCCAGGACTGCAAGAAACTTAAGAGAGTCGTGAACACCGCCCAGTCCATCATATGAACCTGCCTCCCATCCATTGACTCCATCTACACTTCCCGCTGCCTGGGGAAAGCGGGCAGCATAATCAAAGACCCCTCCCACCTGGCTTACGCACTCTTCCAACTTCTTCCATCGGGCAGGAGATACAGAAGTCTGAGAACACACACGAACAGACTCAAAAGCAGCTTCTTCCCCGCTGTTACCAGTGATGACCCTCTTATGGACTGACCTCATTAACACTACACCCTGTATGTTTCATCCGATGCTGGTGCTTATGTAGTTACATTGGATACCTTGTGTTGCCCTATTATGTATTTTACTTTATTCCCTTTTTTTCCCATGTACTTAATGATCTGTTGAGATGCTCGCAAAAAAATACTTTTCACTGTACCTCGGTACACGTGACAATAAACAAATCCAATCCATGACTTTACTGATCGAGAGTAGACTGACGGAGCGGTAATTGGCAGGGTTGGATTTGTCCTGTTTCTTGTTTACAGGACATACCTGGGCAATATTCCACATTGCCAAGTAGATGTCAATGTTGCAGCTGTACTGGAACAGTTTGGCCAGGGGCACGGAAAGTTCTGGAGCACATCTTCGGTGCCATTGCTCGAATATTGTCAGGGCCCATAACCTTTGTGGTGCCCAATGCCTTCAGTTGTAATAATTTCTCTCTCTCTGACATCCCTGTTCCCCTTCATATCTTGAAAACTTTAATCAAATTCCAAGGAATGCAAATTTGTGTAATTTCTCCTTTTAATTTAAAGCTTGGAGTCCAGGTATAATTCTGTAAATCTACGCTCCACTCCCTCCAGTGCCAACATATCCTTCCTTTGTTTTTTATAAATTTAGAGTACCCAATTATTTTCTCCAATTACGGGGCAATTTAGTGTGGCCAATCCACCTATCCCGCACATCTTTTTGGGTTGTGGGTGTGAAACCCACGCAGACACGGGGAGAATGTGCAAACTCCACACTAACAGTGACCCAGGGCCGGGATTCGAACCTGAGTCCTCAGCTCCGTAGGCAGCAATGCTAACCACCGCGCTGCCCCCAACATATCATTCCTAAGGTGTAGTGTCAAAAACTGCTGACAGTATTACCTGTGTGGTCTAACCAAGCTTTGTATAGCCGGAGCACAACTTCTGCCCCATTGTATTCTATTTGACTTCTTACGTTCATGGCATTTTAATGATCTATATACCTGTAGCCTTAGTATTTCTAGCGTTTCACCTTTTTAGGTCCAGGGTAGATGACATAGCTTTGTATACATTGAGCTGCATTTGCCACAGATTGTAATTCAATGAATCTGTTAAACTCCCTTATATTTCGGTACTTCCATCTGTACTGCTTAAATGCAGCTTATCTTCGTATCAATAGCAAATTTGGATATGTGGTTTTCTATTCCATCTAAAAGCTGTTCAAAGAGGTTTTAAGGATTGTCTTAAAGAAGGAACTCGAGGTATAGGGAGGGAATGCCAGAATTTGGGGCGTGGACAGCCGACGGCTGGTGGAGTGATTAAAATTCAGGATGTTCAAGAGGCCAGAATTAGTGCAGATCATGGGAAAGATAAACAGAGAGGGGACACAAAAGAAGTTGGGGAGAAACTAGAAAAAGGTGCAAGTTCAGGGTTAGGGCCGGGCAGGGGGAGCTTTAGAGGAAATTTGGCCCAGTGGGGAAAGGAGGGAAACGACAGGGGCAGTTGAGCAGATGGTCTCTCTGTTAACGACAGATAGTCCAATAGCTCATGACACTTATTGCTGGAGGTGAGAGTGGGGGAGGTGTTTTAACAAATGGTTTGCAGAAAAAAGAAGCCAGTGGTTATCATTGTATTCCAGGATTACCCTGGAATAGTGAGTAGATTCAGCAGACAGGAGCAATATTCAATAATACTTCATGTGGCCAGCCAGATCTGACAGCGGATGGCTAAACCCCATATCCTTTCAAGTCTGTGCCCTTTGGCTTAAGAGAGCAGAGATGAGGACTGTGCTGGGGAAACAGCATGGATGAGAGAAAGTAATGGTTTTATTGGCAACTAGGGCAATAATGGTGAGCGGGAGGTTGAGCAAACCAGCAGTTGCAGAAATGTGGTGAATGCTAAATAGTTGGTATTTTTAAAGGGCAATCAGAAATGAACCGGAGGACAGTTTTGTATCAGGGACATATAAAGAAGGAGATAGGGTTGCAGCATGGAAGGAGTATGTGGGTGGTGGAAGCGATCAGCCATGGTCTTATTTATGATTTAAATGATAGGACCACATAAGATAGCAGGACCAAGGGTGGCACGAATATAGGATAGGTAATTTACATGGAAGGACAGATTGAGGGAAGGACAGAGAGACCTGATGAATTGAGATTGAAATCAATGAGGATGATAAGCTGTTTGATGCAGAGGCTGAGGAAGGAAAGCAGTAAAAATATTTCTCTGAGAATATTTTAATGTACTTAGGAAGGTGGTAGAGAATGATGATGATTTTCACTGAGTGGAGTGGAACAAAGTGAGATGCTCAAAGGAGGACAAAGTACCAGAACAGTGGAGGTCTGGCCAAGATGTGGTCTGCTGATGAGCGCTGTTAAGACTGCAAAGGTCTTTACAGGACAGATGGAAGACCTAGTCAGGCATGGAAGCTTCGTTAATGGAAGATGTCATCACCCCCTCAGCCAGGTTTCCGAACAATTAAGTTTGATTGCTCTGACTGCAAAAACATTTAATCATTTATTTTGCGTTACAATACAAATAAGTATTAGCCACTGGTTACCTTTTATATATTGTTAGCATAAATCTGCAGTTAATTTGAGTGATGCTTAATCTCTGACATCATAAATATTTTTCTTAACCTTTTTCCTTTTTAACTTTGTTCATATAATTTTTTTAGACTCCATTGAATTCCCACAGTGCAGAAGGAGGCCATTTGGCCCATTGAGTCTGCACCAACCCTCCGAAAGAGCACTCCACCCAGGTCCACCCCCGTAACCCAGCGCATTGAACATGACCTATCCACCTAACCTGCACATCTTTGTACTGTGGGAGGAGACTGGTGCACCCGGAGGAAACCCACACAGACACGGATTAGTGAGATCCCAGGAGTCCTGCTGCCTGTGAACTGATCTACTCTCAGGGAAACAGGCGGTGCTCTTGCTAAGCCTCCAGGAGGAGACGAGCTAGTGTATGAAGGTGTCCTGTTCCGTATTCATTCTTGTCCCCATTTGCTTCCATCACCAGTTTTGCAAGGAAGTGCCTGGCTGCTTATTCCCACCTCACTGCAGGAACTCTTATTAGAAACTCAATGGAGTAGGAAATCAGAACTGCGTCCTACTTGTTCACATCTCTACTCAGGAACAGCTCCAGGAGTACGAATACAGTTTCAAGTTCATACTGTTGGGTCTTCTGCATGTTATTTATAACTTAAGTGGTGTATCATCTTTTTTGCCAAACTAAGATTATATCTTCAAAATAATTTATTTGTCTCAAAGTTGCAACAATGTAACTATAAATAAGTTTATATAGTAACTTGTGCATATTTTTTAATGTTTTTCTTAGTATTTTTGCGGCAAATAAAATATTCAGTATAAAGTCTTGACTTGTGCCTTTTTATTTAAAAACAACACCTCAAAAGTTCTTCACATTTATTGAAAGGTACTTGTAACTGTTGCTGATTAAATCAATGAGTAATAACAGCAAAATACTGCAGATACTGGAAATCTGAAAGAACAAATACTGGAAAGA
Organism: Scyliorhinus canicula; assembly: GCF_902713615.1. NCBI lineage: Eukaryota > Metazoa > Chordata > Chondrichthyes > Carcharhiniformes > Scyliorhinidae > Scyliorhinus > Scyliorhinus canicula. The sequence continues at coordinate 166,714,357 of NC_052148.1, forward strand.
TTCAGCAGGTCTGGCAGCACCTTTGGAGTGGGGGGAGTTAAGATTTTGAGTTAAATATCTTCGCAAAATATTAACTCTCAATCTCTCGCCACAGGTGTTGAGCTTTTCCTGCGGTTTGTTCTTATTTCAAAAAGTAATCGACCTGTTTTGGCCTTATTGATGAAGAATGTTGGCCAGGACACCAGGAAAATTTTAATTCTAATTATAATCTTTTTTTATTGTCACAAGTAGGCTTACATTAACACTGCAATGAAGTTACTGTGAAAAGCCCCTAGTCGCCACATTCCAGCGCCTGTTCGGATACACTGAGGGAGAATTCAGAATGTCCAAATTACCTAACGGCGCGTCTTTCGGGATTTGTGGGAGAAATCTGGAGAACCTGGAGGAAATCCATGCTGACACAGGATAATCTCATTGGAGCTTAAACATCCAATTGATCTCTCAGGAAGGCAAATGGTAACCTTAGTCCCTCATCTGAGGGACGCACCTCGAACAATGCAGTTTCACCTCCGTACTGCACTGGAATGTAAACCTCAATGATATGTTTGGCGTTCGATTTGAACATTCAGCCCTCCGACTCCAACGAGTCAAACTGACATATATATTAGGCGATGGCCCAGGACTTCTGTTTCCTCAGGGGGTCGTCCCCCAGAAGATGTGGTCAGGTAACACATACACACACACACCCCAGTCCCCAAGCAAGGATTGCATGAGAATCGCCTGGGAAGTTTATGCTTCCGATGCACAGTTACCTCGCACCTGGAGCCATCCAATACTCAGATTTAAATCAGAGACTTCAGATGGTTCCGACTCTCTGCAGAATACCTACCCAAGAAAAGCTAGAAGGTTAAAATCAATTCTAACTCCAGGGTAACCATGCTACTGACCAATGACCCCCACTACACCCTTAACAATCCCTCCCACCCCCCTCCACTTGCCCCTCCAACAACTACCTACCCGCTGTCTTGATACCCTCTGCACTGCCTTCCCAACTACCCTTTCCACCCTCCCAGCATCCCCTGATTGCCCTCCCAAAGTAGCGGAGACCTTTAAACGTACCTGGTTGACTGAAGCTAATGCCTTAAAAAGGAGGCAGCACATTTCCTACCAATCTCAATCCAATTGTGATTGCAATTCTTCAGAAGTTCGAATATTTTTTCAAATTACTTCTTATTCTGAATTCTATTTAAAGTAAAATCGAATTTCATTTTAGTATTTTCTGCTTGGTCATCTTCTGCCCTCTCCTGAAGGGAGAATATTTGAGTATGTCTCCCAAGGGTAGCATCAGGCCTCTGCTACCTCATCCAAATAGCTGTTGTTGATGTCTGATATCGGCAGGCATTGACTGCATCACCGCTCAGCCTGATCATCATCTTCAACTTTCATAGCCATCCACTGGGTAGCAACCAGTGTATCTAGAGCAGAGTGAGACAAATCATAAAATTAATCTGTGTAGATTGTTTTGATGGCAAATCATTGGAAACACATGAGAAAGGATAGAATCCCTACAGTGCAGAAAGGCCATTCGCTTTGACAAGGAGGCATGTCCATGCTTCTTGACTATTATACACAATATGGACTTCAGTGCCCCGAGCAAAGATTTCGACTCTCTGGTGCATGTACGTCTGAAGATTAATCTCTGCATGAGAAAGGGCTGGCGCTCCATGTCAATTTGTAGATCTTTTCACAAGGTGTAGAGGCTCCTGTGTCCATCTCCATCTTGATTTGCTCACCATCGCCCACCACTGTAGTAAAAATAGGCTTTGACCTTGCCACATTCACATTAAACATGCCGTGAGCTTGCTCTGAGCCATCTAATGATGCGTAGCTGATTGAGCAAGAAGCTCAGTCTTCACCCTGCGCTTTGCCACCCCTGAATTTTCTTTGATAAATACCCCTTCTTGCTGCACTGATAGCAGGGTGGCATAGTGGTTAGCACTGCTGCTTCACCGTCAGGGACCCAGGTTCGATTCCAACCTTGGGTGAATGCATGTGTGGTGATTCACTTTCTTGCATGTCTGCGTGGGTTTCCTCCAGATGCTCCGGTTCCACCCACAGTCCAAAGATTGCAGGTTAGGTGGATTAGCCATAATAAATTGTCCCTTAGCATTCAAGGATGTGCAGGTTAGGTAGGGTTAGGGGGTGACAGATAGGGTGGCTCTTTCAGAAAGTCAGTGTGGACTCGATGCTTGGGCGCTGGAAGTTCATATTGAATACAATAGTGAAGAAGCAAGGGCGCATCTTGTAGTCAAAGGGAAGGGGCTGAGTTTGCAAGGGCGGGACCTCCTTCCGCACTGTAGTGATTCTATGGTGATAAACAGCATCCAGAAATTTGCATTGATTCACATAGTGCGGCCCACCACACCTAAAAGACTCCTTTGCTTTAGCCTTTTAGCTTCCAACCTCTTTCTTCATTTGTGCAGCGCCCCCACCTGGTCACCAACATTAGCCTTCTAAATATCTTTACCATTACTACCATCCGTTTCCAGCCCTGTTGAATTCCCAGAGCCACCTTAAAGGCAATATGGTCTCACCCAACAACCATCGCTGAATGGTGGCCTCATTAATGCTGTAGACCAGACTATCTATCAGCAGATCATTCTAAACGGCTCCAAAATTACAGTGCTCTGAAAGCTGGCAAAAGTCTGTCACAAATTTATCTACTGATAGACCTGGTTTTCCAAAATGGCTATGACATTTAAATCTTTGAACAATGTTGCCTGGTATGGAGGGTGCTAGCTATGAAGAAAGGTTGAGTAGATTAGGATTGTTTTCGTTGGAAAGACGGAGGTTGAGGGGGGGGACCTGATTGAGGTCTACAAAATTATGAGAGGTATGGACAGGGTGGATAGCAACAAGCTTTCCCAAGAGTGGGGTTGTCAGTTACAAGGGGTCACGATTTCAAGGTGAGAGGGGGAAAGTTTCAGGGAGATGTGTGTGGAAAGTTTTTTACGCAGAGGGTGGTGGGTGCCTGGAAACGCTTTACCAGCGGAGGTGGTAAGACGCGGGCACGATAGCATCATTTAAGAAGCATCTAGACAGGTATATGAATGGGCGGGAACAGAGGGAAGTAGACCTTGGAAATAGGAGACAGGTTTAGATAAAGGATCTGGATCGGCGCAGGCTGGGAGGGCCGAAGGGCCTGTTCCTGTGCTGTAATTTTCTTTGTTCTTTCTTGGTTCTTAATCACCATGAGCTTCAGGTTATGGTGATTCTGGACCAAAGCAACCAAATCTGCAAAGGAAATCTCTCCTGGCTTCGTTGGCGTGGCCAATTCCTCATCAACTTATAAGTTTTCCGTCCCACACACACTCAGGAAAATCGAGTGCTGTTTTGCCTCTTTTCTATTCCATTTGCTGAAACCTCTCCCATGTATTCAGCTCAGCCCTCGCTTCTCTCATTGAACTCACCAACTGCCCTGAACATAGCCATGATGCTGCAAACTTGAAATTTCATCAAATAAACCCATGATGAAAACAAGCTACTCACTAAATGCAACCTCATGTTGCCAGACTGAAAAACTTTTTCTTTTGTCATTTACTTCTCGTCGCCAAAGACTCTAATCGGCTTCGGATTTTTTTTCTCCCAATTAAGGGGCAATTTAGTGTGGTCAATTCATCTACCCAGCATCTTTGGGTTGTGGGGATGAACAGGGAGAATGTGCAAACTCCACACGGACAGTGACCCAGGGTGGGGATCGAACCCAGTTCCTTAGCGCTGTGAAACAGCAGTGCTAACCACTGCGCCAACCCGGCTTCAGATTTAGCAAAATTGGCAAATTTATTATGAAATGCCCGATACCCTGATGATGCTTTTTTTTTCTCGCAATTAAATTATTTATCCTTTATGTTCTCAGGATGTCCCAAAGTGAATTGTTTTTAAAGTGCAGTCATATACAGAGGCAAATACAGCAGCCAATTTCAACAACAACAAATGTTTATATAGCGTCTTTGATGTAAGGAAACATTCCAAGGTGCTTCAGAAGAACATTGTCAAACTTATGACCCTGAGCCACGTAGAGACATTGTCAGATAACCAAATTCTTGGTCACAGAGGTAGGGTTTTAAGTAGTGCCTTAAAGAAGGACAGTAAGCCAGAGAGAAGAAGTAAGGAAGGGAATTCCACAGTTAGAGGCTTAGGCAACTGAAGGCACAGCCACCAGTGATGAAGTTGTTAAATTGGGGGTCCTCAAGAGGCCAGAATTAGATAAGCACAGATATCTCTGTGGTTACTGGGAGAGGAGGAGATTAAAAAGGCAGAGGGGCAAGGCCATGGGGGGAATTGGAAATACAGGATGAGAATTTTAAAGTCAAGACGTTGCTTGACGAGCTGCTAGTTTAGGTCAACAAACACTGGGATGATGGGGAAACAGGGCTTGGTGTGAATTGAGATACAGACAAAAGAATCGTGGATGACCTCAAGTTTACAAAGGCTAGAATGTGCGGGATCATGAAAACGCACATTGGAAAAGTCGACTCAAAAGGTGATTTTGATTTGATTTATTGTCACATGTACCGAAGTACAGTGAAAAGTATTTTTCTGCGGCCGAGGAACGTACACAGTACATACAAGTAGACAAAAATAATAATCAACAGAGTACATTGACAAAAGGTGCATCGACAAACAGTGATTGGTTACAGTGCAGAACAAGGGGCTAAACAAAGAAAATACAAGAGCAGCACAGGGCGTCGTGAATAGTGTTCTTACAGGGAACCGATCAGTCCGAGGGGGAGTCGTTGAGGAGTCTTGTCGCTGAGGAAGAAGCTGTTCCTATGTTTGGATGTGCGGGTCTTCAGACTTCTGTACCTTCTGCCTGATGGAAGGGTCTGGAAGAAGGCAAAGCCTGGGGGAGGGGTCTCTGATAATGTTGCCTGAGGCAACGGGAAGTGTATACAGAATCAATGTGAGACATGCAGGACGTTCTCTGCAACATGAGCTGAGACAGGGTGAAGTCGAGTGTGATTACAGAGGGAGACTTAGTGATGACGCAAATATGAGGTTAGAAGCTTATCTTGGGATCAAACATGACACCAAGGTTGCAAACCGATTAGCTTAATCTCAGGATGGTGGCAGGGAGAGGGACAAAGTCAATAGCTAGGGAATGGGGTTCCGAGTGGGAGCTTCTGTCTTCCCAATATTTAATTGGAGGAAATGTCTTCTCATCCAGTACCGGCTGTCGAATATGCTAGCTGATAGTTGAGTGAAGGTGTTGAGGGAGGTGGTTGTGAGTTCAAGTTGGGTGTCATTATTGAGTGTGTGGCGGGGGGAAGTACGAGTGGTGGCGGGGGGAAGTACGAGTGTGTGGCGGGGGGAAGTATGAGTGTGTGGCAGGGGGAAGTACGAGTGTGTGGCAGGGGGAAGTACGAGTGTGGTGGCGGGGGGAAGTACGAGTGTGTGGCGGGGGAAGTACGAGTGTGTGGCAGGGGGCAAGTACGAGTGTGTGGCGGGGGGAAGTACGATTGTGTGGCAGGGGGCAAGTACGAGTGTGTGGCGGGGGAAGACGAGTGTGTGGCAGGGGGCAGTAAAGTGTGTGGCAGGGGGAAGTACGAGTGGTGGCAGGGGGAAGTACGAGTGTGGCGGGGGGAAGTACGAGGTGTGGCGGGGGGAAGTACGAGTGTGTGGCGGGGGAAGTACGAGTGTGTGGCAGGAGGCAAGTACGAGTGTGGCGGGGGAAGTACGAGTGTGTGGGGGGGAAGTACGGTAGTGTGTGGCAGGGGGCAAGTACGAGTGTGTGGCGGGGGAAGTACGATTGTGTGGCAGGGGCAAGTACGAGTGTGTGGCAGGGGGAAGTACGAGTGTGTGGCAGGGGGAAGTACGAGTGTGTGCAGGGGCAAGTACGAGTGTGTGGCGGGGGGAAGTACGATTGTGTGGCAGGGGCAAGTACGAGTGTGTGGCAGGGGGAAGTACAGTGTGTGGCGGGGGGAAGTACGAGTGTGTGGGGGGGAAGTACGAGTGTGGCAGGGGGAAGTACGAGTGTGTGGGGGGAAGAACGAGTGTGTGGCAGGGGGCAAGTACGAGTGTGTGGCGGGGGGAAGAACGAGTGTGTGGCAGGGGCAAGTACGAGTGTGTGGCGGGGGGAAGAACGAGTGTGGCGGGGGAAGTACGAGTGTGTGGCGGGAGGAGTACGAGTGTGTGGCGGGGAAGTGTGAGTGTGGCGGGGGAAGTGCGAGTGTGTGATGGGGAAGTGCGAGTGTGTGATGGGGAAGTACGAGTGTGTGGCGGGGAGGAGTACGAGTGTGTGGCGGGGAAGTGCGAGTGTGGCAGGGAAGTGCGAGTGTGTGGCGGGGAACTGCGAGTGTGTGGCGGGGAAGTGCGAGTGTGTGGCGGGGAAGTGCGAGTGTGTGATGGGGAAGTACGAGTGTGTGGTGGGGGAGTACAAGTGTGGCGTGGGGGGAGTAGGGAGGTAGGGAGTATGAGTGTGGCGGGGAGGAGTATGAGTGGCGGGGAGCAGTATGAGTGAGTGGCGGGGGAGTATGAGTGTGTGGTGCGGGGGGAGTATGAGTGTGGCGGGATGTTGTATGAGTGTGGCGACGGAGGTGAGTGTGGCGGGAGGAGTATTAGTGTGGCGGAGGGATACAAATGTGTGGGCGGGGGGAATAGAAGTGTTGGAGAGTGAGTCAGTGAAGGCCATGTGTCTGTTTCAGTCATGATCTCAGGGTTCCCATTCCCCCTCCACCCTTACACATCAATACAGAATCACACCCACAATGAGTGAGTGTGCATAAAATGAATGTGAATGAGTCAGACAAGCAGACTCTGTCCCTCTCTCACTCTAATGGTGATGTTTATTAATTACTCTTATTAATTATCAATTTATTGCTTTGAATTATTCTTGCCCAGCATGTCATGTCTTTTCATGGTACCTCAACTTTATTTTGAAATTCAAGTCTAATGCCGTGCCAAACCGTACCTTTTTGAAACTTGCTCATTGGTCCCTTCAGTGAGAAGAAAATGGAAATGTGCCCCATGCCAAGTGAAAAGCCTGGACGAACCTACCCTAAGTGGTGATCAAGTTACTGCCAGATGACTGCCAGGCTTAATTGAATAATTAAACTGCTTTATTCTTGCACTACAATAAACCTATGGATAACAGTTGTGATCTGATTTCCATTGGCTCAGTTGGGAAGATACACCTTCATGTGATGATTAAATAAGGCAGGCACTGCTCTGCTTTGGTTTACGTAGAGTAACTCCACTGCATCCTGACTTTTTTGAAGTTGCATTTTCCTGGTATTGCTGCCCCAGCTGTAGCTTCTATTGCAAAAGTTAGACAGTTCTTTACATATCTGACACTAGAGAGATTTAAAAATCATTCCAATTTTGGGAGTGAGATGTTCATCGATTATGGAGATATCCTGCTGAACCTGCTGAATTCCTTATTGTTTACAGTTTAAGTGGAAATACCATCAAGGTTAGCTCATTAGAACGTGAATCACTTCTTATTTCAAATGAAAGATTTAAAACCAAGTTTTCAATTCTTTCAGTGGAGAAATGATCAGAAGTGGGCAGCACGGTAGCCTTGTGGATAGCACAATTGCTTTACAGCTCAGGGTCCCAGGTTCGATTCCGGCTTGGGCCACTGTCTGTGCGGAGTCTGCCACATCCTCCCCGTGTGGTGACGTGGGTTTCCTCGGGTGCTCCGGTTTCCTCCCACAGTCCAAAGATGTGCAGGTTAGGTGGATTGGCCATGGATAAATTGCCCTTAGTATCCAAAAATTGCCCTTAGTGTTGGGTGGGGTTACAGGGTTAAGGGATACGGTGGAGGTGTTGACCTTGGGTAGGCTGCTCTTTCCAAGAGCCGGTTGCAGACTCGATGGGCCGAATGGCCTCCTTCTGCACTGTTAAATTCTATGATAAGACCCCAAACTTGATGCTAGTTATTCTGTCTGCTAGTGGGATAAATATTGGCCAGGACATCAGGAGAATCTCGTGCTCCTTTTCTAAATATTGCCATGGTATCTTTTGCATTGGTCTGAACAGGCAAGTCGGACCTCCATGTCTCTGGCTGCTGCAGAAATGAAAGAGAATCCATCTGAACTCTGCAACCATCACCAAATTAAAATCCCCAATAGTGTCCCACAGAGCAAAGCTGCTTTCACGGATGACAATATTTAGAGGTTAACCCAGATTAACCCTCCCTCCCCCATAACCTGAATCACTATAACTGTACTGTGTTCCTATCCAGAACATTAGCTTGCGCCTCTCGCTGTAGCATTTTGAGTGTTACAAATACAGCTAGAACATCAGTTAAGGAATTAATCCTTAAGGCTTAGTAGTCTATCTTGATCAATACCTACTAGTTACAACAACTTTCATATATATCACAGCATTAATCTTGAAAAGACTATTCTAAAAGCTTCACAGAGGCATAATCAGATCCAGCTGAACACAAGCCAAAGGGAGCAAAAAGTTTTGTGAAAAGTGAGGATTTAAGCAGGGAATTAGTTAAAGGAATGGGGGGAAGAGAGAAGCGCTGAGGTAAAAGGGATTTGGGTTCTACCGGCCCTGGTGGCAAATGTAAGAACTAACCGAGTTCGGTCGGAATACTTTAGTCTATGTCGGGGGACAAGGCAGGGATGCCCGCTCTCCTCATTACTATTTGCCTTGGCCATAGAACCCTTAGCAATGGCCCTGAGAGCAGCGAATGCCTGGCGGGGTATAATGAGGGGGAGGGGTGGAACACACACTCTCTATGCGGATGATTTGCTGCTTTATGTCACGGACCCGGTTGGGGGGGTTGACCAGAATCATGGAAGTATTAGGAGAATTTGGGCGATTTTCAGGCTATAAGTTAAATATGGGAAAGAGCGAGATGTTCGTGATCCAGGCACGGGGGCACGAAAGGAGACTGAATGGGCTACCTTTAAGTGGTTAGGAGGAGTTTTAGGTATCTGGGATTCAATTGGCAAGGATTTTTAAAATAAATTTAGAGTGCCCAATTTTTTCCAATTAAGGGGCAATTTAGCATGGCCAATCCACCTATCCTGCACATCTTTTGGATTGTGGGGGTTGAAACCCACGCAAACCCGTGGAGAACGTGCAAACTCCACACAGACAGTGACCCAGGGCGGGATTTGAACCGGGTCCTCAGCGCCGTAGGCAGCAATGCTAACCACTGTGCCACCATGCTGCCTGTCAATTGCAAGGATTGGGGCAGCTTCACAAGTTAAATTTGGGCAAAGCAGTGGATCAAATGAGATGGGATTTCCGTAGATGGACATGTTCCCGCTGGCGGGGAGGGTTCAGACGGTGAAGATGACAGTCCTTCCAAGACTGCTTTCTTTTTTCAATGTTTCCCAATTTTTTGTCCCAAAGGCTTTTTTCAGAAGTATGATTGTGGCGATATCGAGGTTTATATGGGCGGGTAAAACCCCGAGAGTAAGGAGGGCAACTCCTGGAACAGACCCGCGGAAGAAGGGAGCTTGGCTCTCCCGAGCTTTATTACCTATTAACATATCGATAGTCAGGAAGTGGGTGGTGGGGCGAGGGGTCGGTTTGGGAGCGGATGGAGGCAGCATACTGCAAAGGTACGAGTTTGGAGGGCTTTACTGACAGTGCCCTGCCGTTCCACCAGATCGGTACTCCACATGTCCTGTGGTGGTGGCAGCCCTAAGGGTGCGGGGGGGGGGCAATGGAGGCAGCACATGAGACTGGAGGGGGGTGTCAGTATGGTCACCGATCTGTGACAATCACCTGTTTGTCCCGGGGGGGGGGGGGGGGGGGGGGGGGGCTGGATGGGGGCTTAAGGTTATGGCAGCGGGCAGGGATTGAGAGGTTTGGAATCTATTCATCCAGGAGGGCATTCCGACCTTGGAGACATTAGAGGAGGAGTTTGATTTGCCGACAGGGAACGGGTTTCGGTATCATCAAGTGTGGACTTTGTACAGAGGAATGTCCCAAGTTTTCCTCGCCTCCCCCTGAGGGGATACAGGATTTTTTTTTTTTTTTTTTTTTCTTTTTTTTAAATTTAGATTACCCAATTATTTTTCCAATTAAGGGGCAATTTAGTGTGGCCAATCCACCTACTCTGCACTTTTGGGTTGTGGGGCGAAACCCACGCAGACACGGGGAGAATGTGCAAACTCCACACGGACAGTGACCCAGAGCCGGGATCGAAACCTGGGACCTCAGCGCCGTGAGGCGGTTGTGCTAACCACTAGGCCACCATGCTGCCCTAGGGGATTACAGGATAAAGTGCTGTCAAAAACAGGGGTTGGAGGTGGGAAGGTTTTGGCGATTGTAGCCACTGTAGCCATAAAATGGACACTGAACCAAACAAAATGGAGAATCGCTAGACTGTAGGGAAAAACAGTTTAGCCAAGGCAACAGCCTGCAAACACTCATTAGCATTTTGCAAGCAGCAAAACCAGTTTCTGGCCAGGTGGAAGATCTCCAACCAAAGGTGATAATGGCAGAACGTTCTACATACTAATGAGGCAGTCCAGATCTAGGCACACACAATGGCAACATTTGGGTTTGAATAAGATACTTAAGGGATGTCCAGACCAGAGCGGCACCAGAAGTATCCACTATAGAAACCGCCCCACCATCGAGAAAGACCCTCACATTGGAGGAATTCAAAAGATATCGATTGGAAGCGATCCAATCGATACCTAAAGGTACAGCCCGCCCCAGGAAGAGGGAAGGACATTGGGGACCCCTATAAATATAGCACCCCCACACATGGTCCTGTCTGTTGTTTCGTGCTCCGGCTTTGACCAAGACCTCCAACGTGTATCCTGACTCCAGCCGTTGAGCACCAGCCGCCGAAATCCGTAAGTGCCAATACGACACTCGCTACGCGAACCAAGCCCGCTAGACCCCCAGTGACCAGCACGCTTTCTGAAGGTTGCAGACCAAGACCGGGACGAAGGCCTCGCCTCCCTGACCTTGCCTGTTCCTGTGTAGTTAAGTATTCTGTTTGCTTAGTTTAGTCATAGCTTAGTCCCTTAGGTGGTGCATGCGTATTTATTATAATTGTATAATAAATATTGATCGTTTGGAACTTACTAATCGGTGTATCGTTTTATTACTTTGAACCTGACCTTGGAATATATGTGAGTTGTCTATACGGCAACTGGCGACTCCTGAGCTGAAAGATACATAGACAGAGCCTAGTGGTGTTAAGCACACGGCCTTTAACAGAGGCAAGTTAATACACCCCAATAAACGCGTTTTACACCCATAGCAAACGTGCAACACGATATACAGGGAATTGTTAGAGTGGGAAGGGGCCCCTATCAGAGAGGTGAAGAGGAAGTGGGAAGAGGAGCTAGGAGGGGAGCTGGAAACTGAACTGTGGGAAAAAGCTTTGAAAAGGGTAAATGCATCCTCATCCTGTGCTAGACCCAGCTTGATTCAGTTCAAGGTAGTCCACAGGGCCCACATAACGGTAGCCCGGATGAGTAGGTTCTTCGAGGAGGTGGAGGACAGATGTGGATGGTGTGGGGGTAGCCCGGCCAACCATGTTCATATGTTTGGGCATGTCCGAAACTGAGGAATTTTGGCTGGGATTTGCGGATGTTTGGGCGGGATTCTCCCTACCCGGCGGGACGGGGGGTCCCGGCGTAGGGCAGTGGCGCCGACCACTCCGGGGTCGGGCCTCCCAAAGGTGCGGTATTCTCCGCACCTTTGGGGGCTAGCCCGCACTGGAGCGGTTGGCACCACGCAGACTGGCGCAAAAACCGGCGCCAGCGGCCTTTCAGGCCCGCCGCCCGGCAGCGGGGCTGGTCGAAAGGCTTTTGCCGGTTCGCGCATGCGCCGGCCAGCTGCCGCTGACGTCACCACTGGCGCATGCGCGCTGTGGGTTTCTCTTCCACTTCCGCCATGCGGAGGCCGTGATGGCGGCGGAGGAGAAAGAGTGCCCCCAGGTCACTGGCTCGTTCCCTGATCGGGGGGCCCCGATCGCGGGCCTGGCCCACCATGGGGGCACCCCCGTGTTCCGATCGCCCCCCCCCCCCCCCCCCGGGGGCCGGTCGCGCGCGCTGATCCCGCCGCCACCAGAGGTGGTTCAACCTCGGCGGCGGGAGAGGCCTCCCAGCGGCGGGACCTTCGGCCGATCGCGGGCCGGAGAATCGCCGCAGGGGCCTCGCCGATAGGAGTAGCGTGATTCCCCACCCCGCCACCCTCCCGGGTGGCGGAGAATCTCTGCCACGGCGGGGCAGGATTTTCGGCGGCCCCAGGCGATTCCCCGACCCTGCTGGGGGTCGGAGAATTTGCCCGTTATGTCAGATGTCTGGAAGGTAGGGTAACTCCGAGTCCAGAATTGACAATATTTGGGGTGTTGGAGGATCCAGGGCAAAGGGGGGAAAGGAGGCCGATATCCTGGCCTTCTCCTCCCTGGTGGCCCAGAGATGGATCTTTGCTGAGATGGAGGGACCCGGAAGCCTTGAAGCCAGGAGTGTGGGTCAACGATATGGTAGGGTTTTTCAGTCTGGAGAAAATCAAGTTCCCTTTGAGAGGATCAATACAGGGATTCGCTGGAGTTGGCGGCCGTCATCGATTTCTTTAACAAAAATGAATGCAGCAGTAAGGGGGATAGGGAAAAGGTTGGGGGGAGGAAAACAGGAGGCAGGGTAATGTTAAATAAGGCACAGAGAGCTTAGTATACGGGTAACTGGGGACAAGGCGAGAGAAGGGGGGGACGTGGTTTATTGTTGTTGTTCTTTTAGGGGGAATTTTGTGTGTTGACCCGCGCAGTTGTTTTAGAAATGTCAAATGTTAAATTGTGAAATGGACAAACGCTTCATAAAATATTTCTCTGGGGAAAAAAGGGTTTTGGGAAACAGATTGCAAAGTACAGAGCCCAGGGGTTGAAGCCATGGCTCCCCAATTATAGAGTGGGGAGATTCCCATTGACTTCAGTGAGGGTTCTCAGTTACACTCAGTCAAATAGGGTCTTGATGTCAAGGACAGTCGCTCTCGCCTTATCTCTGTTTGGACCAAGAATGTAATAAGGTCAGGAATCCAAACTGAGCATCAGAGAGCAGTTTATTTTTATGTAAGTTTCTTTTTTTATTCTCTCCTGGGCTGTGGATGTCACTCCCTAATTGCCCTCGAATGCTCGGCCATTTTAGGGGGTAATTAGACCACATGGCTGTGGGTCTAGAGTCACATGTAGGCCAGACCAGCTGAGGACAGCAGATTTCCTTCCCTAGAGGGACATTAGTGAACGATCGATAGTAGTTTTATGACTATTTTCATAACTAAACCTATCTTCCAGTTCCAAATTTTTAAATATTGAATATTAAATATTAAATATTGCACAAGCAGGTATGGTGAGATTTGAACATGTTTCCCCACAGCATTAACATGAGTCTGTGGATTACTCGTCCAGTGACTATAAAGTTCCTATTGCGCCTTATCCCCGTAACCCCATAACCCCATAACCACACCTAACCTTTTTTTTCATGTATTTTATTCCAAACATATTCAAAATACAAAAACATAAATAATGGGAAACATTCCCCCCAACTCACAATTTTCAAGTCTGTACAGTTTATCCTCTTTTTCTCCCCCCCACCCCCACCCACGAACAATTCCTCGAACATGGTCATGAACAATCCCCACCATGCCTCAAAGCCCTCCGCTGAACCCTTCAATCCTTTCCAACCGGAGGAAGTTGTACAGGTCCCCCAGTCAGGCCGCCACCCCGGTTGCATTGTCGACCGCCATTCCAGCAAAATTCTTTGTCGGGCAACCAGAGAGGAGAAGGTCACGACATCGGCCTTCCTCCCCTCCATAAGCTCCAGCTGTTCCGATACCCACAAAATCGGTACCATAGGATCTGGCCCAGCCTCTACCCATACAACTTTGCTCGCGTCCCGAACACTCCCGCCCAGTATATCTCTTAACTTCTCATGCCCCCCAAAACATATGTGTGTGGTTTGCTGGTCCTCACCCACACTTCTCACACTCGTCTGCCACCCCTTGGAAGAACCCATTCACCCTCACCCGAGTCATGTGCACCCTGTGTATCACCTTAAACTGAACCAAACTCATCCTCACACACGAGGTGGTCAAATTCAACCTGAGCAGCGCCTCACTCCACATTTCCCAACTTATCTCCCACCCACCAACTCCATCTCCAAGCCCCCAACTCCACCTCCCATTTCTCCTTGATCCTCACCACTTTTCCCCCTGGTCCCCCAGCCACCCATTTATCCCCAATCCTTCCCTGCCCTTCCACATCCGGAAGCAGCAACCGTCCCAATAGGGCATACCTTGGGAGCCTGGGAAACCCTTTCCACACCATCCATGCAAAGTCCCTCACTTGTAAGTTCCTAAATTAATTTCCCTTCGGGAGCTCTACCTTCTCCCTCAGCTCTTCCAGACTTGTGAACCTCTCCTCCAAATATAAATCCCTCAGCAACTCCACCTCCACCTGGACATACCATCTATCTCCCTCAGTTTGGACCCGTGGTTCCCACAAAACCGTGTTAACACCGACACCCCTCCATCCTAAAGTGTCTCCTCAGCTGGTTCCACACCCTAATCGTGGACTGTACAACCAGGCTCTCCTTGGTGCCAGCGGGAGCGCCACCATCACCACGGCTCTCAGGTTGGACCACCTACAGGACTCTTCCCCCATTCTAACCCCTCTCCTTCCCACCACCTCCACATTCGCTGCCCAATAATAGTACAGCAGCTTCGGTAATGCCAACTCCCCTTTCTGCCTCGTAGCAAGGCCCACTTTACCCTTGGCACTTTCCCCGCCCATATAAGCTCCGAAAGTACTGCTTCCGTAAAAGGCCTTCGGAATGAGGATCGCGGGGGGCTGGAATCCAAATAAGAACATTGGCAGGAAATTTATTTTCACCACTTAGACCCTCCCCACCAAAGTCAGGTGCTGTGTATCTCACTCCCAAAGTCCTCCTTTATCTCCTCCACCAACTTTGTTACGTTCCACTTGTGCAATGTCTCCCGGGTCTCTCATTTCCTTGGCACTTAGTTTTTTTTAAATGTATTTTATTACAAATATGTATCAAAACACATAGGTGAGGGCAGCACGGTAGCACAGTGGTTAGCACAGTTGCTTCACAGCTCCAGGGTCCCAGGATCGATTCCCGGCCTGGGTCACTGTCTGTGCGGAGTCTGCAAGTCCTCCTTGTGTCTGTGTGGGTATCGTCCGGGGGCTCCGGTTTCCCCCCACAGTCCAAAGATGTGCGGGTCAGGTGGATAGACCATGCTAAATTGTCCTTAGTATCCAAAAAGGTTAAGTAGGGTTACTGGGTGACAGGGATAGGGTGGAGGCATGGGCTTGAGTAGGGTGCTTTTTCCAAGAGCCGGTGCACACTCGATGGGCCGAATGGCTTCCTTTTGCATTGTATATTCTATGATTCTATGAAAACAGGTCATAGCAAATAAACACCCCAGGAAACATACTTCCCCTCCCTCTGTGACAAACAGCCCCTCAAACACGGTCACAAACACCCCCACCTTTTCTCAAACCCCCTGCTGAGCCCCTTAACTCATACTTCATCGTCTCTAATCGCAGGAAGTCATATAGGTCACCCAACCAAGCCGCTACCCACAGGCTATCCTCGGCAAAATTCACTGCTGTGCAATCAGAGAGGCAAAGGCCACGTCATCAGCCTTCCTCTCCATGAGCTCCAGCTTCTCTGAAACCCCAAATATTGCCACCAAAGGATCCACCTCCTTCTCCACTATCCTGGCTAAGACCGCAAACACTCTTGTCCAGAATATTCCCAATTTTTCGCTGGCCCCCGCCCACACCTCTCACACTCATCTGCTACCCCTGAAAGAACCCACTCATTCTCGCCCGAGTCATATACACCATGTGCACCACCTTAAACTGTATCAGGCTCATCCTTGCACAAGAGGAGGTCCTGTTTACCCTTCGCAGTGCCTCACTCCATACTCCCCAATTGATCTCCATTCCCAACTCCGCTTCCCATTTCTCCTTGATCTTTACCACCCGCTCGCCTCCCTGCTCCCCCAGCAACTTGTGTATATCTCCAATTCTTCCCTCCCCTTCCACAGCAGTCGCTCCAGCAGGGTGTATCCGGCAAACTAGGGAACCGCCTCCAAACCTTTTGCACAAAGTCCCTAACCTGCAGATACCTGAACTCACTCCCCCTCGGTAGCTCTACCCTCTTATCTCCTCCAGACTGGTGAACCCTTCCTCCAAATATAAATCCCTCACCTTAACCAGCCCCACTACCCTCCACCTCCTGTATACACTATCCATCCTCCCAGCTCAAACCCATGATTCTCGCACAACAGTGTGAGCACCAACATCCCTTCCACCCTATAATACCTCCTCGGCTGATTCCATATCTTCACCACGGACTGCACCACCAGGCTCCCTGAATACCTACTCGGAACCATTGGCAACGCTGCCGCCACTATAGCCCTCAAACTAGACCCCTTACAAGATTCCTCCTCCATCCTAACCCACTCTACCCCTTCTCCTTCCCATCACCATGGCACCTTGTCCACATTCGCCGGCCAATAATAATGAAACAAGTTCAGCAACGCCAACCCCCCCCGCCTCTGCCTCTGTAGCAGGCAACTCCCCACCCTCAGCATGTTCCCTGTGCATACAAAGTCCGAGATGATCGTGTCCACTTTCCGAAAAAAGGCCTTTGGTATAAAGATTGGGAGAGCCTGAAAGATAAACAAGGACCTCGGCAGAATATTCATTTTCACCAATTGGACCCTCCCTGCCACGTTAAGTGCAGTGTATCCCACCTCCTAATATTCTCGCTGGTCTCCTTCACCAGCTTTGTTAAGTTCCATTTATGGAGCCCCGTCCATTCCCTCGCAATCTGAATGCCCAAATACCTAATCCTATCCCTCGCTACCATAAATGGCATCCCCGCCCTAAATTAGCCCGCTGTCCCAGCTCATTCACCGGGAATACCTCGCTTTTCCCTATATTCAGTTTGTACCAAGAGAACCATCCAAACCTCCCAGCAGTCCCATAATCCTTCCAATACTCTCCAACGGATCCACAACATACAGCAAGAGGTCATCGGCATAGAGCGACACCCGATGCTCCCTCTGCACCCTCATAATCCCCCACCACTCAGCCGACCACCTTAGAGCCATCGCCAATGGTTCTATGGGCAGTGCAAACAGCAACGGGGCAGCCGGCATCCCTGCCTCACACCCATGTGTAAGTTCCTTGGCACTTACAAACCATGTCTTTTACTCCGCAGAATGACCACCGCCCCATGACTTTGAGTCAAACCCCGAGTGAAATACCTGACCCACCCATCCCTTTCTCAGCCTAACCAGATGGGAGGTGCGTCCCCTATAGAAAGACCACCCCTGTCTTCAAACTTCTCAGGTGTGCAAATAACCAAGATCTCTTCACTGGCCCGTTCCGTCCCCACACGTTCCATGTCGTGAGCCTTACCGGAGGCTTGCACCTCCACTCCCATCTACTGTCTGCCATCCTACCCTACCGATTCTGACCCCTTTAATTTCACACTAAGCCGGGCACATCCATGATGGCCCCCTTCTCCGCCGATTCTCCTCCAACCCTGCCACATTTCATCTTCCTACACTTCCCTCTCCCCCCTCAGCGAACCCTCATGGCCATTTCCCCATATCACTTCCGTTCACCAGCTTTACCTGCCAGTGTGGCAGCTCCTGCCCGAAGGCTCCACCTATCTAGCCCTCTCCCCCCCACCCTTTACTCCTTGATCTGTATAAACGGCTCCCTGTGGACCTCCCCTTGCCCCACCCAAATAAAGACACATCCAAAACCACAGGTCACCTCCTCGAAAAAATAAACACCCCCACAGGCGGCAGGAGGAAGGGGGAAGTTACACCCTTACAAACCTATTACCCCATAACAAATAGTCATCACAATGAAATCCCCCCCACCGAGAAGAAAGAAAAGCCCCCCCCCCCCACCCTCCAACCTCCACACCATCCGCTTCCTCCAAACTCCGCTGTGCCAACACCTCTGTCTCCCATCAAAGTTCAGTTCTCCCCCAGTTTATGCTCTTTAATAAACTAATTGACCTCTTCTGGGGTTTCAAAATAGTATTCCCAGCCTTCAAAAGTCACCAACAGTTTTGCCCCTCTCTCTGCCATTGATAGAGAGCCGCCTTGGCCATTAAATCCAGCATGCCTTTTCACCAGCTCCGCTCCAATGTCCTGGTATATTTGGACCTTGTTTCCTCTCTGATTCGCATTTCCACTTCTCCCTGGCTCACTACAAGATCTCCATAAACTTGTGGAGCCTCGTAATCACCACCCTGTATCCACCTCTGGGGCCTTGTCCAATAACCCCTCCGCCACCAGCCCCACCAGCATCCTCAAGACTTATTTCTTCGCACTCGTATCTTCCACACCTTCAGTCAAGCCGACGATACGCAGGTCCTGCCTTCTAGACCTATTCTCCTGTTCCTCTACATTTGCTCTTAATGACTTGCAAAGGTCCCCCAGGGGCCCCACCTCTGCCTCCAACGCCACCACCCTCTGCATCTCCTGGATCTACTATCCCTGTGCCTCCACGCACTTCTTGACTCTCTCCATCGAGCCTTTCAGGGGTTTAACACTTCTTCGATTGGTCTTCCTACATCTCCTTTTTTTGTTGGCGGACTCCTCTTTGATAAACGCCATCAACTGCTCCATTTGGAGTTTTCCAGCATGCGACGCCCCTTCCCACTCCAGCATCTTTCCAATTGTTGCTGCGCCACAGGTCTCTTCCAATTCCTTGGCCAGGTGTTTAACCTTCAGCCGGGTTTGGTAACTAGCAGACATAACACCCCCGGGGGAACCCCTCCTCCACACCTTCAGCTACACTTTCCTGTCAAAATTCTCCCCTTTTCGGGTAAAAAGAGCTCAAATCCACACCTTCGAGCCAGAGCTGCCCTGTGTGCAACCACTCACTCCATGGCCACAATGGAAGACCCATAATCCCACCTAACCTCCACATTTTGGAAAGAGGCAATTTAGCATAGCCAATCTACCTAACCTGCACATCTTTGAACTGTGGGAGGAAACCAGAGCACCCAGAGGAAACCCACGCGGACATGGGGCGAAAGTGCAAACTCCACACAGACAGGCTAGAATTGAACCCGGGTCTCTGGCGCTGTGAGGCAGCAGTGCTAACCACTGTCCCACCGTGACATTACTACTACCACCTCCCCATCTGCTTGCTAAGAAAGTTGACACTTTCCACCACTTTGCTCATGATTAAGGGGAAGCTCATGGGATAGTAATTGGCCAGATTGAATTTATCCTGCTTTTGTGGTTAGGTCATACCTGAGCAATTTTCCACATTGTTAGGTAGATGCCCGTGTTTTAGATTTATTAGAATAGCTTGACCACGGCTGTGGCTGGAGCACAAGTCTTCAGTACTACTGCCAGGATGTTGTCAGAGCCAATAGCCTATGCAGCATTCACAGCCTTCAGCTATTTCTTGGTGTATCATGCAGCGAATCGAATTGACAAGATGTTTTGGCATCTGTGATAGTGATTGAGGAGCCTTCTCCTGCAGCTGTCACTAAATTGTGCACCACTATTGACGACTGTGTGACAGGACTGTAGAGCTTAAATCAGATCTGTTGCTTACGGGATCGCTTAACTGTGTCAGTCACATGTTGCTTATGCTGCTTGGCATGTAAGTAATCCTGTGTTGTACCTTCACCTGGTTGACACCTGATTTTTAGGTGCTGCTCCTGGCATGTCCTTATTGAACCAGGGTTAGTCCCTTAGCTTGATGGTGGGGAATATGCCAGGTCATTAAGTTATACGTGTGATTGAGTAGAATTCTGCTGTTGCTGATGGTCCACAGTACCTCGTGGATGCCCAGTTTTGAGTTTCCAGATTTATTCAGAATCTATCCAATTTAGCACGGTGGTTGTGTCACACAATATGCTGGAGCCTCCGCAATGTGAAGATGGAACATCTCAATAAGGTCAGTGCGATGGTTGCTCCTACTAATACATGATGTGGAGATGCCGGCGTTGGACTGGGGTGAGCACAGTAAGAAGTCTTACAACACCAGGTTAAAGTCCAACAGGTTTGTTTCAAACACGAGCTTTCGGAGCACGGCTCCTTCTTCAGGTGATGTTACAACCTGGTGTTGTAAGACTTCTTACTGTGCTCACCCCAGTCCAACGCCGGCATCTCCACATCATGGCTACCATTGACACCTACTAATACAGTCATGGACAGATGCGTCCGTGATAAGTGAGGGTGAAGTGAAGTGAGTTCCCGCTGTGAATTCTATTTAACTGCTGCAGAAACTGTCAAACCTGCTGACTATTTTAAGCATTTTCTGTTTCAATTTCAGGTTTCTAGTAGCTGCAGTATTTTGCTTTGTATTAGAGAAGGTAAGAAAGTATCAGTCTCATAGAGTGTTGCATTGTATCACAGGTGTAGACATTTGGCAGAATTTTCGCTCCTGACGGTCAGAAAATCTCCGACTCTGCACCCCCAACTTGGGAGAAACTTACCTGAATGGTCTTATTTTCATTCTGGTTGGGCTGGTGCTAATTGGAGTTGGGCCTATCAACGCTGGTAAAAGTGCAGTCACAGCCACACGGCTGCCAGATGCTGAGGTGGGCTGTCAGTGCTCTGGTAATTTGTCCCAGATGTAATTAAAACAACAAAACCAAATGCAGCACTCTAGTCCTCACTCCCCTACTCATCGTCCATCCATGTCTTTTCATGCAATCTCATACCCCGCCCAACCCCATTGCCCCTTATACCCTCAACGCCAACCTCATGATCTTTCAAAGCCCCTATGGCAAATTAGTGTCAACTCCTGTCAACCCATGACCCCTACATACCACCCTTTGCCCTTAAAACCTCCATGCCAACTCACCCAGTATCCACGGTCAGAGTAATAATGAGATGAAATAAGTATCTATGACAGGCTTTACTATATTTCAAAAACTCATTGATTTTTTTAACAATAAAAAAATAATTGATAAAGTCCATTCAATACATATAGATTCATTCAAGTACTTCATCCCTTATAAAACATTTGTATTCATAGCCCCACATCAAAGACAATCTCTTATGACCACTTGGAGCTGTCAATCAAACTATAAATTTACAGGTCCACGATCCCGGGTCGCTGACCGTGTGGAGTTTGCACGTTCCCCCCATGTCTGCGTGTGTGCGCACCCCCCCCCCCCAACCCAACCCAAAAAGATGTGCAGGGTAGATTAATTGGCTATGCTAAATTGTCGCTCAATTGGGAAAAATAATTAGGTACTCTAAATTTATATATTAAAAAAAACATCTAAAAGACAATCTGAAAAAAGAATCCTCCCATTCCTAATATGCAAGTACATATCCAGAATTGTTTTCCCATTTCATTTACACTAAAAAGTGATCAGATGACTTATTTTT
Source organism: Scyliorhinus canicula (assembly GCF_902713615.1). Taxonomy (NCBI): domain Eukaryota; kingdom Metazoa; phylum Chordata; class Chondrichthyes; order Carcharhiniformes; family Scyliorhinidae; genus Scyliorhinus; species Scyliorhinus canicula. Next base: position 166,735,702 of record NC_052148.1, read on the forward strand.
AAAAATTGTGTTGAACCACCATAGTGGTTCCCTCTTTCCCATTTTTGTAGCCAGAAGTCTTCTATATAAGGACTAAAGGGGAATTACACATCATGGCAGAGGGCACAGTTGAGGTACTAAATGAATACTTTGCATCTGTATTGATCCAAGAAGATTCTTCCGAAACCATCATGAACGAAGAGGTGGCTGAGAAACTGGACTGGCTAAATATTGGTAAAGACAAGCTAATGAAAAGATTGCTCGTACCAAAGGATGACACATCACCAGCACCAGATCATATGCACGGAGGGAAGTAAATCTTGAAATTGTACAGGCACTGGCCATAACCTTCCAGTCTTGCTTAGAAACAGGGGTGGTGGCAGAGGACCGGAGTATTGCAAATGTTGCACTCATGTTCAAAAACAGTGGATAAATCTAGCCAGTACAGGTCAGTCAGTTTGACCTCAGTGGTGGGAAAGAAACGATTATCCGGGACAAATTTAACAGTCACTTAAACAAGTTAATTAGGGAAAGCCAGTGAATTTGTTAAAGACAAACATAACTTGATTGAGCTTTTGGTTGAGGTAACTGAGGGATGAGGTTAATGTGGTTGATGTAGTGTACATGGACTTCTGAAAGGCTTTCGATAAAGTGTCTCAGAATAGGCTTGTGGCAAAGTTGGAGCCCAGGGAAAAGGGAAAATGACGGCGGGGATACAAATTTGCCTGAGTGACAGGAAACAGAGTTTAAAGATGAACAGTTGTTTCACAGACTGGAGAAATATACAATTTGGATTCCCCAGTGGTGGAAAGTAGTGCCACTGATTTTTCTTCATCTATATGACAGTGTTAGACTTAAGTGTACAGGGCAGTTTCAAAATTTGCAGATGACACAAATCATGTAAGTTTTGCAAACTGTGAGGATGACCATAATAGATTTCAAGAGGATATAGACAGGTTGGTGGAATGGACAGATACATGGAAGATGACATTTAATGGAGAGAAGTGTGAAGTGATAATGTTCAGTAGGAAGGATGAGGAAAGGCAATATAAAATAAAGGATACAATTCCAAAGTGTATACAGGAGCAGATTAAGTGGGTAATAAATCATATAGGATCCTGGGTATTATAAATCGTGGCAAAGAGTATAAAAGCAAAGAATTTCTGATGAACTTTTATAAAACTCTGCTTCAGCCACAAATAGCATATTGGACTGAATTTTCCGGCCCCAGTGTCGGGTTTGGCAGCCGGAAGAGGGAGCCATGTTGGGACAGCTCCCCGTCGGGAAACTCCCCTAGACATGGCCTGGGAAACAGAACGAATGCCCACTCAATGGAGGTCAGTCAATTTTTTACAGTTAAGGCCCCAATTAGGGGCTATTTAGAGCACTCGCTTGCATTTTGGCAGTAGCAGAATGGCCCCCAGTGCATGGACAGGCAGTATGTTTCAATGCTGTGTTCCCAGTGGATTTTGGGACCACCTTTACTTAGGTGCACCTAGTCAAAGCCTGCAGAAGTACTCTGTGCACTGTATCCTGTCAAAATACTTTGCCTCTTTCCCTACTGCCATCCTCTCCTGACAGAGAAATAGAAATGCATCACAAAGGGATAAAACGTTAAAAATAGCAAAGAGCACTTTGTCTCGGAGCACACTTGTCAAGAATATATTTAAATCAGTTTTGACAAAACCTTCAGGCATTAAATTAAGATAGGAGCAATTAATCAAATGTTATGTGGAACTGTGGCAGTGTGACTATGAAAGAAATCTTATCACGGAAGCAGATAAATCTTTGAAATCTTCTCTTTAACAGCATTGAGAGACTAGAGAAGGGATTGGTACAAATTTTTTAAAAATCTATTGTAGTTGTAAAACATTATCTCTCCCCATCTGGCATACTGATCCATACTGATCAGCTGATTGGCATCTCGCTGGGAGTGTTCAAATTAAAAGTTGCTTGAACTTAACAATGACCATGTTCAATGGTCCAAATTCTAGTCTTTAGGGTAGCACAGTGGTTAGCACTGCTGCCTCAAAGCACCAGAGACCCAGGTTCTATTCCGACCTCGGGTGACTGTGTGGAGTTTGCACCTTCTCCCAGTTTCTGCGTGGGGTTTCCTCCGGGTGCACCAGTTGCCTCCCACATTCCAAAGATGTGCAGGTTAAGTGGATTGACTATGCTAAATTGTCCATTTGTGTCCAGGAATGTGCAGGTTAAGTGGGGTTATGGTGATAGGGTGTGAACCTGAATAGGGTGGTACAGATCCGCTGGGCCGAATGGCCTCCTTCTGCATTATAGGGGTTCTATGGTCATGCACGAGCATACAAGAGGCGTCAGGGAGACTGTGGAGATCTACCAACCCCCAAAGACAGTGGCCTTCTCATCGGTGACATCTGGTTATCCTTCCTCAAGAAATACATTACTGTCCAATCCCTATAACGAATATTAACATGCACTGATTTAGTACTACCTGATCAATCAGCAGTAAGATCCTGTCCATTTTCCCATCCACCACTATATGAAACTACCCCTCTCACCTGTTCGTCATCCTTCCAGACAACAGGCCCGAATAATCAAACCATACCAGTTGTGCTAAGGAAATCTGTAACATAAAAATCGCCGTACTCAATGCAAGTATTTAAATGGTCTGAGAAAGTTCATGAAGTTGGATTCCTTTATTTTGGCAAAGAGATTATTTTGCATGGAAGTTTAAGGTTACAGAAGCTGTTCTTGAGGTGAAACTTAAGTTAAATGTCAAATGTTAAAATCATTTTTTTCCACTAAAGAATAATTGACTTGTGTAATCTAAAGCCAAAGTGGCCGCGAGGGCAAAGTCACTGCATGGTAACAATAAGCAGTGCAGACCATCTTTCCCAGGCAAGTTAGACGATTTCAATCAAGGCATCAATCTAGTACTTCAACATGAGAATTCATCACATGCTTGAGATAGGGGGTTCTGGTGAGGTCTATGCCAATGGAGGACAGTGATCTGAGGACAGGGTCTATTTTGACTGCTGTCTAGACATGCTACCTGGCAAGTTCAAATGTGCAGATGTCATCACAAATGTGCGGATGAGGACAATCATCTCAATAATGTTGAATGTACTTTTAATTGCCCATTGGTCATTGCCTTGAGACGGTGATGGTAATTGAATGGCTTGCTAGGCTACTTCAAATGTTAACTACATTAATGCAGTTGGAGTCACATACAAGCCAGTCAAGATAATTGGTTCCTGGGACAGCACGGTGGCGCAGTGGGTTAGCCCTGCAGCCTCATGGCGCCGAGGTCCAGGTTCGATCACGGCTCTGGGTCACTGTCCGTGTGGAGTTTACACATTCTCCCCGTGTTTGCGTGGGTTTTGCCCCCACAACCCAAAGATGTGCAGGCTAGGTGGATTGGCCACACTAAAATTGCCCCTTAATTGTAAAAAATTAATTGGGTACACTAAATTTATTTTTAAAAAAGATAGTTGGTTCCTTCATGAAGGATATGGGCTGCGTTATCATTATCGGCTGTCTCTCGCTTAGAGAATGACATCTACTTAAAGTTATGACCTTGACAGTAGTGCGCAGGCTGATTTTCAGCTTGCAGGTACTATGGGGCAAGGCATCAACAAGACAATAGGATTTGGCGCGCAGGATCTGCTTCCTTTTTCCTCTCGGCCTTATCATGGAGGCATTGTGACTTGTAGCAAGATAGACAAGAGAATTCTGAGCAATTGGCGATAAACCCCTCCATCATTAAAGCCAATGTTGCTGCCCTTCAAGGAAAGCTCCAATGTATTTTAATAAGCTTTCTTTGTTCTTAGATCATATGAATTAATTTTTAAAAAAGATGGGGTTTGTATTTTCTCCTGTTTCCACAGCAAATTACCAATCATGAGGGGACCAGAAGTAAAACCAGTATGCTTGATTTTGTCTAACCAGGGACCCAAGGACAGAGACGTGTTTTGATTTTCATTAAACACAATTCAATTCACTAATTCTTATGCAATAGCCTAGTGTGAGGCACCACATCTCAGGTTTTCTAATAATCTAGGTAAACAATGTCAACTTCATCCATTTACCCAATAACCTAAAACAAGAATCAAACAAGTTCATAAGACACCATTTCCAGTAACTCCTCCTTTCCCAGCATCTTTTAAGGTCCCCTCAAGCATCTCAAACTAATGGGCCTGCATTTCCCTGGCTGCCATTTGAAAACCATTCACTGAATCATTCGCCAGGGCAGTGCCTTGACGAGTCAGGCTCAAGCTGCCTGGTTTAAATTTCAAACAATGCTTAGCAGTTATGTCGGTCATCATCAATTGGTGCATTCATGACAACACCTCTACCAATCAGAGTCTATTTGCCAATCAATCAGCTCTCTTCCCTTAGTGTAAATTGTTGCTTTTGGGACAGCACGGTGGCCTAGTGGTTAGCACTGCTGCCTCACAGCACCACGGTCCCAGGTTTGATTCTGGCTCTGGGTCACTGTCCGTGTGGAGTTTGCACATTCTCCGGTGTTTGCGTGGGTTTTGCCCCCACAATCCAAAGATGAAATGAAATGAAAATCGCTTATTGTCACGAGTAGGCTTCAATTAAGTTACTGTGAAAAGCCCCTAGTCGCCACATTCCGGTGCCTGTCCGGGGAGGCTGGTATGGGAATCGAACCGTGCTGCTGGCCTGCTTTAAAAGCCAGCGATTTAGCCAAGTGAGCTAAACCAGCTCACTAGGCTTGCAGGCTAGGTGGATTGGCCATGCTAAATTGCCGCTTAATTGGAAAAAACAAATTGGGTACTCTAATTTTTTTTTTTTAATTCTTGCTTTCCTCTTATACTGCCATTCTTGTGAAGTGCCAAGGAGTGCAAGACGAAAAGCTTCAACGTGTCTCTTTTTTCAGCAATATTCAACTTGGAATTTGAAGTGTACCTTGTTACTTCAATCTACTCCAGTTTGTAATTATCAGAACAAATGATTTACTATCATTTTAAAATTCATAAGTCTACCTAAAGTTGCTTTTAACACAAATTAAGTATATGTTTGGACACAAATTAGTGACATCCACGATAACTAGCTACATGGTTTGAAGCTTGATTATGACTATATAATATAGTTTTAGTCTTCAGCTCCATTGAGGTTGCTAAGCAAACATTTCAATGAATGTGAATTTGGCAACTCTCATTTATTCACTTATTAATAACAGGGTAAAAGAGCACAAGTTTCCACAAACTTAACTCCAGGATAGCCCTTGCAAAGGGCTTCAAATTATTAAATGGAATTAAGACTTACTCTGGGGAGGGCGGCAGAGAAGTAAAGTATACAGGAGGATGAACCCAATCTCAATAAGCTAACTTTCAGATCTTTCACACATGTTGGCAATGTTTGTATTTTAGAGAATGTGTAAATAATATCAACTAAATTAGAGGACATCATTTCATATTATAAATTTAAATTTTTTTCACACGCATGAGCCTAAATACACACAGATCTGAGCAACTAAATTTCAATAGGAAATCTATTTACTTTATCTATAATCAAGGACACTCTGCACCCCTATCTCATTGTAATGCAAGCCTATTTTTCCTCAACGTCCAATCAGATAAGTACATGGTCATGTAGAACACAACAATTAATATTTGAGCATTCATACTCAATTTTATTTCAGCAACAGTTGCAGTGTATCACATACAACAGGTACGTCAACAAACAAGTGTTGCATCACCAGTTAGTAGCAATTTTATTATATACTATCACAGTACACAAGTTAAGGAATGCGCTTAAGTTGTACAAAGCAAAGTAACTACAACATAAAAAAATGTTTAGATGCTATATACATTTGGGACACAAAAAGATGTTGATTTCAGATCTAATGTGGTAGAAAAAAAGTCCCAAAAGGGAAACAAAGATGCTTTCAGATTTAACATTTCCTCTTGACATGCTGTTCTGCTACATTGATGTTTATACCTCCGTTTCTCCACCTAGGAGAGAATAAACATGTTTTAGGACAGGAAAGAAGCTCACAAAGTTTCACACAAGATTATAACACACACTGGCCAATACTTCAAGGTGCTGCACTGGAAAGCATTTTACTGCAGCAAATCTAATGACATCAGACCTGGTTTTATCAAGTCTGACACATTTAACCCAGTCAAACCAAAATATACTACAGCTTGCTTGATGTTGTTTGGTTATCATTTGTAGTTTTCACTACTGAGCTACAAAGAAAAATAAAACAGCATTATCATTTAACTTTTTAAATAAAAAAATTACCACACTGCAGATCCATAACTGAAATACAAGATGTTACCAAATAAAGAGTACTGAATTAATTATGCAGTAAGAAGTCATTATACATTTTTAAAATGCCTGTAAGAAATGTTTAGCCAATGTTATATATATATGAATATATATATATATATATATATGCAAAGATGACTGAAGACAAAGGCTGAAGTTTTCCAGTTTATCTTTAACGTTGATACATGATGTTTGAAGAGACCATACCACAGGGCAGCATTTTCACGAGCACACCTCACGTTCTGTCCGCAATGCGCGGCCCCAAGAGAATCGTGTGGTCAGGGTGACACGTGTCCTGCAATGAAGTTCCCGCTGGCGGGTACAAACAAGGTATAATGTCAGAGTTAGAAGGCAACTTTTTCTTTCGTCTTGCTGGGTCCTTTATTTGCACCCATTAGCAGTACTTTACCTGTTAAATTTACAGACTTGTTAAAAAGTGTTAATCCCTCAGACCTTTAACACCTCCTGTTATAAAAAGCTGCAAATCTCTTCAAGTGAAAACTCTTAAGGTTACCTGATGTTCAGTGCTTAAACCAAAATTTATTTTACAAAATCTGACATTTTACATATTTAAAAACATACACTGGCAAATTATTTAAATGTTCTTTTTTCCTCCATTAGCTGCAACAAGATCTGTTACATACCTGCAGTGAAATAACTATATCAATTTTTCTTTAGTATGGTTGGTAGTTATTCTGGTGACTGCCTGCACCTCTAGATGCCTTTCCATAGCTGCTCTGCTGACCTGTCAAAGCGATTGGATTTTACAAGTTTAACATGCAATTTGTATATCTACATATACACAAAATTACAAAACATACAAGTGGCCCATTTACTAATTTAAATCATTATAACAGCTTTGGCCTAACTTAGTAATATACCTGGACAGAAATATGAGTTTCAGTACCAAAGTTTGATTTTCTGCAGGTTGCAGAAAACGGGTAAAAGCTCATTTTGATTTACGCCGTATCCTATTCTCTTCTTTCACCCCTATAATTTTACCCACCTGGCCACTTGCCTCTAAACAGCCTCCTTCAGCAGAGAGGGTGAGGCAGTCCAGGCCGCAGACTTCTCCACGACCATCAATGCCGCTCCTTGATTGACCATCAGGAGGCACATTTGCTACGAGGAGATATGAGTAATGTTAGTTTTTCCTCCTCTCCAAGATGGAAACGCTGTTACCTGGACAAAAGCTGGCTAAACACTCCACTTATCATGGGTAATAACAAAAAGCTTCCAAACATAAAACAAGCCGGTTCCACTACCTTAATCCTTTACAGAAGTTTAGGTCCAAATGTTTTCTGGCCAATTCAATCTATCTATAGATGAAGCACCTTGAAGGACACCAATGTGGTGTCATCAGAAATAACATGCAGACTTCAGGTAGTTAAATAAACAGCAAAGCTAAAATGGTGCTTAACCAACCGCTCTAAGAAATGGAAGAGATATCAGAGGGGCTACAAAGCTTTAACACCTCTCCCATAAAAAGATTCTTGTTCAAAATGTTTCGATTTCTTTGTTACAACACTTTCAGACAATAAATATAATTTGAGGCCTTTCAACAGTTTATTAACATGTCTGCAATATCTTACCACTTCACAAAAACTGTTACCAGCCATTTAGCCAAATGCTGTAACTTACTATTGTAGGTATCATATTCTGGAGCATATCCGTAGTTGTTGTAGTTATACCCAGAGTAATCATAACCTCCATATCCATTGTAACCTGGATTGCTATAGCCATTGTTGTAACTACTATAACCTTGATTCCAGTAGCTGTTGTATCCCTGGTTCCAGTTCTGATTTTGTCCTAGGAAAAGATAGCAATACAAACAATTTGGAGTTTGTTCGAAGACATGCAACAACCTGGAACGTCTACAAGAGGAAATGTGTGACCTAAAACCATCACAAGTGATGAAGCCTGCAACCCAGTACTTATTGTATCCTGTGCTAAACCCTAGAAAATTTGCAGGAGCTTTCCCTACAAAGAAATGGAAAGTCTGCACAAGAGAAATTTTGTGTATGTAATAAATGAGTGTCATTTATCAATCCTAAAATGTTTGGATATGAAGGCATATTCCCCAAGACAGAACAAGAACTTCATAAATATTCATTTAACTATTTACTTTGCTCCTGGATTTAGGGAAAATGTTGAGGCGAAGCTGCAAATATCTAGAAGAGAAAAAAATGAAATTCCAGCAATATTTTCTGCACTGTATTTGAAAATTGTAGAGTAACCAATAAAAGTGTATAATTACAGTTTGACAGAATTGTGGAAAATGCTTATGATTGACCAATTATTAAAAGGATGAAGGTTTCTGAACAGGAGCTGCATAATATTTTTCTCCTGAAGTTGTTAAATAAAAATAAGCCCACTAGGATACAAATCAGGTTCAAGATAACTACAATTGTATTGTTAGTACTTTTCATCCCCAACTGACCTAAAACCCCTGAATCATAGTGTATAATATAGATAGGTGAAGGCCAGAGACATGTCGTGTCATGCATAGAAAACTGGAAGGATCATTGCAGTAAGTCAGGTTAATAGCCAACAGGCATAACAATTACCTGAAGTATCACTACTGCCCTGGGCTTTTATTTCTCCCATTCCTTGTAAACAAGCCTTGCAAGATAGGTTTGGTGTACAGACAACACCTCTGAGCATACTCTTCCACAACTAAAAAGTTGCAAACAAAATCCTATATAGATTACCTAACAGATATGCAGTAAAGACCTCTTCACAGCTATGACATTTAATAAAGTAATGTCATACCATTCTTCAAGACCATGCATTTTAACTCTTTCCCACCCAACAGTCAGAACCAGACTGAATCCCCATTGAACAAGTGGGAAAAGGTTAACCGGATAAACCGATAATCACCTAGCTATGAATTCCTTTACTGTTCCAGTAAAGAAACCATTTCATGTTCAAAACCCACTCGTCAGGAAATTAACTTACCCCCTCTACCACGACCTCCTCCACCAAACCCACCTCCACCTCTGCCTCCTCGTTGCTGTTGTTGCCTGTAGACCTCCTTCGGTTGTGCCACTTTAATTTCACACTGTGAAAAGTGGAGAAACATTTGGTTCAAAGAATCTACAAAGTAGATGTTCCTAAACAGTCCATTTTAATGTGTGGCGAATACAAAAATGGTGTGATTCTTAGTGTACCTGTCACATTTATCAGTGAGAGATTTAACATAGAACATTTAATGCAAGGATAAACAGACCCACATCCATACAGAGAAATTCTCAGAAATATTCACTATTTATTAAAAAGCTAAGACTGGATGACAGTCACTACATAGAAATTCACTGAAACAGATGTTTCAACCCAATCTGTCTGTATCAGTGTTTACTTGCCACGGGTGGAAAGAGTTCAAATTGCCTCTACTGTACTTTGTTCTAAGCCTATTTCATTTAATCCTATATCTTTAGTACTTCAACTACTGGAAATAGTCTGCTTTTATTTAATAATAATAATCTTTATTGTCACAAGTAAGCTTCCATTAACACTGCAATGAAGTTACTGTGAAAACCCCCTAGTCACCACATTCCGGTGCCTGTTCGGGTACACAGTGGGAGAATTCACAATGTCCAATTCATATCCAATATATCATACACCCTTGTCAGGGAAAAATGGCAGTAACTTCAAATCAACGACATAATCACAAGGGAATAAAGTTCAGTTTTTTATTTTATTTTAGAGTACCCAGTAGTTTTGTTTTCCAATTAAGGGTTCAATTTAGCGTGGCCAATCCACCTAACCTGTACATCTTTGGGTTGTGGGCGCGAAATCCACGCAGACATGAGGAGAATGTGCAAACTCCACACGGACAGTGACCCACGGCCGGGATTCCACCCCGGGTCCTCAGCGCCATAGTCCTAGTGCTAACCACTGCGCCGCATGCTACCCCAAAAGTTCAGGTTTATTGCTGAACTGCAGGATAATAACACCATCTACGGGATTTGGAAAGGCCAAAGCCATGGCAGGATCATTGAGCAAGGTTCAAAATCCCTCCAAAGTTCCATCAAAGAAAGCGCCTTCACCTCCACTACACCATCGTACCAACACCCAGGTAGCAAGAAACCTAGGGCCTGGCAGGAGGCGACGATCCGTCGAGCCCAGCCTCCTCCAACACCTCACGACGAGCAGAGGATTAGACAACGCAAGACCAGTGGTCAGGTTCTCCGACCGACCCCAGGCCTCGAAGACCGGATACAATGTGTTCTGTCGAACTTGAAATGCCAGCCTTCAAATCAAGATTGCAAAAGCATGGTAGCCAACTCTCAAATTCGGCTGGTAACTGCTTTCCTCAAGAGACTGGTTACACAGACAACTCTGTCTGGCCCCAACTCCTGAAGTCAGACAGGATAAACGGCATACCATGCAGCAGGATTTTCAAGGACTGAAGGAGAATCCCCACCAGGGAAATTGCTCCATCGAGTAATAGGATTCTCTTCTCCGCTTCCACTACTCTCTCAAGGATATTTAGCAGTTGATCAAAGTGAGCACCAATAGCCTGCACCGCAGAGCCAAGTTCATCATCCACAACATCATTCACAATGGTGGCTGCACTGCCAAGGCGTAGGCCGACATATCAGCAAAACCGCCAGGCTAAGTTGCACATGGGAATAAGCACAAGAATTCCACTGCCAACCTAGCAAGAGGAATGAAATAGCAGGGCTAGTTCTTAGAGGAAAGGCATTACAAGAGGATAGTTAGATTTCATGAAAACTCAAGATACAGAAAGCATTGCAAACCTCTCAAAAATTGCACAAAACTATCTGAATATAGAGTCGTAAGCAGGTTAGATCTTTAAAACATCCCAATTTATGGATCATCAGCGTGGCAACAGCTGAAATGGCTGAGCTGGCAGTCGACCTCAGAAGAAAGTCATCAGGAATCAGAACCAGAGACAACCACGACAACAAGGGTGCCAAGAAAGAGACAAAAGTGACACAGAAAATCAAGGAAATTGGATATTAGACAGCTGAAGGTCATAAGCAGCAGGAAAAGCAAAGAAACCTGTGAAGATATTCAGATTGCAAATGCAGATACCAGGCACCACCAAAAATGCCAATGGAAACAAAGTCTCAGGAGATAACAAAAAGAGAATATACCGGATATAAATATGCAGATCGAAAGGCAGATTAGTTAGAGATTTTCAGGGAAGAGGAATGCATCGTACTGACAATATCCGCAGAATAGCGTTGTCCATCTGCAACTGGAGCATCATGTATGAAAAGTTAGAAGAGAATATAGACACCCAGTGGTGGGTGGACAAAACAACATTGAAAGAATATAGAAGCCCTAGTAGTCATTTATGCTAATTATTTTAAAAATAAATTTAAGGTGTCCAATTCTTTTTTGCCCCCCAATTAAGGGACAATTTTTTTTTTTAAATTTAGAGTACCCAATTATTTTTTCCAACTAAGGGGCAATTTTAGCGTGGCCAATCCGCCTATCCTGCACATCTTTGGGTTGTGGGGGTGAAACCCACAGACACGGGGAGAATGTGCAAACTCCACACGGACAGTGATCCAGGTCCTCAGCGCCGTCGGCAGCAATGCTAACCACTGTGCCACCCCTTAAGGGACAATTTAGCATTGCCAATCCACCTACACTGCACATCATTAGGTTGTGGGGGTGAGACCCACACAGACACAGGGAGAACTACCTCAAAGATAATGGATGCAAAATGTCACTCTCTAATATACCTGTTTGCAAAAGAAGGGGCGTCCACCAAGAAAACAGAGTTTGGAAATAACTCGCTGGCAATCTGGTGATGAAGTTTCAGTTCTAAACTCGGGTATACCTGAACCAGAGGGAAAACAGGCAGGCTCATTTGAACCAGATATATACACACACATAGTAACACTTACAGCATTAGGAATAAAATGTTAAAATCGGGCTCTGCAGGGAACTATGATGTAGCAGCAATATCAGAAACCTAGCTGATGGCAATAAATGATGGCATTCATATAGTGGGATCAGAAAATAGAAAGGAAAAGGTGGTGTAACTATGCAGAGACAATTAGTAGGTTAATTATGAAGGATACTGTGGGAGGTGAAAAATTACACAATGAACTAATGAGGTTAAGTATGTTTAATGCAAAAAAAGGCAAAAACATTTTGTGCACACCACCGCTCACCAGAAGTATTTGCTTTAAGATTTTGATTTAGAAATTGAGATTTAGAAAGATACGTGGTAAACAGGAAGGTTATTTTAATGTACAATTTTAACAAATCAAATATAAATTGGGGACACCCAAATAGTTTGGATTTTGTGCAGTATCTGATTTAGTGTCAGGAAAGCCATGAACAGCAGAGCTGATCCTGATTTGGTTATTGTTAAGTGACCCAGACAACATAGGAAATGGAAAGTCACAGGCACAGGACCAATATAATGGCCCAACTCTTGTATGACTTGGAATTCAGAAAGAGCAAGGACCAGGAGCCAGGTACAGTATAACAAGATAATGGTTTAGGCAAACTGATTAACAGTTTTGTCCAACATTTTAATAGATGATAAGCTGAGCATCTTTAAAATCAAGATGCTGAGCTTGCATAAGAAACAATTAGAATCAGCAAATGTAGAATAAACAAATGAGACCCTAAATTAATAAATGACAATTAAATGAAGCAGGAAGAAATAAAACTCAGAAATCATACATGGGCAAAGGAAATAATAATCATAATAAAATTTATTATTGTCACAAGTAGGCTTATATCAACACCACAATGAAGTTACTGTGAAAATCCCCTAGTCGCCACACGTTGGTGCCTGTTTGGTACAGAGGGAGAATTCAGAATGTCCAATTCACCTAACAGCACGTCTTTCAGGACTTGTGGGAGGAAACCGGAGCAAACCCACGCAGACATGGGGAGAACATGCAGACAGTGACCCAAGCCGGGAATCGAACCTGGGTCCCTGGCGCTGTGAAGCAACAGTGCTAACCACTGTGCTGCTGTGCCATTAACGGAGAAAAATATAGGAATAGACAGACACGTTAAACGGGTTATCAGAGATGCAGAGACTTGAGAAATCTTAGCAGCACAGAAAATAAATTCTCAGTTCTCTGTAAAAAGGACAACTTGAGAAGTGGGAAAATCATACATTTTTGTAAAAAAAAAATGCAAACAAACATGGAAAATATGATTTAATTCAAGTGTTCACAAAGTAAGATAGTCAACATGTCCTCCCCTAAAGATAAATGATCCAAATAGAATTAATGACATAGAAAGCCTAGACATGCACACGAGAGTTCAGTGCAAACCACCAAGGAAAGCTAGAAATTATTTCCTCTCGAGAAGTTGGGAGACATTGACAGACATGATAAGCTTGTCACTGGACGCTGGAGGTGCCAACAGCTATGGATGAAGTTGAAACAGACCCAAAAATAGATGATGACGTGTTCAGCCATTATAGAATAGCATCAACAAACCAAATAAATGCAGGACTATATAGTCAAAGGATCAGCATACATATCTGAGGAAGTCATGATAAAACTGTACAGTGTTCTGATTAGCCCACAATTTGTCCTAGTTTTGGTTACCGAGATAGAGGGAAAGAAGGTTGAAAACAGTCTAATAAAGTATAAAGCTAATCACTAGAACTCGAGTTCTATGCCAAGTGGTTGGTGCGATGATCTGTTGAGTCCCTCAAGATGGCTAAAGTCGTAGTGCTGACAAAGAACATCAAACTATGTATTTCAAACAAAGCTAGTTTATTTACACTCCTTTAAATGATTCACACAGCTTACTAAGTAATAACGAAGAAAATAACTATTAAAAATGCTACAGAAATCTATAATATCTAACTATGCTGTCTGATCTCTCTCTCATATAACGAACAACCTATCTTTACCTGCCATTAACACCTTCTCAAGTCACAGTATATTTATATGGCTACTCTGCAGTGCCATCTAGTGTTGAGATACATGAACATCATCTTGTAACCCTTTACACTCCCTACATTATACATATCACTACAGTTGGCACTGCTGCCTCACAGCGCCAGGGACCCAGGTCGATTCCAGGCTTGGGTGACTGTGTGGAGTTTGCATGTTCTCCCGGTGTCTGTGTGGATTTCCCCCGGGTGCTTCAGTTTCCTCCCAAAATCCAAAGATGTGCAGGTTAGGTGGATTGAGCATGATCGATGCACTGGATTACACGGGGAGTGGGTTTAGGTAAAGTACTCTTTCGGAGGGTTGGTGCAGACTCGATGGGCCGAGTGGCCTCATTCTGCACAGTAAGGATTCTATGTAGAAAGACTGGTAAAATGCAATAGATGACCAAGAGATAGTCATCTGTGCTATACAAGATGAAATGTGTTACTTTACGAAAATCCTAAAGTTACTTCAAACCAAGTTATTATGAGTGCTAAATGGAGCATGGGGTAAAACCCTTCACATCCGGGTGCTCCGGTTTCCTCCCACAGTCCAAAGATGTGCGGGTTAGGTGGATTGGCCATGCTAAATTGCCCGTAGTGTCCTAATAAAAAAGTAAGGTTAAGGGGGGGGGGGTTGTTGGGTTACGGGTATAGGCTGGATATGTGGGTTTGAGTAGGGTGATCATGGCTCGGCACAACATTGAGGGCCGAAGGGCCTGTTCTGTGCTGTACTGTTCTATGTTCTATGACGTGATCAACACATGGGATGTTGAAAATAATTTAAGAAAGAGTAATTTAAGAAACAACTGGATGCTACAATAGAAGGACTATGGAGTCTCAGGATGTATGAACTAAAGTAGGCTGAATATCCATCTATCTTTTATCTCAAGACTGGATATATTTGCAATTAAAAATATCAAAAACAGTAATTTCAGACAACTGGTTCATCACCAGGAATCTGTGTTTACTAACAAATAGCGCTAAAGCGATTTTGGTCTTGCATCTGGCAATTTAATTGGAGATGTGCAAGTAACACAGGAGATACTTTTCCAATTAAGGGGTAATTTAGCGTGGCCAATCCACCCAACCTGCACATATTTGGGTTGTGAGGGTGAGACCCACGCAGACACGGGGAGAATGTGCAAGGAGATACAGGATTAAGCCCAACAAAGGATTTAATCATTTCTCTCGCCATTTGAAACTGGAATTTTCATTCCTTCCCCCCCCCCCCCCCCAGAGGTGCCTTTAGCTGGCACAGAATTTTGGGCCTTTCAGCCTTGAAAAGAGATTCTTCAAAATGTATAAAATAACTATATGGGGAAGGAAGTAAACAAAAGCTTTTGAAAAACCCTCAATTAATATTTCCAATTGGGGGCAGCACGGTGGCCTAGTGGTTAGCACAACCGCCTCATGGTGCTGAGGTCCCAGGTTCGATCCCGGCTCTGGGTCACTGTCCGTGTGGAGTTTGCACATTCTCCCCGTGTCTGCGTGGGTTTCGCCCCCACAACCTAAAAATGTGCACAGTAGGTGGATTGGCCACACTAAATTGCCCCTTAATTGGAAAAAATAATTGGGTAATCTAAATTTATAGAAAAAAAAATATTTCCAATTGGGTTTAGGAGCACTCTGCAAAACATAAGTAAAAAGGATCCTGAAAGGAGAGTTTCAACAAAGAATGGGATATTAAAAACGCAGACATGCTCAAACTTTGCAGACTCCATAAACTACAGCTCATCCAAAATTGTTGTTGGTCTCTCTCCTTTCCTGCACCATCCTAGCCGTATCTATTCTCTCTCATCTGCATTGTTAAGATTGGTTTCCAACCCTCCCAAAGCCCCAATTATTAAATTACAGAATGTACAGCACAGAAATAGGCCATTTGGACTGCGGTTACATGCTTCACACGAGTTGCTTCCCATTCGATCATTAATCTTCTATATCATTCTTCCTATGCATTTCATATGGCCTTCCAAGAGATGTATTTATGCTCCCTGCCTCGATTAGTTCCACATTCTAACTTTCTGAGAAAAAAGTCCGTCCTGAATTTCATACTGGATTTATTGGTGGCCATCTTTATTTATTATCCCTAGTTTTGGACTCCACAAGGGTGTGTAGCTACCTGGGGTGGCCACGTCCCAATTACAAAATGGACACTTTTCAAAGAATGCAGGGAAAATGGACAATGCTGAGAAAACAAGCAGGTGCAAAGTTTGTCTGTTGATTGGAGCTGTAGCTCCCAGACAAGGCCGATACTGCAAAGCCATTACCATATTAATGAGCCATCTCCGGGGACAAAAGAGTAACATTTAGGTTAACGATACTAAAGCATACACCCTGGCGCCAGAGGAGACGAGAACAAAGCAGGCCAACGGCCATCTAGGACCCGCCCAGCAATCAGGGCACCCACCCCTTTATTGGAGGAAATCGATACCAATGATCAAGATACGGTCCAATTAATTGGGACCAAGTTCAAGGCCCGCCCAAAAACGCGCGAAGCCCCTTTTGGGTATAAGAAGAAGCCCCCAAGAGAGAATCGCTCTCTTGGCCTTGGCTCTCAGCGACGAGAGACCTGCCTAGCAGCTGCACCAGAGCAAGTCCAAAGTCAACGCACGCTACGAGATAGACACTCCTAGCTACCATTCCGCACCAGCTCGACCCCAGCAGCCTCAGAACCGGACAATGGCCATTGTTCCTCTGACTGAGTGGGCGCCTGAAGCTAAGTATAGGCTTTAGTAGTGGTGATAGTTTAGTTGGTAGAGTTTGTGCATGAGTATAATTGACTGTGTGTAAATAAATGAGCATTGATTTCGAACTTACTAACTGGTCTTTGATCAGTATTCGGTTTTGAACCTTGTGGCGGTATAGAAAGATACCTGGCGACTCTTGAGCAAATTTAATTAGAATTAAGGAAGACGACCATATTAGCCGCTGTAAACAGAGCCAATTAAAGAGAGAGCACAACGAGCAACAGGTGGAAAGAAGTCTACTCTATCTAACCCTGACATAACCGTAAGACTATCAGGTCACCCTTGTCTTCTCTTTTCCGACAAAAAGAACTCCATCCTGTTCCTGATAGTTTCTTCTGGTATCATTCTTGAAATTGTTTTTGCAGTTTCTCTGGTTCCTTTATACCTTTTTCTTTTACAAAAGAACTGTGCAGAGTCCACCATGGTCCTACATAAGTTTAACATAACTTCAGTTTTTCAATTCTATCCTTATAGAAAATAAGCCCAGTGTTTGGTTTACAATTTACATGACCTTATGAACATGACGTTAGCTCCCTTTCCTCCTCTACCCAGATTATACTTATTTTCGAAGATAGTTTCCACGTTCTAGGCTGGCAAAACGTACTACCTCAGCGACCTCACACTTATCTATATTGAAATTAATTTGTTAATTACACTCCTATTCTGCAAATATATATGTCGGTCTTCTTCAGTATCAACTATACCTCTTAATTTGATGCTGTTCCCAAATTTTTTTTATTTGTTTTCTGATTTCCAAGTCCATGACAATGGTGAAAATTGGTCTTAGCACCGATCTCAATGGAGCACTACTTTCTATCTTTGTCAGGCTGAGGAGCTACCTCCACTGTTCTGTAGCCAGCTTGCTATCCATCTTGATGCCTGTCCAGATTCTGTATGCTCTGACCTTAAGCCATGAGTCCACTATGAGGTACCCTATTGAAGGCCTTTTGAAATCCAAATATATTACATCTACTATTTTACCCCATCTACTCTCACTCTTACTTCAAGAATTCAATAAGGTTCACAAGTGAATTTACTGCACATCCTTTAGTGGATGTATTTTTAAAAAATTATTTATATGTAGAATAATATTTTCATATTCATTTATAGTTTAATTTCATGGTTCTTTGCCTTTCAAATGTTGTTTTTTTATCTTTTTTCTTAACTTTTTGTATTGCTTTTGCTGTCCATGTATTTAGTGCCAGCGTGACTCAGTTGAAAACACTAACCATTGAGTCACAAGAATCCAGGTTCATGTCCCAAGTGCAAAGTTTCACAACAAATTTGAACGCTGACGCTCCGGTGCAGTAGTGTAAGAGTGCACAGTATCAGAGACATTGTCTTAGTTGAGACATCAAACCAAGGTGAACTGAAAAGATCCCATGCCACTCTTTCAAAGAAGAGCTGGGGAGTTATCCCAGTGTTCTGTAAATTTTTATGCCTCAATCAAGATTAAAAAAATAGCCTCACAGCATCAGGGACCAAGGTTCAACTCCAGCCTTGGGTGACTGTGTGGAATTTGCACATTCTCCCAGTGTCTGTGTGGGTTTCCTCCCACAGTCCAAAGATGTGTAGGTTAGGTTAAGGGATTACTGGGATAGGATGGGGAGTGGGCTTGGGTGGAGTGATCTTTCAGAGGGATGGTGCCGACCCAATGGGCTGAATGGCCTCCACCTGCGCTGTAGGGATACTATGATTATCTGCTCATTATCACCTTGTTGTTTAAGACCATAAGACACAGAAGCAGAATTAGGCCACTCGGCCCATCGAGTCTTCTCCGCCATTCTTAGAACATACAGTGCAGGAGGAGGCAATTCGGCCCATCGAGTCTGCACCAACCCACTTAAGCCCTCACTTCCACCCTATCCCCGTAACCCAATAACCCCTCCTCACCTTTTTTGTCTCCAAGGGCAATTTATCATGACTAATTCACCTAACCTGCACGTCTTTGGACTGTGGGAGGCAACCGGAGCACCTGGAGGAAACCCAAGCAGACAAAGGGAGAACGTGCAGACGCCGCGCAGAGTGACCCAGCGGGGAATGAAACCTGGAACCCTGTGAAGCCACAGTGCTATCCACTTGTGCTACTGTGCTGCCCATTCAATCGTGGCTGATATGTTTCTCATCCCATTCTTCTGCCTTCTCCCATAACCCCTGATCCCCTTATGAATCAAGAACCTACCTATCTCTGTCTTAAAGACACTCATTGATTTGGCCTCGACAGCCTTCTGCGGCAACTGTTCCACGGATTTACCACCCTCTCGCTGACAAATTCCTCCTCATCTCAGTTTTACAGAATCGTCCCATCAGCCTGAGACTGTGCCCTCGGGTTCTAATTTTTTCTACGAGTGGAAACATCCTCTCCACCTCCACTCTATGTAAGCCTCGGAGTATCTTGCAAGTATCAATAAGATACCCCCTCATCCTTCAAAACTCCAACGAGTACAAACCCAGAGTCTTCAACCGCTCCTCATATGACAAGCTCTTCATTCTTCTAGATCCTTTCCAAGGTCAGCACATCCTTCCTTAGATACGAGGCCCAAACTGCTTGCAATACTCCGAATGGGGTCTGACCAGAGCCTTATACAGCTTCAGAAGTACATCCCTACTCTTGTACTGAAACTGAAAATCGCTTATTGTCACGAGTAGGCTTCAATGAAGTTACTGTGAAAAGCCCCTAGTCGCCACATTCCGGCGCCTGTCCGGGGAGGCCGGTACGGGAATCGAACCGTGCTGCTGGCCTGCTTGGTCTGCTTTAAAAGCCAGCGATTTAGCCAAGTGAGCTAAACCAGCCCCTCTAGCCCTCTCGACATGAATGCTAACATTGCATTTGCCTTCCTAACTGCCGACTGAACCTGCACGGAGAATCTTGAACTAGTACTCCTAAATCCCTTTATGTGTCTGATTTTCTAAGTCTTTTCCCATTTAGAAAATAGTTTATGACTCCATTCTTCCTACCAAAGTGTGAATTTGCTGAGTGCAAATTAGCTTCCACATTTTACATTACAACTGTGACTGCACTTCAAAAAGGGTAAAGTGATTTTAGTCTTCTAGTGGTCATGAAAAGTACTATATAAATGCAAGACTTCCTTTTTACTTCATGGATGCCCTTTGCTTAAAGTTCAATTTTGATCTCAGCACAAAGTGTCACATTATTGATTCTTTTGCCTTGTTTTTTGATCAAAATACATTTTCTGAACACTTGATCACAATTTTTAATATTTCCTACTCAGTTCTATCTCGGCGTCAATATTCTATAGAACAGTACAGCACAGAACAGGCCCTTCGGCCCTCGATGTTGTGCCGAGCAATGATCACCCCACTTAAACCCACGTAACCCGTATACCCGTAACCCAACAATCCCCCCATTAACCTTACACTACGGGCAATTTAGCATGGCCAATCCACCTAACCCGCACATCTTTGGACTGTGGGAGGAAACCGGAGCACCCGGAGGAAACCCACGCACACACGGGGAGGACGTGCAGACTCCACACAGACAGTGACCCGGCCGGGAATCGAACCTGGGACCCTGGATCTGTGAAGCATTGATGCTAACCACCATGCTACCGTGAGGCCCTAATATTCTTTTCCTGTTTATTTCCCTAGAGCCATTCTTATCCCTTTAAAATTAGCTTTTTTTCCAATCTAGTACTTTGGTCTTTATCTTATGTCCTTCCCAATTGTGATCTGAAGCCTTATTTTGTGGTGACTTATTGCTTCAATATTTCCCCCTCATTTCCCTTAACTGGAATGCACTACCTGGAGGCAGGTTGTATCTGCATGAATAGGATTAGGTAGGTAAGTCAGGTGTTTTTCACATGTCAGTGCAGACTCGATGGGCCGAAGGGATTCTTCTGCACTGTGTGATTCTGTGATTTGCAATGGTTCTTTCCCCATTATTAGATCCAGCAGTGATTCCTTCCTTCTTACCCGTTTTTTAAGTAAGCCAACATACAAATCCTATACACACTAAAAACATAATTTCCTTTCCCCCTTTAGCTACTTAAAATTCTTGTCCTCTCTTCAAATCCTTCCATTGTCTCATCTGCCATCATTTTTCTACCCTCCTACAGCATTCTCCCAAACTTGAGACGGTAATGTCACTGGATTAGTAATCCAGAGGTCCTGATTAATGTTCTGGGGACATGAGTTCAAATCCCACCTCACCAATTTATGGAATTTAAATTCAATTAATGAATTTGGAATTTAAAGCTGGTCTCAGTAATGGTGGCCATGCTATACTGGAACACTAATGTTCTTTAAGGCAGAATATTTGCCGTCCTTATCCAGTCTCACCTACATGTAACTCCAGACCCACAGCAATGTGGTTGACTCTTAGCTGCCCTCTGCAATGGCCTAGAAAGCTACTCAGTTCAAGGCTAATTAAGGATGGGAAACAAACGCTGGCTTTGCCAGTGACACCCACAACCTATGGAAAAATTAAAGATGCCAGTTCCTGATCAGATTATGATGCACACCCCATTCCCTTCGCTCCACCATTAGCAACAGTGCACTCGGCCACCACATTCTCTGGAACTTCCTGTCCAAAGCCCTCTTTTTCTTTTCATCTTCCTATCTTTCCTAACAACCTCCCTAAAATAAATCTCTGATCCAAGTTTTGGTCACTCTTCTAACATTTCGTCCTATGTCTCCAAATCTGTTGCTCTCGCAGATGACTTCTCTGAAGCATTCTGAAACTTGCTCCACATTCAAACCGTTATATAAACACAGGGCACTAATTGGAAAAAATGGTTCTACCCCGAAATGCTCCAAACCTTGAATTGTATTGATGCCTTTTCTAGACGTACCTTGCTGGATCCTATGTTGTGATACTTGTTTTCTAATAGCCTTTTTACTGGTTCTTCCTCCATAAACGTGATAAAGCAGAAACCTCTCCGTTCATTCGTCTTGTTGTCAATCGGAAGTTCAATGCCTTCGATCTATAAACAAAACCAACAGTTCAGGCAACTTCACATTTTGTGCGGTCTTGTTCAGTTCACTACTTAGAGAAACTATAATCTACTAAAAATGTTATGTTTTTTCAAACACAAAAATTCTAATTAAGCAGCATAAAGTGGTAATTTAGTGCTGTAAAATGGTTGAATGATCAAATAATTTTAGCCGTGACTTTAAAAGGGAATATTTCCTCCCATTTCCACAATAAAATTGGGTACCCTTTTTGAATTTTCATTTCAAACTTAAATGAAACAGTATGTTTGTGTTGTTTTCAAATACTGACCTACTGGCATTTCTTTTAATTGCAGGCCAGTAACATTACTCATACAAAACAAAATAGATCTGTAATATAATAGTCCTGTGTAGAGCATGTATTTTGTATCCACATTACTTTTACTTACTGTCTTAATTTTTGAGTAAAGCTTCAACATTTATGTTGAAGAAAAACTTGGGTAAACATCTTCCCAATGCATTAATGCATGTGGAAAGAAGCATGGTATGTCTGTGAATGTCAGCAAAGTAGTATCCAAGTTACAGTGTAGGTTTATAACAGGCCATAAAAATAGAAACTAGCTATAATTAGTACAAGTCGTGGCTGTTTACATCAAAATCTTACTGCCACTGAGGTTAAGTCTAACTTGCCTCTCCATACGCTCCAAAGTA
This sequence comes from Scyliorhinus canicula, assembly GCF_902713615.1. NCBI lineage: Eukaryota > Metazoa > Chordata > Chondrichthyes > Carcharhiniformes > Scyliorhinidae > Scyliorhinus > Scyliorhinus canicula. The sequence goes on from NC_052148.1 coordinate 166,758,220, forward strand.
ATCCTTAACCATTTCTTCTGGTACATCAGGACTTAGGCCACCAACAAAAACTTTCTTAGCTGGTTCTTTGCCTTTTATAGCCTTTGCTCTTTTAGGATCAATGAGCCTTCCATCCAGCTTGTGTTCCTTCAGTTCCAAAACCTACAAGAATTTATGAACAGTTTCTGTACCAGAACTACAATTTTCAGAGACAATACATACTTGTTCGATACCAAAATAATAACCGACTCTGAACCTTATTTTAAAACTTTCAGAGAATGTTTTCTAGTATTTGTGATAATAAAGTAACACGTAGAGAGGGAAAATGAATTTGTGACCTCTGAAGTTCAACCATTCTGTTTTAAGTCCCAGTTCTTGAGTTCAGTGCTCACTTCTCTACAACACAAGCAGAAATACTGCCCCTGCTACTCCTGGCTCGAAAAGCATTTCTGTAATAATAAAGGTTCCTTTGAAATTTTACATTTTACTACCTCTTGACTGACCAAATTATACTTTCTGGTAAATTCACACAATTACCCAATCATTTCAAATAGCAACCAAAATAATCCCCTTGTTTAATTAAATTTCTACCATAAAGATGTACAAACTTCTGCAGCAACGGTCTAATTTAGATGCATAGGAAAAACTCCTACCTCAATCCAATATATTTTTCCCAGCGGGGATCAATAACAAAAAGCACATTTGTGTACTTAAAATGATCACATCCGCTCTTTACTCACCTAGCTTCCTGCCAATTAGAGTCATGACCTGGGGTGAAAAGCAGAGGTCAGTGCCACAAGAACACAAACTGCACGCTTCTTGGTATCATTCCCTGCTGACAACAAATATCTTCAAAAATGGATTGGGTTTTGTACATAATTCTCACAATTAATCTATAATTCATAATGCATATTGTGGAAAGAATTTAGGTATAATCACTGCATTATGGTACTCATTTGAAGTAGCATACTCCCAATGAATATCCAGAGACAGCTTTCTACAAGCTAATTCTTGCATAGTCACTACTAAAAACTCATTATAAAGTGATTTCTAAAATGTAATGTTGTCCAAGAACATCCCCCATCCCACCATGATTATGGGCTAGCCCAGGAAACAAATAAAGCTCCCCCTCCCCTTCCACAGAATGGATTAACATTATTGAGGTTACATATACAAGGGCTTGAATCAAATACCAGATTAGTAGCACATCTGAACTAGGACATCAAAATACTTAATAAAATAAACTACTGATTTCACTAAACATTGGAATTATATGAGGAAAATAAATTTCTACAGCTTTGTTAAATTTGTGTTCAGAAAGTCACCGTTGGTTATTTAGATATCTATTTGTAACAAGCTATTGTTAACATTCCTCAATGCAACTTTTATTCAAAGGCCATCACAAGAGCACACACATTTTGATGTAATTTTTAACAATATTGATAGTTGACTTACCCTGTCCACGCTTGCAGGTTCTCTGAATAGTACAAAACCAAATCCTCTTGACCGCCCTGTCACTGCATCCATCTTTATGGTACAATCCAGTACTTCACCGAACCTGGACAAGTAATCTGTCAAATCCTTCTTGCTCGTATCCCAGCTAAGACCCCCAATGAACATTTTCCTGTGAAAAATAATATTTATAAAGTGATCCTGACAATTCTGGTATATTGTAATGCACTGTTTATAATTAAACAAATAGTAATACGTAATAAAAGTTAAAAAGAAGTTGTCCAAGGTTATTTCAACAGTAGTCATATCTTGTTTCTAAGTTCTTTGGAGGCATATTTTTTTCAAATTTAAATGTTATATATTAACACTTAATATATTATTACAAAATTGGGTTTCACTGCCAAGTATGTTCCCTAAAATCAAGTATCAAGACTTCCGGATGCGACCACAGAGTGAGCGGTTGCACATTTGGTGGCTCCCGCTCAAGGCGGATATTTTTGGTCTTTTCCCCACCCGAAGGGCGAAGTATTTTGAGAGCAAGAGGTGCAGGAGTGTCTGTGGAAGGTTTTACTCTGTTGTGGCTGGTGGATGGGTCCACAGACGAGGAGTGGTGCAAGAAGGAATGAACTGCTGGATTAGGAGAGTCTTTGTGTTGCGCCACAGGATAAGACTGAGGGCAAGGGGATTGCGCTGTCTTCCCAGTGGTCGATGGGACGGTTGGCAGTGTTCCTTAATGACAAGTTTTAGTAGGAGGGGAAAGAGGCCCTGGAAGACCTAGCCAAAGTGGTGGAACCACTTAAATCTGGGATTGAGCGAGTGGAGCAGAGGCTGGAGTCCCAAGGCCACGCAATCCAGAAAGTGGAGGAAGCAGTGGGGGAGCACGAGGAGTAGTTGGCCTCGTTGGTGACTGAGATGGCTGTAATGCGGGAGACAGAAAGAGCTGAGGGAGAAGATGGAGGATTTAGAGAATCGCCCGGGGGGGGGGGGGGGGGGGGGGGGGGGGGGGGGGGGGGGCACTCTCCCCATTGCTTGCTGAATGTGGTGGTGTCACCCTCCACAGTGACTGAGCCAGAAGTGAGTAATTTAATGGATACAGAAAAAGCTTTCAAGTGTGTCAATTGGGGGTACACCTCAGATTTTGGGGCGGTTTGGTTTTGGACCAAAATTTATATCTTGGATTAAGCTTTTGTATAGGGGCCCCTCCGCGAGTGTCTGTATTAATGCCGTGAGCTTGGGGTACTTTCAACTGAATAGGCAGGGTAGCATGGTTGCGCAGTGGTTAGCACTGCTGCCTCATGACACTGAATTGCCTCATGACACTGAGTACTCGGGTTCGATCCTGGGTCACTGTCCGTGTGACATTTGCACATTCTCCCTGTGTTTGCATGGGTCTCACCCCCACAACTCAAAGATGTGCTGTGCAGGGTAAGTGGATTGGCCACACTAAATTGCCCTTTAATTGGGAAAAGAAGAATTGGTGGGTGCTTTAAATTTATATTCAAAAACATTTTATAAAATTCAACTGAGATGGGGTACAAGGCAGGCTTGCCCATTATCTCCGATGTTGTTTGCCATGGCTATTGAGCCACCAGCCATTGCGTTGACGTCACCTGTCGGATGGGGATAGAGGGTGTCCTTACGTGCAGATGATTTACTGTTATAGTCATGGACCCACTTTCCAATGTGGGGGAGACAATGGAGGTGCTCAGGGAGTTTGGCTCCTTTTCAGGCTATAAGCTAAACCTGGTTAAGAGAGAATGTTTTTCGTTGAACCCAACATTGAGTGGAGTGGATCTGGGGAGGCTACTGTTTTGTCCGGCAAGGACTAGTTTCCAGCTTTCACAAAGAGTCATCCAGACTCAAAATGTTAGCTCCCTCCTGTCTCCAAAGATGCTGTCACACCTGCTGAGATTGTCCAGTATTTTCTGTTTTTGTTTCAGATTACAGCATCTGTAGTAATTTGCTTTTATAGACAATCAGGGGCTTGATACTACCTAAACTGCTGTGTTATTACTGATGTGGAGATGCCGGCGTTGGACTGGGGTGAGCACAGTAAGAAGTCTTACAACACCAGGTTAAACCAGGTTCACACCTCTTTAACCTGGAGTTACCTCTCTCTCTGCATCTTTGATGATTTGATTGCCTGCAGGTGCTCGCATTCCGGGGCATCTCTGACTGTGTCTATATAAACATTTCTGGAACAAGCCTTTCCATTCACCTGAAGAAGGAGCCGTGCTCCGAAAGCTCGTGTTTGAAACAAACCTGTTGGACTTTAACCTGGTGTTGTAAGACTTCTTACTGTGTTATTACTGGGCAGCAAACATTGAGACGGTGCGGGTCGTTTAAGGATCCGGACTCTATATGTGGGCGGATGGAAGAGGTTTTGTGCATTGGATTGCGTCAGAGGGTCCTTTTGAGTACCCAATTGGTTTTTTTTCAATTAAGCGGCAATTTAGCATGACCAATCCACCTAGCCTGCAAATCTTTGGGTTGTGGGGGTGAAACCATGCAGACATGGGGAGAATGTGCAAACCGTACACGGACAGTGAATCAGGGCCGGGATTCGATCCCTGGTCCTCAGCGCACTGAGCTGCAGTGCTAACCACTTCATTCCCGTTTTCCCAAGTAAAATTTTTGTCGAACCTCTTTACGGAGTCAATTTAGACAACATTTTAAATTAGCCTCTATGCTGCTTTTCAAGCTGATTTGCAGGAACCGTAAGTTTGTGCCATCTGGTTTAGATTCAATGTTCAGGGCATGGGAGAGGGAGGGGTTGGAGAGGTTTAGGGATATGTTTCTGAAGGGTAGGTTTGCCAGTCTAGGGCAGCATGGTGGCAGAGTGGTTAGTGCTGCTGCCTCACGGTGCTGAGCTCCCAGGTTCGATCCCGGCTCTGGGTCACTGTCCGTGTGGAGTTTGCACATTCTCCCCCTGTGTGTGTGAGTTTCGCCCCCACAACCCAAAAGATGTGCAGGGTAGGTGGATTGGCCACGCTAAATTGCCCCTTAATTGGAAAAAATGAATTGGGTACTCTAAATTTATTTTTAAAAAGGTTTCCCAGTCTAGATGAGATTTTGAAGAAGTTCCAGCTCCCGAGAGGAATGTATTCAGATACTTTTGGGTGCGTGATTTTGTACACAAGGAGCTTCCTTTCCCCTGGTACCGACTCCCTCACTTTTGGATAAGGTCCTGTCCTTGGACGAGCTAGCGGAGTGAAATGGGAGGACAAGCTGGGTTTGGTCTTGGGGGTGTGTTTGTACGTGTGGAGTGAGGCATTTCATAGGGTTACCTTCACATTATTTGCAAGGTTAAGTCTGATAGTTCAAGGGCACACCTGACCAGGGCAGGTCTGAGTTGGTTCTTTTTTTTTGGATGGCTTGAGTTGGGGTTATTTTTGTAATATTGAAAATTTTGTTGGAATAAAAATATATATATATATTTAATTTGCATGTTTCTTCCTATTTGCCTCTGTATCATGGACATCCAATCTCTCTTCACCTCCATTCCCCATCAAGACAGTCTGAGATCTCACTGCTTTTTCTTTGTATGGAGGCTCAACCAGTTCCATTCCATTGCCACGTTCCTCTACCTGGTTGAACTTGTTCTCACATTGAACAACTTCTCCTTTAACTCTGCTCCCTTCTGCCAAATAGAATCACGGGCCTTAGCTCGGTCTGCCTTTTTGTGGGATGTACTGTACATTCTTTGTTCCGGTCCTACTCCCTTGCTTTTTTCCTGCTACTGTATTGCTGCCGCCTCCTTGTCTTACTCTGACCTGGGAAATTTCATTGAATTTGCTTCCTTCTATTATCCGCACATGTTTATCTCCAACTCTATGCTTCCCTCCATTTCAGTGGATAAGCTATCGACCGATATTCAAGGACCCACACAGCAACCTTTATAACATTTCCTCACATCCAATTTCCAGCAAGGACGCTATTCCATTCACCCTGTTTCTCCCCCTCCATCACATCTGCCACCACCTCCAAACATATCCCCGCCCTTTACAGTATTCCCTCCTGTCATTTTAATTCTCTGCGATTTTAATTCTCTACAATGCTCCCACTCTGACCCTTGCCATGCTCCAACATTCAGATGAAGCTTAATGTAAACTTGAGAAACAACGCCTCATCTCGACAGGGCACTTTACGAGGTACACTGTTGATTTCAACAATTTTAGACCATGACCACTATATATCATATACATCATAGGATCTATTGCAGAAGTCGACCATTCGGCCCATCGAGTCACCACCAGCCCTTGGAAAGAACACCCTTCTTAAATCCAAGCCTCCACCCTATCCCCGTAACCCCACTTACCATTTTGGACACTAAGAGGCAATTTAACATAGCCAATGCACTTAACCTGCACATCTTTGGACTGTGGGAGGAAACCCTCGCAGACAATCAAACACCACACATACAGCTGGAATTGAACCCGGGTCCTTGGCACCGTGAGGCAGCAGTGCTAACCACTGTGCCACCCCATTTTGTTCTGTCCCTGTTGATTTCTTTAATTTGCATTTGGACGTATATTTTGCTTCTTCACTTGTTCCATTTACATTTCCTTTCACCTTTCCTTATTCAATCCCCCCTGCGCTCCACCTCGCCATACCTTCCCTTTTGTTCTTCTCCCCCTTCCCTAAAACCTATTACATTTCTAACTTTTCCCAGTTCTGACGAAAGGCCACAGGTCGGAAACGTTAACTCGGTTTCTCCCTGCCCAGATGTTGTCTGACCCGCTGAGCATCGGCAGCATTTTCTAGGTTTTTAAATTAAAAAAAATTAAATAGACGCGCTCGATCTCGTAATGAAGCGTCGATGCCATATTGTCTGATTCATATTCTTTATGTAGCACCGGGGGGGCGGGACTGACAGCAAAAGAGGCAGCAGCCACGGGTGGGGAGGCAGAGGGAGCGGGAGAAAGATACTGAAAGTGGGTCACAGACACTGGGAGCCGAGTCATTGCGCCACGTTGCTGAGCCACACAAAAGCAGAGGGAAAGGGAAGTGAGGGGGTGTTAAAGGGAGAGGCGGGGGCGGCTGGGCAATCCCAAGGCGGCTCAGTGTTATTCACATTTGCACACAAAGCAGACGGATCCCGGGGGTGGGCGGGGCTTGGCCGTCAGCACGCGCTCCGGCTCCGGTATCCCGAGCACGCGCCCCCCAGGGCTTCTCCGGCCCCGCACCCCGCCAGTCTTTTGTCTCCGCGGCCGAGGGGGAAGGTGGGCGCCGCCTCCTGCTCACTCACCCTTCGTCCTCCTCGTTTTTGCTGGCGTTTATTTTAGCTCCTTCGGGGAACTCCTCGGACGCCGCCATGCTCTGCTCCATCAGGCCGGCGGAAGGCGCGTTGTAACTGTACTGAGCGTCCATCGGTTCCTCTCCTCCGGCGGGCGGGCGGTCGGTCGGAGGGGGAAGGGTGGGTCACTTTTGAGACACGGACGTTGGAGGGCTGCTTGCTTGAGAACCGGCCGAGCTGGCGCCGCCGCGACTGCTGCTCCTGCTTGGCTACAAAATGGCGGTCGGCGCAGGAAGGGGAGTGAGAGGGGGAGGGGGGGAATCCGGGCAGCAGCCGGCCGCCCGCCGCTGCTGCTGCTACTCGCCGGCACGTGATCGCTAGCCGCCCAATCGCACGAGGCCGGCTCTTTGTGTTGCTGTCCTGGGCGCGACAGCGCTGCACGGCCCCGCCGCTCACTCGCGCGCTCACTCTTTCCCTCTGGCAGTCCGAGCGGGGAAGCTAGCTCCAAGAGGAGGGCACGGCAGCAAGTGCGCAGACTCCGAGCCAGGGCCAAGGTTCCAAACAATGAAAGATTCCAGCAATGGAACCCAGGGGAAGCAGGTCGCCTGCAGTGTCCCAACATCTCACTGCCTAGACGAAAAGGCCAGGGTTGGAATGCTCCCCTCCTTGTGATCTTAACTAATAATAACCTTTATTGTCACAAGTAGGTTTACAGTAACACTGCAATGAAGTTACTGTGAAAAGCCCCCAGTTGCCACATTCCGGCGCCTGTTCGGGTACACAAGAGGGAGAATTCAGAATGTCCAAATTACCTAATAGCACATCTTTCAGGACTTGTGGGCGGAAACCGGAGGAAACCCATGCAGACACAGGGAGAACGTGCAGACTCCGCACAGTGACCCAGCCCAGAATCAAACCTGGGACCCTAGCGGTGTGAAACCACCGTGCTAACCACTGTGCTACCGTGCTGCCCATAACTAGATCACTATCCATGCATGCCTGTTCAGTTACTTTGAAGGGTGATACAAATTATTAAATTGCCTTGTACATACTCGTGCGACTCGGCCAATGTTGTCTACCTCATACGCTGCAGGAAAGGATGTCCCGAAGCATGGTACGTTAGCGAGACCATGCAGACGCTACGACAGTGGATGAACAGACATCGCGCGACACTCGCCAGGCAGGAATGTTCCCTTCCAGTCGGGGAACACTTCAGCAGTCAAGGGCATTCAGCCTCTGATCTCCGGGTAAGCGTTCTCCAAGGCAGCCTTCAGGACGCGCGACAACGCAGAATCGCCGAGCAGAAATTTATACCCAAGTTCCACACACATGAGTATGGCCTCAATCGGGACCTTGGATTTATGTCGCATTACATTCACCCCCCACCATCTGGCCTAAGCTTGCAAAATCCTACCAACTGTCCTGGTTTGAGACAATTCACACCTCTAACCTGGGGTTACCCCTATCTCTGGATCTGTAAATACTTAATTACCTGCAAATGCTCGCATTCAAAGTATCATCTTGCATTTTTGACTTTATATATATATATATATATATATATATGTTTCTGGAACCTACCTCTTCGTTCACCTGACTAAGAAGCAGTGCTTCGAAAGCTAGTGATTTGAAACAAACCTGTTGAGCTTTAACCTGGTGTTGTAAGACTTCTTTTTTTAAAAATAATTTTTATTCAAGTTTTTTAATAACAATAACAAATTTTCTCCCCGCAATTTAAGACAAACAAGGCGTGTTTCCACACCAAAACAGAACAAGAAAAGAACTCCTTCCCCCCCCCCCAAAATAAATAATAACAAATAGCAATACAAGAAAGAAGAAAATAACATAAACACACCGCCGCAAACCCCCCCCCCCCCACCCGGGTTGCTGCAGAGACCGACCACTCTACCCCTTCGCCAGGAAATCGAGAAAGGGCTGCCACCGCCGAAAGAACCCCTGGTCCGACCCCCTCAGGGCAAATTTCATCCACTCCAACTTGATGAACCCAGCCATGTCGTTGACCCAGGTCTCCGAACTCGGGGGCCGCGTATCCCTCCACTGTAACAGAATCCTGCGCTGGGCTACTAGAGACGCAAAGGCCAGAATGCCGGCCTCTCTCGCCTCCTGCACTCCCGGCTCCGAAGCTACCCCAAAGATCGCGAGGCCCCAGCCCGGCCTGACCCTACACCCAACCACTTCTGACAAAATCCCTGCCACCCCCGACCCCGAAAGCACCCTGTCCTGCACCCCCCTTGGCGGCAGCCGCGGAAACTCCTCCACCTGCCTCTTAACAAAGTCCCTGACCTGCATATACCTAAAAGCGTTCCCAGGGGGGAGGTTCCACTTCCCCACCAGGTCCTCCAGAGTTGCGAACTTCCCATCCAAGAAGAGGTCCCCAAATTGCCTGATGCCTGCCCTGTGCCAACTCCCAAATCCCCCACCCGTTCTCCCTGGCGCAAAATGGTGATTGCCCCGTATCGGGGCCCAAACAGAGGCCTTCACTTCCCCCCTATGCCGCCTCCACTGTCCCCAGATTTTGAGGGACGCGACGCAACCACCACCGGACTCGTGGAGTACTTAGCCGGTGGAAGTGGGGCCGTCACCAAGGCCTCCAGACTCGTACCCGTACAGGATGCCACCTTCAGCCTCTTCCATGCGTCACCCTCCCCTTCCGTCACCCGCCTGCGAATCATCGCCACGTTCGCCGCCCAATAATATCCACACAGGTTGGGCAGTGCCAGGCCCCCTACCTCCTTTCTTCGCTCCAAAAATACCCTCCTTACTCTCGAGGCCTTCCGCGCCCACACAAACCCCAGAATCGACTTATTCACCCTTCTAAAAAAAGCCTTCGGGATCAACATGGGGAGGCACTGGAAAAGAAACAAAACCTCAGGAGCACCGTCATTTTAACCAATTGGACCTTGCCCACCAACGAGAGCGGAAGCGCATCCCACCTCCTGAACTCCTCCATCTGCCCCACCAGCCGCGAAAAGTTAAGCCTATGCATAGCCCCCCAGGTCCTAGCCACGTGGACCCCAAGATATCTAAAGCTCCCCGCAGCCCTCCTCAACAGGAGTTCCCCTATCTCCCTCTCCTGACCCCCCGGGTGCAGGACAAACAGCTCACTTTTCCCCACATTTAGCTTATATCCCGAAAAGTCCCCAAACTCCTCAAGTATCCTCAGCACCTCTGGCATCCCCTCAGCCGGGTCCGCGACATACAGCAGCAGATCATCTGCATACAGCGACAACCGGTGCCCCCCCCCCCCCCCCCCCCCCCCCCCCCCCCCCCCCCCCCCCGCACAATCCCCCTCCAACCCTTCGAGTCCCTCAGTGCCATGGCCAGGGGCTCAATTGCCAACGAGAAGAGCAGGGGAGACAAGGAGCATCCCTGCCTCGTCCCTCTGGAAAGCCGAAAGTCTTCTGACCTCCTCCCATTCGTCACCACACTCGCCACCGGGAGCTGTACAGCAACCTCACCCAGCTAATGAACCCCTCACCAAACCCAAACCTCCGCAACACCTCCCACAGGTAACTCCACTCCACCCTATCAAAAGCTTTCTCCGCATCCATGGACACCACTATTCCTGACTCCCCAACCACCGGCGCCATCATCATAACATTCAGGAGCCTCCGCACATTGGCATTCAGTTGTCTCCCCTTTACAAACCCCGTTTGGTCCTCATGAATCACCGTCGGGACCACATCCTCCACCCTCCTGGACAGCACCGTTGTCAACAACTTAGCATCTACGTTAAGGAGCGAGATCGGCCTATAAGACCCACACTGAAGGGGGTCCTTTCCCGCTTCAGGAGCAAAGAGATAATTGCCCTGGACATCGTCGGGGGCAAACCCCCTCCCCCCCCTCCCTGGCCTCATTCAGGGTCCTCACCAGCAGCGGGCCCAGCAAATCCGGAAATTTCTTATAAAATTCCACTGGGAACCCGTCAGGCCCCGGCGCTTTCCCTGTCTGCATGCTTCCCAGCACCTCCACCAACTCCTCCAGCTCAATTGAGGCCCCCAAACCCTCCACCCGCTCGTCCCCTACTCTTGGGAGCTCCAGCTTATCCAAAAAGCGGTCCATCCCGCCTGCTTCCCTGGGGGGTACCGCCCGATATAGCCCCTCATAGAAGGATCTGAATACCCCATTGATGTCCTTCCCACCCCGCACTAAGTTCCCACCCGCATCCGTGGCTCCCCCAATTTCTCTAGCTGCCTCCCGCTTCCAGAGCTGGTGAGCCAACATCCGGCTTGCCTTCTCCCCGTACTCATACACCGCCCCCTGTGCCCTCCTCCACTGCACCTCCGCCTTATGGGTGGTTAAAATGTCAAACTCCGCTTGGAGACGGCGCCGCTCCCTCAGAAGCCCTTCCTCCGGGGTGTCTGCATAACTCCTATCCACCCTGACCATCTCCTCCACCAGCCTCTCCCTCTTGACCCTCTCCCCCGTCTCCCTGTGCAGCCGAATAGAGATCAGCTCCCCTCTAACTACTGCCTTTAGCGCTTCCCAAACCATCCCAACCTGCACCTCCCCGTTGTCATTGGTTTCCAGATACCCCTCGATACCCCTACGGATCCGACCGCACACTTCCTGCTCTGCCAAAAGCCCCACATCCAACCTCCACAGCGGGCGTTGATCCTTCCCCTCCCCCAGCTCCACGTCCACCAAATGTGGAGCATGATCAGAAATGGCTATCGCCGAATATTCCGCCCCCACCACTCTCGGGATCAGCGCCCTGCTAAGCACGAAAAAGTAAATCCGGGAGTACGCCTTATGAACATGGGAGAAAAAAGAGAACTCCCTACCCCCCGGCTTCAAAAACCTCCAAGGGTCCACCCCTCCCATCTGATCCATGAACCTCCTCAGCACCGAGGCCGCTGCCGGCCTTCTGCCCGTCCTAGACTTCGAGCGGTCCAGAGCCAGATCCAGCACCGTGTTAAAGTCCCCACCCAGAATCAATCTCCCTGTCTCCAGGTCCGGGATCAGGCCCAGCATACTCCGCATGAAACCCGCATCTTCCCAGTTGGGGGCATAAACATTAACCAACACCACCTGCTCCCCCTGAAGTCTCCCACTCACTATCACATATCGACCTGCCCCATCCGCCACCACTTTGGACATGACGAACGACATGCTCTTACCCACCAAGATTGCCACCCCACTGTTCTTTGCATCAAGCCCCGAGTGAAACACCTGTCCCACCCAACTCTTTCTTAGCCTCACCTGATCCGTAACCCTGAGGTGCGTCTCCTGGAGCATAGCCACATCCGCTCCCAGCCCCCTCAAGTGAGCCAAGACCCGGGATCGCTTCACCGGACCATTCAGCCCCCTCACGTTCCATGTGACCAACCGAACCCGAGGGGCCGTCCCCTTCCCTCTACGCCGATCAGCCATAGCCCTTCCTCAACCCACCACGTGCCCGGGGAACCCCCCCAAGCCCGCTCCCCACGGTGGCAATTCCCCCGCCCAACCCCCCCATCACCATCCATTCCCTCACAGTCCCTGCAGCAACAACCCAACACCCCCCCCCCACTCTCCTCCTCCCCCTCAGACCCACCCCCGCCACCCCGTCCAAGCTAGGGCCCCCCTAGCTGCGTTACCCCCAACATTATACTTCCGTGAGCCAGCTGACTTCTGCTGACCCCGGCTACTCCCGCCATAACCACGACCCCCCCACCCGGATGAAACCCAGCCGCCAATCCCTCCCTCCCAGTGCCGGCCCCGCCCCCAATTCCACCGGCGTGGGAAGAAAGCCCGTGCTTCCAACCCGAGCCCCGCCCCCCCGACCCAACACGCGGGAAAAGACAGACACATGACCCATCGGGACCCCAAACTAGCCCCCAACCAAGAAACAAGAAAAAAAACCCCCACAATGAATAACCAACAGCCCCAAAGAAACCCCGAAAGAACCCAAATAACCATAACTCAAATAGCAAAAACAAACAGGAAACAACCATCAGCAAATACAGCCACTATGGGCGAAAGGATACCCAAGAGGACAAAGCCTCCAAGCAAAGTACATTGCCCCCCAGTCCTCAGTCCGAATCCAAGTTCTCAGCCTGGACAAAAGCCCAGGCCTCCTCTGGAGAGTCAAAGTAGAGCTGGCGGTCCTTGTACGTGACCCAGAGGCGAGCCGGCTGTAGAAGGCCAAACTTCACCCCCTTCCTGTGGAGCACTCCCTTCACTCGATTGAAGCCAGCCCTTCTCCTTGCCACCTCCGCGCTCCAGTCCTGAAAAATCCGAACGTCCGTATTCTCCCACCTGCTGCTCCTCGCCTTCTTCGCCCACCTCAATACGCACTCCCGGTCAACCAAGCAGTGAAAACGGACCAGCACCACCCTGGGCAGTTCGTTCAGCCTGGGCTTCCGCTGCAACACTCGATGGGTGCCTTCCAGCTCCAGCGGACCACGAAACGACCCTGCACCCATCAGCGAGTTTAGCATTAGGACTACATAGGCTGCCAAATCCGAACCTTCCAGCCCCTCCGAGAGGCCCAAAATCCGTAGATTCTTCCAGCGGGAGCGGTTCTCCATCTTCTCCGTCCTCGCCTGCCATTTCTTGTGCAGTGCCTCGTGCAACTCCACTTTCACTGCCAGGCCCAAAAGCTCATCCTCATTCTCCGAGGCCTTGTGCCGCAGCTCCCGAATCTCCCCGGCCTGAGCCGTCTGCGTCGCCACCAGTTTGTCCAGTGAGGCCTTAAACGGCTCCAAAATCTCGGCTTTGAGCTCCTTGAAGGAGCGCTGAAGCAGCTCCTGCTGCTCCCGCGCCCACAGCTGCCGCGCTGCTGCTGCTTCCCCGCCTACCGCCATCTTGTCTTTTCTGCCTCTCACCGTTCTCTGAGGTAAAACCGATTTTTGGACTGCTCCGCTGCGAGTCCAGTCCATCTACCGGCTGCTGGGCACACTGGCTGTGTTTCCCCCGGGGGAAAAGTTGAAACAGCGCCGTTGCGGGCTCTCAAAAGAGCCCGAAAATCCAGAAAAAACGGGAGCTGCCGAACGTGCGGCTTAGCTCCGCATTCCGCCACCGGAAGCCTTGTAAGACTTCTTAACCATGTATAACCACCAGCAGGCTAATTTAGGGGGGATGCCATTTACGTTAGCGAGGGATAGGTTTAGGTACTTGGGGTTTCGGGTAGCAAGGGAATGGACGGGGCTCCATAAGTGGAACTTAACGAAGCTGGTGGAGAAGGCCAGGGAGGATCTTAAGAGGTGGGACACACTGCACATAACGTTGGCGGGAGGGTCCAAGTGGTGCAAATGAATATTCTGCCGAGGTTCTTGTTTATCTTTCAGGCTCTCCTGATCTTTATACCAAAGGCCTTTTTTTCGGAAAGTGGGCACAATCATCTCAAACTTTGTATGGGCGTGGAAGGTGCCGAGGGTGGAGAGGACCCTGCTATAGAGGCAGCAGGGGAGGTTGGCGTTGCCAAACTTGCTTCATTATTATTGGGCGGTGAATGGGACAAGATGCGGTGGTGATGGGAAGGAGAAGGGGTAGAGTGGGTTAGGATGGAAGAGGAATCTTTTACGGGCTATGGTGACGGCAGCATTGCCAATGGCTCCGAGTAGGTATTCAGGGAGCCCAGTGGTGTAGTCCACGGTGAAGATGTGGAATCAGCTGAGGAGGCATTTTAGGGTGGAAGGGATGTTGGTGCTAACGCCGCTGTGCGAGAATCATGGGTTTGAGCCGGGGGTGATGGATACTGTAAACAGGAGGTGGAGGGAAGTGGGGCTGGTCAAGGTGAGGGAGGAAGGGTTCACCAGTCTGGAGGAGCTAAGGGAGAGGGTACAGCTGCCGAGGGGTGGTGAGTTTTGGTATCTACAGGTTAGGGACTTTGCACGAAAGGTCTGGAAGGGGTTCCCTAGATTGCCGGTATACACCCTGCTGGAGCGACTGCGACGGATTTTGCTGGAGTGGCGGTAGGCATCGCCACCGGGGGTAGCAGGATGGTTGTGTGACCTGTACGACTTCTGCAGTTTAGAGTAGATAAAGTATGAGTTAAGGGGCTCAGCAGGGGAGTTCGAGAAAGGTGGGGGATGTTTGAGGAGCTGTTCGTCGCGGGGGGGGGGGGGGGGGGGGGGTGAAAAAGGAGGAAAATCTGTACAAACTGTATAGTTGATTGTTGGGAAGAATGGTTCCCGGGGTGTTTATTTGCTGTAACCTACTTTGATACAAGTTTGAATAAAATGCGTTTTAAAAAAAAACATGTACAACCATTTCAATTATCAAGTTTGCTTATTTGGTGTTACGTATCGAAGTAATAAATAATGAAGATATCTGCACATATCTTGCTCGACCAAAGTTAAGTAAAAAACTTGCATTTGTGTAGTGGTACACCATATCCTCAGAATTTCACTGCCACAAAAGTAATTGCTGCTGCAAGGTAGGGAAATGCAGCAGCCAATTTTTGTACAGCAACATACCACAAACAATAATGAAGTACTGTTCAGGTAATCTGGTTTAGAGATGTTGATTGAGAGGTAAATATTGGCCAGAATACTGGGAGAATTGCCCTGCTGCTCTTTGAATATTGCTCTGCGACCTTTAGAAGACATGAGTAGATGGCACCTCGGTTTAACATCCCAGAAAATATGACCTCTGGCAGTGCAGCATCCCCTCAGTATAGTACTATCAACCTGCAGTCTCGAATGAGGCTTGAACCCACAACCTTTGACTCAAGGACAACGGTGTGACCATGGTGCCAATGCAACGTCTAAACTAATGTCTAACCACTGTACTTTCCTGCATTTAAACCACCTCAAAGCTTTTGCATGACTTAGTTGTCTTTGCGACAATCTTCATTAGAAACAGGACTTGACATGTTAACATCTACCTATTCACAGCCAAAAGAAACAGACTTCCCAGCACAATCGTTTTGCTACGTTTGGCAACTGCCAACGTTGGCCAACAAATTGCTTATTATTTTATTTTTTTTAAAATAAATTTAGAGTACCCAATTCATTTTTTCCAATTAAGGGGCAATTTAGTGTGGCCAATCCACCTAGCCTGCACATCTTTGGGTTGTGGGGGTGAAACCCACGCAGACACGGGGAGAATGTGCAAACTCTACACAGACAGTGACCCAGAGCCAGGATCGAACCTGGGATCTCGACGCTGTGAGGCTGCAGTGCTAACCCACTGCGCCACCGTGCTGCCCTCAAATTGTTTATTATTTACAGTCACCAGAGAAACAACATTAAAGCTAACTTATCAGCATTTTAGCCACCTTTGGTCTTCATCTTTTGAACCTGTACGAATACAATGGCTTTTAAAACTTGGAGGACATATTTCTAGTGTAGCTAGGAATCAGACCTGCCAACATCCACTGGAGCTAATCCTATCAGAGTTTGTGGGTTCATCAGGAAGTCATTTTGTTCACGTGAGCTAAGTGATATCCACGCCGCTGGAAACTATTGGGTAAGCATTGAGGGCACCACACAGACACATTACAGTTTGACTCTTCATCCCCTGTGTAAAGGGGCCAATAGCAAATGTTTTATTAAAATTCTTTACTGCCGAGGTTTTAAAAAAATATATTTACTGGCCTGAATACAGCAATGATGGGGGCAAAGGGCATGCTGATGTAAAATTGTGTGTTTTTGTTGCATGTAAATATGGGCAAATGGTCACCTTTATCCTTAACAATTATCTGAATAAGGTGGTGCACTTTGGTGGTATGTTGCTGGACTAGAAATCCAGATGCTTGGATTATTTTTAAAAAAAATTTAGAGTACCCAATTCATTTTTTCCAATTAAAGGCCATTTAGCATGGCCAATCCATCTACCCTGCACATATCTGGGTTGTCGGGGCAAAGCCCACACAAACACAGGGAGAATGTGCAAACTCCACACAGACAGTGACCCAGAGCTGGAATCGAACCTGGGACCTCAGCGCCGTGAGGCAGCAATGCTAACCACTGCACCACCATGCTGCCCTGATGCTTGGATTAATAATCTGGAGGTGTGAGTTCAAGTTTATGAATTTGAATACAATTAATTAAATAACTCTGGAGTAAAAGGCTGGTAATATAATGGTGAGCATGAAGATATTGGGTTTTAAAAACTCAATTGATTCACTAATGTCCTTTAGGGAAGGAAATCTGCTGACCTTATCCACTGTCAAACCTTTGCAATCATGCTACATCATTAGGTAATGCTAAATGGAGCAGATTCAGAATACAGGCATGGTGGCAAAGTGGTTAGCACTGCTGCCTCATAGCTCCAGGGTCCCAGATTCAATTTGGGCCTCGGGTGACTGTGTACTTTCTCCCCATGTCTGCATGTGTTTCCTCCCACAGTCCAAAGATGTGTAGGTTACGTGAATTGGCCATGATAAATTGTCCCTGAGTGTCCAAAATCTTAGGTGGGATTACTGGGTTATGGAGATAGGGTAGAGACATGGGTGCTCTTTCCAAGGGCTAGTGCAGGAGTTGATGGGCTAAATGGCTTCATTCTGCACTGTAAATTCTATTTTAAAAACTGGTTATCTGAGGCACAATGGACCGTCAGAATTTTATTCCACCACAATCTGTAACCTCATGGCTTGACATACCTCTTACTCTACTATTACTTTATAACCGTGCTTATTGACCTACATCCTCCCAGGTAAGGAACATCACAATCTAAAATCCTTGTTTTCAATTCCCTCCATGGCCCTCCCCATCTCTAATCATTTTCATCCCCGCAACCCTCCAAGATGTCTGTGCTCATCTAATTCTGGTTTCTTGAGCATACCTGATGTTAATTGCTCCACAATTGGCGTTCATGTCTTCAGTTGCCTAAGTCCCAAACTCTGGAATTCACTCTAATCTCTCTGCCTACCTCTCCTTTCTCCCCTATGGGCTGTTTAAAAACTATCTCTTAAACTATGCTTTTGGCGGGCAGCATGGTGGCCTAGTGGTTAGCACAACCGCCTCACGGCGCTGAGGTCCCAGGTTCGATCCCGGCTCTGGGTCACTGTCCGTGTAGAGTTTGCACATTCTCCCTGTGTCTGCGTGGGTTTCGCCCCCACAACCCAAAAACGGTGGATTGGCCATGCTAAATTGCCCCTTAATTGGAAAAATGATTGGGTACACTAAATTTTTTTTTTAAAAACTATGCTTTTGGCTTTCTGACTGAACATTGTCTTGTGTGGCTTGGTGTCAAGTTTTGCTTTTTAACACTTGTGAAGTGCCTTGGAACATTTTACTACATTTAAAGGTGCTAGATAAATACAAGTTGTTCATCATACAGCCAGATGGCCGACCCTACTTTAATGATGAGTATAAAAGTGTATACCATGAGCACCATCAGTTCTTCCTGAATCTAAGGTGCCAACTTGGTGAAACCACAATTCAGGACTACATGCATGTTAAACAGATACAGAATGCTATGGACACATTACAATAGTGACAGTACTTCAAAATGTACTTCATTCTGAGGTTGTGAAAGGTGCTGTAGAAATGCAAGTCTTTTCAGCGAACTGATTATGCTGCCACATCCAGGCATGAACAGTAGTGGGAAATTAAAGGCTCCATGATTTGGGTGGGACATTCCAGCCCCTCTCACCAGCAGGATCTTCTGGTCCCACTGAAGTCAACCCATCGCGTTCCCGGCAGTTGGGCAGGCACGCCATGCTCATAGACTTGGGCAGGACCAAAAGATCCTGTGGCCAATTGCTCGCTGTATCCAAAGTGTCAAAACCTGCTGTCGGAGGACCAGAAAATCCAGGCCTTTCTTGCAGCCTTGGTACAAAAATTAACAAAATGGCTGAACTCCTGATGTGATGAGAGTGTCATAACCTTGATATCAAGGCAACATTTGACCAAGTGTGGAACACAAGAACCATAGTAAAATTGAAATCAATGATAATTGGGGGAATCTTTCCACTGGTTGGAATCATATCTAGCATAAAAGAAGATGGTTGTGGTTGCTGCAGCCATAAATCTCAGTTCCAGAACATTACTGTAGGAGTTTCTTAGGGTCATCCTCATCGTCTCAAACATCTTCAGCTGTTTCATTAATTACCTTCCCTCCATCCTAAGGTCAGAAATGGGAATGTTGGGCCGAGGTCCCAGGTTCGATCCCGGCTCTGGGTCACTGTCCGTGTGGAGTTTGCACATTCTCCCCGTGTTTGCGTGGGTTTCGCCCCCACAACCCCAAGATGTGCAAGGTAGGTGGATTGACCATGCTAAATTTCCCCTTACTTGTAAAAAATGAATTGGATAATCTAAATTTATTTTTTTTTTTAAATGGGAATGTTCATTAATGACTGTACAATGTTCGTCAATATTCAGACTATTTCCAACAAGAGAGTATCTAGCCATTTCCCCTTGACATTAAATAACATTTCCATCATGAAATCACCCACTATCAACTACCTATTAGTCGCAATTGTCCAGAAACTTAACTGAGGCAGCCATATAAATAATTCAGCAATTAAAGCAGGTCAATGGCTGAGTATTCTGTGGCAAATACCTCACCTTCTGATTCTGCAAAACCTTTCCACCTGATATAAGCCACAAGTCAGTGTGACGGAATACTCTCCACTTGCCTGAGTGAATGAAGCTTCAACAACACAGAATAAGCGTGCCGTCATCAAGGACAAAACAGTCCAATTGACATCCAAACCACCAGCGTCATTCCCTCCACCACTAACAAATACATCACAATTTCTTCATCATCGCTGAGTCAAATTCCTGGGACTTCTACCTAATGGCACACAGTAAATTCACCACATGGACTGCAACAATTCAAGAAAGTGGCCTATTATTATTTTCTCAAGAACAATTAGGGATAGGCAGTAAATGCCCAAATTCTGCAAATAAATAGAAAAAAATGTAAAAATCTGCTTTAAAACCATATGCTATTTTATATTTCAAGCTCTTGGGACGCAGGAAGTAATTTGGTTAGCTCCTTTAGCTGGATGGCTAGAGTAGAATATAATATCAACAATTCCCATACCAGTTGTGGTAGCTCATGGAAGCCTGCCTCCTTAGTTTGCCTCATGTTTGATGTAGTGCCCTCAACCTATATAACCAATTGTGTCTCTGTAATGGAGAGAAATGCCTATGGTCCTTTGTGTATTTATGGTAATCACCTACCTATTTCCACATAAATAGAACTGTGCATGTAAAATTGTGGTGTTATCTGCGAGGGTGGCGTAAAAGAAAGGTTGTGATAGAAATACATAGTGTGACATATTTACCTAGCCAGCCTCTTCAAAACTCTTGACATAGGGTGCGGGATTCTCCGATGTTACGACAGAGTCCCCGCGCCGTCATGAACGCCGTCGAGTTTCACGACGGCGCGAAAACGGCCCCGATCGCGATTGATTCAGGCCCTGAAAATGGTCTAGGAGCGGGGCCGCGAGGAACTCGGGGGGCGTGGCGTGAAAGCAGCGTCGTAACCTTTTCGACACCCAAATGACGCCGCGCACTGTCATAAATGGCGCGATCCACGCACGGAAGGACCCAGGAGGAGGAGAAGGAGGAGAGATGGCTGAGCCCCAACGAGCCGCACCGAGGTTCCGTGACACGGACCTGGACACCCTCCTCGATGAGGTTGAACAACGAAGGGCCATCCTCTGCCCAAGATGTGGGCATCGCCAGCCGTCCAGCACGGTGAGGCTCGGCTGGCGTGAGGTTGGCACCGCAGTGAGTGCGGTGGGGCACACCCCCCCCCCCCCCCCCCCCCCCTCCGGTCCGGGGAGCAGTGCAGGAAGAAGCTCCACGACCTCACTAGGGCTGCCAGGGTAAGTGCCACCAGGGTGCCCCCGTGTCACAACCAACCCCCCCTCCTCCCCCCCCCCCCTCCCAGGCACGAGGGGGGGGGAAGTGATGGGGTGCTCATGGTGCACAACGATGTACTCGACCCACATGAGCACCCCGACCCCTGGTGAGATGCCATGGCGTGGCTCCAACTGTCCCCCCCACCCAGCATTAATGTAGCCTATATATGAACGCCCTGATGATACCCGCCTAATTGTGATGCTCTATCCATGCCCCCCCACTCTGGCCACTGCACCCCGATCCCCTCCCCCTCACACTCTGGCCACTGCACCCCGATCCCCTCCCCCCTCACACTCTGGCCACTGCACTCCGATCCCCTCCCCCCCTCACACTCTGGCCACTGCACCCTGATCCCCTCCCCCTTGACACTGGCCACTGCACACCCATCCCCTCCCCCCTCACACTATGGCCACTGTACCCCCGATCCCCTCCCCCCTCACACCCTGGCTACTGCACCCACCCCATCCCCTCCCCCTCACACTCTGGCCACTGCACCCCCCCATCCCCTCCCCCCTCACACCCTGGCCACTGTACCCCCGATCCCTCCCCCCTCACACCCTGGCCACTGTACCCCCGATCCCCTCCCCCCTCACACTCTGGCCACTGTACCCCTGATCCCCTCCCCTCTCGCACTCTGGCCACTGTACCCCCCATCCCCTCACACTCTGGCCACTGTACCCCCCATCCCCTCCCACCTCACACTCTGCCCACTGCCCCCCCCCCCCATCCCCTCCCCCTCACACTCTGGCCACTGTACCCCCCATCCCCTCCCACCTCCCACTCTGCCCACTGCAACCCCCCCCCCATCCCCTCCCCCCTCACACTCTGGCTACTGCACCCCCCACCCCCTCACACTCTGCCCACTGCCCCCCCCCCCATCCCCTCCCCCCTCACACTCTGGCCGTTGTACCACACATCCTCTCCCCCCTCACACTCTGGCCACTGTACCCCTGATCCCCTCCCCCCTCACACCCTGGCCACTGTACCCCCGATCCCCTCCCCCCTCACACTCTGGCCACTGTACCCCTGATCCCCTCCCCCCTCACACTCTGGCCACTGCACCCCCCCATCCCCTCCCCCCTCACACCCTGGCCACTACACCCCCGATCCCTCCCCCCTCACACCCTGGCCACTGTACCCCCCATCCCCTCCCCCCTCACACTCTGGCCACTGCACCCCCCCATCCCCTCCCCCCCCTCACACTCTGCCCCCACCACCACCGTACAGCCGGCCCAGCGTGTCTACCGAACCCCGTATCATTGTGTTCCCCAGGGCCAGCCGCCGAACGTCCAGGGTCGTCTCGGCCAAGACACAGCCGACCAACTGCAACCTCAACCGCACCAGGGATGCATGCCAGAGGGTGGAAGAAGGTCAGACAGGAGGGCCATCCTCTCAGTCCTGGGCGCTGGACGGGGACGCACAGAGGACGGACAGAGACAATACTGAGGGGCACAGGACGGACAGTGACGAAAGTGATGGCCGTGCATTGCCCGAAGGTAGGGCCATGAGAAGGACCAGGACACACCAGACTTCTTTCTGGACGGTGATCTGGAGCTAGCGGCACTGCTGTCTCCCACACCATCCAATATCGCAGAGACACTCACCTCGGTTGGGCAAATAAGTGATGAGGTTCCCGGGTCATGGTCTGGTTCGCACCACACAGCCGATCCGGTACAGCAGGTGGAGTTTGGAGCAGCCGAGGGGCTGGACGATCGGAGGGCAGCCCAGGCCCAGCAACCAGCTACCGCCCAGACAGTTCCCGGGTTCCTGGATGTACTTGACCCACCCGGACACCAGATGCATGTGGACACCTAGGGACTGAATAATGGGATGAGGGCTATCTTCCAGCACCGACAGACGCAGTTGGAGGAGTCCATCCACGTTCAGGAGCAGGGAGTGGTGCTGCTCATCGCAGCCACCCAGGCTGACACCGCACGGGTGGCGTCATCCATGGCCCAGGAGAGGGCTGCCCTCTCACAGGCAGCCATGCGCCAGAGCAAACACAACATTGCCGCCGCGCTCCGGGCCCTGGCCAAGTCTCACCAGGCCATGGCCCGGTCCCAGCAGGCAGTCGCGGAGAGCATCGACCACCTGGTGCACGTGATGGATGGCGTAGCGCACTCACAGGTTGAGGTAACACAGTCTCTGGCAGGAATGTCGCACTCCCTGGGCTCCGTCTCTGTGAACATTCGGACCATGGTCAATACCGCTGCAGGCCTCCAGGACTGGCAGCACCAGGTGTCTGATCGCACCTCCATCCAACAGTGAGGCCTGGGGGCCACGGGGCTCCCCGAGGGAGGAGGAGGTTCTGGGACCAGTCCCGGTAACTCCAGCAAGGAGCGTCCCTGAACACTCGGCCTCCCCCGTTCCGTCCCTGGCGCATCTGGTGGGCAGTGGGCAGGACAGGGTGGCACCACGCCATCCAGCACGCCCGCCGAGCAGCCTGGCCCATCAAGGCCGGGTCGCCCCAGGGCGTGATTCTCAGCAGTCCGCCTCCACTCCTGCTGTACCATCTGGGGAGACACCCAGACGTAGTGGTAGTGCCCGTAAGGCAAAGAAGTTAGACACATAGTAGGTTGGCAATGGTGCAGGGCACAGTTTAGTTGTGGGGGCTAGGGCATCTGTATATGAATTTCACAATTAAACTCACTGTTGCACTTAACTTGTAAGACTCTGTGCTATGTCCGGTGCCAGGGGGCTCGTGAGGGTGACCGAGTGGCGCTGGGGTTTACGAGCGGTTCAACGTCGGTGCCGGGTGTGCTGTCCCTTTCCACCCCCCTCCCAAAATCGGACACTGTAGTCCTCGGCACTCTGACGCCAGCTACCCCACATGGGCACGTGATGGAGTGTCCGTGACGAACGCTGTGACCACCGGGGTGGATGGTTCAGCTGTAGCCATGAGTCAGACCTCGGCTGACAAATCTGAGCTCACAGCTCATTGCAGAGCGGGCTGTCATCATTCAACATGGCACAGATCACACCCGCTTACACAATCATCAATGGAGTGCAATCCCGTAGTGCCGCAGTGGTAAGGCGATGTGAAATCGGTGCCGTGTACGCGGTGCGGAGGTGCGGGGTGTGGTGGGTGCTGTGTGGTTCCCGTGTGCACGACTGGCGGTGCAAGTGGCAGTGTTCAGCGAATCCCTCCCCCGTGGTGTGTGAACCATGCAGACACCAACGCGTTGCGTGCTCGCTGTCCTCGACGGTGCCGTCGTGCAGCCTCCTGGACATAACCAGCACCCGGGTCGTGTCTGTGTCCGGCGCCCCTCCCCCCACCCTGATGCACGCCATCCTCCTCCTACTCCTCCTCCTCTTCATTTGCATTAGCTCCAGTGCCATCGGGTTCTCCCTCCGACTCCTCCACCAGGGCATCTCCCCTCTGCATCACGATGTTGTGCAGCGTACAGCAGACCACAACTATGCGAGCGACCCTGTCGGACCGGTACTGCAGGGCCCCTCCGGTGCAGTCCAGGCACCTGAACCGCATCTTCAGCATACCGAAGCACCGCTCCACCACACCCCTGGTTGCTGCATGGGCCTCATTGTAAAGGGTTTCTGCATTGGTCTGAGGCCTCCGTATGGGCGTCATCAGCCAAGACCTCAGTGGATAGCCCCTGTCGCCCAGCAACTAGCCCCTCAGCCGGGGGCGGGCGTCCCTCGGACATTGCAGGGATGAACGACTATGCCAGAACGTAGGCGTCATGCACACTCCCGGGGTACCTTGCGCACACGTGCATGATCCTCATGTTGGGGTCGCAGACCACCTGAATGTTCATGGAGTATGCGCCCTTCCTGTTCATGAACACTTCCCAGTTGTCTGCAGGCGGGCGCATGGGAACGTGCACACCATCAATGACACCCTGGACCATCGGTATCCCGGCCACCTTGGAAAATCCACGTGCCCATGATTCCTGCTGTGCTCGGTCCTCGGGGAATTTAATGTACCTGTCCGTGATGGCGTACAAGGCGTCGGTCACGGCCCGGATGCACCTGTGGACCGATGCTGTGAGATCCCAGATAGATCCCCGCTCGGCGCCTGGAAGGAACCGTTAGTTTAAACGTTTAGGGTCACCGTCACCTTGACGGAGATCGGTATAGCGTGTCCTCCTCCCGTTCCATGTGGTGCGAGGTGCGCCACGAGGTGGCATATATGTGCGACCGTCTCCCTGCTGAACCGTAATCACCTCCTGCAGGTGATGTCCGGTAGGGCCTCAAACGACGTTCAGTCACGGTACCCCTAGGCCTTGCTGGCTGCCTGTGGCGCCCTGGCACCACCATCAGTGGCTCCTCCTCCTTCCCCCCATGCACTTCGATATCAGTGCCCGCATCCTGTGCATTCCTCACCGTCTGGGGGTCAATGTTCCCCTCGGCATCCCCCTGGACATTCCGGCCCTGAGCGCCTGCGGCCTGCCCGGCGACGATGGGGCACTCTGCGGCCATCCCCTCAGCAGCAGCAGCCGCTGCATCCGCAGCCACTCTGGGTCATCGCAGTCTACGCTGCTGGATGGCCACCTGCAGAGCAGCGGCTCCAGCCACTGCTGTGAACATCGCTGTCTGGTTCCCATACATGGTGACCTGCAGGAGGGTGGTGGGGGGCAGAGAAACAACGTGTTACATGGAGTTTATTCGACACCTCGGCAGCCGGGTGGCACGGGATACCTCTGTGCCCCTGTGGCCTGGTCGCGCTGCAGACACGCAGCCAGCCTAACCCCATGTCACTATCTGCGTCCAACGGTCAGTTCACACCGTCCTCCTCACCGGTGCGCCAGTTGCCTCTGCCCATCAGCCACATGACAACATGCGGGCGTGTCCTCATCACCGCCCTGCCATGGCAGGGCAGCTGACATGTGGCATCAGCGGATGGACGACCCCCTCCACTCCACCCTCCCTCCCCCTCCCACCTCCACTCCCCCCTCCCCCCCACCTCCACTCCCTCCCTCCTCCCCACCTCCACTCCCTCCCTCCTCCCCACCTCCACTCCCTCCCTCCCCCTCCCACCTCCACTCCCTCCCTCCCCCCACCCCCACTCCCCCCTCCCCCCCCCACCTCCACTCCCTCCCTCCTCCCCACCTCCACTCCCTCCCTCCCCCTCCCACCTCCACTCCCTCCCTCCCCCCCACCTCCACTCCCCCTCCCCCCACCTCCACTCCCTCCCTCCTCCCCACCTCCACTCCCTCCCTCCCCCCCAACCTCCACTCCCTCCCTCCCCCCACCTCCACTCCCCCCTCCCCCCACCTCCACTCCCTCCCTCCCCCTCCCACCTCCACTCCCTCCCTCCCCCCACCTCCACTCCCCCCCTCCCCCCACCTCCACTCCCTCCCTCCCCCCCACCTCCACTCCCCCCTCCCCCCACCTCCACTCCCTCCCTCCTCCCCACCTCCACTCCCTCCCTCCCCCTCCCACCTCCACTCCCTCCCTCCCCCCCACCTCCACTCCCCCATCCCCCCACCTCCACTCCCTCCCTCCCCCCCACCTCCACTCCCCCCTCCCTCCTACCTCCACTCCCTCCCTCCTCCCACCTCCACTCCCTCCCTCCCCCCTCCCACCTCCACTCCCTCCCCCTCCTACCTCCACTCCCTCCCTCCCCCTCCCACCTCCACTCCCTCCCTCCCCCCCACCTCCACTCCCTCCTACCTCCAATCCCTCCCTCCTCCCCACCTCCACTCCCTCCCTCCTCCCCACCTCCACTCCCTCCCTCCCCCTCCCACCTCCACTCCCTCCCTCCCACCTCCACGCCTTCCCTCCCCCCCTCCCACCTCCACTCCCTCCCTCCCCCTCCCACCTCCACTCCCTCCCCCTCCGTCCCACCTCCACTCCCTCCCCCTCCTACCTCCACGCCTTCCCTCCACGCCTCCCCCCCCCCCCCCCCCCCCCCCCCCCCCCCATTGGCTGCAGCGTTCTCGGGGAAGCCTTCCCCTGTCTGCAGGAACTCCGGGACAGGGTCCGCTCACCTCCTCGCTGCTCAGCGTCAGCCAGCACGACTGGCTCACGACTTTATTTACCAGGTGTGAACGGCGACAGCGTGAACTGGGGTCACGCCGTCAGGACTTCCGCCCATCCGGGTCAGAGAATAGCGTGGGTACCAGAGAATTGCCATTTTGGGAGTCTCGGGCGATTCTCCGGCTTGCGCAGCGCAGAACTCGACGGGGCCGATCTCGCCGGTTGGGAGAATCGCGGGAGGGCGTCGGACCAGCGTCGCATGGAAAACTGGCACGGCCAGTGATTCTCCCAACTGGCGAGGCATCGGAGAATCACACCCAGGATTTTAGAATGGGAAATTGAAAGCGCATGCAAGGGCAGCACGGTGGCGCAGTGAGCAGCACTGCTGCCTCACGGCGCCGAGGTCCCATGTTCAATCCCGGCTCTGGGTCGCTATCTGTGTGGAGTTTGCACATTCTCCCCGTGTTTGCGTGGGTTTTGCCTCCACAACCCAAAATATGTGCAGGGTAGGTGGATTGGTCACGCTAAATTATGAATTTGGTACTCTGAATTGATAAACAAAAAAGAAAGTGCATGCAAATGTCAGATTGTTAATGACTGATCAATAGTTGCCAATGGTGGAACCTTGACAATCGGGGATACACAAGAGACTAGTATTGGAGGGGCGTAGTTGTCTCAAAGTAGATAAGGAGGAATGGGTCGATGGAGGGATTTCAAAACAAGGGTGAGAATTTTAAAATTGAGAAGTTGCCAGACCAGGCGCCAATGTAGGTCGGCAAGCCTGAACAGAATTGCATGCAAATTAGGAGATGGGCAGCAGATTTTTGGTGAACTCAAATTTAAGGTGAGTGCAAATCTCAATAAACACAAATTCACAAGGATCTTAACAAGCTCGAACAGTGGTTGGAGAGATACTAATTTATAATGAACGTCACCATAGTCCCAGAGGACCATAGGCTCACCATACTTCAGGGTCACCACACCTCAGACAAGAAGGTTGAGAAGGCAGGGCCTTCATAGAGAACCTCAGCTGGTACAGGAATTGAACCCATGCCATTGGTAATACTCTGCACCACAAACCAATCATCCAGCCAACTGAGCTAACCAATCTCCTAATTTAAATATAGGAAGATATAAAATGATGAGCTTTAGAAGTGGGGAGATTGATGTGAGTTATGTCCTAAACGAGGAATATACCTGAAGTGCTGAAGTAGGAGAGACATTTGGCTGTTTTAGTTGGCAGGTCACAAAAGTCATCAGCACAATAGTTGGGCTGGTTTAGCACACTGGGCTAAATAGCCCCTGTAATAGCAGCGTGGGTTCAATTCCCGTACCAGCCTCCCCAAACAGGTGCCGGAATGTGGTGACTAGGGGCTTTTCACAGTAACTTAATTGAAGCTGACTTGTGACAATAAGTGATTATTATTATTGTTGATGCAATTTTAGACTCCATTTAAAAAGGAGCTGATAAGAACCTAAGAGCCATTTGGCCCCTTGAGCCCACTCTGCCATTGAACTAGATCATGGCTGATCTACCTCAGCGCTATCTTCCTGTACTATCTCCATATCCCTTGATACAATTGGTATCTAGAAATCTATCGATCTCTGCTTTGAACATACTCGATGACTGAGTCTCCATTGCCGTCTGAGGCAGAGAAAGCCAAAGATCCACCACCCTCTGAGTGAAGAAATGTATCCTAATCTCAGTCCTGCACTGACCGTCCAAACAAGCACTCTACCTAGGCCTACCTTCCTGTCCTATCCCCATAACCCCACCTAACCTGGACACCAAGGGGCAATTTAACATGGCCAGCCCACCTAACTGCACACCTTTGGACTGTGGGAGGAAACCAGAACACCTGGGGGAAGCCCTAAATTGCCTACCTCCTATTCTGAGATTGTGTCCCCTGGTTCTGGAACCTCCAGCCAGGAGAAACTTCCTTCCTGCATCTACTCTGTTGAGCCCTGTAAGAATATTTAGAGTCATAGAGTTTACAGCACAGAAAGAGGCCCTTTGGCCCCTTATGTCCGTGCTGTTCATAAAACCATAAGACATAGGAGCATAATTAGGCCACTCGGCCCATCGGGTCTGCTCCACCATTCCAATCATGGTTGATATTTTTCTCATCCCCATTCTCCTGCCTTTTCCCCATAACCCTTGATCCCCTTATTGATCAACAATCTATCTAAGGGGCAGCACGGTGGCCTAGTGGTTAGCACAACCGCCTCACGGCGCTGAGGTCCAGGTTCGATCCCGGCTCTGGGTCACTGTCCGTGTGGAGTTTGCACATTCTCCCCGTGTCTGCGTGGGTTTCGCCCCCACAACCCAAAAAGGTGGATTGGCCACGCTAAATTGCCCCTTAATTGGAAAAATGATTGGGTACACTAAATTTATATAAAAAAAAACAATCTATCTAAGAACCTATCTATCTCTGTCTTAAAGACACTCGGTGATTTGGCCTCCACAGCCTTCTGCGACAAAGAGTTCCACAGATTCACCACCCTCTGGCAGAAGAAATTCCTCCTCATCTCAGTTTTAAAGGATCGTCCCTTTAGACTGAAATTGTGCCCTCTGGTTCTAGTTTTTCCAACTGGTGTAAACATCCTCCACGTCCACTCTATCCATGCCTCGCAATATCCTGTAGGTTTCACTAAGATTCCCCCTCATCCTTCTAAATTCCAACGAGTACAGACCCAGAGTCCTCAACCGTTCTTCATACGTCAAGCTCTTCATTCCAGTGATCATTTTTGTGAACATCCTCTGGACCCTTTCCACACATCCTTCCTTAGATACGGGGCCCAAAACTGCTCACAATACTCCAAATGGGGTCTGACCTGAGCCTTATACAGCCTCAGAAGTACATCCCTGCTCTTGCCCTCTTGACAAGAATGCGAACATTGCGTTTGCCTTCCTAACCACCGACTGAACATGCACGTTAACCTTAAGAGAACCTTGAACAAGGACTCCCAAGTCCCTTTGTGCTTCTGATAAGCATTTCCCCATTTAGAAAATAGTCTTTGCCTCCATTCCTTCTTCCAAAATGCATAACCTCACACTTTCCACATTGGACTCCATCTGTCACTTCTTTGCCCACCCTCCTAGCTTATCTAAGCCCTTCGGCAGCCCCCCCTGCTTCCTTAATACTACCTGTCCCCTGACATATAACATACAGTGCAGAAAGAGGCCATTCGGCCCATCAAGTCTGCACCGACTCACTTAAGCCCTCATTTCCACCCTAACCCAATAACCCCTCCTAACCTTTTTTTTTTGGACACTAAGGCCAATTTAGCATGCCCGATCCACCTAACCTGCACATCTTTGGACTGTGGGAGGAAACTGGAGCACCCAGAGGAAACCCACGTAGACACGGAGAGAACGTGCAGATTCCGCACAGACAGTGACCCAGCAGGGAATCGAACCTGGGACCCTGGTGCTGTGAAGCCACAGTGCTAACCACTATGCTACCATGCTGCCTCTCTAGCTATCTATTCCAATTCCATTTTCCAGCACTTGGTCCATAGCCTTGTATCCTATGGTGTTTAAATGCTTTTTAAATGTTGTGAGGTTTCCCACCTCTACCACACTTACAGGCAATAAATTCTGGATTGCCACCACCCTCTGAGTGAAAAGGGTTTTCCTCAATTCCCCTCTAAATCTCCTGCTCCTTACCTTAAATCTATTCTCCCTTGTTACTATTCCTTCTACTAATGGGAAACGTTTCTTCCTATCTATACCCCTCATAATTTTGTACACCTCGATTAGAACATAGAACATAGAACAGTACAGCACAGAACAGGCCCTTCAGCCCTCGATGTTGTGCCGAGCAATGATCACCCTACTTAAACCCACGTAACCCGTATACCCGTAACCCAACAATCCCCCCATTAACCTTACACTACGGGCAATTTAGCATGGCCAATCCACCTAACCCGCACATCTTTGGACTGTGGGAGGAAACCGGAGCACCCGGAGGAAACCCACGCACACACGGGGAGGACGTGCAGACTCCACACAGACAGTGACCCAGCCGGTAATCGAACCTGGGACCCTGGAGCTGTGAAGCATTGATGCTAACCACCATGCTACCGTGAGGCCCCTACATTAGAAGCCCACCCCCTCCTTGTGGAGGGATATGGGCTCATGGGCTGTACAGTTGAACCCAGAAAACAAGTGAACAGTTTATGAGGAAAGATTGACAATCCTTTCAATGTTCTCTCCTGTAAAAGGAACATTGAAAGGGGCTATGAGAGTGGCGTTTAAAATGATAGAAGGTTTGGACATTTTGGATCCAAATGAGCTAACTGGCCTTGTACATAATGTAAGCTCATTGGGTCAAATTTACAATCTAAGGAAATGTAGGAGAAACTTCTTTAATGAAAGAATAACACGTGGAACAGATGGCAAGGAGAGTGGAACACAACAATCCTTAATTGGGTCAAGAAGGAAATAGGTTCTTGTCAACAAATGGCATTCAGGCTCATTCGAAATGTACCAAGGAAATGCTGAGAGCAAATATACCCTGATGTTGTGCAGTTTTAATATAATTAAAAACAAATGTGGATGCCAAATTACTGTCCAGGATCTTGGCCTCAAGGATTGAGGACGGTGTGTCGGGGTGATAGGGGAGGACCAGGCAAGGTTGTTAAGGGGAGGCATCTGTTGGCCAACATTAGGAGGCTGTTGAATGTTATAATGATGCCTCCGGAGGGACGAAGTGTTGAGGTCACCATGGATGCGGAGAAGGACTTCCACAGGGTGGAGTGGGACTTTTTGTGGGAGGTGCTGGGACGGTATGAATATATTGGAGGAATTTGGCCGGTTCTCGGGGTACAAACTGAATATGGGGAAGAGCAAGGTTTTTCTGCTCCAAGCAAGGGTGTAGGCCTTACAATCCAAGATCACTGCTGAATGTAGACGCCAAGTTGTTGGCAAAGATCTTGGCCTCACAGATTGAGGACTGTGTGCCGGGGGGTGATAGGGGAAGACCAGACCACGTTTGGAAAGGGGAGGCATCTGTCGGCTAATGTTAGGCATTTGTTAAAGGTTATAATGATACCCTCAGAGGAATGGAATGTGGAGAGGTGCGCGGTCGCTATGGACACGGAGAAGGCCTTTGATCAGGTAGAATGGGAATGTTTGTGCGAGGTACTGGGGCCGTTTGGGTTTGGGCAGGGGTTTGTGGATTGGGTCCAGTTGTTGCATCAGGCGCCGGCAATGAGTGTAAGGACGAACCAGGGGAGTTTGGGGTCTTTCAGGCTGCATCGTGGGACGAGGCAAGGATGCCCACTCTCCCCATTGTAGTTTGCCTTGGCGATGGAGCCATTGGCAATGGAGCTTAGAGCGTCAAGGGGTTGTCAGGTGATAGTGCGGGGGGAAGGGGGCACAGTCTCACTGTATGCAGACGATTTACTGCTTTACATATAGGACCCATTGGAAAGTTTTGGGGGGGTTCATGGGCATTTTGAAGGAATTTGGCCGGTTCTCTGGGCATAAGTTAAACATGGGGAAGAGCGAGATCTTCCCAATCCAGGCGAGGGGACAGGAGAGGAGGCTGGGTGAGCTGCCATTTAAGGAGGTGGGGGCGGGTTTCAGGTGGGCATTTAGATGGCGTGGGGATGGGAGCAGCTACATAAATTGAATTTGGCACAGTTGGTGGAGCAGATGAAGGAAGATTTAAAGAGATGGGACGTGCTCCCACTGTCGTTGGCGGGACGGGTGCTGTCTGTGAAAATGACGGTGCTCCCGAGGTTTTTTATTCATGTAATAATAATAATCTTTATTGTCACAAGTTGGCTTACATTTACACTGCAATGAAGTTATTGTGAAAAGCCCCTATGATGTGACCATTAATTCACTAGACACGTGATTGGAAGTAAACTGTGGTTTTAATAGTCTTACAACTAAGCCAGCCTGCAACCAGAGGAACTGAGAGCAAGCTTACGGCTGCAGTGCTTTATACTTCCGGTTAGTGGGAGAAGCCATGGGCGGAGCCAAGGGTGGAGCCCAGTCCAAACTCCTCATCTCCCCCTATGGGCAGAGCCGTGCAATGGCTCACATACAGAGCCCACAAGAACACAATACATGCAAGGCAATACAGTGTGAATTACGATGGCATATAAATCACCACATTCACCCCCTGTAAAAAAATCAAGTCCGGCGGGGGTGACGGGTCTACAAATCGGTGGCGGTCCGAGTCGTCCTTTGGGATCGGTGGAGCACCGGGGTTGCAGCCTCTTTGGGTGGCTGGGTGGTGGCGGTCAGTGAGGGTACGATGGTGGACTCCGGGTATGATTCGGTCCGAGCTTCGTACCCGACCAGTGCGACGGGCGGCGGGGAGCGCAGGAAACCTATAGGCGCGGGGGCGCGGAGCATGGGCGGTGAACCTATAGGTGCGGGGGCGCAGAGCGCAGAGGGTTGGGTGGGGTGTAGCGTGGGGGTTACCTCGGCGGTAGTGGTGGTGGAGTTGGATCCTGCAGGCGCCAGGTCCCGGAGGGAAACAGTGTCCTGACGGCCATCAGGGTATTCAATGAAAGCGTATTGGGGGTTCGAATGAAGTAGTAGCACTCTTTCTACGAGCGGATCAGTTTTGTGTGCCCGGACGTGCTTCCGGAGGAGAACCGGGCCCGGTGTCTTCAACCAAGCTGGGAGCAAAACTCCCGTGGTAGTGCCCCTAGAAAAAACAAATAGCCATTTGCGAGGGGTCTGGTTGGTGGCGGTGCATAGGAGGGACCTAATAGCATGGAGCGCATCGGGGAAGACCTCCTGCCAATGGGAGGTCAGGAGATTCCTGGACCGGAGGGTCAGTAGGACGGTCTTCCAGACCGTTGCGTTCTCCCTCTCCACCTGCCCGTTCCCCCTGGGGTTGTAGCTGGTAGTCCTGCTCGAGGCGATGCCCTTGTCGAGCAGCTACTGACGCAGCTCGTCACTCATAAAGGACAAACCCCTGTCGCTGTGTACGTAGCTGGGGAACCCGAACAGGGTGAAGACACTGTGCAGGGCTCTGATGACTGTGTGGGAGGTCATATCGGGGCACGGGATGGCAAACGGGAAGCGGGCGAACTCATCGATGACCTTCAGAAAGTACACATTCCGATTGGTCGAGGGGAGTGGCCCTTTGAAATCGATGCTCAGGCGTTCAAAGGGCCGGGTTGCCTTTACCAGGTGGGCCTTGTCTGGTCTATAGAAGTGCGGTTTGCACTCCGCGCAGATCGGGCAATCCCTGGTGATGGCTTTTACCTCCTCGTTGGAGAAAGGCAGATTTCGGGCTTTGACGTAGTGGGCGAGCCGGGTGACCCCCGGGTGGCAGAGGTCATTGTGGATGGCTTTCAGGCGGTCGTCTTGTGCGCTGGCACACGTGCCGCGGGACAGGGCATCTGGGGGGCTCATTGAGCTTCCCAGGTCAATACATAATATCATAATTGTAGGTGGAGAGTTCAATCCTCCACCGCAGGATTTTATCATTTTTAATTTTGCCCCTTTGTGAGTTGTCAAACATGAAGGCAACCGATCTTTGGTCGGTGATGAGGGTCAACCTCCTACCTGCGAGGTAGTGCCTCCAGTGTCGTATGGCTTCCACGATGGCTTGTGCTTCTTTTTCAACCGAGGAGTGTCGAAGTTCCGAAGTGGAGAGGGTTCGGGAGAAAAAGGCGACTGGTCTCCCTGCCTGATTCAGAGTGGCTGCGAGAGCAACCGCTGAGGCGTCGCTTTCCACCTAGAAGGAGACAGATTCATCCACCGCCCGCATGGCCGCTTTGGCGATGTCCTCCTTGATGCAGTTGAAGGCCTGGCCGGCCTCAGCTGACAGAGGAAAGAGTGTGGCCTTAAATAGTGGGCGGGCTTTGTCCGCATACTGGAGGACCTACTGGGCATAATACGAGAAGAATCCCAGGTACCTTTTGAGGGCCCTGGGACAATGAGGGAGAGGGAGTTCTAGGAGGGGGCGCATACGGTCCGGGTCGCGGCCCAGGACTCCGTTTTCCACGACATAGCTGAGGATGGCTAGCCTGGTCGTGCGGAAAACGCATTTCTCCGTGTTATACGTGAGGTTAAGTTTCTGGGCAGTCTGGAGAAATCGATGGAAGTTGGCGTTGTGGTCCTGCTGATCATGGCCGCAGATGGTGACGTTATCCAAGTACGGAAACGTGGCCCGCAGCCTGTACTGGTCCACTATTCGGTCCATTGCTTGTTGGAACATCGAGACCCCATTCGTGACGCCGAAGGGGACCCGGAGGAAATGGAAGAGGCGGCCATCGGCCTTGAATGCCGTGTAGTGGTGGTCCTCCGGGCGGATTGGGAGCTGGTGGTAAGCAGACTTCAGATCCACCGTGGAGAAGATGCGGTACTGGGCGATCTGATTCACCATGTCTGCAATCCTGGGGAGGGGGTATGCATCGAGGACCGTGAACCGTTTAATGGTTTGGCTATATCCACTACCATTCGGAATTTACCGAATTTACCCGTTGATTTTACCGGTCATCATAGAGTTCCGGAGGTGTTTCGGACGCAAGTGGTCCAACGTGACCGCGCTGAGTTGCGGGTAGTCGGAGGCTCGATCAGCTGTGCTGGAGTGGCCCCGTGATGACTGTCCGCTGAGGTTGTAGTCTTCGAGATGAGTTAAAGAGGTTGGAGAGGATGGAGCCCAAGATGGCTGCCCCCGTGGATCGCACGTGGCGGACGGCGAGGAAGATGGCGTCCAAAATGGCGGTCCCCATGAGTCGCACGTGGCCGGCCGCGTGGAGGAGGATTGCCAAGATGGCGGCCCCCATGAGTCGCACATGTCGGGTGGGGGCGGAGTCGGCATACACGCTGCAGCATTACGGGGCCTGCGGGCCTGTGAGTTTGGGAATCGAGTGTTCTTGGCTGCGGGAAAGTTTGGAGTTTTCTTCGCTAGGCATACCCGGGCATAGTGTCCTTTGCGACCGCAGCTGCTACAGGTCGCGTTGCGGGCCGGGCAGTGCTACCGTGGGTGTTGGGGCTGCCCACAAAAATGGCACGCTGGTGCTGCAAAGTGGTTGGGTGGTCGCACGGCGCAGGCCTGGGGCAGTCGCTGGTCGGGGGCCCATGATGGGGTCGCTTGGTCCGCGGGGAACGAGGTGAGGCTGCAGAACGAGACCTCCATGGTTGTAGCTAACTCTACAGTGTCCTCCAAGTTCTGGGCCCCTTTCTCAAGCAACCGTTGGCGCACATAGTTGGACCTGAACCCTGCCACGTATACATCACGGACAGCGAGTTCCATATGCTGGGTGGCTGATACAGCCTGAAAATTGCAGTCCCGAGCTAGGGCTTTTAAATCGCGCAAAAAGTCTTCCAGCGACTCTGCGGGGCGCTGGCGGTGGGTCGTGAAAATATGGCCCGCGTAGACCTCGTTGATGGGCCGCACATACATTCGGTCGAGCATGGCCAGGGCCTCAGTATACGACGTAGTACAGTTAAGTTGCGTAGAGATACGATGGCTCACCCTTGCGTGCAGTAGGCTCCTCCGTAGTTTATGAAGTGCTTGATTCAGCCAGGTAGGCCTTGAAACATCTGAGCCAGTGAAGGAAGATTTCTTTCACCTCTGCTGCCTGCGGGTCGAGTTCTAGTCGGTCAGGTTTGAGGGCTAATTCCATAGTAGTTTTCTTCAAGTTTTCTAAGACTATTAAATTGATGTGACCATCAATTTACTAGACACGTGATTGGAAGTAAACTGTGGTTTTAATAGTCTTACAACTAAGCCAGCCTGCGACCAGAGGAACTGAGATCAGGCTTACGGCTGCAGTGCTTTATACTTCCGGTTAGTGGGAGGAGCCATGGGCAGAGCCATGGGCGGAGCCAAGGGTGGAGCCCAGTACAAACTCCTCATCTCCACCTATGGGCAGAGCCGCGCAACGGCTCACATACAGAGCCCACAAGGACATAATACATGCAAGGCAATACAGTGTGAATTACGATGGCATATAATTCACCACACCCTAGTCGCCACATTCCAGTACACAGGGGAGAATTCAGAATGTCCAAATTACCTAACAGCACGTCTTTCGGGACTTGTGGGAGGAAACCGGAGCACCTGGAGGAAACCCAGGCAGACACAGGGAGAACGTACAGACGTCGCACAGACAGTGACCCAAACAGCGAATCGAACCTGGGACCCTGGAGCTGTGAAGCGACAGTGCTAACCACTGTGCTACCATGCTGCCCAATAAAGTGTGATTCCCTGACCGGGAGTCGAACCCTAACCATTAGACCACCAGGGAAATTATTCTGTTCCAGAATCCTCCAATTTTTATTCCAAAGGCTTTTTTGCTGAACTATTACCGGGCAGCAAATATAGCCATGGTCAGCAAGTGGATAGTGGGGAGGGGGAGGGGTGGGAGCAAATGAAGGTTCCTTTTGCAAGAACACCAGCTTATGGGCACTGTTGATGGTGCCTCTGTCGTTCTCGCTAGCCAGGTACTCCACAAGCCCTGGGGTGGCGGCCCTGAGGGTATGGGGACAGTCGCAGCCGAACCTGAGGCTGGAGGGTGCCTTGGGTTTGGGCCCAAATTTGTGAGAATTAAGTTTGCTCCAGAGGGCTAGAGGTGGGGTTCCAGGGTGGGTGACGGGCGGGGATTAAGCAGTTTGGAGACCTATTTGTATGGGGCAGCTTTTCGAGTTTGGAGGGATTGGTAGAAGAGTATGAGCTGCCCGGCCAGAATGGGTTCCGATACTTACAGGGGTGGGACTGTGAAGAACAAGTGCTGTCCTTTCACAACTTGCCGCCACCGGGGTTCCAGGACAAGGTGATGTTGAAAACAGAGGTGGACGAGGGAAGGATTTATAAGGAATTAATGGACTGGGAGGGCGCCCTGATAGGAGAAGTTAAGCAGAAGTAGGAGGAAGAGACGGGGAGGGAGTTGGAGGCTGGGCTGTGGGAGGAAGCTTTGAAGAGAGTGAATGCATCTTCTTTGTGTGCTCGGCTTAGCCTTATTCAATTCAAGGTAGTTCACAGGGTGTATATGACGGTGGCCAGAATGAGCAGGTTTTTTGAGGGGATGGAGGAGAGGTGTGAGAGGTGCGTGGGGGACATGTTTTCCAGCACTGCTGGTGCAGCTTGTCAGCCCTGTGCATGCGCAGCCCGGGACCCGGCGATTCTCCGGCTGTTTTCTGCACGATCCATGGGTATTCCACGTGGCGCCGGTGCTAGCCTCTCACCGGAATTGGTGAGGGGTTAATGCCAATTTTACCATTGTCAAAAATCCATAGATCCTCCGTTGACACCTACACTTAGCCTCAGGCGTGGAGAATTCCGCCGCCTATCTCTATTACCACCACCAGACTTGGTGAAGATCACCAGACTTTTTTCCCCGCAACTTAATGAATTGAACCAGTCAGTCGGTTGAGTGACTCGTGAGATAATTGCTTGGTTTTGAAGTCGGTTTATTTCTTGTTTTAACCTCTATTGCAAAGGAGCACGAATTCTCCTAAATGGATGTACCACTGGCTTCGCATCCTTATATTCCAATTTATATTGGAATGGTAGTGTACCCATGAAAACATCAGGGTACTGCTTCAAGATGCACTGGATATCATCGTCCAATATTGGTGTATATTCAGTCACTGTATAAATACGCTGTACTAGCTGCAAGCCGTTACATGCTTGTGCACCTGGAAGTGAAGATTTGTCATTGTTGACAATCTCAAATCTTAAGATTTTGTTAATTTGTTTATTGGAGACTTTTAAATGGCATGGCAGAGATCAAGTTGCCGTTATAGTCCCTCTGTCTGCAGGCTGCCGGAAATATCTCAGCTTCATCTTGAATCTTGCTGAGATTCAGTCTTGAAATCAGATTTGCTGAAGCGCCGGTGTCAAGTTTAAACAAAATTGGGCAATTGTTAACTTGAACGACTGCGTTCCATTCATTATTGATATTGACTGAATTAATTTACTGAGGATTGATTGTTGCTTCTTTGGATTCCTCACACTTTTCTATGATGCCAGTGAAAAAGGTATTCTCCAGTGAGTAATTGTCATTGTCTAATGAAAAGTTCTCTTTGTCTTCTTTTTCTGTTGATTCGACGCTCCGAATATTAATCTGCCTGTAGTTTTGTTTAGCAGGTTTAAATGGGAGCGAAGATCTGCACTGCAGCAAAATGATTAAGTTTACCACCTTTAGAGCACTGCTTGCTATGGGCTGGACATTTCTTCTTTAAGTTGGCAGTTCCAGGGCAGCGCGGTGGCGCAGTGGGTTAGCCCTGCTGCCTCACGGCGCCGAGGTCTCAGGTTCGATCCCGGCTCTGGGTCACTGTCCGTGTGAATTTTGCACATTCTCCCCGTGTTTGCATGGGTTTTGCCCCCACAACCCAAAGATGTGCAGGATAGGTGGATTGAACACACTAAATTGCCCCTTAATGAATAACGAATATAAATACTAATGTGTTTGTTCACTCTTCACAACTATAACTGATGATAAAGTAAATGAGAAGTGTTAACTATGTTTAATTACACGTGTCAACTAAGCTATATCTCTCTAACACTCTGCTATCTAGTCACTCCTGGTTCGAAGAGGCGGGAAGATCCTCTGAGATCAGTTTATATACATGAATCTAGTGCTGCCATCGAGTGGTTGTCTAACACTATGATACAGTTGTTAACCCTTTACATGCCAGCAGACATACAGATCACTATAGGGGCCAGCACCAGGTATGGGTGATGTTGTGAGCGGGTGTCTGGGGTACAGGGTCTGGTGAGCAGGCCCGCAGCAGCCTGGAGTACATGGGGAGGGCGTTCCAGGTAGGGTGGTGGGGTGGAATCAATAGGGGAATGGAGGGTGTCGGGGTGGGAGCCCCTGCTGTTTGTCGGTCGAACACCCTCTCCCTATGCCTTTATTTATTATTTTCAGATATTAAACACTATGGCAGGGATGTTGGACGCAGAGGTTGACCTAGTGATGCTGGTGCAATGCGATGCGGCCAGACACCGGAGAAGGCGGCAGAGCAACACCATCTGCAGATGCTCGAGGCAGCGGCCCATGTGCTGGATCCCGCCCCACACCCCGAGGACCCGGCTACCCATCAGGCTAGGGAGGAACCCAGAGGTGGAGTCCCGCGACGGCCGAGGGTGTACAGTGCCGCTCATCATTAGAACAAATGACGGACAGCGTGTGCCGCAGGAGGCTCCGCCTCAACAAGGACTTGGCACCACGTGGAGGAGGAGGACACCTGCTCCCGGTGACCAGGGAGGCAAAGGTCAGGACGTCGGCCTCTCTCACCCCTTGGGCTCCCGGAGCTTCCGACACACCAAAGGTCGCCACCTCTGGACTCGGTATCACTCTCACCTTTAATACTTCTGACATGACATCAGTAAATCCCTGCCAGAAGCCTCTCAGCCTCGGACATGCCTAGAACATATGGCCTCCAACTCCCCACCCAGTTCTTCTTCACATTTTCGCTTCACCTCCCCTATCGGGGCTCCCTCCCACTCCATCAGTTCTTTGCAAATCTCTGAAACCATCCCCTCCCCTAATCCTACTCTCGACACCACCTTATCCTGTAGCCCCTGGCGTGGCAGGTGTGGGGAGGTCGAAACCCCCTCCCTACAAAATCCCTCACTTACAGATACCAGAACCCATTCCCACCTGGCAGCTCAAACTCCTCCAAGCTCGGGAAGCCCTCATCGATAAAGAGTTCTCCAAATCGGATTGGATTTGTTTATTGTCACGTGTACCGAGGTACAGTGAAAAGTATTTTTCTGCGAGCAACTCAACAGATCATTAAGTGCATGGGAAGAAAAGGGAATAAAAGAAAATACATAATAGGGTAACACAAGGTATACAATGGAGCTACATAAACACCGGCATCGGATGAAGCACACAGGGTGGAGTGTTAATGAGGTTAGTCCATAAGAGGGTCATTTAGGAGTCTGGTAACAGCGGGGAAGAAGCTGTTTTTGAGTCTGTTCATGCGTGTTCTCAGACTTCTGTATCTCCTGCCCGATGGAAGAAGTTGGAAGGGAGAATAACCCGGGTGGGAGGGATCTTTGATTATGCTGCCCACTTTCCCCAGGCAGTGGGAGGTGTAGATAGAGTCAGTGGGTGGGAGGCAGGTTAGTGTGATGGACTGGTCTGTGTTCACGACTCTCTGAAGTTTCTTGCGGTCTTGGGCCGAGCAGTTGCCATACCAGGCTGTGATGTAGCCAGATAGGATGCTTTCTATGGTGCCTCTGTAAAAGTTGGTAAGAGTTAATGTGGACATGCCGAATTTCCTTAGTTTCCTGAGGAAATATAGGTGCTGTTGTGCTTTCTTGGTGGTAGCGGCGACGTGGGTGGACCAGGACAGATTTTTGGAGATGTGCACCCCTAGGAATTTGAAACTGCTAACCATCTCCACCTCGGCCTTACTGATGCTGACAGGGGTGTGTACAGTACTTTGCTTCCTGAAGTCAATGACCAGCTCTTTAGTTTTGCTGGCATTGAGGAAGAGATTGTTGTCACTGCACCACTCTTCTAGGTTCTCTATCTCCCTCCTGTATTCTGACTCATCATTATTCGAGATCCGGCCCACTATGGTCGTATCGTCAGCAAACCTGTAGATGGAGTTGGAATCAAATTTTGCCACGCAGTCGTGTGTGTACAGGGAGTAGAGTAGGGGGCTCAGTACGCAGACTTGTGGGGCCCCGGTATTGAGGACTATTGTGGAGGAGGTGTTGTTGTTCATTCTTACTGATTCTTTCGATCCCTGCCCGCTGCCACCTCCGGAACCTCCCATCCAGCACCCCCAGAATGGACCAGTGATATCACATATCGGTGCCCACACTGATGCCCCCTTCAGGGCCATGTGCTGCCGCCACTGACCCCACACCCTCAGAGCTACCACTACTACCGGGCTTGTGGAGTACCTGGCCGGTGAGAACGAGCTGTTAACAATGCCCCTAAACCCGTGACCCTACATGAGGCTGCCTCCACCTGCTCCCAAGCCGACCCCTCCCGCACTACTCTGAAAGACGAACAGGAACTACAGGGCACCAACATCTTCACTGTCTGTACCCGCCCTGCCAATGACTGCGGGAGCACATCCCACCTCCAAAAGTCCCCCTCATCTGTTTTACCATCGACCCAGATTCAGCTTGTGCAGCTGCTCCCACTCCCGCGCCACCTGGATGCCTGAATACCGAAAGCTCCCCCCCACCATCTTGAACGGCATCTCCCCAATCTTTTCTTCTGCTCCCTCGCCTGAATCACAAA
This sequence comes from Scyliorhinus canicula, assembly GCF_902713615.1. NCBI lineage: Eukaryota > Metazoa > Chordata > Chondrichthyes > Carcharhiniformes > Scyliorhinidae > Scyliorhinus > Scyliorhinus canicula. The sequence continues at coordinate 166,799,791 of NC_052148.1, forward strand.
GACCTCACTCTTGCCCGTGTTCAATTTATATCCTGAAAACCAACCAAATTCCTCCAATATCCCCATAATCCCTCCAATCCCCCCCCCCCCCCCCCCCCCCCCAAGCAGGTCTGAAATATGTAGAAGTAGATCATCCACCTATAGCACGACCCTGTGCTCCACCCCAGTCCCGCACTATCCCCTGCCAGACCTCCAATATTCTCAGTGCCATTGCCAACGGCTCTGTAGCCAGGCCAAACAGCAGTGGGGAAAGTGGGCACCCCTGCATCGCCCCTGATGCAGCCTGAAATAGTCTGAACTCACTTGATTTGTCCGCACACTCGCCACGGGCGCCTGATGTAACAACCGGACCCAGTCCACAAATCCCTGCCTGAACCCAAACCGCCCCAGGATCCCCCACAGATATTCCCACTCCTCCTGATCAAAGGCCGTCTCTGCATCCATCGCGACCACCATCTCTACCTCTCATCCCTCTGGAGACATTATAATCACATTAAGTAGCCTCCTGACGTTGGCTGGCAGATGCTTCTCCTTCACGAGCCCTGTCTGGTCATCCCCTATCACCCCTGGTACATAAGTATAAAAGCTCTCAAATTATGTTACAGTTATATAGAACATTGGTTAGGCCACATTTGGAATACGTGTCCAATTCTGGTCACCACACTACCAGAAGGATGTGGAGGCTTTTGAGAGAGGGCAGAAAATGTTTACCAGGATGTTGCCTGGTATGGAGGGTATTAGCAATGAGGAGAGATTGAATAAACTGGGATTGTTCTCCCTAGAGAGACGGAGGCTGAGGGGTGACCTGATAGAAGTTTATAAAATGATGAGGGGTATAGGGTGAACAGTTGGAGGGTTTTTCCCAGGACGGAAATGACAATTACAAGGAGGCACAAGTTCAAGGTGAGGGGGGATAGGTTCAGTGGAGATGTACGGGGAAATTTTTTTTACATAGAATGGTGGCAGCATGGAATGCACTGCCAAGTGAGGTGGTTGGGGCAGATACATTAGCGACCTTTAAGACTTATCTGGATAGACACATGAACAGACAGGGTATAGAAGGACACAGGCATTTGTTCTAGATCGGACACGTGATCGGTGCAGGCTTGGAGGGCCAAAGGGCCTATTCCTGTGCTGTATTGTTCTTTGATCTTGTAATACAATATATCTGAAATTCCTACATTCATCACACCTCCCCCCCTTAAAGAATGTGAACCAACAATATAAACAGATGGCTTCATTTTCCAAAGCATTTCAACTCAAAACCTATCTCATTACTAAACACAACTAATACTCTATAAGATACATGTATTAAATTTAAGCATGCAAATGTAAACATGGGTATATTCCATTTCAGTCTTTCTTTTCTACCTTCGAACGTTCCAATTTTCTCACATTTCAAAGTTGTGATAAAGCATCAGCAATCACGATTTCTCTTTGTGCTACATATATAATTTTCAAGTTAAATGGTTGTAGCAATAAACTCGATCCTTAAACTTTTCCAAAAACTTTAATGGTTTATGATCTGTATATACAATTGTCTCTGTTGAATTGTTAGCAACATCAATGTCTAAATGTTGTAACGCCAAAACCAAACTCACTGTCTCCTTCTTGATGATCGAATGTTTCTTTTGATGAATATTTAGTTTCTGAGAAAAATAACCAACAGGACGTTTTATTCTTTTTTTGTCTTCCTGCAACAATACAGCACCAATGTCTACATCACTCATTTGGCATAAATTGCTTGGCATAATTAGATGTCACCAACACAGATGAGGTGGTTAACACAGTTTTCAGAATTTCGAATGCCTCCTGACATTCTGATGTGCACTGAAATTTCTTGTGCTTTTTGAGAAGTTCAGTCAGTGGAGCAAGAACATGCTACAATTTGGCAGAAATTTCCAGTAGAAACCATTCATTATTTATTTATTTATTATAAATTTGATTCCCAATTATTTCTTTCCAATTAAGGGGTAATTTAGGGCAGCACAATGGCATAGTAGTTAGCGCTGCTGCCTCACGGCTCCGAGGCCCCAAGTTCGATCCCGGCTCTGGGTCACTGTCCGAGTGGAGGTTGCACGTTCTCCCCGTGGTGCGTGGGTTTTGCCCCTGTGGTGAATGTGTAACCACTATAATTCACACTGTACATTACTGTGTCCCTGTGGGCTCCATCTGTGAGCCGTTGCGCGGCTCTGCCCACAGGGGGAGATGAGGATCATGTACAGGGCTCCACCCTAGGCTCCACCCCCTTCAGGAAGTATAAGTGCTGCAGTCCTACGAGTCCGCCTCCAGTTCAGCACAGTCGCAGGCAGGCTCAGTTGTAAGCCGATTAAAGCCACAGTTTACTTCAACTCATGTCTCTGGTTGAATTGATGGTCGCATCAGCCCCACAACCCAAAGATTTAAAAAAATAAATAAATGTAGAGTACCCAATTCATTTTTTCCAATTAAGGGGCAATTTAGTGTGTTCAATCCACCTACCATGCACATCTTTGGGTTGTGGGGGCGAAACCCACGCAAGCATGGGGAGAATGTGCAAACTCCACACGGACAGCGACCCAGAGCCAGGATCGAACCTGGGACCTCGACACAGTGAGACTGCAGTGCTACCACTATGCCACCGTGCTGCCCCCACAACCCAAAGATGTGCAGGGTAGGTGGATTGGCCACGCTAAAATTGCCCCTTAATTGGAAAAAATTAATTGGTTACTCTCAGTTTATATTTAAAAAAGGGGCAATTTAACATGGCCAATCCACCGACTCTGCACATCTTTTTGGATTGTGGGGGTGAGACATACGCAGACACAGGGAAAATGTGAAAACTCTACAATGACAGTGACCTGGGGCTGGGATCGAACGTCGGCATGTGAGGCGGCAGTGCTAACCACAGCGCCACCGTGCTGCTCCAATGGAAACCATTCATGCCCAAAATCTCAGAACCTCTTTCCTTGTTAATGGTATTGGAAACTCCCAGGACATCTGACCATGTCCAATTGAATGGTTAAAGTATATGACTTGAGCTTTTGCAAGTTCACTTTTAGCCAAGTCCAATACCAATCTAGCCTCCTATAGTTGATCAAACAACTCCTTTAATGTTCCAAATGCTCCTTCCGCATTTGATTGAGCACCACAACTTGTCAATGTGCACTGCACAATTGTTTAGTCCAGAAATGACCTTGTTGGTTAATCTTTGGAATGTTGCTGCCGCATTCTTCAGACTAAACGGCATAACTTTAAACTGATACAGACCATTTGGCATCATAAAAGCCAAAACCTCCTTTGCCCTGTCAGATAAAGGTATTTGCCCGTAACCTTTAAGTAAATCAAGTTTGGTAATAAAATTTGCTTGCCCCACCTTTTCAACACAGTCTTCCAAATGAGGAATAGGATACAAATTTAACTTGATAACTGTGTTGACCTTTCTATTATCCACACACAATCATTTTGTTCCATCTGGATTTGGTACCACTACAATAGGTGAGCTCCAATCACTGTGGAGAGCTGTAGAGGCTGGGTCCTTAAGTATGTTCAAGGTTGAGAGAGACAGATACTTAGGAGAATCAAGGGTTATGAGGATAAGGCAGGAAAGTGAAATTGAGCATTAAATCAGCCATGATCTTGTTGAATGGCAGAGGAGACTCGAGGGGCCAAATGGCTTACTTCTGCTTCAATGTCTTATGGTCCTTCAGGGATGCAGAGGGAGGGAGAGGGGTATGCCTAGACAGTGCTCTGACTTCCCCCCCCGACACAGGTTGGCACTTCCACGTTGCCTACCTGACAGTGACAACCTGTATTTGGGTGTGTGTGTGCCAGGTGTGTGCCCTAGTGGGAGCCCCATGGGGGAGGGCGAGAGGGTGTATTGATGTATGGTGCGGAGGAGTGCTGGCTATACATCCATGGTGTTGGTTATAGTGTTAATCACCCTGGGGTAACACGGACTGCAACTGAATGCAGTAGTACTGGAAAGTAGACTCCAAATGTTGAAGTTCGTTCAATACGCTTTATTGAACCTGTTAAGCAGTGCACACAGTTCGCTGTGGGTTTGACACTCTACTAACCTAAGCATGCTTACTACAACTAACTAGACCAAACTAGCTCTGAGCCACGAGTAGAAGGTGCAAACTGATATATGCACCCTGACTGTCACTACAGTTATCATCAGTGGAAAGTTGCAGAGTGCTGATGCCTCATGTGTTTTATAGTGGGAAATCCCCTTCTAGTGTTCTGCCTGGTGATTAGTTGTGTTCTGTCCTGTGTGTTGATTGGCTGTACTGGGTGTCTGTCACTGCCTGTCTGTATCTCATTGTGTGCCTGAGTGCATATTGTGACATTGGTGAGGGGGTGCAATGCCAGCGGTAGATGTGGGGAGGTGTGGGGGAGGGAGTGGAATGCCAGAGAGGATTGTCGGGGAATGGGGGTAGCCCATGGTACGTGAATGGGGGTTGGAAGCCAATAGGCAGCAGAACTGATCGGGGCATCCTGTAAAAGCAGCGCTCTGATCTCTTTGGAGCTGGATGCCATCTCTATGAAGCTATGAGGCCCCAGCCCACCAGAGTGATGGTGTAAACCACACCCACTATTTATTTGTCTGAGGGGCTCAAGATTTGGCGGGAAAACTGGTCTGTACAACTGGAGAGTTACACGCCAGTTTCTGTCCAAGCCTGACACTTAGCAAATCCTGGTGAGATTCCACCTAACATCAAATATCTTGGTGTTTTGAAAAATACTTTGCTTTTTACAGACAGTGCTCTAATTAGGATTTGATGCCATTAAGTGCTTTGAAAACAATCAATGTTTTGCTCCTATGTGGTCTAATAGGACTTGACACCCGCTTTGCCTGAACAGCTGGATCCTTTTCTTTGCCAGTCTTGGGGTAAAGGCAGATTGTGAAGAATGCGGATGCCAGAGAGAATAGCAGGTGTAGGATGGGTTAAATTCAATGTAACTCTCCCACTCTTCTGCCTCAACAACATCTCTTACTTCAACTCTAAAACATGCATCCTGTCCAGTATCAAAGTGGCATTCACATTTCATGTGTCAACCATACTTGTGTTGACCTTTATGGAGCTCGGTACTGAAGACAGCTATTAATGTGCATCTCACAAACCTTCAGGCAGGAAGTTCCTCTGTACTGTAGATTCAGACATGAGTACTGTAATATGCTATATTACAATGTGAAAGGCACTTTCACTACAACTCTTTAGCAAAAGGGGTCGGAAACATCAAAAATTCCATCATCATTCCAAAAATTTATATTTTCCCAAACTAGTTGCAAAGGAGTTCCTGATTATTCAGTGGGTAAATGCTCCACAAGCGGTGTTCGCACAGAGAGGTTCTCAGCTTCAATTCCCTGTATGTGCTTTTCGTTAAAGTCAGTTGGACAGCAGATTGAAATACAAGTAAAACACTTGTGCACATGGAAATGGAGCCAGTAAAAATCAACACTTTTGGGAGGGTGAGGGAGTCGTTTGGGGGGGGGGGGGGGGGGGCGCAATAGAACATACAGTGCAGAAGGAGGCCATTCGGCCCATTGAGTCTGCACTGATCGGCACGGTTGCACAGTGGTTAGCACTGCTGCCTATATGATGCTGAGGACCCGGGTTCGAACCCCGGCCCCGGGTCACTGTCCATGTGGAGTTTGCACATTCTCCCGTGCTTGCGTGGGTTTCGCCCCCACAACCCAAAGATGTGAAGGGTAGGTGGATTGGCCACGCTAAATTACCCCTTAATTGGAAACAAATAATTGGGTACTCTGAATGAAAAAAAAAGAGAGTGGTGGGGGTGATCTTTTGATATCTGGGTAGTCAGGTGGGGAGGGGGTGTGAGCAGCTGCACAAGCTGAATTTGGCTCAGTTGGCAGAACAGATGAAGGGAGATTTTAGGAGGTGGGATGTACTCCCACTGTCGCTGGCAGGACGGGTACAATCGGTGAAGATGGTGGTTCTCCCGAGGTTCTTGTTTGTGTTCCAGAACTTCCTGATTTTTATTCCTAATGCTTTTTTCAGGAGGGTGAATGCGCTGATTTCAGGGTTTGTTTGGTGGGTAAAGCCCCCGGGTGAAGAGGGTGCTGCTGGAGCGGGGTTGAGGGTGTGGTGGTTGGCGGGTTACCTCTCCTGAATTCCATGAACTATTACTGGGCGATGAATATAGCTATGTTTAGTGGGTAGAGGAGGAAGGGTCGGTATGGCAGTGGATGGAGGCAGCCTTTTGCAAGGATATGAGCTTGGGGACATTGTTGACGGTGCCTTTGCCATTCTCGCTGGAAGAATTCTGTAAGGAGTTGGAAGCTGGGCTGTGGGAGGAAGCCCAGAAGAGGGTGAATGCATCCTTGTTGTGCGCTAGGGTAGCCTTAACCAGTTTAGTGTGGTACAGAGGGCACATATGACAGTTGCCAGGATGACCAGGTTGTTTGAAGGGGTGGAAGACAGGTGTGGACGGTGTGTTGGTTGGCCCGCGAATCATGTCCACATGTTTTGGGCATATCTGAAGCTTGAGGGATTCTGGCAGGGGTTTGCCGGCGTTATCATAGCATTTACAGTGCAGAAGGAGGCCATTCGGCCCATCGAGTCTGCACCAGCTCTTGGAAAGAGCACCCTACCCAAGGTCAACACCTCCACCCTATCCCCATAACCCAGTAACCCCACCCAACACTAAGGGCAATTTTGGACACTAAGGGCAATTTATCATGGCCAATCCACCTAACCTGCACATCTTTGGACTGTGGGAGGAAACCGGAGCACCCGGAGGAAACCCACGCACACACGGGGGAGGATGTGCAGACTCCGCACAGACAGTGACCCAAGCTAGAATCGAACCTGGGACCCTGGAGCTGTGAAGCAATTGTGCTATCCACAATGCTACCGTGCTGCCTTGGAGGTCCTGAAGGTGAAGGGGTCCCGAGGTCAGAAATGGTGATCTTCGGCATGTCAGAAGACCCTGGGAGTCCAGGGGGCGAGAGAGGCTGATGTCTTGGCCTTTGCCTTCCTTGTAGCCTGGAGACAGATTGATGTACCATCAATTACCATGAGACGAGAATGGTGAAACAATCGAAGCTTTCTTGCACAAGATGTTGTGCCTCCTGCAGCTGGAACCAGAATGGGAGCAGTGCAGGAGAGCATACACTTTTATACATCGCCTGCTGGGAGGAGCCAGCAGGCTGGGATTTACTGTGGTACCTGTAATACAGTGGCAGTACCGTAATACATGCAATGTGTCACCGGTGGTGTTTACCACACGGATATTGTTAGAATGGAGGGACCCCTGAAATCAGGAGTGTGGGTGAGTGAGCTGGCAGTTTCTCAGGCTAGAAAAATGAAAGTTCGCCTGGTCTGTGGAGGAGTTTACCTGGGTGGCAGCCATTTATCGACTTCTTCGAGAAAAGTTAAGATGTCAGCAGTGCGGGGTTAAAATGGGGAGGTAGGGGAGCTGGGGAGTGGGGGGGGGAGGTGGTAGTTATTTTGTTGAGTTGGGTATTTTCAACCCTGTTGGCTTGTTTTGTGATTGTTTGTTGTGTAAATATATAAATGCCTCAATAAAATATTTTTTAAAAAAAAGCAACAATTCTGGTCACTCAGGAAGAAAAATCTCGACACTGTGGGCTCTTTCGTCCTCTTAAAGTTTCTGCCGGCTGACAACTGGACAGCCCCTTTAAGACGAGGGAGCTGCCGCCTGGCGCTGGGGCACCGGATTACAGTAGTCAGGAAGACCTGTACAGTCATGGCGTTAACTGTCGTTTCTTCAGCAGTCAAAGTGTTTCTGCTGGATATCGAGGGGACCACAACACCCATCTCCTTTGTAAAGGTAAAGGGAAGAAAGCGAGCGGTAACTTTGCAGCGCAAGGCGTCTATTTTAAAGGATGGAGTAGCGGAGAGCGCTTGCTCCGCTGCAAAAAGGTGTGCTAAGGGCTTCTTCACTCGGAACTGCTTCCGTTTGTTTCCTGGCTTCCTGCAGCCAGTTCCTGCACCGTGTTTAATACAGGCGTATCTCACAGTCAGAGCGGGAGTATCCCTGAAAATGAGGTTATGAAGAATGTCCACATGAAACGTAGTGATGCTCCACGACCAGAGAGGATTTAGAGACGACTGCACTTGCACTCCTTTGATGGCACCGATTTGTATTACAGATTCATGCATCTCCTTGTTTTCCAAGTTTCTCAGTCGTCGTGATTGTGAAGGAATACTGGTACATAGTTTAAATTATAATTCCTGTTCTCAACAACATGCGTCTTTGTGATAAAGGAGCACAAAGTAATCCACAGGAACTAGAATTATCGAGCAAAATTTGGCACCGATCCACATGAAGAGATATTAAAGCAGAAATTTGGTCAGAGATAGTTTTTAAAAAAATATTTTTTTACCCAATTCTTTTTTTCAATTTAAGGGGCAATTTAGCGTGGTCAATCCACCCAACCTGCACATCTTTGGGTTGTGGGGGTGAAACCCAGGCAGACATAGTTTTTTTAATGAGCCTTAAAGGAGGAGGAAGGAAAGAAAGCCTTGCAATTATGTAGCGCCTTTCACTTTTTAATATAAATTTAGAGTACCCAATTATTTTAAGGGACAATTTAGCGTAGCCAATCCACCTATTCTGCACATCTTTTTGGGTGTGTGGGTGAGACCCACGCAGACACGAGGAGAATGTGCAAATTTCACCCGGGCCAGGATTGAACCCAGGTCCTCGTTAGCGTAGCGCCTTTCACAACCAGAGGACATCACGACCAGTGTTTTATTTTTGAAGTGTAATATAGGAGGCATGCAGCCAATTTACCCACAGCAAGCACCCACAATTAAGAATGTGGACGTGACCAGATAATCTACTTTTGGGATGAAGACACCAGGGATAAGAACATAAGAAATAGGAGTAGGTGTATACCATTCTGCTCCTCGAGCCTGCTCCCCCATTCAGTAAGATCATGGTTGATCTGATTGTGGCTTCAACTCTACTTTCCTGCCTGTCCTCTGTAAGCTTTGATTTTGAATGTTTATTGTCACGTGTACCGAGGTACAGTGAAAAGTATTTTTCTGTGAGCAGCTCAACAGATCATTAAATACATGAAAATATAGTAAAAGAAAATACATAATAGGGCAACACAAGGTACACAATGTAACTATATAAACACCAGCATTGGTTAAAGCATACAGGGTGTAGTGTTAATGAGGTCAGTCAATAAGAGGGTCGTTTAAGAGTCTGCTAACAGTGGGGCAGAAGCTGTTTTTGAGTCTGTTCGTGCGTGTTCTCAGACTTCTATCTCCTGCCCGATGGAAGAAGTTGGAAGAGTGAGTAAGCCGGGTGGGAGGGGTCTTTGATTATGCTGCCCACTTTCCCCAGGCAGCGGGAGGTGTAGATGGAATCAGTGGATGGGAGGCAGGTTTTTGTGATGGACTGGGCTGTGATCACGACTCTCTGAAGTTTCTTGCAGTCCTGGGCCAAGCAGTTACCATACCAGGCTGTGATGCAGCCAGATAGGATGCTTTCTATGGTGCATCTGTAGAAGCTGGTAAGAGTTAATGTGGACATGCCGAATTTCCTTAGTTTCTTTCCTGAGGAAGTATAGGCGCTGTTGTGCTTTCTTGGTGGTAGCGTTGACATGGGTGGAGCAGGACAGATTTTTGGAGATGTGCACCCCCAGGAATTTGAAACTGCTAACCATCTCCACCTCGGCCCCGTTGATGCTGACAGTGGTGTGTACAGCACTCTGCTTCCTGAAGTCAATGACCAGCTCTTTTGTTTTGCTGGCATTGAGAGATAGATTGTTGTTGTTGACCCACTCCACTAGGTTCTCTATCTCCCTCCTGTATTCTGACTCGTCGTTATTCGAGATCCGGCCCACTGTCATCGTATCGTCAGCAAACTTGTAGATGGAGTTGGAACCAAATTTTGCCACGCAGTCGTGTGTGTACAGAGAGTATAGCAGGGGGATAAGTACGCAGCCTTGCGGGGCCCCGGTATTGAGGACTATCCTGGAGGAGGTGTTGTTGTTTATTCTTACCGATTTTGATCTGTGGGTCAGAAAGTCAAGGATCCAGTTGCAGAGTGGAGAGCCACGTCCAATGTTTTGGAGCTTTGATATGAGCTTGGCTGGGATTATGGTGTTGAAGGCGAAGCTGTAGTCAATAAATAGAAGTCTAATGTAGGAGTCCTTGTTGTCGAGATGCTCTAGGGATGAGTGTAAGGCCCGTGAGATGCATTGTAGATCAAAAATCTGTCTAACTGGAGAGTGGAGTAGGAGGGATAAATATGCGGGTAGTGTCTATGGGAGAGGAGCGGGTATGTGCATTATGGTTTGATTGAAGTATTGGTTTTCCATTGATGTTTGCATATTTCTGTTATCTGTAACTGTTTACAATGCCAAAAAATACCTCAATAAAATTGTTTGTTAAAAAGAAAATCTGTCTAACTCAGTCTTGAATATATTCAGTGATCCAGTTTCCACTGCTCCCTGGAGTAGAGAATTCCAAAGGTTAAAGACCCTCTGCAAATAGAAATTCCTCCTCCTTTCTGTCTTAAATGGGAGATCTCTTTGAAACTCTGTACCCTAGTATGAGATTCCCACACAGAGGGAAACATCCTCTCGCCATCTACCCAGTTCCAAGAGGAATCATGTTTGACTGGAAAATGTAGCTGTTTCTCTCTCGACCGATGCTGTCAGACCTGTTGAGTTATCAAGCGCTTTGTTTTCAATTCTGCTCTGTCAAGTACCCTCAGAGTCCTTTATCTTTCAATAAGCTTATCTCTTGTTCTCTAAACTCGAGTGAGTATAGGCTTATCCTGCTCAACCTAGTGAATCTTCTCTGAACTACCTCCAATGTAAGTATTTCCCTACTTTAAATATTTTTTTAATTTAAGGGATGTGGGCGTCGCTGGCTAGGCCAGTATTTCTTGTCCATAACTAGTTGTCCTTGAAACGGTGGTGGTGAGCTGTCTTCTTGAACTCTGCAGTCCCCGAGGTGTAGGTACATCCACAGTGCTGTTAGGGAGTGAATTCCAGGATTTTGACCGAGCGACAGTGAAGGAACAGCAATATATTTCCAAGTCAGGATGATGAGTGACTTGGAGGGGGAGCTCCAGGTGGTGGTGTTCCCAGGTAGCTGCTGCTCTTTTCCTCCTAGACAGTAGGGGTTGTGGGTTTGGAAGGAACTGCCTAAGGAACATTGCTGAGTTCCTGCAGTGCATCTTGCAGATGATACACACGGCTGCCACTGTTCATCGGTGGTGAAGGGATTGAATATTTGTGGAAGGGGTAGCCATCAACTGGGCTGCTTTGTTCTGGATGGTGTCAAGCTTTTCGAGTGTTGTTGGAGCTGCACCCATCGAGGCGAATGACGAGTATTCCATTACACTCCTGACTTGTGCCTTTGGGGAATCAGGAGGTAAGTTACTAGCCTTTGACCTGCTCTGGTAGCCACAGTATTTATATGGCTATTCCAGTTCAGTTTTAGGTCAGTGATAATCCCCAGGATGTTGATAGTGTGGGATTCAGTGATGGTAATGCCATTTAATGTCAAGGGGTGATGGTTAGATCTTCCCTTGTTGGAGATGGTCATTGCCTGACACTTGTGAGGTTGTCAGCCCAAGCCTGGATATTGTCCAGATTTTGTTGCATTTGGACTGCTTCACTATCTGAGGAGCCGCGAATGGTGTTGAACATTGTACAGTCATCAGCGAACATTCTGACTTCTGAACTTATGATGGAAGGAAGGTGATCAATGAAGCAGCTGAATATGGTTGGGCCAGGACACTACCCTGAGGAACCCCTGCAGTGATGCCTGCAGCTGAGTTGATTGACCCTCAACCACCATAACCATCTTTTGTGCCAAATATGACTCCAACCAGCAGAGGGTTTCCCCCTGATTCCCATTGACACCAGTTTAGCTGGGGCTCCTTGATGCCACACTCAGTCAAATGCTGCCTTGATGTCAAGGGCTGTCACTCTTGCCTCACCTCTGACATTCAGCTCTTTTGTAAGGAAACCAAAACTGTTGTGTGTACAGTGCTCTGGCGTGATCTCACTAATGCCGTTTACTGATGTAAGAAGATTTCCCTAGACTTCTGCTCCAGCTCTTTGCAATAAAGGTCAACATTCTATTTGTCTTCTCATTTACTTGCTGCACCTGCAAAATCTGTCAAGAGTTTGGAATGCCATGGTGGCGTAATCACCTGCCATTTTGGCTGCCAATATTCTTAAATACGTATTGGACATGGCCATTCTGTGCTGTTGTTAAAGAATAATAATTATTTTTACACATGTGAAAAGAAGCTGGACTAGTCTATTTTATGAGAAGTTACAGATTAAAGAATGTGGAAATTGCATGTCAAATTATTGTAAAGATGTGAATTTATGTTACGTTCAGTAATTTGTAACAATCACTTCATGGAGCATTATTAAATCACTCCGAAATGTATTTCTCAGTAAACTGATATTGCTTGTAGTGTCTAAACTAACGTATTGTATGTATTTTTAAATCAGGATGTTTTGTTTCCTTACATCAAAGAAAATGTGAATGGATACCTGCATTCACATTGGCATGAGGAGGGATGTCAGGATGATGTAGAACTTTTGAGAAAACAGGTAAATCTTTTTTTAAAATTTAGAGTATCCAATTAATTTTTTCCAATTAAGAGGCAATTTAGTGTGGCCAATTCACCTATACTGCACATCTTTGGGTTGTGGGGGCGAAACCTATGCAAATACGGGGAGAATGTGCAAACTCCACACAGACAGTGACCCAGGGCCAGGATTGAACCTGGGACCTCGGCGCCGTGAGACAGCAGTGCTACCACTGTGCCACCGTGCTGCCCTGAAAACAGGTAAATCTGACCAGTCAGAATATAATTCTCCTTCGATACCCCTTGCCTTGAATAAAGATTTTGTTGAACTGAATGCAACAGTGGGGAAATGTGTTCACAACCTGGTGGAAATATTTACAAGAATGGCTATTTTTTTTAATTAACAAAAAATATGCTTGATCTACGCGCTAATTGGAGTGACTGCTTGAAATTTTCAGCACTATATCAATGTGAAATAATATACTTTGTGAATTCAATAATGTGTTCGTGTAATGAATAAATAGATATTTCAGAGTGATTACAAAGATTACACAGCATGTAGATGTTACAAAAGACTACATCCATGAAGTTTGAACATTTTGTGAAACTGCCTAGAAACTACCTCCAGTTATCCAGTTATTTTATGCTGCATACTAGCATCATAGAACAATAGAGTACAGAAGACTTCTGCTGGTTCAATAGAAGGGCTACTCAATTAGTCCGACACCCATTTCCTGGCAAAGTTTTCTCCTTCCAAGTTTTTATCGAATTCACTTTTCAAATTTGCTATTGAATCTGTTTTCAGCACCCTTCCAAATAATAAAAGCTCACTGCACAAAGATCTTTTTCCTGGGGCGGATTGGTGGTGCAGTGGTTAGCACTGCTGTCCACGCCACTGAGGACTCAGGTTCAATCCCGTCCCCTGGTCACTGTCCATGTGGAGTTTGTACATTCTCCCTGTGTCTGCGTGGGTCTCACGCCCACAGCCGAAATATGTGCAGGGTAGGTGGATTGGCCAAGTTAATTGCCCTTTAATTGGATTTTTTTTTTAAAGCTCTTTTCCTCACTTTTTTGGTCAATTATTTTAAATCTGTGTCCTCTGATCACTGGTGCTTCTGACACTGGAAATAATTTTTTCTTATTTATTTACTGATGCTATTCTTGATTTTTAGCAACTCCGTCAAACCTCCTCTTAGCAGTCCATTGTTGTAAGAAAAACAATTCCGGGTTCTCCAGTCATCGAAACAGAAAATGATGGAAATATTCAGTGGGTGGGATTCTCCGTTGCCTGACACCAATATCGTAATGGGCGATCGGCCGGAGAATCCACTCCAACGCTCAAATCTGGGCCGGCGCCAGTTTGACGCCGGTCGGCCATGCTCCGCCCCCTCGAGAGTGGTGTAATTGCAGGCCCTCCTGCGATGCTCCACCCCAAAATGGCCGAGTTCCCGACCACATGGGTGACGTGTGGTCTGAGTGGTCAGGAACCCGGCGGGGTGGCTGCGGACTGTCCAGTGGCGCCACATTTGTCCGGGATCCATGCCGCTGGGTGGGGGAGGGGGGGCTTCCGCGAGGGCTGGGGGACTGGTGGGGGGGGGGGGGGGGGGGCCTATGGAGTCGCAGAAGACGAGTCGGGTCTGCGCATGGCCGGCGCCATGTTGTAGGCTGTGACCACTGCAGGATGTTGCTGTGCTCATTTGCGGCAAGGACCCGGCCATTCTCCGGCCGTTTTTGATGCGGGAGCCGGAAGTTTGACCCGGCGCTGCTCCTAGCACCTCACTGGTCGCAGAATTGGTGAGAGTTTTGGCGTTGTAAAACGCCCCCGAATTCTCCGTTTGAGCCGGCACTCAGCCGCTGAAATGGAGAATCCAGCCCAGTATGTCTGGCGATTGGATTTTACCGGGCCTCAGTAAAAGATAAGTTCGCAGAGGTTATCTTTGCGATCCGGGATTATCCTACAATAAAGAACAGATTTGGCAGATGAGAGAAGGACCTAATCCTGCATTATGTTATCCTAACAGTTTTAGTGGTGTATAACTAAACCAGTTGTTGGTTATATCCATTCAATTCTGCATATTTTGGACTTATGGTAAGGAAGATGAAGCCCATTCCACTTCCAAGCAGTAACATTCTTCACAAATGACAAAGATAATGAAATAAAATCACATTCAATGAAGGGAATTACATTTGATCATTAGTATTCTTAGTCTGGTGAAATTAAGCGAGCTTTTAATTTGATCCATTCTTTCCTTTAGGCTAAAGATGTCAAGCAATTAGATGGGGCTGTTCTAATTCCAGAGTCGTGCTCAGGAGAGAACGCTGACCAGGAACAAGCTATCAAAACTGTGATAGATCACATTTTGTGGCAGATGTCCCAGGACATGAAAACAACAGCTTTGAAGCAGTTACAGGGTCACATGTGGAAAGAAGCCTATGCATGTGGAGAAGTGAAAGGAGAGTAAGTGATTTTCAACGTGTATATATTATGGAGCAAAATGCATTTGATCCCACAACTATTTGGATTCAGAATGTCTTCTCTGTTGTGAAAGAAAGTGATATGGAAAAATAAAGTTCCAGGTTCCAGTTGGGTTAGCTAATTTCAGCTGGGGCAATAATAATACATTACAACTAATACTTTGGACAAAAGAAGGGGAGGACAACTAGGGTCCCTGCTGTTTAGTGATCCCAGATGGAAAATGGTGTCTGCTTGTAAGTATCTATCTGCAGAGTACTGGATCGTACTTGACTGTGATAAGTTTGCAGCTCCTGCTGTCTGGACTTGAGAATATTGAAGTGGCCACATGGATAAGACCCTCTGAAACCAGACCCTTGTGAGGGTCAGTGTCTTTGGGAGTAAGAAATTGAAATAGGAAAAACATCAGGGTAAAGCAATGACTAATTTTTATACATGTGGCAACCAAATGCTAATTGAAGTGAATTACCATTATCTTTTATTTTTGAACATGAGTCAGAGTGTACAAAGATGTTGCTCCAGCTATTAAAGAATGGAGGAAGGCAGGCAAGAAGGTGTACATCTATTCCTCAGGCAGCGTGGAAGCTCAGAAACTTCTGTTTGGATATTCGGTTGAAGGAGACCTGTTGGAGGTAAGAAGCCATTGTTTGTCGTGCCTGCCCATGACTGAGGTTTCCATAAACAATTGACAAATGTAAAAACGTACTGGCCTTCTCCATATTGGAGACGGAGTCTGAAATCTGTTGAAATTCAGGCATCATGAGCCCTTTCAGGTCAATGCACTTAGATGAGGCACATAGGCAGATGGACTAGAAAGATGCCGGGGACAACCTTGGACTGTGTTGAGAACAGCCTGTCCAGAAGCTTAACACAAAAGTATCACATTCCAGGAGGGCAAAAACTTGTGGTGACGGCAGAAAAATGGACTGAATGTTTGGAAAGTCTCACTGGAGATATGTGTCCATTGCGGCCTGTATGATGTTGGGAGAGTTGGAGGTGGTACATCTGCAGGAGGTACGTCAAGGGAGGTTGGATGAAGTAAATGCAATTACCCAGGCCCCTTGCTGCTGACTGGAAATAAGCAGGGTTGCTGCTGGTAGGAGAAAGGCAAATTGTTCTGCTCGCTTTTCAAGATTTCCACAGCTGCACCTTCTTGGTGACACCATTGTGAACATTGCGCGCAGTCGTTGTATTTTCTCTCAGTACGCTTTTCTTAAAGGTGAAGAAACAGATGCTGAGATATCTAGGTGAAGATGTCCAGATGAAGGTGCTCCTCAGCTGTTAGGGAGTTTCTCAGTGCTAAGTTAGGAGCTATGAATATAGCAGATAGACCTGTTCTCCTAAGAGCCTTCCATCTAGCATTTCCATATGCCACCTGAACATTAATTGAATGCAAACCCTTAATCTTCATGAAGATTATGCATCTGGGTGTCATGTTAAAAAAAATTGGGTCCATTTATGCCATGATGTACAATGTCAGGAAAATAATTGTTCCCACAGAGGTAAGGGCTGCCACAGCTTGAAGCTATCATAATAATGAATCTTTCCAAATAATACTTGTCACTCAAATTAATCTGCCATTCAGGTAAAATTGTGCATTTAACATCTCAAATTCCAGGAAAAGTGTTGTTCCACTTGTTGATATGTGTGCAATGCAAGTTTCCCTGATGTAGTAGAAGATGGCTCCTTGTGTTGTATTTGGAAGGATTCATTAGTATGAGAGCTTCAGGCTGTGGTAACCTTTACTTCTGTGGGAAGAATTCTTTTCCCGATTATTGCACACCATGGCATTACAGGAGACATTTATTTTGACATGAGAAGGTATATATGGAAAGATTTCTGAAGTAGGCTATTTAGTAGTGAGTGGAGTGGATGAAATGCTTCAGGTTATTGCAATTAATTTGAAACTCCACTTCCTCATTTCAGTTTGTAGCATGTTGAGAACCCCCAAAGAAATAGCCATCCTAACCTCTATCAATATTGTCAGAACCAACAAGCAATCAAGAGTAATGAAACAAAATATTGGCACGGCAAGAATGCAAAAATGTTAGTCAAGCCATCGGAGAAACTTATGCCTGGTGTAAAATGCCGTGAAAGATACAGGAAAACACAAGAAAAATGACGTCTACCCTTTAAAGAGTCTTGAAACGATAGATGGATCCTCAGACAAAAATGCGACCTTTATCCTAGGATCCTTTTCCGTGGTATTAAAATGAGACCGGTGTATTCCCAAAAGATCTGTTGCCCATTTTGCCAGTTTTGCCACCACAGATGATGTTGAGCCTTGCATCCAAAAACTAGTGCAATTTACCCCCAATTAGTTAACAGATAAACTCCACGTTCAGTAAATCTTAGTTATTATCAAATAAATACAATTGTATAGGCACGTGAGTGAACTTTTGACACACTGTAGTAATATTCAGAATTGTAATTTAATTTTTATTAATCTAGAGTAGTTTTTAATAAAAAAAGAGAACTTGTTCTTCAGTTGCATGGTAACGATTCCGTGGCATAATTTCGGAGAAGGACAAGGAAAGCTCGAGGAGCTGAATGGCCTACTCCTGCTTTTAAGTCTGACATTCCTCAGGAAGTTCTGGATGGTGTGCTGGTAAATATTTATCCCTGAAACAATACCTAATACAAATGATCCGTTCTTTACAGTGACTAAACATCAAACATATTCACTACTTTTTCAAAATAAATTATTTATTTTTATTCATTTACGCATGTGGGCGTCGCTGGTTAGGCCAACATTTATTGCCTATCCCTAGTTGCCCTTCAGAAGGTGATGGTGTGTTGCCTTCTTGAACCGCTGCAGTCCTGAGGTGTAGGTACATACTGTGCTGTTAGGGAGGGAGTTCCAGGAAGTTGCCCCAGCGACAGTCAAGGAATGGCGATATATTAACAAGTCAGGGTGGTGAGTGACTTGGAGGGGAACCTCCAGGTGGCGGTGTTCCCAGATGTCTACTGCTCTTGTCCTTTTGTTTGTGGGTTTGGAAAGTGCTGTCTAATGTGCTTTGAGCAATTTTGAGGTCATGAAAGGTGCTTTATAAATGCAGTCTTTCCTTTTAGTCATATAGGCCGTCATTAGATCCTGGATTCAAACTTCAGTCTGTGATCAGTTAGCTCAGCTCCACTGTATCAATGGTTGCAGCTTCTGGCACATCTGATTTAGGAAGGAGAAAATTGTCCAGGGTTTTCATTCCTGAACATAAACTCAGCCTAAGTTATCTACACGACTGCTGAGGGCAGGATCAGTGCTTGTGGAACGGCAACCAGCAAGAGTCAGTGTCCTTCAGAAAGGAGTAAAATAAATCAATAATGAGAGATCGTGGGAGTAGGCTCAAAAGTTAAATGTAAAACAACACAACTGGAATTTATGTAGCTTGGCAAACCAACCAGCTATTGTCAGCAAATTTAACTCAGTGCCTGTTCTTTGCCGTTTCTGAAGTTGAAAACTTTCATATAGACATGTTTGATCCTCAGCTTTTTGATGGCTATTTTGACACCAAGATTGGATCCAAAGTAGAAATGGAAAGCTACAGAAGGATTGCACAAGACATTGGTTGTTCCACAGACAACATACTTTTCCTAACAGATGTAACTAAAGGTACAATTTTTAAAAAATATATACGGTTTTTACAACTTACTTGAGTGCTCCACAGTATTTCTGTGGGGAAGAAAACAAGAGAATAAGAAATGCATTGAAGTGAGGAGAGAGCAAGAATCTTGCAAAGGGACTGTCAAAGCATATCTCGAATGTTAACAGCGCTTAAAATGGTCGTCTTGGACACAATCAAGACTTTCATAAAGAGCTGGCCAAATGTCTGGTTAACTATCCCATTGGCAGTATTTGAAGAAGTACAGGAAATTCTCCCAGTTTCTTGGCCAACATTTCGCCCTCATCTATTACCACTAAAAAACAGATGAACTAATCATTTTATTGCTGCTCATGCGAAGTGGCTGCCACATTTATCTACTTAACAGTTTAGTGCACATTTGAGTCCTTGATTGTGACGTAGGATATTTCTGAGTGGTGCAATGAGGCAATATGTTTAGTACAAGCCTTTCTTTTCACATGCAAGAAAAGTCACTTGTCCTAAGTATAAAGTTTACATTAACAGGCCACTCATTATTTTAAAGAGAGTGCTGTTTAGTGAGTGGTGATGATCATTGTGACTTAATTTCATTTATAAAATTGGACTTGTCATAGTTTCAAGGCAAATTATTCATTAGGAATTTAGCACACTAGAGATTAAAGGATGAAAGAATTAAAAGACAAAGCTCAATCCACCATTGTCAACATGGTTTTATGAAGAGTAAGTCATGCTTGGCAAACTTGCTTGGATTCTTTGAGGATGTGACCAGCAAGGTGGATAATAGGGAACCTGTGGATGTGGTATACCTAGACTTCCAGAAGATGTTTGACAAGGTGCTGCATAAAAGACTGATCCAGAAGGTGAGATCTCAGGGGATTGTGGGTAGAGTACTAGATTGGATTGAGAATTGTCTGACTGACAGAAAGCAGAGGGCCGGGATAATTGGGTCCTTCTCTGCCTGGCGAACTGTAACTAGCAAGGTGCCGCAGGGGTCAGTCCTTGGACCTCAATTGTTTCCAATCTATATAAATGATCTGCAAACAGGGACAAAGTGTAACATAGCAAAATATGCGGTTGATACTAAAACAGTGAAGAGGAGAAAAATAGTTTGTAGATGGATATAGGTAGACTAGGAGAATGGGCCAAAATGTGGCAGATGGAGTTTAATGTCGATAAGTGTGAAGTTATCCATTTTAGCTGAAAAAAGAGAAAGACAAATTATTATCTAAATGGAAAGCAGATTCAAAATGTGTCTGGGCAGAGAGATTTGGGTGTCTATTCATGAATCGTAGAAAGTCGGTATGTAGGTACAGCATGTAATAAAAAAGGCAAATGGAATTTTAACATTTATTGCGACAGTATAGAAGTAGAGAAGTGTTGTTGCAATTGTATAGGGTGTTGGTGAGTCCACATCTGGATCATTATGTCCAGTTTTGGTCTCCTTATTTGAGGAAGGATGTGGTGGCATTGGAGTCAGTTTAGAGGAGGTTCACCAGATTGATTCCAGGGATGAAAGGGTTGACGAAGGAGGAGAGATTAAACAGTTTGGGCTTGTATACGCTGTAGTTTAGAAGGATGAGAAGGGATCTAATCGAGGTATATACAATACTAAGAGGGATTGATAAAGTAAACGTAGACCAGATGTTCCCCCTTGTAGGGAAATCTAGAATGAGAGGTCACGGATATAGGTTGAAAGGCGGTAGATTTAAAACTGAGATGAGGAGGAACTACCTCTCACAGAGGATGGTGAATTTGTGGAACTCGCTGCTTTATAGTGTGGTGGAGTCTGAATCGTTAAATGGTTTCACGAAAGAGATAGATATATTTTGGATTTAAAAGGATATGGCGAACAGGCAGGGAGGTGGATTTGAGATCAGGAAGAGATCAGCCATGATAGAACATAGAACAGTACAGCACAGAACAGGCCCTTTGGCCGTCGATGTTGTGCCGAGCATTGTCCGAAACCAAGATCAAGCTATCCCACTCTCTGTCATTTTGGTGTGCTCCATGTGCCTATCCAATAACCACTTGAAAGTTCCTAAAGTGTCCGATTCCACTATCACAGCAGGCAGTCCATTCCACATCCTAACCACTCTCTGAGTAAAGAACCTACCTGGGATATCACTCCTATATCTCCCATCCTGAATCTTATAGTTATGCCCCCTTGTAAAAGCTACATCCACCCGAAGAAATAGTCTCCGAACGTCCACTCTATCTATCCCCCTCATCACCTTATAAACCTCTATTAAGTCACCTCTTGTCCTCCTCTGCTCCAAAGAGAAAAGCCCTAGCTCCCTCAACCTTTCCTCATAAGACCTATCCTGCAAACCAGGCAGCATCCTGGTAAATCTCCTTTGCACCCTTTCCAATGCTTCCACATCCTTCCTATAATGAAGTGACCAGAACTGCACACAATACTCCAAATGATCTGATTGAATGGCGGAGCAGGCTCAGAGGGCTTAATTGCCTACTTCTGCTCCTAGTTCCTGTGCTCATTTGATAGAAAATATCACATTCTCATTTCATTGCTTCATTTTGTGGGCCCTGTGGCTCAGTGCAATTATTTACAAATATATGAAAACTTTTGTCATCACTTTTCAATTAGATTATTGCTTTATTTTTGTATCAAACTAGCCTTGTAACCTTTGCTTTCATTTTAATTCTATCAGAGGCAAGGGCTGCAGAACAAGCAGGAGTTCAAGTGTGCCTTGTGGTGAGGCCTGGAAATGCAGAGTTGACAGAGCAAGAAATGTCTCATTCTATTATCACCTCCTTCAGTGAACTGTCACTATCTGGTCAATGAAAACTGATCAGCTTCAAAATACAATCAAAACTATTCTTCTGCAATGGGACTTGCTAAAATAATTTATCTGCAAGGATTTTCAACAAATACTTTCTCATCATGAGCAGGCATTCAGAGCAAGTTGTATTACGTAGGTTTTCCAAGAAGCATGGGTTTGTATTGAACTTTCTCTTGTATGTTAAATTCACAATCTCAGTACTGCTGCTGTGGAAAGGTATTGACCACAAGGAGAGAGGTAATAGTCTCACAAGGTGAACAAGAAAATTCAGATTGGAAGTCACTCCAGACTGCTATTGCACACCCGCTTTGAGAATGGATTGTGTTTTGTGTGGTATGGAACTGGACCATCTCCCCTACCGGCCAAACATGGCGCAATCACTGGGAATTTGTTTTATATGGCAATGTGGGAGCGTGAAATTTGTATATCCACCTGAAGTGTGAAAAATCCATAATTGTACAGATTGATGTACTTTTGCATAGTGTTGGGGCTGGAAAAAGCATTTTGAGCTGTATAATAGTGAATCTTCAGCAGTTACTAGTCGTGATTTTAATGGAATCAATACCCAGAAGGAAAAATCAGGACATACCAGTTCAAAACAATTAATATACACTGCTACTGGAGTTGCATTTTCAGGTAATGAAGACCAGTTCAGTCGGCTGTTACTACTATTCTTTGCACCACGGGTTATCATTGTGAGCTATGAGTATGACAATTATCCCTACAGTATTTTGGTAAAAACACATCAAGCAACAAGAGAAAAATATGTTTAATCAAACTCTTTTCTTTAACAAAGTTCTTTAATTTCTTCTAATAAGGATGTAATGCTTTTTTTAAAAAAAATGTTTATTAAGACGTTTGTATGAACATTAAGCACAAACCAACACAAGAGTAAGAACAAACAGGAACCCCATAATAAATAAATAACCCAAACGCCCCAAGCCCCTGCCATTCCCATCCTACCTTCCCCATTTAAACACCCCCCCCCCAGCTGACACCTCAATTTTCCTTAAAGAAGTCAATGAACGGCTTCCATCTCCAGGCAAACCCATCCACTGACTCTTAAAGCGAACCTGATTTTTCCAGCCTTAGGAACTCCGCCAGGTCGCTCACCCACACCCCCCGGTTTCGGTGGCTCCGAGTCCCTCCACTCCAGCAAAATCAGGCTATCAGGGAGGCAAAAGCCAGAACATCAGCCTTTCTTGCCCCCTGGACTCCCGGGTCTTCCGACACACTAAATATCGCCACTTCTGGCCTCTGGGCCACCTTCGGCCTCAGCACCTCAGACATTACATCCTCAAAACCCTGCCCGAACCCCTTAGGTTTTGGACATGCCTAAAACATGTGGACTTGGTTTGCGGGCCCCCCTGCACATCGCCCACACCTGCCACCACCTCCTCAAAGAACCTGCTCACCCTGGCCCTCGACATATGTGCCCTATGAACTACCCTAAACTGGATAAGGCTGAGCCTTGCGCACGACGAGGCTGCATTCATCCTCCTCAGAGCCTCGTCCCACAACCCAGCCTCCATTTTTTCCCCCAGTTCCTCCTCCCATTTCCGCTTGACTTCTCCTATCGGGTCTCCCTCCCAGTCCATTAGCTCCTTGTAGATCTCGGACACCTTATCCTTCCTTCGACACCACCTTATCCTGTAATCCCGGAGGCCACAAATCAGGAAAGGACGGCACTTGCTTCCTCTCATAGTTCCATGCCTCTAAGTATCGGAACTGGGCAGCTCATATTCCTCCTCCAATTCCTCTAAAGTCAAAAAGCTATCCCCCACGAACAGGTCCCCAAACTGCTCGATCCCTGCCCGTCGCCACCTCCGAAACCCCAACTCTAACCCCCCCCCGGTGCAAATCTATGATTACCCTAAATCGGTCCCCACACCGAGGCACCTTCCAACCTCGGGTGCTGCTGCCATTGTCCCCATACCCGCAGGGCCACCACCACCACAGGGCTTGTGGGATACTTGGTCGATGAGAACAGCAGATGCGCCGTCAACAATGCCCCTTAACTCATATCCCTGCAAGAGGCCACCTCCAACCTCCCCACGCCGACCCCACTACCAACTTCCTTACCACAGCAATATTTGTTGCCCAATAATAGATAGATAGAACAGTACAGCACAGAACAGGCCCTCCGGCCCTCGATGTTGTGCCGAGCAATGATCACCCTACTCAAACCCACGTATCCACCCTATACCCGTAACCCAACAACCCCCCCCTTAACCTTACTTTTTAGGACACTACGGGCAATTTAGCATGGCCAATCCACCTAACCCGCACATCTTTGGACATAATTCATTATGTTTATCAAGGTTGGACTTCCGGTGACGACAATGTGCTGAACAGTCGCACGTCAGGTGGCTCTCCTCCCAAGGACCGTGTCCTCTATGTCACTCCTTCAAAGAACAACATTAGAGTTCTGCCACTATCCTAGAGAATATTTATCCATCAACTTGGTTATTTTATTTCATGGGTTAAGGTTTGGCTAACAGATAGGAAATAGATAGGAATAAACGGATCATTCTCACGTTGGCAGGCTGTGGTTAGTGGGATACCACAAGGATCAATACTTGTGAGGTAATCCACTTTGGTGGAAGGAACAGATGTGAAAAGTATCCTAAATAGTAAGAAAGTAGAAGTGACAAGTGTACGAAGAGACCTGGATGTCCTTATCCATTAGTGACTGAAGGCTAACATGCAAATGCAGCAAGCTATTAAGGAGGCTAAGGGAATGTTAGCCTTTATCACAAAAGGATTTGAGCAGAGGAGTTGTGAAGCCGTGCTTCAATTGTGTAGCAGCTTGGTTTGACGGAACCTGCAGTACTGTGCGCAGTTTTGGTCTCCTTACCTCAGAAAGGATATTATTGCCACAGAGAAGGGCAGCAAAGGTTCACCAGACGTGTCCTGGAGATGGTGGGTCTGTCTTATGAGGAGAGATTGGGAAAACCGGGTCTGCATTCTCCACAGTTTCGAAGAATGAGAGGTGGTCTCATTAAAACCTACAAAATACTGAAAGGAATTCAGGTAGAACAGGTAAGATGTTTCCCTTGGTTGGGGAGTCCAGAGCCAGGGGGCAACATTTCAAAATAAAGGGGGATGCCACTTAAGGCAGAGATGAGCAGACATTTCTTCACAGAGAGGGTTGTAAATCTTTGGTATTCTCTACCCCAGAGGGCTGTGAATCTCAGTCATTGAGTATGTTTAAAGCAGAGATTGCTAGATTTCTAAATACCAATAACAAAGGGAGACGGGATGTCAAAGTCATTGAAGTGTCCGATCAGCCATGATTGGAATCAATGACGGAGCAAGCTTGATGGGCTGAATGGCCTACTCTTGTTCCTCGGTTCCTATTGCTGTTTGTGGGGACTTGCTGTTTGCCTGAACGGGTGATTATATTTCAAAAGTATTTCAATGGTTCTTTTTATACGGCCACAAAGCAGTCCACCCCGAATAGTTCAAAGAAACTTAGTTTATTTACAATAACTATTATATACTTAACACGGTAGATCCCAGCAGTGTCTGTCTTGCCGGTGCCTAATTGGCCGGCTTCATATACCTAACAACTATACATTGTTCAGAGGTCTCCCGCCCCCTTAACGGGGAAGCTCATATTCAGTAAGGCTCACCGGGAAATTAATTCTTCCCACCCGTAAGATACTTGCTGGTTATAACGGTTCTGAAATTCTGTGGGAGGGCTCGAGATTGTGAAAGCAGCTTTCTAAATGCAGGTTCTTTCCTGCCAAAACAAACTGCTCTGAGGAGCTTAACAAAAAGTTACAACAGAATTCCCTGTAAATCAGGAAATCAGTGTGAAGAATATTTTGCACAATTTGAGTTATGAACACAATTTCCAAGAGAGAAAGTTAAGTGAGCAAATATGATAAACATGTGAACTGCTCAATTTTACATGGATTGAAATGTTTTATATCTATATTCTCGGGCTTCCAAGATAATAATTTTCTCGTCCCTGCTGGCTCATGGATGGTGTTAGAAATGATCTGGTGCCTGAATCTGGGACATGATTCGGTGCTGGGTATATTACCTCTGACCTGACCACAGGGGACTGTCCCACCTAACTCATATCTTCCATCCACCATAAGTGAGCCAAGAAATTGAAATATTAGTGACACTGCCCTTGATGGATTTCAAATTCACAGCATACCTAGTACACGCAATTCACAAACTCATGGATGAGGTTGTACCTTATGGAATAGCTGGCTTATTGTTGTCCTGTTATGCTGTGGCATATAGATTCAAAAATAGACTCTTTTATCCGCTGAAGTCAGTACCACCATTCTGTTGGAGAATGGCTGATCTGAATGTGGACTCCATTACACACCGTAGCTCCATACCATGATTACCTTACAAAACAAACATTTGAAATTAACGCAGGATTTATGTCTGAGTTTGGCCATTAACACTCTGCGCTGCAAGAGCTGAATTTTATATTTCAGTGTGTATATTTGTCTTTAACTGCTCTTATAACTGTACCTGCAACCGGATTGGCATTTAGCGGTAACCTGTCCCTTGATGTCGAAATCAGCACCAGCATTGCCAAGGCTGCAGCTCTCATACCAAAGTTGAGAAGTCGAGTGTGGACCAACAGCAAACTAACCAAAGTTATAGAAGCTCCACGTATACCAGGCTTGTGTTCTCAGCATGCTCCTTTCCAATACCGAGGCATGGACAACTTATGCAAGCCAAGAAAATGCTTCACAGCTCCAGGGACCCAGGGTCGATTCCCGGCTGGGTCACTGTCTGTGCGGAGTCTGCACGTCCTCCCCGTGTGTGCGTGGGTTTCCTCCGGGTGCTCCGGTTTCCTCCCACAGTCCAAAGATGTGCGGGTTAGGTGGATTGGCCATGCTAAATTGCCCGTAGTGTCCTAAAAAGTAAGGTTAAGGGGGGGTTGTTGGGTTACGGGTATAGGGTGGATACGTGGGTTTGAGTAGGGTGATCATGGCTCGGCACAACATCGAGGGCCTGTTCTGTGCTGTACTGTTCTATGTTCTAAGAAAAGCAGCTGAGCAGCTTCCATCTCTGCTGCCTCAGATGAATATTGGGCATCTCCTGGCCAGCCAGTGCCAAATATGGAAGTACACCACACCAGTGTGCAGGGATTGCCAGCACCTTGGCCCTATTGAGCCAGTGGTGATTCCAGTGACTGGGTTATGTGAGCCAAATGGATGGTAGCTGCAACCCAAAGACATGCTGTTGGGTTTCTTTCTGAGTCATAGGAACCCAACACTATATTCAAAACATCACCCTTACTGATTTTTTATAAATTGGACTTTTTTCTGCTGAATAAAGAAAATTATGACAACTGCTAGGTTGGCCCTCTGTCTCGGAGCTATCACCAGCTGTTTCAAGAACAAAATAATTCTCTTTTTAATATCCGGAATTTCATAGTTCATTGTACAAACCTCTTATAATCAACAAAAGCATAGGAAGTGCACCTACACTTTCTCAAAGAGAAGAATTGAAACTCGTTACTGGAAGAGATGCTAATAGCCCAGTCATCTATCTCCTAAGGAGGGACAATGAAATCCTGGCAGGGAGCACAGGAACTAATTGTTAAGCTGCAAGTAACCATTCATAGGCCATGTCACATGACCCAAATCTTTGACTTTTTTGGACAGTTTTACCAAAACGGGCAGGATTTTCGGCAACCTGCGGCATGTTTTGTGGTGGTGGGGCAGCCCGTCATTGGCTGGTAGCGGGATCATCCTGTCCCGCTACTGTTAATGGGGCTTCCCATTATTCCCACCTCCACCGCCAGGGAACCCATTGCAAGAGATTGGCTTAGGCAGGATCAGAAGATCCCACCGATGAGAAGGGCTGGAAAATCCTGCCCTACATCATAGAATTTACAGTGCAGAAGGCCATTCGGCCCATCAAGTCTGCACCGGGCCTTGGAAAGAGCACCCTACCCAAGCCCACACCTCCACCCTATGCCAGTAACCCCACCCAACCTTTTTGAACACTAAGGGAAATTTAGCATGGTCAATCCACCTACAGTGCACATCTTTGGACTGTGGGAGGAAACCCACGCAGACACGGGAGAATGTGCAGAGTCCGCACAGACAGTGATCCAAGCCGGGAATCGAACCTGGTACCCTGGAGCTGTGAAGAAACTATGCTAACCACTGTGCTACCATGCTGCCTCACAGCCAGCCTGCTGATGTAACAACAACCGAACAGATCTCCCAACAGCCGGGCTGGAGAAGCAGTCTCAGCTCCATAAAGCCAACTTGATTCCAAAAGTATCCGATCAACGCCTGCCAAGTAGTCTAAACGCAGAAAATTTGCTTATGCAGCAGCATCTTTAATTTGAAGGCAGCGGCGTGCAGAGGGGGGGGGGGGGGGGCGACAGTGCGTTGGCCCCGGGCATCCATTGGATGGGGGCATCAGCAGATCTTCCTCAAGGCTCCCCTTCCTCCCAGCTGCCTTGTCTTTGAGAGAGAGAGAGAGGGAGATTGTGGGGACAGACAGAGAGAGAGAGACAGAGAGAGGGAGTCCCGTCCGTCCTCTGGCTGAGAGCAGGGCTTTGGTGAGTATATTGCAATCTGCCTAAACCCAGGAATATTGCCTGGTTAGAATGCAGAGGGAAATGCTGGGATCCCGGGGTGGGAGATGTGTCTGGATTTGTCTATTTCTGCTTCAACCTCTGCGATTTCAGGTCAGTTTCACAACAACAGGAAAAACGTGCGGAGAGAGGGAAAAACTTTTGTCAAAGTTTTGGAAACTTTTGCGTCCGTTTCTGTGCATTTCTCCCTCTCCTCTCTCTCACTTTCCCTCTTTCACTCACTTTCCCTCTCTCTCTCTCGCTCCCCGGCCGCATGCCTCCCCTCCCTCTCTTCTCCTTTAACCTGGGGGTTGTGAATTTTGTCCTAATCATCTTTTGGCCAGAATGTGCCCATCGCTGAGCCCGGGGCTTGGAGAGTTTTAACTTGTTGGATGTTTGAACCATCCTGTTGGAAGGTCCGGGGCTGGGAGGGAGGGAGAGAGAGTGAGTGTGGAAGAGGAGGAGGGGCAGGGTTCTGCGCTGTGAATTATAAAGGCACCTTTTCTAATCCTGGGGAGAAACAACCTTTTGAAGAGTCTGAGGAAATAAGCAGGAATTTGGATTAATTCTGCCTCCCCACCCCCTGGGCCTCTTTCTCCTCCCTCCCCCTTTCTCCTCCCTCCCCCTTTCTCTCTCTCTCACATTCTCTTCATCCTGCCCTTTGTTCCAGAGCTATTTGATCCCCCTGTGCACTGGCACAGATTTACAGTGCGGTTTAGGTTCTGTGTTTACCCCAGGTGTGGGGGCGGGGAAAAGAGGGAGGGTTTGGCATTCCTCAGGGGCACTACATTGAACCACCCCCACCCCCCTCCCAAATCATCCTCCATCTAACCTCATCCACGTGGAGGGGAGGGGGTGATCTTCTATAATGCACCAATATAATTGTTCTTACGTTTGGGTCTGGGCATCAGGTACTAGCTAGTTGCCTTGGGAGGCATCACATCAGAGCCCCTGTCCACCCACACCCTACCCCCCAGGCCCGCAAGTTTCTCCTTCCTGGAGTTTCCAGCCGGAGATGTCTTTGAGTTTGTCCACACCAGGACCGTGAAGCCACAGTCACAGGTCATGTATCCCTCCCCAATTATTTTGCTCCCAATATACAATCGACGTGAAACAAATAATGGGTGAAGGTCACAGGATGGCAGAAGACTGACATCCACTAATGAAAAATAAAAGTTGCACTCGGTACTTGTTGGAATTGTTTGGCATGTCGCTGCTTGTTCCCGGCCTTTCAATTTCCATTTTCCATTTGCAAGTCATGAAGAGCTAGACGGGGAAGAGTTTGTAATCCATCATCCCTCCATTTAATTTCCTGTCAGCCTAATCAGGTTGCTTTCACCCACAGCTGCCTTGGTGGTTTGCTTTGCAATGTTTCTGGAAGAGTGGGGAGGGAGGAGATTAATCACTGCAAACAAATATCTTTACTTTCATCGCTGGTTTTCTTCTATACAGACAGAGAGAAAAGGGGGCCGGGCTTCGAGCATTTTATTGCTTCTTAATATGGGGTTAGGTTTTAATAAGTTAAACGGTCTCTGACCAAATTGATTTTGTGCAGTTATCCATGTCACAAGGAAACACGTTTGCCAGTGTAACTGCCTGAAGGATTTTGCTGTCCCTTGGCCAGTGAGAGCGTTGTGAAATGCATTCAAAAGTGTGGCATCGGAGGAACTATAATGACACAATGCAAGACTGACCTTGCTTTAAGACCAGTGCTATTGCCATGCGCATAAAGTGGGGGGGGGGGGGGGGGGGGGGGGGGGTTGGTGCTACTTGAGTCTTTGGGGCATACAATCAAGATTTGCCCTGGGCATCACCAGACCTCTGCACGCCACTGTTTGATGGACTTTTGTTTCATTTAACCAACCAGAAACTCATTGGAATTAAACCCCACCAGGAAGGAATCACCCTCTGGGCTTTGGACTCTGTAACTCAAATGAACTAATATTCATATTTTCTGTGGTCGGTGTATTGTAAAACTCTTTTTCTCTACACCCCCCCCCCCCCCCCCCCCTTTACTGTGCGTGTATGCAGGCTGGGAAGTGTGCACACTCCTTTTTCCAGGTTTTGAATGTATACTTCTTCCCAGTTAATCCTAACTCCAGTTTGCTGTGGATTATTATTAAAATTGATCACAAAAAAAGACACGGGATTAGCAAAATACGGCTGTCCTTTTAAAAAAATAAACTCAAAACAGCTGCTTACGCATAAGTGATAAGAGGAAAATCAGTGCAGTTGACTGTCCCTCCTGTGTATAACACATGCGAGATGGTGAGCTTGCCATAGAGGTTGCCCAAGTCGGTGATACAACGATGACAGCAAGTGAGACTTCAAGTTGACCAGGATAGGACTCGATGCATGAGAATTTCTCTCTGTTGACCAGTGTGTCTGGAGCCAAGTTGTGGGAAAAAAACAAGAGGGCAAAATCAATGAGTAGATGATGATAAAGAGCCCGCTGGAAGGGAAAAAATATCAGTCGACCTTGAGCCAATGCCATTCATCTGTGCCAGCTGCAGAAGGGACTGCCACTCACGAATCAGCCTCTACAAAGTGGTGTACACCCTGGGCACAGTCCAGTGTCGCCCGAGAGAGATAATGCCATGATCAATTGCTCTTCCACTCACCTAACTGGCTGGAAGAGTGTTCAGACAAAATACAATTAAGATAATGTGGAGGTAAAATAAAACAATTTTAGAAAAAATCAAATACTTCTTGCACAAAGAGATATTCCATTAGAAATTCAAGTTTAGGGCAGCACGGTGGCACAGTGGTTAGATTTGCTGCCTATGGCGCTGAGGACCTGGGTCACTGTCCATGTGGAGTTTGCACGTTCTCCCTGTGTCTGCGTGGGTTTCACCCCCACAACCCATAAGATGTGCAGCATAGGTGGATTGGCCATGCTAAATTGCCCCTGTAGCCATGCTGGCCACGCAAAATGGACACTGAGCCAAACTAAAATGGAAGGCTGCTGGGAAACAGACAGTTCAGCCAGAACAGCAGTCTGCAAAGAGCAGTTTGCATTCTGCAGCAGCAGAAACCAGTTTGGGCTCAGGTGAAGAGACCTTAGCTAGGTGCAAATGGCAAAACGCTTTGCATGCTAATGAGGCCATCAGACTTGAACACCCACACAATAGATACATTTGGTTCTGAATGGACACATTCCAATCAAGACCCAGACATCGAGGCACCAGAAACCTCCGAACAAAAGGACATAAGAAACGCCCCCTCCATCACGGAGACCCCCTCGCATTGGGGAATTAATCCAGTATCGATAAGAAATTGATCCAATAGGTAGAGCCCGCCCGAGAAGAGGGAAGGACAACGGAACCCCTATAAAAGATAGGGACCTCGTGTTGTCCGGTCTGTTAAACCTGTGCTCCGGCCCCGACTGACACCTGGTATCCTGACTCCAGCCGTTGAGCACCAGCCGCCGAAACCGTAAGTTCAACGCTCGCTACGCGATCCAAGCCCGCTAGACTCCCAAGTGCCAGAACGCTTGCTGAAGGCTGCAGACAAAACCAGGACGAAGGCCTCGTTCTCTGACCTTGCCTGTTCCTGTTAGATAAGTATTCTGTTTGCTTATGTTTAGTTGTAGCTTAGTCTCTTAGTGTGTGTGCATGAGTATTTATTATTAACTGTATAATAAATATTGATCGTTTGAACTTGACTAATCGGTTTATCGTCTTTATTACTTTGAATTTGACCTTGGAATACTTGTGACGTTGCCTATACGGCAGCTGGCGACTCCAGAGCTTAAATAATTACATAGAACAGAGCCTAGCAGTGTTAAGCACACGTCGAACTCGGAGGCGTGTTAATACACTCCAATAAACGCGTTTTACGCCCATAGTAAAACGTGCAACATTTAGTGGCGACATCCGCCGGGACCCTGTTGTAAGTGGAAACACCACAGTGTCCAGGACCCTGAAATTTGAATCAGAACTCCAAATTGCAGAGAAAGAAAGAGATCACAAGTATTCAAGGTGTTCAAAATAATAAGCGAAATTCGGAAGTGTGTTTAGTGCATGCGTACTAACAGGGCTGTAAGGTAAAACTGAAAGCTTTTTGTTGCGACAAACTTTCGGTAGTTTTGTAATCGGAAAATAGCGTAAGCCGTACCCTTTTTACGAAACACCACCCCAACAACCCCCTGTTCCAAATTATAAAAAGAGAGTCAGAGGAAATGGCCATGCAGGCAATGGAACGTCTGATGGACCCAGAAAGGTTTGTGGTCGCAGCGACCAGCAGCAGTAGCAGAGTAGGCCAGTGTCCCACGTGGGAGCTGGAACTCCGCAAATATCTGCAGGGAAAGGGATGGCCCCTTTGGAAAGAGTTTTGTGCAAATGAGGAGACAGGTCCCGGGAGTATAGGTCATACTTGGTGGGAGAACCTCTCTCAAATACACAAAAAGAGTTTAGGTAAAGCACGCAAGCCGATGGCGATTGTGTCCTGCTTGGCACAGTTGCGAGGCGCAGAGGAGGTCATCAGGACGCTCCGGGCAGATTTAGAGGAAAGGAACCGAATGAGTAAGGTCGATGTCAGGGACATCGAGAAAGAAAACCTGGATCTTAAAGGGAAGTTGGCAGAGAAGGGTAGAGAGGTGGATGATGCCAAGAGGGCTCATCAGTCTTGTCTAGCTCATCTGAACAGTTCCCAGACCCAGTATGAGAAAGCCTATCAGGACGTGCAACGTGCCGTTCTGATAAGACAGGAATCGGAGAAGCAGGTGGAGGCATTGCAGAGGCAATGCTCCGATCTCAAAGCAGCTTTGAGAGCACTCCATGCTGCAACAACCGAACAAAGACAAAGCACAGTTGACCACGCGAAATGCAGGAAACAGATTGCGGAATTGCAATCTCTGCTTTCGGTGCAGAATGGCTTCCAAAGCACCTTTGGAGCTCAGTTAGATGGGGAAAACGCCCCAGATTGGCAGGAATTAAGCGAGACAGCGCAGCGGTATGTTCAGGGAACATGTGCGCCCGCAGCTCAGCAGAAACGACAGGCACCCCAACCCCCCACAGCTCAGATCATAACCGCACCCATGAATCCCGTAACCACACAGAGGAAAGCCGAATCAGAAGGCGCCCCAGACATAACTTACACCACCCCTTTAACAGTAACCCAGCTAAGGGACGCTTGTGAAAAGATCACTCCGTTCCTCCCCACCGCAGACCCCCACCAGTTCTTTGCTAAAGTAAAACAGCAGGCTACCATGTACGGCCTGGATGAGAGAGAGCAGGTTAAGCTCACCGTGTTGAGCTTAGACCAGAGTGTAGTGGCAGCCCTCCCCGACCCACAAAACGTGGCAGGAGGCAGCCTAGAGGAGATGCACACTGCCATTTTAGATGCCATCGGGTACAATAGAGGTGACCCCGTAGAAGGCTTGAATAAGTGCAGGCAGAAGAGATCTGAACACCCCACAGCATTCGCCGGAAGGCTGTGGATTCACTTCAGCGCAGTTTTCGGACAGCTAGATAGAGCGCATTTAACCCGCGAAAACATGGTTAAATGGACGCGCACAATTATCTCACACGCAACAGAAGCAGGACAGAGCGCTTGCAATAATTACGACCCCTCAGAAGAGGCCCATAACGAAAAATGGGTCCTCAAAAGATTGTCCCGCGCTTGGGAGCAATCGCTTCAGGCAAAAGCAAAGGTTAGATCCCCAGAAGAGGCTCAGGCTGCTGCAGATATCCAAGCAGTCAGAGAGCACCAGAAGCCCGCATGGGTAAATGAAGGCAAGAGCAGCCCTCAACAGAAAGGACAGGAATGCTATAACTGTGGACAGTTAGGGCATTGGGCAAAAGAATGCCAAGCACCCCAGCGATCTCAGAGAGGCCAGCAGACAGGCACTCTGAACCGCAACAAAGCAAAACCCATCCACAATGTAGCAGTACAGTCAGGACCCACCAATGTGGACGAGACGAACTGACTGTGTTCGGGCTCCCCCACTTGGGTCTGTGACACACTATGGGACTCATCAGGGAGGCCCGTAGTCATGGCAAAAGTCAAAGGGAAGCCCATAGAGTTATTGTGGGACACAGGAGGATCCCGCACCACCATTAACTCCACAACCACGGCACACGCAGACACGTGGCCGACCACCTCCACCATCACACTTAGCGGGTTCACCGGACACTCGCAGCAGGGACATATCACAGCACCCGTAGCGATCCAGCTAGGGAACATTAGCACAAGGCACCCCGTAGTTTTAGTAAATCTTCCCCGGACAGCAGAACACATCCTGGGGATAGATTTTATGAACGCCCACAGCTTGTCGTTCGACCCAGTGAACCAGTGTGTCTGGCGAATGGCGAGATCAGACAGAGCCCCAGCCACCCTCACAGTAGGAGACTACGCTAATCGGATTAGCGCAGTGGGAGAGTACTCATTCGACCTGACTACACTCCACACCGACCGACAAATTAAGGCCCTACTAAACAAACACAGGACAGCATTTGCAAGTCACCGTCATGACTGTGGCAGAATGACTGGACAAGTTCATGTTACCGGACAGGACCCCCGACCACAAAAGCAGTATAGATTTCCCCTCGAGGCAGAGGTGGAAATAGAAAAAGTTATAGGCAGCTTGTTGGACCAAGGTGTACTGAGAACGGTAGCCTCCACCAACAATGCCCCTATTTGGCCAGTGAGGAAGCCCGATGGATCATGGCGTCTGACCATCGATTATCGGGAACTCAACAAAGTAACCCCCGCAGTAGCCCCAACGGTAGCTACTAGTCCCGAGACCATGCTCAAGCAGGGTCTCAACGCCAAGTACTTCACGGTATTGGACATCAGTAATGGATTCTGGTCAATACCATTGGCAAAAGCGTGCCAATACAAATTCGCATTCACTTTTAAAACGCAGCAGTACACGTGGACATGCCTCCCACAGGGATTCCACAATTCACCCTCCATTTTCCACCGACAGCTGGCAAGTGGATTAGAAAAATTTTCCCGACCCGAATGTCTGGTACAGTATGTAGACGACCTACTACTGCAGACAGACACAAAGGCAGAGCACATTTCGCTTCTGGCCGAACTCCTAGAACTCTTAACTGAAATTGGCTGTAAAGTTAACCCGAAAAAGGCCCAAATATTGGAAAGTAAAGTGATGTATTTGGGATCAGTCATCACGCACGGCAAACGCGAAATCGAATTCAAAAGAATTGATTCGATTGTCAAATTGCCCCTTCCCCAGAATGTATCAGCCCTCCGGTCGTTTTTAGGACTGGTTGGCTATTGTCGGAACCACATAGACGGATTCGCGACAAAAGCCGCCCCACTTTCAGACCTCCTTAAGAAAGGAGCCCCCTGGGAATGGCTTCCGCAGCATACAGGCGCTGTGGAAGAGTTGAAACGAGCCCTTAGTGCAGCACCCGCGCTGCTAGTCCCCGACCAACTTTCACCGTACGCAATAGAGGTAGCGAGCACAGATTTGACCCTCTCGGCCGTGTTGCTTCAGGAACGGCACGAGCAGCTAAGACCAGTGGCTTATGCCTCCCGACTGTTAGACCCGGTAGAACAAGGATTTTCGGCCTGTGAGAGGCACCTCCTTGCTGTCTTCTGGGCAGTACAGTACTTTTCATACATAACCGGACTAAACCCCATCACCATTCTAACCGAACGTACACCCACACAGCTACTCCTAGACGGTCGACTGAAGGACGGTTCAGTTAGCCAGATTAGGGCAGCTAGATGGACCCTACTTTTACAAGGACGGGACATTACAGTAAAACGGACACGCACCCACACATACTTAGCAGACAACCTCCAATACCCCGGACAGCCCCATGACTGTGAAATTGTAGCTCCCCTGCATAACACAGGACCCTTTTTAGCCAAAACACCCCCCAGGAAGATAGGGAACCCGAAACAAAGCCCCCAGCCCACAGACACGTGTGGACCCTTGAGGATTTATGTAGACGGTTCCTCCACAGTTTTAAATGGTGAGCGTATCACAGGATGCGGCATCTATGTAGAGGACGCGCAGGGGCGCGCTCTCGAAGAGATCGCTCTTAAGTTACCAGGTCACTTAGGCGCGCAGGCAGCAGAGCTAGCAGCCATAGCGTACATAGTGGACCACCCCGATTCTTTCCCCAGCCCAGCAGACATATATTCAGACAGCTTATATGTCTGTAACAGTTTAACCGATTTTCTGCCCCTGTGGAGGACACGAGGTTTTGTCTCCGCAGACGGGAAACCCCTTCCATCAGCCCCTCTGCTCCAGCATATTTTAGCAAAAGCGAAGGACAGGACCTTCGGCATAATAAAAGTAAGAAGTCACCATAGGTCATCACCCCCTGGGAATGTAAAAGCCGACGCGTTGGCTAAGGCAGGTTCCAGGAGAGGACACTTATGGACCCCCCCAGCTAGCGCACCAGCTAGCGCCCCTGTGAGCGCAGTCCAAGTCTCACAGACTGATATTAAAGATCTCGTGGCAGCACAAAACCAGGACGGAGACCTCAGGGAGGTTTTCAAGGGAAACTTTGTGCCTGCTTACGAGCACTTTAAACACGCACTGACCACACATGAGGGTGTGATCATTAAGGACCGACTTTATGTGGTCCCACAGCAGGACAGGAATCAGATGATTGCCTTGTTCCATGACGGACACGGGCATCAGGGAATTGATGCAACAACGAGGCACCTCAGGCAACTCTGTTGGTGGCCTGATCTCAGGAATGATGTAACGCACTACATAGAGAATTGCCTGATTTGTGCTCAGAATAACCCGGAGCGGTATTCTAAGAAAGCACAACTTCGGCATACTCGCCCAGTTAACGGCCCTTGGACAAACCTCCAGATCGACTTTATAGGTCCATTGCCCCCTTGTCGGAATGGCTATAAATACGTTCTGGTGGTGATAGATACCTTTACCAAGTGGGTAGAGGCATTTCCCTCACGAACAAATACAGCAAAGACAGCTGCAAAGATCCTGACCCACCACATCTTCACGAGATGGGGTTTACCCCGAAGTATCGATTCGGACCAGGGATCTCACTTTACAGGACGGGTCATGAGGAACGTCCTGACAATATTCGGAATCAAACAGAACTTCCACATTGCGTATCATCCACAGTCCAGCGGGATTGTGGAGCGCATGAATCGGACCCTAAAAACTACCCTTAGGAAAATGGTTCAAGAGAACAATTCCACATGGGATTCAGTGCTCCCATTTGCACTTATGTTCATAAGGAACACTGTCTCCACATCGACAGGATACACACCACACACACTCATGACCGGACGCCCTATGAAAGGTACAGAATTCCTTTTAGGACTGGACATGACAAGCCCCGAAGTGACGGCCCTCACACATGAAAAGGCAGTTAAAGAACTAGTTGAGACTGTGAGGTCTGCACAGCTCGCAGCCGCAGTCCAGCTAGGGAAACGCCGACAGCAACGGACTGCCTGTTTCAATAAGACCGTACACACCACAGAATTCCAGGTTGGGCAACAGGTAATGTTATCTGTTTATAACCCCAGCAGTTTTTTGGCTCCAAAATATTCCGGCCCCTACTCAATTTCGGACAAAATTAGCCCCTCCGTTTACAGAATAAAGTATCCTAATGGAAAGACCGCGTGGTTCCATATAAACCAGTTAAAGGCTTATGGAACACAGGCCAACCATGCTCACCATGTCCTGCTAGACGCAGCAGAACACTTCACCCCGCCCACCAGAGACACTTTTCCACCATCCCCCTCACAGACCAGTTCATCAACGGACTCGCCCACGACTCCGCCCACAGACCACTACAGACCACGCCCCGACACGCCCACAAGCTGCCACAGCAGAGACAGTAGGACAGACACTGCCTCTGAAGACAGCGACACCACACAGCCATACAGCCCACACTGCACCAACTACGACCCCGACTCCAGTGACCCCATGGAAGTCACTTACCTCAAAAACCCCGAACCACCACCCGACCCCGACTACCCCGACAACCCACTCGACGCCACACAATGGCACAGGGACAATTCCTACAGACTTGTCCGCAATGACGAGAGTGACCCCCGGTCACACAACTCCAAAATAGCATGCCTGATCCACACAAGGGTGTGGGATCCGGGAGAGCAGGACGACACGGTGTCTGACTCCCGACACGGCAACCCCTTTGTGACCCTGTTCACAGAGGCAGAATCAAAGTGAGGTGTCCAGATGATGTAAGATAGGAATCGTTTGAGGGAAACGATGTCCTTTCTGATGGAACCTGCACGTATGTTTGTCTTCGTTTCATGTTTGTTTGTTTTCAGGAATGTAAATGTTTCAGTTGGAGGATGGACATCTTCTTTTCAGCTGAAAAGATTGTGACCACCTCACATACACGTTAGCTTGTCTGCCGAAACTTTTGAGAACTTCGGTTTGATTGGAGATCCTTTCCAAAGTTGTAAGGCCACACGCCAAATAGCTTGTCCGCAGATATCTCTGAGAACTTCAGGGATGTCCTCAGTTGGAGCATCTTGGCTCCCTTGGATTTTTAGGTGCCCCTCTATTCGGCGAAATAGAGGCTGCAAGTCATGGTCAACACATTCGTACCCGTTTCCTCCAGGTTACTCAGGCAGTGGACAAACGGCACTGAGGACCCGCCCTGTCTGAGAACCAACCCTTGGTCAGCCAAGCTCGGGTATGGCACAGCACGCCCTACCCGGGGATCCCATCCAACTCATACCCGTAGCGGCCCATACGCAACTCATTCGGACGTTTCTTTCCAAATTTTGTTTTCATTTTACGTTAGGTAGCCCTTCGGCCGCCATCCCACATGCTATTTACATCCGGGAACATTCGGATGGTAAATCAGCAAAGCCTGCGAGACGGCTCGCAGAAGGAAGGATTGTTAGGTGTATGCTGGTCTTTAAATTCGCTTTTTGAAAAAAAAAAAATGAGGGGAGTCACAGGGTGTGACTTAGCCAGTCATTTTAAAGGGTCAATTGGGTTTTGAAAGACAGATGCACTAACAAGTAAAGGTCTTAAACTGTGTATTGACAGATACTGTGCTTGATCCCAAAGGTTTCAAAGGACGAGACAGAGGTCGAAGCCAGGATTGTCAATACCGGAGGAAGAAGGAAGAGAAAGAAGAAGAACAGCAAAATGATGGAAGCCCACTTATTACTATTTAATGTCATATGTATATGTGTGGAAACAAGACACGTTTCCCCCACAACCCCCACCGTAAATGTTAGTACAACAAACCCCCAGTGCTCAGCTCTGATCAGCGAGGTTCAGACCTGGTGTACTAAATTCATGACGTGGTACTCCATGTCCTACATAATCGAATCACTGTTGGTGATTGCGATCCTCACCATCCTAGTGCAGACCCTCAGGTTGAGGAAATGGAAGAGGAGAGCCTCTCGTTCCAGCACCTCACCCATCTATAGAGTGCAATCCCCCATCTTCGGATTCCACCAAACCCCTCAACCCCTCACTGATTACAACACTCTGTAAATAAAATTCAGCCATGTATTATATTGTTCCATACTCGACTGCCGAGTTGGGAAGTGTGATGTTGTGGTGTGAATGGTTAAGGTTTTAGAGTGATTAAATGTTTAAGTTAAGGGTAAGGTTAATAGTGATAGGTAGAGGTTCCCAATTGTAGTAATGCATGTCCCTTTGACATAGGGCCAAGTAGAAATGTTAGTTAAATTTTTTTTTCTCTCTTCTTCCCATAGTTTAGAACAGAGTAGAACAGGAACTGGCAAGAGGTCAGAACACAAGGAGGCAAAGCACATAGGTGATCCTTCACAATAGTATGATTGTGAGGATCACAAGGAGGGAATGTAGCCATGCTGGCCACGCAAAATGGACACTGAGCCAAACTAAAATGGAAGGCTGCTGGGAAACAGACAGTTCAGCCAGAACAGCAGTCTGCAAAGAGCAGTTTGCATTCTGCAGCAGCAGAAACCAGTTTGGGCTCAGGTGAAGAGACCTTAGCTAGGTGCAAATGGCAAAACGCTTTGCATGCTAATGAGGCCATCAGACTTGAACACCCACACAATAGATACATTTGGTTCTGAATGGACACATTCCAATCAAGACCCAGACATCGAGGCACCAGAAACCTCCGAACAAAAGGACATAAGAAACGCCCCCTCCATCACGGAGACCCCCTCGCATTGGGGAATTAATCCAGTATCGATAAGAAATTGATCCAATAGGTAGAGCCCGCCCGAGAAGAGGGAAGGACAACGGAACCCCTATAAAAGATAGGGACCTCGTGTTGTCCGGTCTGTTAAACCTGTGCTCCGGCCCCGACTGACACCTGGTATCCTGACTCCAGCCGTTGAGCACCAGCCGCCGAAACCGTAAGTTCAACGCTCGCTACGCGATCCAAGCCCGCTAGACTCCCAAGTGCCAGAACGCTTGCTGAAGGCTGCAGACAAAACCAGGACGAAGGCCTCGTTCTCTGACCTTGCCTGTTCCTGTTAGATAAGTATTCTGTTTGCTTATGTTTAGTTGTAGCTTAGTCTCTTAGTGTGTGTGCATGAGTATTTATTATTAACTGTATAATAAATATTGATCGTTTGAACTTGACTAATCGGTGTATCGTCTTTATTACTTTGAATTTGACCTTGGAATACTTGTGACGTTGCCTATACGGCAGCTGGCGACTCCAGAGCTTAAATAATTACATAGAACAGAGCCTAGCAGTGTTAAGCACACGTCGAACTCGGAGGCGTGTTAATACACTCCAATAAACGCGTTTTACGCCCATAGTAAAACGTGCAACACCCCTCAATTGGAAAAAATTATTGGGTAATCTAAATTTATATTTTAAAAAATTCAAGTTTAATATAATTACACTTCTACAACCAGAAGATAATGAATCAGGTGACCTCTTTGGAGATTCTGGCCAAATATTTATCTGCCGGAAAATGGTTAGCTGTAAAATACAAGCCTCTAAACCAGGGGTGGGCAAACCTTTCTGTGCAAGGGCCACATTCAGAAATTCACAATTTTAAAGGGCCGCATAGTATATTAAGTAAAATAATTAATATTTTAAATAGCCAAAATAAAAGGTTTTTAAAGAAAAAAAAGCAATTAATTTTTATTAATTAATATTTTAAAGTAGAAACTTTACATGAAACACATTTATTTGAAAAACAAAGTAACTCAGTTTAAAGAAAAAAAAGCAATTAATTTTTATTAATTAATATTTTAAAGTAGAAACTTCACATGAAACACATGTTGTGCAGAGCAATGATCACCCTACTCAAGTCAACGTATCCACCCTATACCAGTAACCCAACAGCCCACCCCCCCCCATTAACCTTAATTTAAAAAATTTTAAAATTTTTTTTAAAAATGACTTGATCTTGGTGGGCCGCATAAAGACCTTTGGTGGGCCGCATGTGGCCCGCGGGCCGTAGTTTGCCCACCCCTGCTCTAAACAAAGCAAAAACATCTTTATAATGCGTCAAATAAATTCAAGAGGGCATGTCAGGTGCTACACCAGGCATACCTAAAAATGAGGTGCCAACGTGGTGAAGCTACAACACATTTATTTGCATGCCAAACAGAAGAAGCAGCAAGTAATAGGTAGAGTTAAGCAATCCCACAACCAATTCAGATTTAATCTCTGCAGTCTACCATAACCTGCCGTGAATGGTGATGGTCAATTAAATTACTTAAAGGAGACAGCAGCTCCACATCCTTAATGGTGGGGTGCCCAGCACATATATGCAAAAGTCAAGCCGATGCACTTTCAACCATCTTCAGCCAGAAGTGCCGGGTAGATAATCCATCTGGGCCTCCTCCAGAGGTCCCCAGCATCAAAGATGCCAGCCTTCAGCCAATACGATCCATTCCACATGATATCAAGAAACAGCTGAAAGCACTGGATACTGCAAAGTCTATGGGCCCTGACAACATTCCAGCAATAGAACTAAAGACTTGTGCTCCAGAACTAGCTACACCCCGAACCAAGTTGTTCCAGTACAGCTACAACACTGGCATCTACCCGGCAATATGGAAAATTGTCCAGGAATAACCAAACAACAAAAAGCAGGACAAATTCAAACCAGCTAATTCAGTCCACTCACAATCATTGGAAAAGTGATAGAAAGGGTCATTAGCAGTGCTATCATCAGCATTGACTCAGCAATAACCTGCTCACTGACACTGGTTTGGGTTCCGCCAGAGCTACTCACTGTGGTTGTTACAGGTCAATAATCCCAGACCCAGGACATCACTGCGGGAGTTCCTCAGGGTAGTGTCTTATAGGTCCAACCATCGTCAGCTGTTTCATCAATGTCCTCCCTGCATTATAAGGTCAGAAGTAGGATGTTCACTGATGATTGCACAATGTTCAGCACCCTTTGGGACTCCTCAGATACTGAAGGAGTCCATGCCCGTACACAGCTGTACCTGGGCAGTATTCAGGTTTGGACTGACCACTGGTAAGAAACACTCACAGCATGCAAGTGGCAGGCTGCACCATCTCCAACAACAGAGAAACTAACCATCTCCCCTTGACATTCAATAACATTACCATGCCTGAAACCCCATTATCAGCATTCTGGGGGGTTTCCATTGACTTGAAACTGAACCGGACTAGCTATATAAATATTCTGGCTACAAGAGCAGGTCAGATGTTGGGAATTCTGTAGAATAACCCTTTGAGACATCCCAAAGCCTGTCCACCATCTACAATACACAACTGAGAAGAGTGTGATGGAATACCCTCCACTTGGCTGGACGAGTGCAGTTCCAACAACATTCAAGAAGCTTGACACTCTCTAGGACAAAGCAGCCCACTTGTTTTGTACCCCACCCACCACCTTAAACATTCACTCAATGCATCACCGATGCACATTGGCAGCTGTATGTACCATCTACAAGATACACTGGTGCAACTCATCAAGGATCCTTTGACTGCACCCTCTAAATACGTGGGTGCAATTTCCCCCAAATTACACAAACTATTGGATTAGGTGAGAAAGGCGGTGTGAAAATCACCAGCTTCTCAGATCCCTTTCCTTCCCTGATTAGCCAGCTTGTGGGGCGGGACCACATCACACCAGCATCACCAGGATTCTGAAATCGGGACGCCTTTTATCTCAAAGTTACATTTAAAATCCCCACCCCGTGCATGGGATTGGGACGCCCTCCAGGGAGATTGGGAGCCTTCCAAGCAGTAGGGCACACCGCACCCATCAAAATGGCAACACGGGGAACCTCCCCTACCACACCGGCAACATTGGAGTTACCCCACCCCCGCAGGAATCAGGGCTGTTCCCCCCCCCCCCCCCCCCCCCCATCTGCCCATCGCATCCGGGCTCCTTTCTCTCCCCCTACCTCATGAGCATCGGGGCTCTCCCCTGTCCCCCGCAATCATACATGAAGAGGAAACCCCCCCCCCCCCCATCCCCAATGGAGGAGAGTAACCCACCT
Organism: Scyliorhinus canicula; assembly: GCF_902713615.1. NCBI lineage: Eukaryota > Metazoa > Chordata > Chondrichthyes > Carcharhiniformes > Scyliorhinidae > Scyliorhinus > Scyliorhinus canicula. The sequence continues at coordinate 166,843,175 of NC_052148.1, forward strand.
GCTTCGGAGCCAGCTGTGACCAGCCTTGTCCACCGAGGCCTACAGGCACATCTGTGCCCCTGGTGTGGTCATCACAATTGTTTTTCACTTTTGAAAACCAGTAGTGATTTGCGCCATCACAATGTCATGTTGCCTGGAGGGAGGATGCACCATGGTTGGATGCTACGGCACGAAGCCCTTTAATAATATACAAAATTATTTAAATCAGGTTTACACCATTTTTAGGCATGAACCTGATCAGGCCACCAGTGGGGCTGGGGAAGATCTGAAACTGAGACCTCGCAGGCACAAATTAGGTTTTGACCGCTTACGAGATTTAGTGGCCATTTTAGGATTTGTGCCCGCTGTTAATGGCACCGCTAGGTCACAGCTGTGAACTCTGCCATCTAGAAAGAAGTCAGCATATATATGGGAACACCACCCATGGGTTCCCTCCAGGGCAGCACGGTGGCGCAATGGGTTAGTCCTGTTGCCTCACGGCGCCGAGGTCCCAGGTTCGATCCTGGCTCTGGGTCACAGTTCATGTGGAGATTCCTCATTCTCTCCATGTTTGCGTGAGTTTCGCCCCCACAACCCAGAGATAGGCATACTAGGTGGATTGGCCACGCTAAATTGCCCCTTAATTGGAAAAAATTAATTGGGTACTCTAAATTTATAGAGGAAAAAAAAATAAGTTCCCTCAAAGCCACAAACCATCCTGACTTGGAAATAAGTCACTGTTCCTTCACTGTCACTAGGTCAAAATCCTGGAACTGCTGCCCTAACGGCATTGAGGGTGTACCTGCACCACATGGACTGCAGCAGTTCAAGAAGATGGCTCACCACCACCGCATCAAGGGCAATTATGGATGGGCAGTAAATGCTGGCCTAGTCAATGGCACTCACATCCTGTGACCAAATAAATAATAATAAAGGATCTTTTTTGATTTGTTGATGGGGCGTGAGCATCACTGGCAAGGCCAATATCCTGGTACATGAATCACAAAAGGTTAGTATGCATATACAGAACGTGATGAGGAAGGGAAATGGGATTCTGTTGATTATTGCAAGTGAAATGGAGTATAAAAGTAGGGAGGTTTTGCTACAGTCGAACAGGGTGTTGGTGAGGCTACATCTGGAATACTATTTTTTGGTCTCTTCCCTTTTTTAAGAAATTATATAATTGCATCAGAAGAGATGCAGAGAAGATTCACGCAACTGATTCCTAGTATGGAGTTGTCTTATGAGGAAATATTGGACAGGTTGGGCTGGTATCCATTGGATTTTAGAAGAATGGAAGATGATCTTATTGAAACATAAAGGTCCTGAGGGGACTTGACAGTGAGGATGCTGAAAGGATGTTTCCCCTTATGGGATAACTAGAATTTAGGAACTTAGTTTAAAAATAGGGCGATAATATGGAGATGTAGAGAATTTGTTTCTCTGGGTATCGTTAGTCTGTGGAATTCTCTTCCCCAGAGAGTAGTGGAGGCTGGATCACCAAATATTATTAAGACTGAGTTAGATAGGGCAGCACAGTGGCGAAGTGGTAGCACTGCAGTTTCACGGCGTTGAGGCCCCAGGTTCGATCCCGGCTCTGGGTCACTGTCCGTGTGGAGTTTGCACATTTTCCGTGTTTGGGTGGGTTTCGTCCCCACAACCCAAAGATGTGCAAGATAGGTAGATTGAACACACTAAATTGCCCCTTAATTAGAAAAAATGAATTGGGTACTCTAAATTTATTTTAAAAAAAAGACTGAGTTCGATAGATTATTGTCAAAGGATATAGGGGGAGGGAAGAAAGTAGAGACCAAACGCAGATCAGCCATGGCCTTACCAAATGCTAGAGCAGGCTTGAAGGGCTGAATGGCCCACTCCTACTTGATAATATTGCAGTCCATCCCTAGTTGCCGTTGAGATGAGGGCGCTGAGCAGTCTTCTGGAGCTACTGCAGTTCATGTGATTAAGGTACATCCACAATGATCTTAGGAAGAGAGTTCCTGGATTTTGGTCCTGTGACTGTAAAGGAATGGCAATACGGTTCAGGATGGCGTGTGACGTGGAGGGGAACATGCAAGTGTTGGTGTTCCTGTGTGCCTCCTGCCCTTATCCTTTTAGGTGTAGAGGTGCAGATTTGGAAGGTACTTTTGCAGGTTCGGCAACTTACTACAGTGTACTTTTTATAAAATATATCTTAAGATATATATAATTTTAACATCAATTTTCAAGAGGACTTAGCACAACCGCCTCACGGCGCTGAGGTCCCAGGTTCGATCCCGGCTCTGGGTCACTGTCCGTGTGGAGTTTGCACATTCTCCCCGTGTCTGCGTGGGTTTCGCCCCCACAACCCAAAAATGTGCAGAGTAGGTGGATTGGCCACGCTAAATTGCCCCTTAATTGGAAAAAATAATTGGCTAATCTAAATTTATTTAAAAAAAAAAAAAAAAAAAAATTTTCAAGAGGAAAAAAAACAACAGAACAAATCCACCCACCCAACCAACAACCAAACCCAGCCAACGTGGCTTACATACACAGTTCCCCAGTCGCCCTTTCCCACTAACTATTTCCCACCTCAACCATCCCCTCATGGCTCCCTCTTTCCCTTTACTCCCCCCCCCCCCCTTTATATCTGCTAACAGCTTAATTTTCTCCAAAGAAGTCGATAAACGGCTGCCACCTCCGGGCGAATCCTAGCATCAATCCTCTCAGGGCGAACTTGATCTTCTCAAGCTTGAGAAACCCGTTCATGTCACCAACCCATACCCCCAATTTTTGGGGGTTAGGAGTCCCTCCACGCCAATAAGATCTGTCTCTGGGCTACCAGGGAGGCAAAGGCCAAAACATCAGCCTCTCGTGCCTCCTGGTTTCCTGGGTCTTCCGACACACCAAAAATCGCCACCTCTGGACTCGGAACCACCCGTAACTTCAATACCATGTTCATGACATCAGCAAATCCTTGCCAGATCCCCTCAGCTTTGGACAAGCCCAAAACATGTGGACATGATTTGCGGGCCCTCCTGCGCCCACACCTATCCTCCACTCCTTCAAAGAAGCTGCTCATACGGGCCAGTCATATGCGCGCTGTGGACCACCTTGATGTGTATCAGGCTAAGCCTGGCGCACGACAAGGACTCGTTAACTCTACTCAGGGCATCCTTCCACGATTCCTGCCTCTAATTCCTTGCCCAACTCTTCCTCACATTTTCGCTTCACCTCCCCTATTGGGCTTCCCTCCAATTCCATGAGTTCTTTATAAATTTCCGAGTTCTTTATAAATTTCCGAGACCTTCCCCTCCCCCACTCCCGTTTTCGACACCACCTTGTCTTGTATCCCCTGGGGCAGTAGGTGCGGAAAGATCGAGACCTGCCTCCGTACAAAGTCCCTCACCTGCAGATAGCAGAATCCATTCCCACCGGGCAGCTCAAACTCGTCCTCGAAGCACGGAAAGCTGCCGTCAATACACAGGTCCCCTAACCGGTGTAGCCATGCTGGCCACGCAAAATGGACACTGAGCCAAACTAAAATGGAAGGCTGCTGAGAAACAGACCGTTCAGCCAGAACAGCAGTCTGCAAAGAGCAGTTTGCATTCTGCAGCAGCAGAAACCAGTTTGGGCTCAGGTGAAGAGACCTTAGCTAGGTGCAAATGGCAAAACGCTTTGCATGCTAATGAGGCCATCAGACTTGAACACCCACACAATAGATACATTTGGTTCTGAATGGACACATTCCAATCAAGACCCAGACATCGAGGCACCAGAAACCTCCGAACAAAAGGACATAAGAAACGCCCCCTCCATCACGGAGACCCCCTCGCATTGGGGAATTAATCCAGTATCGATAAGAAATTGATCCAATAGGTAGAGCCCGCCCGAGAAGAGGGAAGGACAACGGAACCCCTATAAAAGATAGGGACCTCGTGTTGTCCGGTCTGTTAAACCTGTGCTCCGGCCCCGACTGACACCTGGTATCCTGACTCCAGCCGTTGAGCACCAGCCGCCGAAACCGTAAGTTCAACGCTCGCTACGCGATCCAAGCCCGCTAGACTCCCAAGTGCCAGAACGCTTGCTGAAGGCTGCAGACAAAACCAGGACGAAGGCCTCGTTCTCTGACCTTGCCTGTTCCTGTTAGATAAGTATTCTGTTTGCTTATGTTTAGTTGTAGCTTAGTCTCTTAGTGTGTGTGCATGAGTATTTATTATTAACTGTATAATAAATATTGATCGTTTGAACTTGACTAATCGGTGTATCGTCTTTATTACTTTGAATTTGACCTTGGAATACTTGTGACGTTGCCTATACGGCAGCTGGCGACTCCAGAGCTTAAATAATTACATAGAACAGAGCCTAGCAGTGTTAAGCACACGTCGAACTCGGAGGCGTGTTAATACACTCCAATAAACGCGTTTTACGCCCATAGTAAAACGTGCAACATTTAGTGGCGACATCCGCCGGGACCCTGTTGTAAGTGGAAACACCACAGTGTCCAGGACCCTGAAATTTGAATCAGAACTCCAAATTGCAGAGAAAGAAAGAGATCACAAGTATTCAAGGTGTTCAAAATAATAAGCGAAATTCGGAAGTGTGTTTAGTGCATGCGTACTAACAGGGCTGTAAGGTAAAACTGAAAGCTTTTTGTTGCGACAAACTTTCGGTAGTTTTGTAATCGGAAAATAGCGTAAGCCGTACCCTTTTTACGAAACACCACCCCAACAACCCCCTGTTCCAAATTATAAAAAGAGAGTCAGAGGAAATGGCCATGCAGGCAATGGAACGTCTGATGGACCCAGAAAGGTTTGTGGTCGCAGCGACCAGCAGCAGTAGCAGAGTAGGCCAGTGTCCCACGTGGGAGCTGGAACTCCGCAAATATCTGCAGGGAAAGGGATGGCCCCTTTGGAAAGAGTTTTGTGCAAATGAGGAGACAGGTCCCGGGAGTATAGGTCATACTTGGTGGGAGAACCTCTCTCAAATACACAAAAAGAGTTTAGGTAAAGCACGCAAGCCGATGGCGATTGTGTCCTGCTTGGCACAGTTGCGAGGCGCAGAGGAGGTCATCAGGACGCTCCGGGCAGATTTAGAGGAAAGGAACCGAATGAGTAAGGTCGATGTCAGGGACATCGAGAAAGAAAACCTGGAATTAAAAGGGAAGTTGGCAGAGAAGGGTAGAGAGGTGGATGATGCCAAGAGGGCTCACCAGTCTTGTCTAGCTCATCTGAACAGTTCCCAGACCCAGTATGAGAAAGCCTATCAGGACGTGCAACGTGCCGTTCTGATAAGACAGGAATCGGAGAAGCAGGTGGAGGCATTGCAGAGGCAATGCTCCGATCTCAAAGCAGCTTTGAGAGCACTCCACGCTGCAACGACCGAACAAAGACAAAGCACAGTTGACCACGCGAAATGCAGGAAACAGATTGCGGAACTGCAATCTCTGCTTTCGGTGCAGAATGGCTTCCAAAGCACCTTTGGAGCTCAGTTAGATGGGGAAAATGCCCCAGATTGGCAGGAATTAAGCGAGACAGCGCAGCGTTATGTTCAGGGAACATGTGCGCCCGCAGCTCAGCAGAAACGACAGGCACCCCAACCCCCCACAGCTCAGATCATAACCGCACCCATGAATCCCGTAACCACACAGAGGAAAGCCGAATCAGAAGGCGCCCCAGACATAACTTACACCACCCCTTTAACAGTAACCCAGCTAAGGGACGCTTGTGAAAAGATCACTCCGTTCCTCCCCACCGCAGACCCCCACCAGTTCTTTGCTAAAGTAAAACAGCAGGCTACCATGTACGGCCTGGATGAGAGAGAGCAGGTTAAGCTCACCGTGTTGAGCTTAGACCAGAGTGTAGTGGCAGCCCTCCCCGACCCACAAAACGTGGCAGGAGGCAGCCTAGAGGAGATGCACACTGCTATTTTAGATGCCATCGGGTACAATAGAGGTGACCCCGTAGAAGGCTTGAATAAGTGCAGGCAGAAGAGATCTGAACACCCCACAGCATTCGCCGGAAGGCTGTGGATTCACTTCAGCGCAGTTTTCGGACAGCTAGATAGAGCGCATTTAACCCGCGAAAACATGGTTAAGTGGACGCGCACAATTATCTCACACGCAACAGAAGCAGGACAGAGCGCTTGCAATAATTACGACCCCTCAGAAGAGGCCCATAACGAAAAATGGGTCCTCAAAAGATTGTCCCGCGCTTGGGAGCAATCGCTTCAGGCAAAAGCAAAGGTTAGATCCCCAGAAGAGGCTCAGGCTGCTGCAGATATCCAAGCAGTCAGAGAGCACCAGAAGCCCGCATGGGTAAATGAAGGCAAGAGCAGCCCTCAACAGAAAGGACAGGAATGCTATAACTGTGGACAGTTAGGGCATTGGGCAAAAGAATGCCAAGCACCCCAGCGATCTCAGAGAGGCCAGCAGACAGGCACTCTGAACCGCAACAAAGCAAAACCAATCCACAATGTAGCAGTACAGTCAGGACCCACCAATGTGGACGAGACGAACTGACGGTGTTCGGGCTCCCCCACTTGGGTCTGTGACACACTATGGGACTCATCAGGGAGGCCCGTAGTCACGGCGAAAGTAAAAGGGAAGCCCATAGAGTTACTGTGGGACACAGGAGGATCCCGCACCACCATTAACTCCACAACCACGGCACACGCAGACACGTGGCCGACCACCTCCACCATCACACTTAGCGGGTTCACCGGACACTCGCAGCAGGGATATATCACAGCACCCGTAGCGATCCAGCTAGGGAACATTAGCACAAGACACCCCGTAGTTTTAGTAAATCTTCCCCGGACAGCAGAACACATCCTGGGGATAGATTTTATGAACGCCCACAGCTTGTCGTTCGACCCAGTGAACCAGTGTGTCTGGCGAATGGCGAGATCAGACAGAGCCCCAGCCACCCTCACAGTAGGAGACTACGCTAATCGGATTAGCGCAGTGGGAGAGTACTCATTCGACCTGACTACACTCCACACCGACCGACAAATTAAGGCCCTACTAAACAAACACAGGACAGCATTTGCAAGTCACCGTCATGACTGTGGCAGAATGACTGGACAAGTTCATGTTACCGGACAGGACCCCCGACCACAAAAGCAGTATAGATTTCCCCTCGAGGCAGAGGTGGAAATAGAAAAAGTTATAGGCAGCTTGTTGGACCAAGGTGTACTGAGAACGGTAGCCTCCACCAACAATGCCCCTATTTGGCCAGTGAGGAAGCCCGATGGATCATGGCGTCTGACCATCGATTATCGGGAACTCAACAAAGTAACCCCCGCAGTAGCCCCAACGGTAGCTACTAGTCCCGAGACCATGCTCAAGCAGGGTCTCAACGCCAAGTACTTCACGGTATTGGACATCAGTAATGGATTCTGGTCAATACCATTGGCAAAAGCGTGCCAATACAAATTCGCATTCACTTTTAAAACGCAGCAGTACACGTGGACATGCCTCCCACAGGGATTCCACAATTCCCCCTCCATTTTCCACCGACAGCTGGCAAGTGGATTAGAAAAATTTTCCCGACCCGAATGTCTGGTACAGTATGTAGACGACCTACTACTGCAGACAGACACAAAGGCAGAGCACATTTCGCTTCTGGCCGAACTCCTAGAACTCTTAACTGAAATTGGCTGTAAAGTTAACCCGAAAAAGGCCCAAATATTGGAAAGTAAAGTGATGTATTTGGGATCAGTCATCACGCACGGCAAACGCGAGATCGAATTCAAAAGAATTGATTCGATTGTCAAATTGCCCCTTCCCCAGAATGTTTCAGCCCTCCGGTCGTTTTTAGGACTGGTTGGCTATTGTCGGAACCACATCGACGGATTCGCGACAAAAGCCGCCCCACTTTCCGACCTCCTTAAGAAAGGAGCCCCCTGGGAATGGCTTCCGCAGCATACAGGCGCTGTGGAAGAGTTGAAACGAGCCCTTAGTGCAGCACCCGCGCTGCTAGTCCCCGACCAACTTTCACCGTACGCAATCGAGGTAGCTAGCACAGATCTAACCCTCTCGGCCGTGTTGCTTCAGGAACGGCACGAGCAGCTAAGACCAGTGGCTTATGCCTCCCGACTGTTAGACCCAGTAGAACAAGGATTTTCGGCCTGTGAGAGGCACCTCCTTGCTGTCTTCTGGGCAGTGCAGTATTTCTCCTACATCACCGGACTCAACCCCATTACTATTCTGACCGAACACACACCCACACAGCTACTACTAGACGGTCGACTGAAGGACGGTTCAGTTAGCCAGATTAGGGCAGCTAGGTGGACCCTACTTTTACAAGGACGGGACATTACAGTGAAACGGACACGCACACACACATACTTAGCAGACAACCTCCAATACCCCGGACAGCCCCATGACTGTGAAATTGTAGCTCCCCTGCATAACACAGGACCCTTTTTAGCCAAAACACCCCCCAGGAAGATAGGGAACCCAAAACAAAGCCCCCAGCCCACAGACACGTGTGGACCCTTGAGGATTTATGTAGACGGTTCCTCCACAGTTTTAAATGGTGAGCGTATCACAGGATGCGGCATCTATGTAGAGGACGCGCAGGGGCGCGCTCTCGAAGAAATCGCTCTTAAGTTACCAGGTCACTTAGGCGCGCAGGCAGCAGAGCTAGCAGCCATAGCGTACATAGTGGACCACCCCGATTCTTTCCCCAGCCCAGCAGACATATATTCAGACAGCTTATATGTCTGTAACAGTTTAACCGATTTTCTGCCCCTGTGGAGGACACGAGGTTTTGTCTCCGCAGACGGAAAACCCCTTCCATCAGCCCCCTTACTCCAGCATATCCTAGAGAAAGCGAAGGACAGGACCTTCGGCATAATAAAAGTAAGAAGTCACCATAGGTCATCACCCCCTGGGAATGTAAAAGCCGACGCGTTGGCTAAGGCAGGTTCCAGGAGAGGACACTTATGGACCCCCCCAGCTAGCGCACCAGCTAGCGCCCCTGTGAGCGCAGTCCAAGTCTCACAGACTGATATTAAAGATCTCGTGGCAGCACAAAAACAGGACGGAGACCTCAGGGAGGTTTTCAAGGGAAACTTTGTGCCTGCTTACGAGCACTTTAAACACGCACTGACCACACATGAGGGTGTGATCATTAAGGACCGACTTTATGTGGTCCCACAGCAGGACAGGAATCAGATGATTGCCTTGTTCCATGACGGACACGGCCATCAAGGAATTGATGCAACAACGAGGCACCTCAGGCAACTCTGTTGGTGGCCTGATCTCAGGAATGATGTAACGCACTACATTGAGAATTGCCTGATTTGTGCTCAGAATAACCCGGAGCGGTATTCTAAGAAAGCACAACTTCGGCATACTCGCCCAGTTAACGGCCCTTGGACAAACCTCCAGATCGACTTTATAGGTCCATTGCCCCCTTGCAGGAATGGCTATAAATACGTTCTGGTGGTGATAGATACCTTTACCAAGTGGGTAGAGGCATTTCCCTCGCGAACAAACACAGCTAAGACAGCTGCAAAGATCCTGACCCACCACATCTTCACGAGATGGGGTTTACCCCGAAGTATCGATTCGGACCAGGGATCTCACTTTACAGGACGGGTCATGAGGAACGTCCTGACAATATTCGGAATCAAACAGAACTTCCACATTGCGTATCATCCACAGTCCAGCGGGATTGTGGAGCGCATGAATCGGACCCTAAAAACTACCCTTAGGAAAATGGTTCAAGAGAACAATTCCACATGGGATTCAGTGCTCCCCTTTGCACTCATGTTCATAAGGAACACTGTCTCCACATCTACAGGATACACACCACACACACTCATGACCGGACGCCCTATGAAAGGTACAGAATTCCTTTTAGGACTGGACATGACAAGCCCCGAAGTGACGGCCCTCACACATGAAAAGGCAGTTAAAGATCTAGTTGAGACTGTGAGGTCTGCACAGCTCGCAGCCGCAGTCCAGCTAGGGAAACGCCGACAGCAACGGACTGCCTGTTTCAATAAGACCGTCCACACCACAGAATTCCAGGTTGGGCAACAGGTAATGTTATCTGTTTATAACCCCAGCAGTTTTTTGGCTCCAAAATATTCCGGTCCCTACTCAATTTCGGACAAAATTAGCCCCTCCGTTTACAGGATAAAGTATCCTAATGGGAAGACCGCGTGGTTCCATATAAACCAGTTAAAGGCATATGGAACACAGGCCAACCATGCCCACCATGTCCTGCTGGATGCAGCAGAACACTTCACCCCGCCCACCAGAGACACTTCTCCACCATCCCCCTCACAGACCAGTTCATCAACGGACTCGCCCACGACTCCGCCCACAGACCACTACAGACCACGCCCCGACACGCCCACAAGCTGCCACAGCAGAGACAGTAGGACAGACACTGACTCTGAAGACAGCGACAGCACACAGCCATACAGCCCACACTGCACCACCTACGACCCCGACTCCAGTGACCCCATGGAAGTCACTTACCTCAAAAACCCCGAACCACCACCCGACCCCGACTACCCCGACAACACACTTGACGCCACCCAATGGCACAGGGACAATTCCTACAGACTTGTCCGCAATGATGAGAGTGACCCCCGGTCACACAACTCCAAAATAGCATGCCTGATCCACACAAGGGTGTGGGATCCGGGAGAGCAGGACGACACGGTGTCTGACTCCCGATACGGCAACCCCTTTGTGACCCTGTTCACAGAGGCAGAATCAAAGTGAGGTGTCCAGATGATGTAAGATAGGAATCGTTTGAGGGAAACGATGTCCTTTCTGATGGAACCTGCACGTATGTTTGTCTTCGTTTCATGTTTGTTTGTCTCAGGAATGTAAATGTTTCAGTTGGAGGATGGACATCTTCTTTTCAGCTGAAAAGATTGTGACCACCTCACATACACGTTAGCTTGTCTGCCGAAACTTTTGAGAACTTCGGTTTGATTGGAGATCCTTTCCAAAGTTGTAAGGCCACACGCCAAATAGCTTGTCCGCAGATATCTCTGAGAACTTCAGGGATGTCCTCAGTTGGAGCATCTTGGCTCCCTTGGTTTTTTAGGTGCCCCTCTATTCGGCGAAATAGAGGCTGCAAGTCATGGTAAACACATTCGTACCCGTTTCTTTCCAGGTTACTCAGGCAGTGGACAAACGGCACTGAGGACCCGCCCTGTCTGAGAACCAACCCTTGGTCAGCCAAGCTCGGGTATGGCACAGCACGCCCTACCCGGGGATCCCATCCAACTCATACCCGTAGCGGCCCATACGCAACTCATTCGGACGTTTCTTTCCAAATTTTGTTTTCATTTTACGTTAGGTAGCCCTTCGGCCGCCATCCCACATGCTATTTACATCCGGGAACATTCGGATGGTAAATCAGCAAAGCCTGCGAGACGGCTCGCAGAAGGAAGGATTGTTAGGTGTATGCTGGTCTTTAAATTCGCTTTTTGAAAAAAAAAATGAGGGGAGTCACAGGGTGTGACTTAGCCAGTCATTTTAAAGGGTCAATTGGGTTTTGAAAGACAGATGCACTAACAAGTAAAGGTCTTAAACTGTGTATTGACAGATACTGTGCTTGATCCCAAAGGTTTCAAAGGACGAGACAGAGGTCGAAGCCAGGATTGTCAATACCGGAGGAAGAAGGAAGAGAAAGAAGAAGAACAGCAAAATGATGGAAGCCCACTTATTACTATTTAATGTCATATGTATATGTGTGGAAACAAGACACGTTTCCCCCACAACCCCCACCGTAAATGTTAGTACAGCAAACCCCCAGTGCTCAGCTCTGATCAGCGAGGTTCAGACCTGGTGTACTAAATTCATGACGTGGTACTCCATGTCCTACATAATCGAATCACTGTTGGTGATTGCGATCCTCACCATCCTAGTGCAGACCCTCAGGTTGAGGAAATGGAAGAGGAGAGCCTCTCGTTCCAGCACCTCACCCATCTATAGAGTGCAATCCCCCATCTTCGGATTCCACCAAACCCCTCAACCCCTCACTGATTACAACACTCTGTAAATAAAATTCAGCCATGTATTATATTGTTCCATACTCGACTGCCGAGTTGGGAAGTGTGATGTTGTGGTGTGAATGGTTAAGGTTTTAGAGTGATTAAATGTTTAAGTTAAGGGTAAGGTTAATAGTGATAGGTAGAGGTTCCCAATTGTAGTAATGCATGTCCCTTTGACATAGGGCCAAGTAGAAATGTTAGTTAAATTTTTTTTCTCTTCTTCCCATAGTTTAGAACAGAGTAGAACAGGAACTGGCAAGAGGTCAGAACACAAGGAGGCAAAGTACATAGGTGATCCTTCACAATAGTATGATTGTGAGGATCACAAGGAGGGAATGTAGCCATGCTGGCCACGCAAAATGGACACTGAGCCAAACTAAAATGGAAGGCTGCTGAGAAACAGACCGTTCAGCCAGAACAGCAGTCTGCAAAGAGCAGTTTGCATTCTGCAGCAGCAGAAACCAGTTTGGGCTCAGGTGAAGAGACCTTAGCTAGGTGCAAATGGCAAAACGCTTTGCATGCTAATGAGGCCATCAGACTTGAACACCCACACAATAGATACATTTGGTTCTGAATGGACACATTCCAATCAAGACCCAGACATCGAGGCACCAGAAACCTCCGAACAAAAGGACATAAGAAACGCCCCCTCCATCACGGAGACCCCCTCGCATTGGGGAATTAATCCAGTATCGATAAGAAATTGATCCAATAGGTAGAGCCCGCCCGAGAAGAGGGAAGGACAACGGAACCCCTATAAAAGATAGGGACCTCGTGTTGTCCGGTCTGTTAAACCTGTGCTCCGGCCCCGACTGACACCTGGTATCCTGACTCCAGCCGTTGAGCACCAGCCGCCGAAACCGTAAGTTCAACGCTCGCTACGCGATCCAAGCCCGCTAGACTCCCAAGTGCCAGAACGCTTGCTGAAGGCTGCAGACAAAACCAGGACGAAGGCCTCGTTCTCTGACCTTGCCTGTTCCTGTTAGATAAGTATTCTGTTTGCTTATGTTTAGTTGTAGCTTAGTCTCTTAGTGTGTGTGCATGAGTATTTATTATTAACTGTATAATAAATATTGATCGTTTGAACTTGACTAATCGGTGTATCGTCTTTATTACTTTGAATTTGACCTTGGAATACTTGTGACGTTGCCTATACGGCAGCTGGCGACTCCAGAGCTTAAATAATTACATAGAACAGAGCCTAGCAGTGTTAAGCACACGTCGAACTCGGAGGCGTGTTAATACACTCCAATAAACGCGTTTTACGCCCATAGTAAAACGTGCAACACCGGTTAATCCCAGCTCGCTGCCACCTCCGAAACCTCCCATGCAGCCCCCCCTAGTGCAAACCAGTGATTGCCACAAATAGGTGTCCATACCGACGCCCCCTTCACTCCCATGTGCTTCTGCCACAGTCCCCACACCCTCAAGGCCACCACTACCACCAGGCTTGTGGAGTACTGAGCCAGCGCGAACAGCAGAGGTGCCATTGCCAGTGCCCTAAATTTGTGCCCCTACGCGAGGCCACCTCCACCCGCTCCCACAACGACCCCTCCTTCACTACCCACTTCCTGACCTTTGCTATGTTCGCCATCCAGTAGTAGTTCCAAAAATTTGATGTGGGCCAGCAGCCCCCTCCCCTCGACCCCATTCCAGCAGCACCTTCTTTACCCGCAGGGTCTTACCCGCCCACGCAACCCAGAGATGACCGCATTCACCCCTTAGGAATAAAAATAGGCAGGCACTGAAATAAGAACAAAAATTTCAGTAGAACTGTCATCTTTACCATCTGCACCCTCTCCGCCATTGACAACGAGAGCATATCGCACCTTCTGAAGTGTCCTTCATTTGCTCCACTAACCGAACCAAATTCATCTTAGTGTAGCTGCCCCCACTCCGTGCCACCTGGATTCCCAAGTACCAAAAGCTCCCTCCCATACCTTAAATGGCATCTCCTCCAATCTCCTCTCTTGCCCTCTCGCCTGAATCGCAAAGACCTCACTTTTGCACATATTCAATTTGTACCGTACCCCGAAAACTATCCGAATTCCCCTAGGATCTCCATAATCTCTCCAATCCCTCCCAGCGGGTCAGAAATATACAAGAGTAGGCAGTCCGTATATAGTCAGACCCTGTGCTGCACTCCTCCCCCGTACTATCCGCTGCCAGTCCTTTGAGGATCTCAGCACCATCGCCAGTGGAAAAGCAAACAGCAGTGGGGAGAGTGGATATTCCTGCCTCGTCCCCCGGTGCAGCCTAAAATAATCCAAGCTCACTCGGTTCATCAGCACGCTCGTCACCGATGACTGGTACAGTGACCGGACTCAGTCCACAAACCTTGCCCAAACTGCCCCAGGACCTCCCGCAAATACTTCCATTCCACCCGATCAAAGGCCTTCTCCGCATCCATGGCGACCACCAGCTCCAACTCCCTTCCCTTGGAGGACATCATAATCACATTTAGCAGCCTTCTAATGTTCGCCGCTAAATGCCGCCCCTTCACAAACCCCGCCTGGTCCTCTCCTATCACCTCTGGCATGCAATTCTCTATTCCCGAGATCAAGATCTTGGCCAACAGCTTAGTGTCTACATTTGGAAGGGAGATTGCCTTGTACGACCTGCATTGTTCCGGTTCCTTATCCCGCTTCAGGATGAAAGAAATCGAAGCCTGTGACATTGTCGGGGGCGTATCCCACGCTCCCTAGCCTCATTAAACGCCCTTACCAGTAGGGCCCCCAGCACTCCTGAAAACCTTTTTATAAAACTCCATTGGCTACCCATCTGGCCCCGGGGCCTTGCCCAACTACATTGCCTCCAGCCCCTCCACCACTTCAAACAGCCCAATTGGGGCCCCGCGGCCCTCCACCAGCTCTTCCTCCACCCTCGGAAGCTCAAGTGCCTCCATAAACTGCCTCATCCCCTCCACCCCGGCTGTGGGTTCCGACTCGTATAACCTGTTGGAAAAATCCCTAAACACCCTGTTCACCCCCACTGGGTCCAAGATCGTATTCCCCGCTCTGTCTTTCATTTTCCCAATCTCCCTCGCCGCCTCCCGTTTTCTTAGCTGGTGTGCTAGCATCCTGCTAGCCTTCTCCCCATATTCATACACCGCGCCTCTCGCCTTTCTCAACTGTCCCACCGCCTTCCCAGTAGCTAACAACCCAAACTCCATCTGCAGCTTCTGCCGCTCCATCAACAACCCCGCCTCTGGGGCCCCGCATACCTCCTGCCTACCTGGAGAATCTCCCTCACTAATCTATCCATCTTCCTTCTCCCTGTGTGCCCGTATCGAGATAAACTTCCCTCTCACCACTGCCTTCAGTGCCTCCCATACTGTAGCTGCCAAGACCTCCCCCATATTGTTTATCTCCACATACCTCCGAATGGCCTCCCTCACCCGTGCGCATACCTCCTCCTCCGCTAAAAGCCCTCCATCTAACCTCCAGTGCGGGCATTGGCCTCCTTCCTTACTCACCCGTAAGTCCACCGAGTGCGGGGCATGATCCAACACTACTGTCAGCGAGTACTTAACATCCAGCACCCCTGGAAACAACGATCTATCCATAAAGAAAAAGTCAATTTGGGAGTACACTTTGTGTACATGGGAAAAGAAAGAGTACTCTTTCGCTCTCGGCCACCCAAACCTCCACCGATCTACCTCCCCATCTGTTCCATAAACCCCTTTAGTTCCTTCGCAGCCGCAACACCCTCCCTGTCCTCAAGCCCGACCGATCCAGGTTGGGTCCATAACCGTATTAAAGTCCCCCCCAGTCCCATAATCAGCCGATACGAGTCCAGATATACTTCCCACTTTGAACGTCACCCGCTTATTAATCAGAATTGCCACTCCCCTTGTTTTGGAATTTAGCCCCAAATGGAATACCTGCCCTATCCACCCCTTCCTCAGCCTAGTCTGATCCACCACCCTCAAGTGTGTCTCCTGTAGCATTGCCATGTCCGCCTTTAACCTTTTTGAACACACGGGCCTGCTTGACTGGTCCATTCAGCCCTCTCACATACCATGTGATCAGCCTGATCGGAGGGACCCCGCCCTCCTCCCTGCCGATCAACCATAGCCCTTCCTGGGCCAGCCTTCAGCCTGCACCTCCTCAGGCCCGCCCCGGTGCCCACCCTCATCGACCCTCACCATGTCACCCTTCAACAACAAATTCCGTTGCCTCGTCTGACGGCCCAAAGTAGAGATCCCGGCCTTCTCCATTACACACAAACAGGCTGGGTATAACATGCTGAACGTCACCTCCTTCTTAAAGAGGGCCATCTTCACCTTGTTGAAGCTTGCCCTCCTTTTGGCCAGCTCTGCACCCAGATCCTGATAGTCACGCAGCTTGCTGCCTTCCCAAGTACAGCGTCTCCTCTGCCTGGCCCATATCAAAATCCGTTCCTTTTCCAGGAACAGGTGCAGTTGCACCACCATCACCCTTGGCAGCTTGTTTCCTTGTGACTTTCTCATAAGGGTCGAGGAAAGGCTCCTCCCCCACCGCCTCTTCCACCTTCTGGATCGCTTGGCCCTGGGCTTCTAACCTCATCTCCATGGGGTCGATCCCCTCCTTTATCAGATCCACCACCCTGGCCAGGTCCTCCAAGTTCTCCTTCCTCTGCTGGGCAAACTTCTCGTGGAGGAAACTCACTAGCTGATCCATCGACCACTGGGCCGGCAAGCGCGGACCCTGACCCTCCGCCATCTTCCCGTGTTGCATGCTCCACACCAGCTTTCAACAATTGTTCCCTCCTTTTTCGACCACTTCTGGTTGACAGATCCATACACCGGTGGGATACTCTCTTCTTCCACCCTTCCTGCATCTCTTACAATCACTCAGCTCCGCCGTTAGCTAGGGAAAAGTCCAAAAGGTCCACCATGAATGGGAGCCAACAAATGTGCGACCTCTCACACAATGGCCGCCACTGGAAGTCACACTGCAGTGTATCTTGGAGATTGTAGACACTGCTTACACTGTGAGATGGAGGGAATGAATGTTTAAGGTGATGGATGGGGTGCGAATCAAACCAGCTTCCGTTGTCTTGGATGGTGTCAAACTTCGAGTGTTGTTGGAACTATACAAGTGGGCAGTATTCCATCATAGTTCTGACCTGTCCCTTATGGTTAGTGAACAAGCTTTGGGGAGTCAGAAAGTGATTTACTTGCTGCCGAATTCCCAGCTTCTGATCTGATCTTGCAACCACAGTATTTTTTTATTGGATTTTTAAAAATATTTTTATTGGTGTTACAATTATTCATTATAACATTTGCCAGGGCTATCACACAACAATAGAGAGCGGGGGGGGGGGGGGGGGGGGGGGGGTGATGGATACAAAAATAAAGGAAAGAATAGAAGACAGACAAACAGGTATACATCGAAAATTAATATATGTACAGGTATGGGACTCCTATTTATGGGCTCCCAGTGATCGGTTGCCACAACTGTACTGTTTTAATTATGTACATGCTGCCTCCTGGCATTAGAACATACTCTGGGGGAGGGGGGGGGGGGGTGGTGTTATTGTGTGTGAGCTGGTCGGAAGAGGGCCACAGCTTTCTGGATGTTTGGCAAAAGGTCCATTTTTTCATCTGCTTTGGACAGGAATCAACAATGACCTGAAGCTCAATTGCCGAGTGAGCGAACACAAATGTCACCTGCATACTGGAGCTCAATGACTGGCATTGGAGCTATTTTGGTTTTGGATTGAAGGTGATGTGGGCTGAACAGTTTCAAACACACAGAAGACCTAAGAGCAGGAGTAGGCCACTTAGCCCTTTGAGCCTGCTCCACCATTCAATAAGGTTGTAGCTGATCTGGTTGGGGTCTCAACTCCATTTTCCTCTCTGGCGATGTGGAGCAATATTGCAGCGAGGAAGATGGAGAAAAGGGTTAGTGCAATCAGACAGCCTTGTTTGACCCTAGTCTTTTCTGAGAAAGTGTCTATGGTGGTTCTGTTGGTGAGGATCATGGCTTGCATGTCATCGTAGAGAAGGTGGAAAATAGCAATAAATTTGAGGGCAATCAAATGAAAGGATACACCATAAGCCTATAGACAGAGTCAAAGCCGTTAGTGAGGTTGGGAAAGGTCACGTGCAGCGACTTTTTGGGATTTGCAGCGCAATGTCGATAGTGGATGTGATGTTTCTTGATGTGCAAACGCCATACTGATTCTGGAAGGTTCTCTTCGACCACTGAGCGGAGGCAACTGAGGAGGAACCTTACATGATCTTCCTTGTGGCAGACAGCAGGGAGACTCCGCTGTAGTGACCACAATCAGACTTCCCTTCCTTCTTGAATATAGCCATGATCAGTGGTGTCCTCAATATCCCTCAGCCTGCACTCCTTTTCCCAGCATTTTTTCTTTATTTTCTCATGGGATGTTGGTAAGGCCAGCATTTGTTGCCCAACCCCAAATTATCTTTAAACTGAGTGGCATGCTGGGCCATTTCAGTTAAGAATCAACCAAATAGTTGCGGGTCTGGAGCCACACATAGGCCAGATCAGGTAAGGATGCCAGATTTTCTTCCCTAACAGACATTAGCGAACCTGATGGATTTTTACAATAATCACCGACAATTTCATGGTCACAGATACTGAGACTAACTTTCAATTCCGGATTTATTAATTGAATTTAAATCCCACCAGCTGCCATGGTGGGCTTTAGCCTGGGTTTCTGGATTACTAGCCCAGTAACATTTTATGCCACATCTCCTCACCAGATGAAAGATATGAGCTAGTGCAGCCAAGCCAGCAGCGTATCTCTGCTGTGCTGCTGAATATCGTTGGGATTCCATCTGCTCCAGAGGCTTTGTTGTTTTTGAGCTGTTGAATGGCTTTCCCAACTTCACTCCAGGGTGCCGCCGTGACTGAATTCAATGCGATATTGAGGAATAGAGCTGATGCTTAAATTGGAAAAAAAACATCTAGAATGAGAAGTTCTTCAGTGAGTACTGACTGCTTCCCTGTCCCTAATGAACTCCCCTCCATGTTTGGTTCTTAGCGGGATCAGCCCTGGAGTGCTTGGTCCATAGATTGTCCAGATGGTGCTGAAGAAACCGTGCATGTTGTTTGTGTGGGTGAGTTTCTAGATCGTGCACACTCTTTCTACATACCATTTGTTCTTTATATCACAGGTTATATGTTGTAACATTGCCTTCAGATGCCTGTATGACTGCTACTTTTTTCTTGAAGAGTGGTGAAGTTTCCAGTCTGTGAAAGCTTTCTGTTTGCACTTGATTAGGTCCTGTGTCTCTTGATCATTTTCATCAAGCCAGTCACTATGTTTCCTGGTAGAGAGACCAAGGAGATTGGCACAGCTGTTTGGTATGGTGGACTTTGGGGTTGTTCTGCCACAATAGGCATTCCACAGCTCCTAGTGGCTGGAGGTTGCAAGGTTTAGTGAGATACTGACCGATATGGCTACGTTGGTATGATCTTTGAGGCCTTTGAAGTTAATTTTCTTGTGGCATTGCTTCTGTTGCCTCCGTGATTTGGGGTCCTGGCTGATGGAGATGGTAGATGGGATAAGGCAATACTCCATCCACCAGTCATCAATACCTGCCATGGCACAGGAGATGTGATGTGGCCATTTCTGCAATCCCTTACTCAAACAATGATTAGTTACGCAAGTGTTAGTGTTTGGACAATGGGTGTTGTCATGAGGTCTGGTGCTTGTCTATCTGACAGAACAGGGTG
Organism: Scyliorhinus canicula; assembly: GCF_902713615.1. Taxonomy (NCBI): domain Eukaryota; kingdom Metazoa; phylum Chordata; class Chondrichthyes; order Carcharhiniformes; family Scyliorhinidae; genus Scyliorhinus; species Scyliorhinus canicula. The sequence goes on from NC_052148.1 coordinate 166,862,857, forward strand.
TTGGTTTTGCTCTAGATATTTCATCAGGGGAGGACATCTTTGGAATTTGCTTTCTCTACTCCTCCTGCCAATCATACTCTTCCAGAGATTTTTGTCCTTCATGACTCTGAAATCTACAAAGATGATCTGTTTGTTGCCTGCTGGGACTCAAGATAGAGATTGCTCAAGATTGGTGGAGAACCCCTCTTTGATCTCATCTGTTACCTCAGATAGAGAAGCATATGTACTGATAACTCTGGTGTGCTGATTCTTCATGAAAGTGAGCTGGTAGTCACAGAGCATTTGTTTATCCCACACAGGGAGTCAACTGAGGTGCTAGATGGCAAAGCCCACCCCATGAGGTGTCATTCGTCTTCTAAAAGACTCTTCTGGAGAAAGGTGTAACCACCACCTTGCTGCTTCAGTTGACCTTGTCTTGCATATTGTCTCTTACTCAGGGTGGCAATGTCAAGGTGCCTGCGATATTGTCCATGTCTTGCTGCATTAGGACATGGACTGCTTCTTATGTGAGGACTAGTGAATGATACTGAACACTGTGCAATCATCAACGAACATCCCCATTTCTGACCTTATGATGGAAGAAAGATAATTGACGAAGCAGCTGAAGATGGTTGGGCCTTGGACAGGACCCTGAGGAACTCCTGCAGTGATGTCCTGGAGATGAGATGATTGGCCTACAACCACCACAACTATCTTCCTTTGTGCCAGGTGTGACTCCAACCAGCAGAGGGGTTTCTCCGATTCCAGTTTTTCTATTGCTCTTTGATGTCATATGGGGTCAAAAGCTGCCTTGATGTCAAGTGCAGTAACTTTCATCTCTGTTCAGCTCTTTTGTGCATGTTTGAGCCAAGACTAGTTCTCCACAGCCCACAACATGCCTCTGGCCCAGGTTACTGGTCTCCTGTCTCTGCTCCACACTACCACTCAGTTCATGCACTACCTTCCGTTCTCCACCAGCTGAAACTTCTTTTTTCACTCTTTCACAGTATGTTGGCACCATGGCTAGGCCAGCATTTGTTTGCCATCTCCAATTATTTTTGAGAAGGTGTCAGCAAGTCTCTTTCACCTATGTGCTGGGAAAGATTATCAGTAATAAAACATTGCACAAGAGAAGATTTAAAACATTAAATTTAATGTTCAAAGTAAAAGTTATGAATATATCCATTAATATTCAGGACTGTTGAAATGACAAAGACATTATTACATTTCATTACATGTGATCAGAGTGGTATTCAGCAATGATGGTGGAGGTATTTAGATTTTGGTCATCACCACAATGGATCGTAAATTCAGAATGTCGAAATTCAATGGCAAATGTCCCTATGAACAATAGGAAGATCATGATCAACGCCCATTGGGTTCTTGCTCCATGTAAAAGTTTATTATGAGCAGCCAGAAAAAGATCTATTTACAATTTAGTTAAGGAATTCAACAAATAATTTTCAAGCATTACCTTTAGCGTAAATTTAAATTAAAAACTGACACACCAATAGTGTTAATTTGTGAACGTGTAACATCACAAAATATAAGAGGACAGTAAGAAGTCTTACAACACCAGGTTAAGTCCAACATGTTTGTTTCAAACACTAGCTTTCGGAGCACTGCTCCTTCCTCAGGTGAATGAAGAGGTATTTTCCAGAAACATATATGTAGACAAATTCAAAGATGCAAGACAATGCTTAGAATGCGAGCATTTGCAGGTAATTGAATCTTTACAGATCCAGAGATAGGGGTAACCCCAGGTTAAAGAGGTGTGAATTGTCTCAAGCCAGGACAGTTGGTAGGATTTTGCAAGCCCAGGCCAGATGGTGGGGGATGAATGTAATGCGACATGAATCCCAGGTCCCGGTTGAGGCCGTACTCATGTGTGCGGAACTTGGCAATTCTGCGTTGTCGCGCGTCCTGAAGGCCGCCTTGGAAAACGCTTACCCGGAGATCAGAGGCTGAATGCCCTTGATTGCTGAAGTGTTCCCCAACTGGAAGGGAACATTCCTGCCTGGTGATTGTCGCGCGATATCCGTTCATTCATTGTCGCAGCGTCTGCATGGTCTCGCCAATGTACCACGCTTCGGGACATCCTCTCCTGCAGCATATGAGGTAGACAACGTTGGCCGAGTCGCACAAGTATGTACCGCGTACCTGGTGGGGTAGTGTTCTAACATGTAATGGTGGTATCCATGTCGATGATCTGGCATGTCTTGCAGAGATTGCCATGGCAGGTTTGTGGTGTTGTGGTCGCTGTTCTGAAAGCTGGTAGGTTACTGCAAACAATGGTTTGTTTGAGGTTGCGCAGTTGTTTGAGGACAAGTAGTGGGGGTTTGGGGATGACCTTGGCAAGACATTCACCTTCATCGATGACGTGTTGGAGGCTGTGAAGAAGATGTCGTAGTTTCTCCGCTCCGGGAAAGTACTGGACGACAAAGGGTACTCTGTCGGTTGTGTCCTGTGTTTCTCTTCTGAGGAGGTCGGTGCGGTTCTTTGCTGTGGCGCATTGGAACTGTCGATCGATGAGTCGAACGCCATATCCCGTTCGTACGAGGGCATCTTTCAGCGCCTGTAGATGTCTGTTGTGCTCCTCCTCGTCTGAGCAGATCCTGTGTATCCAGAGGGCTTGTCCATAGGGGATGGCTTCTTTAATGTGTTTAGGGTGGAAGCTGGAGAAGTGGAGCATTGTGAGGTTATCTGTGGGCTTGCGGTAAAGCAAAGTGCTGAGGTGACCGTCCTTGATGGAGACAAGTGTGTCCAAGAATGCAACTGATTTTGGAGAGTAGTCCATGGTGAGTCTGATGGTGGGGTGGAACTTATTGATGTTATCGTGTAGTCGTTTCAGTGATTCTTCGCCGTGGGACAAAGGAAAAAAATGTCATCGATGTATCTGGTGTATAACGTCGGTTGAAGGTCCTGTGCGGTGAGGAGGTCTTGTTCAAACTTGTGCATGAAGATGTTGGTGTATTGAGGTGCAAATTTGGTCCCCATGGCTGTTCCGTGCGTCTGGATGAAGAACTTGTTAACCTGGGGTTACCTCTATCTCTGGATCTGTAAAGATTCAATACCTGCAAATGCTCGCATTCTAAGCATTGTCTGGCATCTTTGAATTTGTCTCTATATATGTTTCTGGAACATACCTCAACATTCACCTGAGGAAGGAGCAGTGCTCCGAAAGCTAGTGTTTGAAACAAACATGTTGGACTTTAACCTGGTGTTGTAAGATTTCTTACTGTGCTCACCCCAGTCCAACGCCAGCATCTCCACATCAAAATATAAGAGGATTTCAAACTTATCATGGCGTTCGTATCGGGGGGTAAAAATGCTAGGATCCCAAAGAAGGTCCTACAAAAAACAAAATCCAGGGGGGGGGCTAGCCCTCCCAAATCTACAATTCTACCACTGGGCGGCAACAGCCGAGCGAGTAAGGGGATGGATGCAGGAGCCAGAAGCCGAGTGGGTGCGTGCGGAGGAGGCCTCCTGCATGGGGACCTCCCTCCGGGCCCTTGCCACGGCAGCACTCCCATCCCCACCCAAAAAACACTCCAGCAGCCCAGTGGTGACAGCCACCCTCCAATCCTGGAACCAACTGCGGCAGCAATTTGGCCTGACCAAAATGTCGGACAAGGCTCCCATCTGCAACAACCATAGGTTCACACCAGCACTGACTGACGCCACCTTCAAAAGGTGGAGGCAGGACGGGGGGGACACTGACAGTCAGGGACCTATACAAGGACGACAGGATCGCAACACTGGACGAACTGACAGAGAAATTTCAGCTAGCTGGGGGGAACGAGCTACGGTACCTGCAGCTCAAAAACTTCCTACGAAAGGAGACAAGGACGTACCCACAACCGCCACGACAGACACTACTGGAAGACCTACTGGACGCAAGTATCCTAGAGAAAGGGAACTGTAGCGACATGTATGACCGACTGGTAGAAAGGGACGACACCGTACTGGACGCAACAAGAAGGAAATGGGAGGACGACCTGGGGATGGAGATAGGGTGGGGACTCTGGAGCGAAGCACTGCATAGGGTCAACTCCACCTCCACGTGCGCAAGGCTCAGCCTGACGCAACTAAAAGTGGTACATAGAGCCCACTTAATGAGAAACCGTATGAGTAGGTTCTTCACAGAGGTGGAGGAAAGATGTGAACGGTGCCAAAGAGGCCCGGCCAACCACGCCCACATGTTCTGGTCTTGTGGATTACTGGACAGCCTTCTTCGAGGCTATGTCCAAAGTGGTGGGGGTGAGGGTGGAGCCATGCCCGATAGTGGCGGTCTTCGGGGTTTCAGACCAGCCAGATCTATTCCTGGGGAGGAGGGCGGACGCCCTTGCCTTTGCCTCCCTGATCGCCCGCCGTAGAATCCTGTTTGGCTGGCGGTCAGCAGCACCGCCCAGAGCTGCAGACTGGCTGTCCGACCTCTCGGAATCTCTCCAAATGGAGAAAATCAAATTCGCCATCCGAGGGTCAGACGACGGCTTCCATAGAACGTGGGAGCCATTCATGCAATTGTTCCGGGACCTGTTTGTGGCCAACGTACAAGAGGAAGAATAGTCGGGTGGCCAAGAATCAGGGGAAAATGGACGGGAATCGGGGGAAGGTAGCCGGGGGGGGGGGTTACGGGTTTGTTATGGGGGTTTGATGGCAAGCTAAGGCCCAAAACCAAACTATAAATAAATGCCTATAAACATGTGCCTCGGCCATATTGGGGAATGTAAAATATGTATGCCGGCTAAAGGGGGCGGCCACAATTGTTGTTATAAAGGTGCTTACCTGTAAATATACATGTTAAATTCTTGTGTTTTCTTTTTTTCGCTCTAATAATTTGTAATTTGTCATATATAAAATATGAAAACTCCATAAAAAACATTTATAAAAAAAAAAATATAAGAGGATTTGAGTACAGGAGCAAGGATGTCTTACTGCAGCTGCACAGGGCCTTGGTAAGAGCACACCTGAAGCATTGTGTGTGTTTTGGTGTCCTTACCTAAGCAAGGATATATTTGCAATAGAAGTGTTATATTACTTGGAGTAATATATGTTACTCATTCATTTATGCTGAATTGAACTTAACTTTGATGCTGATGAATACTCTAAGTCGTCCAGTGATAACAAATAATTTACTGAGTATCTAATCAATTTACTTGCGTGTTTGATTCTTCAATACTTTTTACTAGTATTCAAATTAAACAAGATAGAATTAGATTAACTATGAATAGTATACTTTACACTCTGAGCTTACTATACTTCTGTTCTCTAGCCACAACACACCCGAAGAGAGCGGGAAATTTACATATACAGAGATCAATCATTACAAGAAGGAGTGCAGGGAAGGTTCACCAGACTGATTCCGGGGGTGACAGGATTGCCGTAGGAGGGAAGATTGGGTCGACTGGGCCTGTATTCAATGGCATTTAGTAGAATGAGAGGTGACCTATAAAATTCTGACAGACTGGACACACTGGATGCAAAGATGTTGTTTCCTTGGCTAGAAAGTCTAGAACAATGGGTCACTGTCTCAGGATATGTGGTAGGCCATTTCGGACTGAGGAGAAGAAATGTCTTCACTCGGTGAACATGTGGAACTCTTTACCACAGAAGGCTGTGGAGGCAAAGTCACTGAACATATTTAAGAATGAAATAGAAATAGATTTCTAGACAGTAAAGACGTCAAGGGATATGGGGAGAGTGCAGAAGCATGGCGTTGAGATAGAGGATCAGCCATGATAATATTGAATGGTGCAGCATGATTGAGGGACTGAATTTCTATGTTTCTAAAATGGTGGACTATCATCCCTAATAATCAGGTTCAAATCTAACCACATACAATTTTTAAAATGTGCATTAATTTACAAATTGCATACAGACAAGGTTGGCAATGTCCTGTATAGAAGTACAAATTACATCTGAATTTGAAAGAGTGTGAAAGAAAAATTGAAAGATCTTTACATTTAAAACAAATGCCGATCAGTCAGCATGTGCAAAAATACTGAAGCCAACTGTGACACTCATATTCCTCTCTTGGGCATCGCTGACTGACGCAGGACCAAAACTTGGATCTCCCTGCTCTGTATGATTATAGATGGCCACAACATTTATCTATTGAGCGATCTCTCTGGCATCTAATCAAACTCACTCAGAAAAAGATTCAGAGTAACAGGCTGCCAGGGGACCTCCAACAATAGATAGTTTGATTGTTCTGATTCAATATTCCAATGTTTACTCAATATTCACACGGATCAAAAGATACACAAGATGATGCTTATAGAGATTGCTACTGCAAGCAAACAACGGAATATTCCAACTTTACGTCCTTCTTGGTTTATATTTGTCTGGAAAGTCAGAACAACCTGGATCCAGCAGACCAGAGTTCCAAAACCAAAGAATAAAACTGTGCCAGTATTATGCACACGTAGATCATTAGACAGCTGGGAACATCAAAAATCAGGTTATTATTAGGTACAAAACACATTTCAATTGCTGCAAGTACAATGTCATCAGTTCAGGGACTCATAAAGTCTATGGTAAGATTAAAGATATTGTTTAATGATAATGGTCATGTAAACCTCCCCACTTGCGAGTGAAAAGCATTGATACTTTTTCTCCATTCAATATTCTCATGTTAAATGCACAATTTATTGCAGAAGTTTAACCTTAAAAGTTCTAAGCCCACAGCTTCTTCCTCTGCACAACTGTTCCTAAAAATAGTGTTTCCTGATCAACATCAGTCAGAGTTTGGTAACACTGTTCTTAACCTTTGCAAGCAAACCTACTTGCGGCCACTGTAGAAATCTTCAAAACATTTGTAGTCAGGATGAAGTCAATATTTAATTAGTGTGATGAATGTAGGAAATTGTTACATATCATAGTTTATATATTGTTGTAGTAATGTTATTAAAAACCCTGGGTTCAAATACATTCAGGGAATATGTCTGCTAAAGCTGTGATTCAGGGATCATAAAAATAAGTAATCATTGATTTTAACCATTTCCTTGTTTACAGAAAGAATGCTAATGAAACATTGTTTTGATTTTGGAAGATCCCTGTGGGGTAAATAATTTATGAGGGATTATGTTTAGTCCTAGCTAAGCAGGTAATGGGACATCTTAGTGGGAGTAGACTGGAGAGTGCCTTCTGCTTGGGATATAGATGATATAATTAATGGAAGAAGCCAGGTCTGTTTGTAGTTTTGCAGTTTGCCACAGGATTTTAGTCTGACAATACAGAAGGATTTTCAATTTTTCCTGAAAGGGTCTCTCCCCAAATATCTGCACAGAGATACAAGTAACCGTGATTGATAACTTTATTATAAGTTGTACTTAACTGTATTGGGTTATTTAACTGGAATATATCGTGGCAGCTTAGATAGGGTGCTAAGGTTTTTCCCCCTTTTATTTGAGAACTATTCGAACTGTTAATTGTAAAGCTATTTATTTACTGTTCTTATGGTCAATTCTGTTTAATTTATTGTTTTACCATAAAAGATACCTATTGGTCAGTGTTATCACTCCTGTGGTTTAGTACTCTTCCCTCAGTCTTACAAATTACAAATGGTTGAGATTCTCGTATGGGAGTTCGACCAATAGATGTCCTAATTAGGGAGACAAAGCAAAAAAAAAAAACAAGGAACCATTTAAGATTCCTTTGAAGAGACTCATTTGGGGTTCGCTTATTTTTAGATAGAGTAGCTATAATGGGAGGAATGGTGGACTTCATCTCATATGTGAGTCAAAGAAATAGAAATGAAAAACAAAACTGTCTTTTTGAAATGCCGAGAAAAAGAACTTGGATTTCATGGGACTACTGAAAATTGCTGTTTTTTACTGATCAGTTTGATAATCTAAAGACAGCAGGATGCAATTTCTATTGGACCTCCTCTGATCAGTCAAAGTAATGTTGGAGGAAGGTCAGCAGAAATCCCAGAGGAATAGCTTTCCCACTACTGCTCCAGGATTTCTACCAATCTCCCACCAAAGGTACAACAGAACACTGAACACTGAAGGAGTGAAATTTCAAGCATGACACTTTGCCTTTTGAAGGGCATTATTCCTCCTTTTTTGATTTTAACCACTCCCTTCACCCAACATGTCAGGGACCACAATATGGGCAACACTTGCATCTGCCCACTAGATGACATAAAAGCATGGTCTCACATAGTCTACCTCAGTTGCAGGGCATGATCACACTACATTTCTTTGTAAATTTCTAGAACTTACCGACGACTTGGGGTAATCGTGTGCCTTACACACGCACATACACACACAAGATGATGGTATCAAAAGCTGGTATGTACATGCAATAGTATGTATTTACTGCAACAGGCAGTGGTATTCAGTGAAAGACAGTGTATTAATGATCATAAAATTTGACATAATACCTGAAAATTGGCCACTAGGGTCATTCCAATAGATGTTGCGCTTTGTGCTAGCAGCCCTAGAATATTCAGCCATGGTTTACTCACTTTCGATTTCAGCTGCGAATAACGGAGCATAGCAATAAAAAACACTGTTGGTGGAAGGAAAGAGCAACAAACAGAAATGTGATAAAGTGACAATAACGAACATCTACTCATTTCCGTGTTACCTGTTAGCAAAGAGACAGTGGCCGCAATGTACCGGCCTCGTCGCACCTGACTCGGGATACGATGAGGCTTTAGATCTCGTGAGACTTAACAAACTCATTATGCCTTGTGAGATCTAACGAGATCGAGCGAAACGTCACAATCCCGCCCACAATGGAGTTACCCAAGGCGCGGGATCTAATGTCTGCGCCTCTGAGACCCCGAGGGAGTGCTGTTTAGCACTGGTCGCCACCAACATGGACCAGGTGTACCAGCACCTAGGGGGTCTTCCTGGGTGGTCGGACTTTGGGCAGGGTAGCACCCTGGCACTGCTAATGTCACTCAGACACTGTGGCACTGTCAGCCTGGCACCCTGGCAGTGCCACCCTGGCACTGCCAGGGTTCCCAGGTGGTACTGTCAGGGGCACTGCCAGGCAGGTAGTGCCAAGGTGCCCTGGTCACATCTTGCCCACACCGAAGATCTGATCCAGAGGTGCCTGCCCTTATGTGGGGTGCAGGGAGGGGGGGGGGGGGGGGGGGGGGCTCAACGACCCCTTCATTGGTAAGTTGGGGCACTGGAGAGGGGCCATGGTGGGGAGTTCAGGGATCAGGGTGAAATAGCGTCTCAATTTCTTCATGCACTGGAAAGAGGAGCTCGTTAGTGCTGGAAATGGGATGAAGTGCAGCTTTAGTGGGGTTTTCCTCGCTGAGGCCCAGAAAGGGAGCAGGGTCCCATTTAAAAGCGGGGTCGTTCTTGGCGCTGCCATTGCTGGGAAACACTCGGCTAGACATGTCCGACACGGGACTCTTTCATTTATGTTAAATTGCTCCCAGTAAGATATCCTGAACTCATGAAACTTTTTGAATAAAACGTCGTTGAAGAATTATGTATAAAAATTAGGAAACTGTTCATTAATATATACAATGTGATAGACCAGTCCACTAATTGTCACACAAAATTAATTCTTTATACAGAGCTGCAGTTATCAACTAATAGTTACAGTATAGAAATGAGCAGTTTCGAAGCAATGACTATAACTCCTGGGCTATTTAAAACAAAGTGACCTGCCATCCATCACCGGAAGCAGCGGTAATGATAGATTTTAAGGTTGGGACTTTCTAATTTTGCTGATAAACAAAAAGAAAATGCATAAGCTGGAAATTGGAGCTCGAAACAAAAATGCTAGAAACACAGCAAATCAGAGGGGCAATATTTTGGTTTGAGATTGGATACACATCTCAATTTTACTCTCTGCCTTCTACAAAAACTGCCAAGCTTACTCAATGCTTCCAACATTTTCTGTTTCTTCCAATTGTGCGCCTTCCAGCCAAAATCTTAGCCCTATTCACTTTCATTCTCAGGAAACCACAAGTTGGCTACCACAGGTGCAGAACGCTCTTGCTCAAAGTTTTTCCTTTGCCATCAGCTATTTGGTCACATGCATATCCAATGCTTTTTGTCCACAGGATTCCATATTTTAAAAATGTAGAAAATTCATAACACAGGAAGAGAAAATAAACCGGGTGGGAGGGGTCTTTAATTATGCTGCCCGCTTTCCCAAGGCAGCGTGAGGTGTAGACAGGTGTAGGTGTAGTTAATGGATGTTTTCTTTTGGATTGAGAAAGGTGTATAGTTCAGTTCTCTGGGACCAAAAAGAGAAAATGCTGGACAATCTGAGCAGGTCTGGCAGCATCTGTAGGGAGGGAAAAGAGCTAACGTTTTGAGTCCAGATGACCCTTTAAAAAATATATATTTTTATTCTCCTCCTTTTTCACAATTTTTCTCCCAAATTTATACCCAACAACAATCAATAACCAACAACAAATATCTCAAACCCATAACAGTAACAACAATCCCACCCTCCCACCATGCCCAGACATCAGCCCGCATGTTAACATAAACAAATGACCCGCACCTGCGGGAGATGTTCACAGACTCGCTAGCTAGGGGCACACTGCCACCCACGTTAGCACAGGCCTCAATCTCACTGATACCTAAGAAAGACAAAGACCCAACGGAATGTGGGTCATACAGACCCATATCTCTGCTGAACGCAGACGCCAAAATACCGGCCAAAATCCTAGCCAAAAGGCTAGAAGACTGTGTACCTGAGGTGGTCACAGAGGACCAGACGGGCTTCGTCAAAGGTAGACAGCTCACCTCGAACATCAGGCGCCTGTTGAACGTGATAATGACCCCCTCCGGGGAGAGAACACAAGAGGTGATCGTCTCCCTGGACGCAGAAAAGGCCTTCGACAGAGTCGAATGGAAATACCTCATAGAGGTACTGGAGCGGTTCGGGCTTGGAACAGGGTTCACCGCTTGGGTAAAGCTCCTATACAACGCCCCCATGGCGAGTGTACGGACCAACAATACCAACTCCCAATACGTCCAGCTGCACAGGGGCACCAGACAAGGATGCCCACTGTCCCCGCTGCTGTTCGCACTAGCAATCGAACCGCTAGCAATCGCGCTCAGGGCAGCAAAAAATTGGAGGGGGATCCGAAGGGGAAGCAGAGGGCACAGAGTCTCACTCTATGCAGATGATCTGCTCTTCTACATCTCGGACCCACAAAGCAGCATGGACGGAATCATCGCGCTCCTGAAAGAGTTTGGAGCCTTCTCGGGCTACAAACTCAACACGAGCAAAAGCGTGATCTTCCCAGTACACCAGCAAGAGGGGGGGTGGGGGCAGCACTAGAGGGGCTGCCGTTCAAACAAGCCCGAAATAAATTCCGCTACCTGGGGATCCAAATAGCCCATGACTGGAAAGGGATCCACAAATGGAACCTCACCAGCCTGGCGGAGGAAGTAAAAAAGGACCTGCAAAGATGGAACACACTCCCACTCTCCCTCGCGGGGAGAGTCCAGACGTTCAAAATGAACGTATTGCCCAGGTTCCTCTTCCTGTTTAGATCCATTCCGATCTACATCCCCAAGGCCTTCTTCAAAGCGCTGGACAAACTTATCATGGCGTTCGTATGGGGGGGGTAAAAATGTTAGGATCCCAAAGAAGGTCCTACAAAAAACAAAATCCAGGGGGGGGCTAGCCCTCCCGAATCTACAATTCTACCACTGGGCGGCAACAGCCGAGCGAGTAAGGGGATGGATCCAGGAGCCAGACGCCGAGTGGGTGCGTGCGGAGGAGGTCTCCTGCATGGGGACCTCCCTCCGGGCCCTCGCCACGGCAGCACTCCCATCCCCACCCAAAAAACACTCCAGCAGCCCAGTGGTGACAGCCACCCTCCAATCCTGGAACCAACTGCGGCAGCAATTTGGCCTGAACAAAATGTCGGACAAGGCTCCCATCTGCAACAACCATAGGTTCAAACCAGCACTGACTGACGCCACCTTCAAAAGGTGGAGGCAGGACGGGGGGACACTGACAGTCAGGGACCTATACGTGGACGACAGGATCGCAACACTGGACGAACTGACAGAGAAATTTCGGCTAGCTGGGGGGAACGAGCTACGGTACCTACAGCTCAAAAACTTCCTACGAAAGGAGACAAGGACGTACCCACAACCGCCACGACAGACACTACTGGAAGACCAACTGGACGCAAGTATCCTAGAGAAAGGGAACTGTAGCGACATGTATGACCGACTGGTAGAAAGGGACGACACCGTACTGGACGCAACAAGAAGGAAATGGGAGGACGACCTGGGGATGGAGATAGGGTGGGGACTCTGGAGCGAAGCACTGCATAGGGTCAGCTCCACCTCCACGTGCGCAAGGCTCAGCCTGACGCAACTAAAAGTGGTACATAGAGCCCACTTAACGAGAAACCGTATGAGTAGGTTCTTCCCGGAGGTGGAGGACAGATGTGAACGGTGCCAAAGAGGCCCGGCCAACCACGCCCACATGTTCTGGTCTTGCCCCAGACTTGTGGAGTACGGGACAGCCTTCTTCGAGGCTATGTCCAAAGTGGTGGGGGTGAGGGTGGAGCCATGCCCTGTTTGTGGCCAACGTACAAGAGGAAGAATAGTCGGGTGGCCAAGAATCAGGGGAAAATGGACGGGAATCGGGGGAAGGTAGCCAGGGGGGGGGGTGGCTACGGGTTCGTTACGGGGGTTTGATGGCTAGCTAAGGTCCAAAACCAAACTAAATAAATGCCAATAAACATGTGCCTCGGCCATATTGGGGAATGTAAAATATGTATGCCGGCTAAAGGGGGGAGGCCACAGTTATTATTACGAAGATGCTTACCTGTAAATATATATGTTAATTTTTGCGTGTTCCTTTTTTTTCCTCTCTCTCTAACAATTTGTAATTTGTTCAATATAAAACATGAAAACTGAATAAAAAACATTTATAAAAAAAAACATAAACAAATGACAAAGAAAAAAAAGGAATCATGGATTACCCATAGCCATCTTTAACATACATAGCCCCCCTCCCCCCTCCCCCACCCCACCCACCCACCCCCCCCCCCAACTAATGTTCGATGTTACCCAGTTCTTGAAAGTGCATAATAAATAGTGCCCATGACTTGTAGAACCCCTCCAAGCTTCCCCTCAGTTCGAACTTAACCTGCTCAAGGGTCAAGTATTCCAACAGGTCCCCTCGCCATGCCAGGGCGCAGGGTGGAGAGGCCGCTCTCCATCCCAGCAGGATCCGCCTTCGGGCGATCAACGAGGTGAAGGCTATGATATCTGCCTCCTCACCCGTTTCCAATCCTGGCTGGTCCGACACCCCGAATATGGCCTCCCGGGGACCCGTGGTCCAGCTTCACATGCACCACCTTGGAAATTACCCTAAACATCTCCTTCCAGTACTCCCCAAGCTTTGGACAGGACCAAAACATATGAATATGATTAGCGGGCCATCCCCCACAACGCTCACACACATCTTCTACCCCTTCAAAGAATCGGCTCATCCTCGCCCTCGTGAGGTGCGCCCTGTACACCACCTTCAGCTGTATCAGCTCCAACCTCGCACACGAGGTGGAGGCATTCACTCTCCGGAGCACCTCACACCAGACCCCCTCCTCTATAACCTCTCCCAACTCTTCCTCCCACTTCGTATTAATCCCCTCCAGTGGTGCCTTATCCTTTTCCAACATAGCTCCGTATACCACTGACACTGTCCCCTTCTCCAGTCCACTTGCCGCCAGCACCTCCTCCAACAACATGGAGGCCGGTTCCTCCGGGAAGCTCTGTATCTCCTTCCTGGCAAAGTCCCGAACCTGCATATACCTAAACACTTCTCCCTGCTCCAGCCCAAACTTCGCTTCCAGCTCCCTCAATCCTGTAAATCGACCCCGAAGAAACAAATCTTTTAGAGTCTTAATCCCCTTCTCTTCCCATTTCTGAAAGCTTCCGTCCCACCTTCCTGGCTCAAATAGGTGGTTCTCCTGGATCGGCATTTCCCTCGACCCTGCCCCCAACCCGAAGTGTTGGCGAAACTGCCTCCAGATTTTCAATGAAGCTATTACTACCGGACTCCCTGAGTATTTCCCCGGAGCTATCGGGAGCGGGGCCGTTGCTAGTGCCTTCAGCCCCGACCCCCTGCACGAACCCTCCTCCATTCTGACCCACTGGAAATCAACCCCCCTGACCCAGCTCCGCACCTTCTCCACATTCGCCGCCCAGTAGTAGTACATCAGGTTCGGGAGACCCAAACCCCCTGCCTGCCTTCCCCTCTGTAGCAGCACCTTCCTCACTCTGGCCACCTTCCCTCCCCATATAAACAAGGTAATCCTTCCCTCAATCTCCCTGAAAAAAGACTTTGGCAGGAAAATCGGTAGGCATTGAAAAATAAACAGAAATCGCGGCAACACATTCATTTTAACCGCCTGCACCCGACCCGCCAGTGACAGAGGGAGACCATCCCACCTCGCCAGGTCGGCTTTCACTCTCCCACCAAACTATTGATGTTGTATCTGCGAAGCCTTCCCCACTCCCGGGCAACCTGCACCCCCAAATACCTAAAGTGAGTCGCTGCCCTACGGAATGGCAGCCCCCCCACCCCTGCCCCCACCCCCGGCTGAGACACCACAAAATACTCACTCTTGTCCAAGTTCAGCTTGTACCCCGAGAAAGACCCAAATACCTGCATCAACTCCAATATTCCTCCTATCGATGCACTCGGCTCCGACACATACAGCAGCAAGTTGTCAGCATTCAAGGACACCCTGTGCTCTATCCCCCCCTCACTTTTCCTTTCCATGCTCCCGAACTTTTTAATGCGATGGCCACCTACCTTGCAACATTCTGGGTGGTATGGACATGCAATCCAAGGCTCTTCTTTCCCAGTCTACAGCTCTCTGAATCCTACCATTTATTTTTATTCCCTTGTCTGGTTTGCCCTCCCCAGATCAATTGTCTCATACTTCTCGAGATTAAATGCCATTGCCACTGTTTCACGTACCTGACCATCTATTGATATTGTCCTGCTTTCATCAGTTTCCTTTCTCAATATCAACCACACAATCATTTAAAAAACATATAAATTTAGAGTATCCAATTCATTTTTCCCAATTAAGGGGCAATTTAGCGTTGCCAATCCAACTACCCTGCACGTCTTTGGAGGCGAAACACACTGTCATGTGAGTGTAGCTTTAAGAAAAGTGAGTTGATCAAATAGCTGCGGTGATGTCATTGTGTGGGTGGAGCTGAGCTGAGTTTCTGGCTTTTACTTTCATTTTGAACTGGAAACTTTTGTAACTGATCGAACCCAGGTCCTCGGTGCCATAGGCCGCAGTGCTGCCCTCTGACACTACACTTACCATTTTTATGGCAGCTAGTGCTGTAAAAAAGGAGGCATGTCCTCTTTCGCTCCGCTTCTTTTAAACTTCAACGCTGGAGCCCAGGGACTCTTGACAGACGTTTAAGAATTATAGCGCAGTTAAGTCAGTACAGAATGGCAATACCCCACTCCGAGGAAGTTATGGCACATTAAGCACAGAAAATGCACTAAATAACTCACTGCCGACATTTAAGAAGCTTCAGTCTATTTACTAACTTTTGCCTCTAAAATTACTTAAAAGGTTATGGTGCTGCCCATTTATAAATACAGCTTTAGAAATGAGTGAGATAGTTAGCACAGAATAAACTTTAGACATCGTTAGAACACTTTACAATAAATTTAACCAAAGCCAGCTTTCTGTCACTCTTCTTTACTTCTAAAGAAAAATGGTAAGGAAACTGATAGATGCGCACTCTATTTACATGTGAAACATCTCATATGGATTCCTTCCTACCTAGAGAGGCTGCTAAATTCACAACTTGGCCGAAAACACAGCTTGCTGGTGGCTTGTCAGCTGCAACACTTCAAAAGAAAAATGTTACTTAATTTACATCCCAGCAGCTAATAGTATATATAAACGAAACAGGTGTGCATGGGATAGAGGAAGATTTACTGTACCTTATAAAAGGAGGGAGGAGCTTACAGGTTGTTTTCCTAGATTCAGCACAAAACAAGTCAGAAAAAAGATTTTAAAATAATTATGCACATTTTGTTGTGTTTTTTCATTAAAAATTTACATTTCACACTATTGGTGTCACAATAGCTTAATTAAAGGCCATCAATATTAGATAGTCAGCAAGAAATCAAATGGGGAACTCAGAAGGAACTTCCTTACCCAAAGAAGTATCAAACCTTAGAAATGTTACAGGACAGAAAGAGACCATTCAGCCCATTGTGTCTGCACTAGCCAGCCAAAAAAGATAAAATAAAAAGACTAGCTGCCTATTCTAATCCCACCTTCCTGCACCCCACCAGTAGTCTTGCAGGTTACTGCACTTCAGGTGCAGATCCAGGTACCTTTAAATGAGTGGAGGTTTCTGCCTCCACCACCAAACCAGGCAGCCAATTCCAGACACCCAACACATGAAGATGATTTTCCTTTTTTAAAAACGTGTTTCTATTGATTTTCAGTTTTATGGTACATAATTCCGTCATCACGGACAAAATCAAAGTTTGCATATTTACATAGTTACTTCCACATTATATGGATGTGAGGTTGGAGACAGGCAATACCCAACGTCCCATATGGAGGTTGGACACCACCCTACTGGCCGACAAGGCCTTCAGCGAGAGGGTATCACAGGCCACAGCGGAGTACACGACAAACAACCAAAACCGGGAGGTCTCACCCTCCATGAAAAAATGAAAAATGAAAATCGCTTATTGTCACGTGTAGGCTTCAATGAAGTTACTGTGAAAAGCCCCTAGTCGCCACATTCCGGCGCCTGTCCGGGGAGGCTGGTACCCATGTTCTGGGAGGCGCTAAAGGCCATGATTAGAGGGGAAATTATTGCCTTTAAAGTGCAAAAGGCTAAAGAGGAGAGAGCGGCTAGGCAGCAGCTGGTCGACTCCATAAACACACCGAGGCCCTGACTGTAGAGCTCTTGGCAGAGAGGAAAAAGCTACAAAGGAACTTTGACCTGCCCTCCCCGAGGAAAGCAGTGCACCAACTCCGCCAGGCACGGGGACCCTATACGAACATGGGAACAAAGCCAGCCGCCTGTTGGTGCATCAACTGAGATGGCAGGCAGCCACCAGAGAGATTGCACAAATTAGGGTTGAGGCCCGCTAGAAACGGGCCCAGACAAGGTTAACAAGACCTTCGAGGACTTTCACCAGGGGACTCGGGGATGAAACGGTTACTCGATGGACTGGACATGCCAATCATGGGGGAGGACAGTAAACGGTGTCTGGGAGCTTCGCTAGAACTGGGAGAGATCATGGAGAGTATTAGCTCCATGCAGGCGGGAAGGTGCCGGGACTAGACGGGTTCCCGGCGGACTTCTATAAATCATTCGCGACTACACTGGCCCCGCACCTGCGGGAGATGTTCACAGACTGCCACCTACGCTAGCACAGGCCTCAATCTCGCTAATACCCAAGAAAGACAAAGACCC
Organism: Scyliorhinus canicula; assembly: GCF_902713615.1. Taxonomy (NCBI): domain Eukaryota; kingdom Metazoa; phylum Chordata; class Chondrichthyes; order Carcharhiniformes; family Scyliorhinidae; genus Scyliorhinus; species Scyliorhinus canicula. Next base: position 166,880,280 of record NC_052148.1, read on the forward strand.
GACTGAATGTGGTTCATACAGACCCATCTCGCTACTGAACATAGACGCCAAAATATTGGCCAAGATCCTAGCCAAAAGGCTAGAAGACTGTGTACCAGAGTGGTCGCAAATGATCAAACGGGCTTTGTCAAAGGTAGACAGCTAACATCGAACATCAGGCGCCTGCTGAAAATGATCATGACCCCACCCGGGGACAGACCACCTGAGGTGATCATCTCCCTGGACGCAAGAAAGGCCTTTGACAGATTCGAGTGGAAGTACCTGATAGATGTGCTGGAGCGGTTCGGGATCGGATGCACCTCATGAGTGAAACTCCTGTAAAATGCTCCCATGGAAAGCATGCGACAAACAACGGCAGCTCCCAGTACTTCCAGCTGCACAGGTGCACCAGGCAGGGATGCCCGCTGTCACTGTTGCTGTTCGCCCTAGCGATCGAACCATTAGCGATCGCTCTCAGAACACGAAGGAACTGGAGGAGGATCCAAAGAGGAGGCAGAGAGCATAGAGTCTCACTCTACACGGATGACCTGCTTCTCTACATCTCAGACCCACAAAGCAGCATGAAAGGAATCATCACGCTTCTGATAGAGTTTGGTGCCTTCTCGGGCTACAAACTCAACGTGAGCAAAAGCGAGATCTTCCCGGTGAACCCGCAAGGGGGAGGGACAGCACCAATGGGATTGCCGTTTAAACAGGCCCAGCACAAATTCCGCTACCTGGGGATCCGAATCGCTCATGACTGGACAGGGATCCATAAATGGAACCTGACGAGTCTGACAGAGGAAGTCAAAAAGGACCTGCAGAGGTGGAACGCACTCCCACTCTCCCTGGCAGGGAGAGTACAGATGATCAAAATGAATGTACTGCCCAGATATCTCTTCCTACTAAGATCTATATCCCCAAGGCCTTTTCAATGCACTGGACAAATTAATCATGTCGTTTGTATGGGGGGGGGAAGAATGTTAGGATCACAAAAAAGGTCCTGCAGAAAACAAAATCCAGGGGAGGGCTAGCCCTCCCAAACCTACTGGGCAGCAACAGCGGAGAGAGTGATGGGGTGGATAAAGGAGCCAGAGGCCGAGTGGGTGCGTGTGGAGGAGGCCTCCTGCAGGGGGATCTCTCTTCAGGCCCTCATCACGGCGGCACTCCCATCACCGCCCAAGAAACACTCCAGCAGCCCAGTGGTGATAGCCACCCTCCAGACGTGGAACCAACAACGACAGCAATTCGGACTGACCGAAATGTCCAACAAAGTCCCCATCTGCAATAACCACAGATTCACACCAGCACTTCACCTTCAAAAGGTGGAGACAGGACGGGGAGACATTGACAGTCATGGATCTATACACCACGGCAGGGTCACAACACTTGAAGAACTGATGCAGAGAGTCCAACTAGCTAAAGGCAATAAACTCCGATACCTGCATCTTAAAAACTTCCGACAGAAGGAGACAAGGACATACCTGCGACCACCAAGACAGACACTATTAGAAGAGCTACTGGACACAGACATCCTAGGCAGAGGGAACTGTAGTGACATGTACAAACGACTGCGAGAGAGGGCCGACACCGAACTGGACATGACAAGGAGGAAATGGGAGAAAGACTTGGGGTTCGAGATAGGGTGGGGATTCTGAAACGAAGCACTGCACAGGATCAACTCTCCCTCCACATGTGCGAGGCTCAACCTAACGCAGCTAAAAGTGGTACATAGAGCCCACTTGACCAGAACCCAAGTGAGCAGGTTCTTCCCAGAGCTGGAGGATAGATGTGAATGGTGCCAAGGAGGCCCGGCCAACCACGCTCACATGTTCTGGTCTTGCCCCAGACTTGCTGGGTACTGGACAGCCTTCTTCGAGGCAATGTCCAAAGTGGTGGGGATGAGGGTGGAGCCACGCCCGAAAGTGGTGGTCTTCGGGGTATCAGACCAGCCAGATCTCTTAATGGGGAGGAGGGGGACGCCCTTGCCTTTGCCTTCTTGATCGCCGACTGTAGAATTCTGCTCAGTTGGCGTTCAGCAGCACCACCTGAAGTTGCAGACTGGCTGTCAGACGTATCAGTATTTCTCCAAATGGAGAAAATCAAATTCACCATCCGTGGGTTGGAAGAGGGCTTCCACAAAACATAGGAGCCATTCACCCAACTGTTCTGAGACCTGTTTGTGTCCAACACATAAATCAATAAATAGCCAGTAGCCAGGGGGAAATAGCCAGGACAAGATAGAAAGAGGAAAGCGAGGGAGGACTGTGGAGTGGGGAGGTGGGTTGGGGGGGAGCATGATGAGGGGGACGCAAGGTGAGGTCGTAAAACCCATGTGGAAAAAATGGAGAGCATCAGTGAAAAAGGGGGGAAGGGATAGGCGGGTCAAGGAGAGAGGAGCTGGAGGAAGGGGGGATAGGGAGGAGTGTATGCTGAGCCAGACGGCGACAGACTGTCAATAGAGAAACCTAAGAAGGAAACTTTGTAACTGTATAATAAATGAAAACAAACGGCAATGCATATAATTTTGAAGATGCCAATAAAAATATTTTTTTTAAAAAGTGAGGCAATGTTAAACGAGGGCTAATTATTTTTAAAATAACTGCATATTTCATCAGTGGCTGCAAATCACTAATGGGCTAGGTACATGCTGGGTGTGGAGCTAACTTGATATGCTTCTGTTACCTGCACAGTATCAGTTCAAACGTTCATCACTTTTAAATGAATTCTCTACAATAAGATGCCACAAAGCTAGGATTCACCAGCAACGGTATCAAAATTATGAATAAAAGTCAAGTCAGAATACAATAAATAAACAGGGGACCACAATTTCAGAATAAACTATAAGAATACTGGCAGCCCTCTTAGACGTTCTTACCGGTTATATGCTTGTTCACCAATTGGGCAACTTGCCTTACTTGAGGTACAAATACCATTTCAAGTCTATGTTTAGGCATAAATATTAAACTTTCATGAAATGAAAATAAAAAGTTTCTCACCCTTTTGGGAAAACAAGCCGACAGATTACTTTGTCCTCAACTGCAATTATGTACCTGTGTAAAATAAAACAATTATTTAGCAGGCATCTGGAAAGAAAATCCAAAATAACATTTCAAAACACAAAGATAATAGCTACCCAAGAAATAACTTACTGTTTTAGGAACTGGGTTGTGCAACATGTTAAAGATTAGCCTTCGTATTTGGGCTGCAGCTTTGAAGCCAGCTCAGATTGATGGGATGGACATCTCCTCCCTGACCACGACAAGAGTTCTTTATGAACTACGTTTGTGTAGTCTCAGTTTAACTCACTGAGGCCATCAACACAAAACTTCCCTTAAGTAAATGCCATTGCAATCCCCATGGCGAAAATAGCATGTGAAAGAACCAAATTTCCAAAACGACTCCAAAAGGAAGAGACTGATAGTCAGGATTTCACTTTTACTGTAACAATCGAATCAGAACCAACATAATTTTTTAAAAAAATTTAGTGGATTCTCCGACCCCACGTTGGGTCAGAGAATCGCTGGCGGGCCGCGCGAATCGCGCCACACTGCCCCAACGGCGGCACGCGATACTCCACAGACCAGCGTAGTTGACGCACCGCCGGTCACGGGCCGCTCTACATGGCCGGCCCGCCGATTCAAGAAAAGAGCTGAGTCCCACTGCCGTCGTTCTAACCTGCTCTGGGCCGGCGGGACGTCGGCGTGTAAGGGTCGGGTGGCGGCCTTTGGGGGGAAAAGGGGGATCCGACCTCGGGGGGGGGGGGGGCGCTTCCGATGCGGCCTGACCTGCGATCGGTGCCCACCGATCGGCGGGCCAGCCCCTGTGGCTGGGGCCCTCCTTTCATACGCGCTGGCCCCTGTAGTCCTGCGCCTTGTTGCGTCGGGGCCGGCACGTTGAAGGAGGCCACTGCACATGCGTGCGTTGGCGCCGGTGCCACTGCGCATGTCCTCGTTGGCACTGGCGCAACTGCGCATGTGCAGATGCCGTGGCACAGTTCGCGCTGGGATCTGCAGCTGGAGCGGCGCGAACCGCTCCAATGCCGTGCTGGCCCCTGTAGGGGCCAGAATTAGTCATGGGAGCGGCCCGTTTACGACGATGTGGACACTGCGCTCCAGAGTGTGACCCAGACAAGCAGACTATGGCTGGGAACATTGGCGGCATTGCCCAGGCACTGTGTCACAGACACAGAGGGAGGTGACCCAGTCCTAGAGGGAGATGCTGCAGTCACTGGCTGATATGACACAAACCCAGAAGGTGGTGGCACAGTCAATGGGTGATGTGGCGCAGTCCGAGACAGAAATGGTCCACTCCCTGTGCTCCATGACCACGAGCATGCGGACCCTGGTCAAACGGCAGTGGGCCTCCAGGACTGGCAGCGCCAGGTGGTGGAGGAGTCTCAGGGGATTGCTCCGCTCGCACCCCCATCCCATGAAGTAGCCCGGGGACCATCGGGCACTCCGGGGGTGGAAGAGGTGATGGGCTCCACCCGGTGACTCCAACAGGGGAGGTGCCGGAACACCGCAGCATCTCAGACTCCCCCCACCTGTCCCTGCTGCATATGGTGGACAGCGGGCAGAACAGAGCTGCACCATGCCACCTGGACACCCAAGCAGCAGCCAAGCTCATCCAGGCCCGGTCACCCAAGAAGACATCCGCTATCGGGGACCCAGGTGCAAGGCAGGAATCACAGCAGGTTGCCTCCACTCCTGCTGTACCCTCTGGGGAACCACCTAGACCAAGCATTAGGGCTCATAAGGCCAGAAAGTTAGAAACCAGTTACCATTTAAATAGGCACCGGTGTAGGGCAAAGTTTAGTTTTAGGCATCCCCCCACCCCAACCCCTGACCGCCCCCACCACCGTCACCCCGGGATTCGATGGGACCATGTGATGGAATGGCCAGCTCGCTTGCAGGGATCACCCAGGTGGACGGTGGAATGTGCTACCGTGGTCAGGAGTAAGACATTTTCAGACGATGTGGAGCACCAGAGCTCATCGCAGAGCGGACTGTCATCATCCTCCATCCCTTGGACCAGACCCGGTGTTACTGCCAACCCAGGGGCCCCACCCCGTTGTGCGTCAAGTATGTATCACGGAGAGAGTTGCAGGCAGGGGGTGGCCGGGGAGAGAGAGGGGGTGTGGGGTTGGGATGCGGTGTCCGTGCCCCTGGCCAGTCACCCCCCCCCCCCCCCCCCCCCCCCCCACCATAATTGGTGAACCTGAAGGTGATCAGAGCATTCCCTTGCACATTGGACCTGGCGCACACATCGTGCGGCCTCCTGTGCCTGCCCGGGCCCAATGTCCTGCCCATCCTCCCTCTCCCCCCATCCGCCTCGATGGCCTGGCGTTCCTCCTCCTCCAGCACATCGCTCCTCTGCTGTGTGATGCTGTCGAGGATGCAGCAGGCCACCACGATTCGGGCAACCCTCTCATCATCATACTGGAGGGCCCCTCCAGAGCGGTCCAGGCACCTGAGCCACATCTTCAAGAGGCTGAAGCACCAGTCGATCATGCTCCTGGTCGCTGCATGGGCGTCGTTATACCGGGTCTCCATGTCGGTCTGTAGCCTCCGAATTGGTGTCAATCAGCCTCGACCGAAGTGGATAACCCCTGTCTTCCAGAAGCCCCCCCCCCCCCCCCCCCCAGCTGGGGGGCAATGTCTCGAACACGTCAGCAACCGTTGAGTGTTTCAGGATGAAGGCGTTGTGAATGATGCGCAGCTGATGGTCACATATCAGTTGCATATTCATCGAGTGGAACCCCTTTCGGTTTGTGTAGAGCGGCCTGTCATCAGCAGGTGCTCGTAGGGTGACATGCATCCCGTCGATCACCCCCTGGACCCAGGGTATCCTGGAAATGGCGGCGAACCCCGCTGCCCGGACAGCCTGGCGGGGTCGATCCAAATTGAAATGGATGTATTGAGCTACCTGGGCATATAAGGCCCCTGTGACAGCGCAGATGCAACTGTGCACAGAGGTCTGTGAGATCCTGAAGAGGTCCTCACTCAGCGCCTGGAAGAATCTGTGGCGTAAAAGCTCAGGGAAGGGGTGGCATGTTGCGCAGTGGATAGCACTGGGACTGCAGCGCTGAGGACCCGGGTTCGCATCCCGGCCCTGGGTCACTGTCCGTGTAGAGTTTGCACATTCTCACCATGTCTGCGGTGAGCAGGTGTCCTCCCCCATACCCCCATGGTGCTAGGTGTGCCATGATCTGGCAGATATATCGCACTGTCTCCTTGTTCAGCCTGAGTTTTTGGCAGCATGCCCAGTCTGGCTGATCCTCGAATGATAGTTGGTGCCAGTACATACAAGGCCTCCTGCGGCGCTATCTTAGCACCTCCTCCTCCTTGGCCTCTTCGGTGGCTGTCATCTGTCCCTCTATGGCATGCTCCTCTGCTGTAGCTTCCTCTTCCACGAGCAGCTCCAGCTCGTACAGCCACAGGGCATCCCCCAGGGCTGCGGCGACGAGCAGGAAGGCCACCATTGCTGTTGAATTCCAATGTCCATTGTCTGCAGGGGGTGAAAGGCCAACATGTTAGCATGGGTGCGTACCCCCGTGCCCAACCAGGTCCAACGGGCTACATGGTGGCCCAGGTTGGCACTCCGGGCTCTGCCCCTGCATGTACCCCCGATCCCCTGGCCCTGTCAGTTGCCGGCACTGCGGGGCAGGGACCACTGGCCCTGGTGCCTCTCCCTGATACCAGGAGTACCGTTGGCTGGCACAGCCCTCACCAGGGGTATGCACAATGGCTCCCAAAGGGGCTGCTTTGGGCTTTGCCCTGGGTGGGCCACTGGCGGGTGGCAGTCGGGTGGGGGTGGCAGAGGGTGAGGTACGGGTTGGGGCACCCATACCGCCCGTATCACTCTGCAGACCAGGGGCCAAGGTGGGTGGTCAGTGGGGTGTGCAGCAAGATGGCTGCCTTGCAGGCTGCAGTAATGGCGGTCCATGACTGGGCACCGCCCCAGCTCCGTGGGGGGTCACCTGGCCACTCGGCCTGTTCCCCTCATCACCCCCCTCCTCCCTGGTGCTTGCAGGGCCCTCCCTGTCACCCCAACCACCCCAACCAGCCGGGCTAGTGTCCGGCCCAGCAACTTGCAGTCGCTCCTTTCTGTGTCCTACCTCCTACAGAGAGAAAGATGTTTTTGTGTTAACTCCAAACAGAATGCTGATTAGAAAAGTTTCCGTTAAAGTTTGAAATTATTCTTCCTCATCCAGTGCAGTTGTGTGTATGCACAATGCAAATTCGGAAGTTGCATTTAAAACTTTGCGATGCATTTGCTTTCTAGTGGAGGTAGGATATGTTATAAAGGAAGTAAACAAAATTTACACCAAGAATTTTTTCTATAATTAATCCAGTCCCTTCATTTAATAAGATGGAAAAGGGGGCAGGCTAGGCTGCTTTATGTGCTAAGATCAAATTGTTCAAGCGCCTCTCTCCCACTGCTGTTCCTTCAGCGAAGTGCTGCACACTGGTGGGCTCTGACTTTGGGTGAGAGATCTAGCTGCTTTGTGTCCTTGCATGATAAACCTTTTGCACGTAGATTGAAATGGTCCTCTTGTTTATATAAATTGCAATGTTCATATAAAAATTGCCAAATGTTGGTAAATGTTGAAAAAGAACTCCATTAACTACTCTCTCTTCCTCTGGATCAGTGCATGGCTTGTAACTACAGCCAATAGTATCTGTTCCAGTGTCAACTGCCATGTGCTGTGTTTCAAGGGGAATCTGGTATTTTATGAATTTATTTGTATATAAGTATTCGTTAGTCATGTAAGGAATGCTCTTTCCCTTTGCTTGTGCATAATCTGATTGCAGTCATACATCTTCTCCTTACTACATGGGAATGTTTTTAGTTTGTGTAGAGGGTAAAACAGTTCATGTTGAATGTTGAGTTTTCTTCGCTGCATGTTGCATCATAAGCTGTGGTATTATTGGAATCTTCATATTGCAAATACATTGAAAATATTTGAAACTTAAAAAAGAACAGATTCCCTGTTTGAATATATGGGACCCGTAGAGATTTAAAGACCAAAGAGTTGCAGAAGATGCCTCACCACTGGGAAGTTTATTTGATGGTACTCAGGAGATTGAGTGAAGGGACTTTTAAATGGGCACTGGAAGACTTGCCCTGGTGCGACATGGAGAAGGGATCCTGTTGCAAAGTAAGGAAGAGTTTGTGACTTTATCCACTGATATACCTTCAATTCACAGTGAGGCAGAGAGAGCGAGTCATAGCCAGAGTCAGTAGTACAGATGAATGCCATCCACAAGAGGCCGGCCTATATATGGCCCCGGTGTGGGCAGAGCCAGAGGCGGAGCCATACCGGGGTTCCAGAGCAGTACCTGGAAGTAGTTCATATCACCACTTCCAGGTCACTGGTTACAGGTTATGGTATCAGGCAAGCATTATGGTGATTACATTCACCACATTCATTCCCTGTTATACAAAATCAAGTCCAGTGGGGGTGACATAGGGTCATTACATATTCAGTCTATCTGGAGACCAGATCATTCTCTTCGGCCTCCGCAGCTCTGGCGGTGCGGCGGGCACAGTTGTCGCATGTGGTGACTCCAGAGGCGTTGTGTCCGGAGCTTGAGCCTCAGTCCGAGGTGTCGGAGACGGTTGGGTGTAGGGGTAGGGTGGGGGGGGGGGGGGGGGTGATGGCTGGCGGCAGTGTCGGCACAGGACAATACAGGAAACCCAGGCGGGCGTATGGGGTGCTGTGAGTGGTGGTGGGCAGCGGGGAGGGGGGTGGGATGTAGGCGGGGGGGGGGGGGGGCGCATTGACGGGAGATCCAGCTGCCGCCAGGTCCCGTAGGGAGACCATATCTTGCCGTCCATCCTGGTGCGCGATGTAAGCGTACTGGGGGTTAGCATGGCGCAGCTAGACCCTCTGTGGTGAGATAACCACTGTAGTTATGTGTACTGCAGTAGGGGGATGTATGCCTGTACCTGTAATACAGGTTCCTCCGGTAAGCTCCTGCCGGCTAGCTCCGCCCACAGGGAGCTTATGTATAAATGTATGAGAGCTGCTCAGACTCTCAGTCTACAGTTGCGGATGGAGGGACAACATCGTACAACAATAAAGCCTCTATTGTACTAGTCTCTCGGCTTTGAGTATAATTGTTAGCGCTACAATTTATTGTTGTACGATTTCCCGTTCACCATGGACATCAGAATCAAGCCTGACCGTCTGCAGCTGGATCCGCATTCGCCTCACGCCAGAAAAGACTTTGATCACTGGCTCGCAGTCTTCGAGGCCTACATCTCTTCAGCAGACCCTCCCCCGACGGAGGCTCAGAAAAAGCAATTCCTGTACTCGAGACTTAGCTCCAGCGTCTTTCCGCTCATTCGAGATGCGACCGACTACACCGCAGCTATGGAACTGCTCAAGGAGAACTATGCACCATCGGCGAACACCCTGTTTGCGAGGCATCAACTTTCTACTCGCGTCCAGCAGCCGGGTGAGTCGATTGAGGACTTCTGGAGGGCCCTTATACCTCTGGTACGAGACTGCGACTGCCGGGCCCTCACAGCTACGGAACATTCTGATTTACTCATGCGCGATGCCTTCGTTACAGGCATTGCTTCGGACCCCATCCGGCAACGACTGCTGGAAGGGGTCGCCCCCGACCTCGCGGCCGCAAAGGCCCTGGCGCTCTCCATGACGGCCGCCTCCCGTAGTGCGCAAACTTACTCCGCTAGCCACTCGGCCCACCCGTCCTACCCCTCGTGGACCCCGCAAACGGCCCCCCAGGCCCATCCGTCCTACCCCTCGTGGAACCCGCAAACGGCCCCCCAGCAGCCGCCCCCGCGCACTATGCCTGCGCTGCCCGCCGCACCGCACCCCCTGGGGGTCCCCACTGTTACTTCTGCGGCCAGCAGAAGCACCCCCGCCAGCGCTGCCCGGCCCGCACAGCGACCTGCAAAGCTTGTGGCAAGAAAGGCCACTTTGCAGCGCTGTGTCAGTCCCAGACGGTCGCCGCTATCGCGCCGCCGGTCCCCAAGCCTCAGCCGCTCCCTCAATGGGCCCCGCCGTCCGCTTCCCCCGACCCCACGGGCGATCAGTGGGCGCCGCCATCTTTTGCCGCCCCCGCCACGTGCGCCCCATGGGCGCCGCCATCTTCATCCACCACAGCCATGTGCGTTCCATGGGCGCCGCCATTTTGTTCCGACCCCATAACGTGCGCTCCATGGACGCCGCCATTTTACCCACAGGTACTGCGGATGCCGCCATCTCGTCTCCAGGGGCCGCCATCACGGGACACTGGTCGCTACCGCTCCTCGTCGGACTCATCTGACTCAACCGCCGACCAACCACTGCTCGCCTCCGTTACGCTCGAACAGTCCTGTCCTCGCAACCTGGCACCATCTTCCACATCGGTGCTGGTCAACGGCCATGTGACCTCCTGCCTCATCGACTCCGGGAGCACCGAGAGCTTCGTCCACCCAGACACGGTAAGGCGCTATTCCCTTGCGATCCATCCCGCCGACCGGCAGATCTCCCTTGCCTCCGGTTCCCACTCTGTCCCGATCCGGGGTTTCTGCCTGGTTAAACTTACTGTACAGGGCGTGGAATTCGACCGTTTCCGTCTGTACATTCTCCCCGACCTCTGCACTTCGCTCTTACTAGGCCTGGATTTCCAGTGCAATCTCCAGAGCCTCATCCTCAAATTCGGTGGACCCCTACCTCCCCTCACCGTTTGCGGCCTCGTGACCCTCAAGGTCGAGCCTCCCTCCCTCTTTGCCAATCTGACTGTGGATTGCAAGCCCATCGCCACCAGGAGCAGACGGTACAGCACCCAGGACAAGGCCTTCATCAGGTCCGAAGTCCAGCGGCTGCTTCGGGAGGGTATCATCGAGGCCAGCAACAGCCCTTGGAGAGCCCAGGTGGTAGTGGTTAAGACCGGGGAGAAGCACAGGATGGTCGTGGACTACAGCCAGACCATCAACCGGTACACGCAGCTCGACGCGTACCCCCTCCCCCGCATTTCTGATATGGTCAATCAGATTGCACAGTACTGGGTCTTCTCTACTATTGACCTGAAATCCGCCTACCACCAGCTCCCCATCCGTAAATCGGACCGTCCCTACACTGCCTTCGAAACAGACGGTCGTCTGTACCAATTTCTGAGGGTTCCCTTCGGCGTCACGAATGGGGTCTCGGTCTTTCAGCGAGAAATGGACCGAATGGTTGACCAGTACGGACTGCAGGCCACCTTCCCGTACCTCGACAATGTCACCATCTGCGGCCATGACCAGCAGGACCATGATGCCAACCTTTATAAATTCCTCCACACCGCATCTCTCCTTAATCTCACGTACAACAAGGAGAAATGCGCATTCCGCACAGACCGCTTAGCCATCCTTGGCTACGTAGTCCAAAACGGACTACTGGGGCCCGATCCCGACCGCATGCGCCCCCTCATGGAGCTCCCCCTCCCCCACTGCCCCAAGGCCCTCAAACGCTGCCTTGGGTTTTTCTCTTATTACGCTCAGTGGGTCCCGCAATACGCAGACAAGGCCCGGCCACTTATCCAGTCCACACATTTTCCCCTCTCGGCCGAGGCACAACAGGCCTTCGCCCGCATTCGACCTGACATAGCCAGGGCGGGGATGCACGCCGTAGACGAGACTCTGCCTTTCCAAGTAGAGAGCGACGCTTCAGATGTCGCCCTTGCCGCCACGCTGAATCAGGCCGGCAGACCCGTGGCATTCTTTTCACGCACCCTCCACGCCTCTGAAATTCGGCATTCCTCTGTCGAAAAGGAAGCCCAGGCAATCGTTGAAGCGGTGCGGCACTGGAGGCATTACCTGGCCGGCAGGAGATTCACTCTCCTCACTGACCAACGGTCGGTAGCCTTCATGTTCAACAACACGCAGCGGGGCAAGATCAAGAATGACAAAATCTTGCGGTGGAGAATCGAGCTCTCCACCTTTAACTACGAGATCTTGTATCGCCCCGGCAAGCTCAACGAGCCCCCAGACGCCCTCTCCCGAGGTACATGTGCCAGTGCACAAGTGAACCAGCTCCGTGCCTTGCACGACAGCCTTTGCCATCCGGGGGTCACTCGCTTGTACCATCTGATCAAAGCCCGCAATCTGCCCTACTCCGTCGAGGAAGTACGGACAGTCACCAGAGACTGCCAGATCTGTGCGGAGTGCAAGCCGCACTTCTACCGGCCAGATCGCGCGCGCCTGGTGAAAGCATCCCGCCCCTTTGAACGCCTCAGCGTGGACTTCAAAGGGCCCCTTCCCTCCACCGACCGCAACACCTACATCCTTAGTGTGGTCGATGAATTTTCTAGGTTCCCCTTTGCCATCCCATGCCCAGATATGACGTCTGCCACCGTCATCAAGGCCCTGGATTCCATTTTCGCCCTGTTCGGTTTCCCCGACTATATCCACAGTGACAGGGGATCCTCATTCATGAGCGATGAGCTGCGTCAATTCCTGCTCAGCAGGGGTATCGCCTCCAGCAGAACGACCAGCTACAACCCCCGGGGTAACGGGCAGGTAGAGAGGGAGAACGGGACGGTATGGAGGGCCGTCCAGCTGGCCCTACGGTCCAGGAACCTCCCAGCCGCTCGCTGGCAGCAGGTCCTCCCTGACGCGCTCCATTCCATTCGGTCGCTACTGTGCACCGCAACTAACAGTACACCCCATGAACGTGTTTTTGCCTTCCCTAGGAAGTCCACATCCGGAGTGTCGCTCCCGACTTGGCTCACGACTCCGGGCCCAGTCCTTCTCCGTAGGCATGTACGGCACCACAAGGCGGAACCCCTGGTGGACAAAGTACGCCTTCTCCACGCCAACCCTCAGTATGCCTACGTGGAGTTCCCCGACGGCCGCCAGGACACAGTCTCGCTCCGGGACCTGGCTCCCTCAGGTGCCGATCCCATGCCCACACCCCTTCCCGCGCCAACCCCAGCGCCCCCCTATTCGTCTCCATCAGGTCCATCCCTCATCCCCCTGCCCACCCTGGAGGACACGGAAGATTTCGGCTTGCTCTCGGAGTCATCCCGCCAGCAGCCAGCACCAACACCGCCAACACCTGCACCATCGTTGCCATCACCGCCTGTGCCGACATCACCACCACAGCTTCGCCGATCACAGCGGAACGTTCGACCACCGATTCGGCTCAACCTGTAACCTGCTAACCGGATGGACTCTTGATTTTCCTTTTTGGACCCTCTTGTAAATAGCATCCTTTGTATTAGAGTTACATGTCACCCCCGCCGGACTCATTTTTACAGGGGGTGAATGTGGTGAGATAACCACTGTAGTTATGTGTACTGCAGTAGGGGGATGTATGCCTGTACCTGTAATACAGGTTCCTCCGGTAAGCCCCTGCCAGCTAGCTCCGCCCACAGGGAGCTTATGTATAAATGTATGAGAGCTGCTCAGACCCTCAGTCTACAGTTGCGGATGGAGGGACAACATCGTACAACAATAAAGCCTCTATTGTACTAGTCTCTCGGCTTTGAGTATAATTGTTAGCGCTACACCCTCTCAACCAAGGGGTCGGTCTTATGGCTCCTCATGTGCCTCCGGAGAAGGACTGGTCCCAGAGTTTTCAGCCAAGATGGAAGCGAGACCCCGGAGATGGACTTCCTGGGGAAGATAAACAAACGATCGTGAGGGGTCGCGTTCGTGGCCGTGCAGAGGAGCGATCTGATGGAATGGAGGGCATCAGGGAGGACCTCCTGCCAGCGGGGGATTGGGAGACTTCTAGACCTAAGGGCTAGAAGAACGGCCTTCCATACCGTTGCGTTCTCCTTCTCCACCTGCCCGTTTCCCTGCGGGTTATAGCTCGTAGTCCTGCTGGAGGTGATGCCTTTGTTGAGCAGGTACTGACGCAGCTCATCGCTCATGAACGATGTGCCCCGGTCACTGTGGACGTAGGCAGGGAAACCGAACAGCGTGAAGATGCTGTGCAGTGCCTTTATTACGGTGGCTGAGGTCATGTCAGGGCAGGGGACAGCGAAGGGGAAGCGGGAGTACTCATCGGCGATGTTGAGAAAGTATATATTCTGGTTGGTGGAGGGGAGGGGCCCTTTGAAGTCAATACTGAGGCGCTCAAAGGGCCGGAGGCCTTTACCAGGTGGGCCTTGTCTGGCCGGTAGAAGTGCGGTTTGCACTCCACGCAGACTTGGCAGTCCCTGGTCATGACCTTGACCTCCTCGGAGAAGGGCAGATTGTGGGCCTTAATGAAGTGGGTAAGCCGGGTGACCCCAGGGTGGCAGAGGTCATTGTGGATAGCCCGAAGTCGGTCATCTTGCGCGCTGGCACATGTGCCGTGGGACAGGGCATCTGGGGGCTCGTTGAGCTTCCAGGACGATACTTGATATCGTAATTGTAGGTGGAGAGTTCGATCCTCCACCTCAAGAGTTTACCATTTTTTATTTTGCCCCGTTGTGCGTTGTCGAACATGAAGGCGACCGATCGTTGGCCGGTGAAGAGGGTGAACCTCCTACTGGCTAGGTAGTGCCTCCAGTGCCGCACGGCTTCCACTATGGCTTGTGCTTCCTTCTCGACCGAGGGGTGTCGAATTTCGGAAGCGTGGAGGGTGCTCGAGAAAAATGCTACTGGCCTGTCCGCCTGGTTGAGTGTGGTGGCCAGTGCGAAGTCTGACGCGTCGCTCTCTACCTGAAAAGGGATGGACTCATCCACCGCATGCATTGCGGCCTTAGTGATATGGGCCTTGAGGCGCCTTCAGCCGTCAGGGGAAAAGTGGTTGTTTGAATAAGTGGGCGGGCTTTATCCGCATAATTGGGGACCCACTGGGCGTAGTAGGAGAACAGCCCCAGGCATCGTTTTAGGGCCTTGAGGCAGTGGGGAGGGGGGAATTCTGTGAGGGGGCGCATACGGTCGGGTCGGGCCCTAGGACTCCGTTCTCTACGACATAGCCAAGAATGGCTCATCAGGTAGTACGGAAGACGCATTTTCCTTTGTTGTATGTGAGATTGAGGGATTGGGCGGCCTGGAGGAACCTCTGGAGGTTCGCATCATGGTCCTGCTGGTCATGTCCAGATAGTGGCATTGTCCAAGTACAGGTTTGTAGCCCGCAACCCGTACTGGTGCACCATTCGGTACATCGTTCTCTGAAAGACCGAGACCCCGTTAGTGACGCCAAAGAGGACTCTGAAGAATTGGAAGAGCTGGCCGGCTGCCTCGAAAGCAGTGTACTGGCGCTCTTCTGGGCAGATTGGGAGCTGGTGGTAGGCCGACTTCGAATCGACCGTGAAGAACACACGGTACTGCGTGATCTGGTTGACCATCTCCGCTATGCGGGGGAGGTGGTACGCATCGAGTTGCGTGAATTGGGTAATTGTCTGGCTGTAGTCCACAACCATCTGATTCTTTTCCCCGGTCTGGATGACCCCACTTGCGCTCTCCAGGGGCTGTTGCTGGCCTCGATGATCCCTTCACTCAACAGTCACTGGACCTCCGACTTGATAAACGTCATGTCTAGTGAACTGTACCATCTGCTCCTCGTGGCGATGGGCTTTCAGTTAGGAGTGAGGTTCGCAAAGAGTGAAGGGGGGGGCGACCTTGAGGGTCGCGAGGCTGCACACCGTGAGGTGGGGGGCAAGGGTCGCCGAACTTTAGGGTCAGGCTTCGCTGCTTACATTGAAAGGCCAATCCAAGCAGTAGAGGCGCGCAGAGGTGGGGGAGGACGTTGAGCTTAAAACTCTGCGCCCTGCATCGCGAGATTGGCGATACAGTACCCCCGGATCTGAACAGAATGGGACCTGGAGGCAAGGGAGATTGTTTGGGAGGCTGGGTAGGTGTGGAGGGAGCAGCGCCTTCCCGTGTCGGAGTGGACAAAGCTCTCTGTGCTCCCGGAGTCGAAACGGCAGGAGGTCTCATGCCCGAAATACATATCTACTGAGAGTGCGATAAAAGTACAAATGCGGCGTACGGTTTTCAGTTATGTTTATAGTTAATGGGGGAAGTACCTTTTCTATATTTAGTGCATTAGGAGCCTAACGTTTAATCAATGTTGATCTTTGTTTGTTACAGTAAAAGTCTTAAAATGTGAAATCTTATTATGCGATTACTTCGATTCATTGCTAAGAAATTCAAATCCTCCTTGACAGGGACCGGAGGCTGTCTGGCAAGCCAGCCAGTATGCCCAGAATCTCAGTGTGCAGGCCCATCAGCATTGATCTGTATGCCAGCCCATCAGTTTTCTGCAGTAAAGCCTGTCTGTAATTTTGCAATCCTGAGAGGTGACAAATTACCTAATCTTAATCCCTGGCCTGACTGCAGCCTATTCATACCCAGGGGATTCACCATTTGTTGATTCCATCCCCAGAGAAGCCTCTAAGATGTGTGCAGGGTCAGTATCTGAGCTGGTGGCTGCAAGTGCCAGATCAAGAGACAGGATGTCTTCATCGGTGCTGTGCTGTTGTTTTCTCTCTGCCCATGGGCTGCCGTGACAATGTAGGCGCAGTTCTTGGGGGCCTGAAAGCAGAAAATCAGAAGCAGGTTGGTGTGAGGGAAACAGGGATAAGGTGGGGGACGAGAGGTTCATGGTCAGGCCATGAGATAGAGCACAAGATAGGAACCTACAGTTTTTCATCCTCAATGTTCTCAGTGATGCTGGATGATAGAAGCTCTATCGCAGCCAGTCTAATGATGCAGGAGAGCCAACTCCCAGAGCATAAGGAGCCATACTGCTCCACTGTTCCTGATCCAATTCCAGTCTATTGTGTGTCATTTTGTTCTGGAAGAGGAAAAAATGCGACTGATTGTGTTGCATGTTGTGACTGTATAGCTGGAGGAATGTGGAGGCAGTGACAGGTGGGTGAGAGGCCGAGGGCATCAGTAGGTGTGCGAAAGGTGGTGTATCTGAATGTTAGATACGAGTCTAGAATGCCATTTAGTGCTGCGAGGTGACTGATGCAGGTATGGTGTATTGAGCAATGACAGAGGTTGCTGATGTGGTGGGTAGGAAATGCCATCTGAAGATGCGTGCTCCTCCTGGCTGCCTCCACTAGTAATACCTCCAGTGCTACATCTGTCAGCATGAAACCCTCCCTTTGCCCTGGTGTTCAATTTTCCATGTGTTACATTGCAAAAATATTATGCATTATAGCTTCCCTTTCAAAGGGACAGAATGGCTGCACCATGCACCAGTAAGCACAATGCTGCACAGTCCCTGTGGAATACAATGGCAGCCAGCAGAGGAACAGACTCTCGGCCCCAACACCACAATCATAATAATGAAAAGTAGTGGCACCATATTTATTTGCTGCCCACCACAATAGTCCTCAATACCGGGTCCCGGTAAGGCTCCCTACTTAGCCCCCTACTATACTCCCGATACACACGACTGTGTGGCAAAACTTTGTTCCAACTCCATCTACACGTTTGCTGACGACACGACCATAATGGGTCGGATCAAATAACGACGAGTCCGAATACAGGGAGGAGATAGAGAACCTAGCGGAGTGGTGTAACAACAATAATCTATCCCTCAATTGCAGCAAACCTAAGGAGCTGGTCATTGACTTCAGGAAGCAAAGTACTGTACACCCCTGTCAGCATCAACGAGGCTGAGGTGGAGATGGTTGACAGCTTCAAACATCTGTCCTAGTCCACCCACGTCGACGCTGCCACCAAGAAAGCGCCTATACTTCCTCAGGAAACTGAGGAAATTCGGCATGTCCACACTGATTCTTACCAACTTCTACAGATGCACCATAGAAAGCATCCTATCTGGCTGCATCACAGCCTGGTATGGCAATTGCTCGGCCCAAGACCGCAAATAACTTCAGAGAGTCGTGATCATCACACAAACCTGCCTCCCATCCATTGATTCCATCTACACCTCCCGCTGCCTGGGGAAAGCGGGCAGCAGAATCAAAGACCCCTCCCACCTGGCTTACTCACTCTTCCAACTTCTTCCATCAGGCAGGAGATACAGAAGTCTGAGAACACGCACGAACCGACTCAAAAACAGCTTCTTCCCTGCTGTTACCAGATTCCTAAATGACCCACTTATGGACTGATCGGACTATACTCCTGTATGCTTCACCTGATGTCGGTGTCTATGTATTTACATTGTGTACCTTGTGTTGCCCTATTACGTATTTTCTTTTTATTTTATTTTCATGTACTAAATTATCTGTTTGAGCTGCTCGCAGAAAAATACTTTTCACTGTACCTCGGTACACGTGACAATAAACAATCCAATCCAATTCAATGGAACCAACCTGGGTAGATCACAAATCATGATCCCTACTGCGCTGAAAAATCAGGGTAAGCCAATTTTTATCCCGGGCAGCACAGTTGTCAGCACGGCTGCTTCACAGCGCCGGGGACTCGGATTCAAAGAACAAAGAAAATTACAGCAAAGGAACAGGCCCTTCGGCCCTCCCAGCCTGCGCCGATCCAGATCCTTTATCTAAACCTGTCTCCTATTTTCCAAGGTCTACTTCCCTCTGTTGCCGCCCGTTCATATACCTGTCTAGATGTCTCTTAAATGATGCTATTGTGCCCGCCTCTACCACCTCCGCTGGCAAAGCGTTCCAGGCACCCACCACCTTCTGCGTAAAAAACTTTCCACGCACATCTCCCTTAAACTTTCCCCCTCTCACCTTGAAATCGTGACCCCTCGTAACTGACACCCCCACTCTTGGAAAAAGCTTGTTGCTATCCACCCTGTCCATACCTCTCATAATTTTGTATGCCTCAATCAGGTCCCCCCTCAACATCCGTCTTTCCAACGAAAACAATCCTAATCTACTCAACCTTTCTTCATAGCTAGCACCCTCCATACCAGGCAACATCCTGGTGAACCTCCTCTGCACCCTCTCCAAAGCATCCACATCCTTCTGGTAATGTGGCGACCAGAACTGCACGCAGTATTCCAAATGTGGCCTAACCAAAGTCCTATACAACTGTAACATGACCTGCCTACTCTTGTACTCAATACCCCGTCCGATGAAGGCAAGCATGCTGTATGCCTTCTTGACCACTCTATCAACCTGCGTTGCCACCTTCAGGGTACAATGGACCTGAACTCCCAGATCTCTCTGTACATTAATTTTCCCCAGGACCCTTCCATTGACCATATAGTCCGCTCTTGAATTTGATCTTCCAAAATGCATCACCTCGCATTTGCCTGGATTGAACTCCATCTGCCATTTCTCTGCCCAACTCTCCAATCTATCTATATTTTGTTGTATTCTCTGACAGTCCTCCTCGCTATCTGCAACTCCACCAATCTTAGTATCATCTGCAAACTTGCTAATCAGACCACCTATACCTTCCTCCAGGTCATTTATGTAGATCACAAACAACAGTGGTCCGAGCACGGATCCCTGTGGAACACCACTAGTCACCCTTCTCCATTTTGAGACATTCCCTTCCACCACTACTCTCTGTCTCCTGTTGCCCAGCCAGTTCTTTATCCATCTAGCTAGTACACCCTGAACCCCATACGACTTCACTTTTGCCATCAACTTGCCATGGGAAACCTTATCAAACGCCTTACTAAAGTCCATGTATATGACATCTACAGCCCTTCCCTCATCAATTAACTTTGTCACTTCCTCAAAGAATTCTATTAGGTTTGTAAGACATGACCTTCCTTGCACAAAACCATGCTGCCTATCACTGATAAGTCTATTTTCTTCCAGATGTGAATAGATCCTATCCCTCAGTATCTTCTCCAACAGTTTGCCTACCACTGACGTCAAGCTCACAGGTCGATAATTCCCTGGATTATCCCTGCTACCCTTCTTAAACAAAGGGACAACATTAGCAATTCTCCAGTCCTCCGGGACCTCACACGTGCTCAAGGATGCTGCAAAGATATCTGTTAAGGCCCCAGCTATTTCGACCCTCGCTTCCCTCAGTAACCTGATCCCATCCGGTCCTGGGGACTTGTCCACCTTAATGTCTTTTAGAATACCCAAAACTTCCCCTTTCCGTATGACAACTTGACCTAGAGTATTTAAACATCCATCCCTAGCCTCAACATCCGTCTTGTCCCTCTCCTTTGTGAATACCGATGCAAAGTACTCATTAAGAATCTCACCCATTTCCTCCGAGTCCACGCATAAATTCCCTCTCTTGTCTTTTTGAGTGGGCCAATCCTTTCCCTAGTTACCCTCTTGCTCCTTACATACGAATAAAAGGCTTTGGGATTTTCCTTAACCCTGTTAGCCAAAGATATTTCATGACCCCTTTTAGCCCTTTTTATTGCGCGTTTGAGATTCGTCCTACTTTCCCGATATTCCTCCAAAGCTTCATCAGTTTTGAGTCGCCTCGATCTTACATATGCTTCCTTTTTCATTTTAGCTAGTCTCACAATTTCACCCGTCATCCATGGTTCCCTAATCTTGCCATTTCTATCTCTCATTTTCACAGGAACATATCTGTCCTGCACTCTAATCAACCTTTCCTTAAAAGACTCCCACATTTCAAATGTGGATTTACCCTTAAACAGCTGCTCCCAATCCGCATTCCCTAGCTCATGCCGATTTTGTTATACTCTGCCTTTCCCCAATTTACCACTCTTCCTTTCGGACCACTCTTGTCCTTGTCCATGAGTATTCTAAAACTTACGGAATTGTGATCGCTATTCCCAAAGTAATCACCGACTGAAACATCAACCACCTGGCCGGGATCATTCCCCAATACCAGGTCCAGTATGGCCCCTTCCCGAGTTGGACTATTTACATACTGCTCTAAAAAACTCTCCTGGATGCTCCTTACAAACTCTGCTCCATCTATACCTCCAACACTAGACAAATCCCATTCGATGTTGGGGAAGTTAAAATCTCCCATCACAACCACCCTATTGCTCCTACATTTTTCTATAATCTGTCTGCATATTTGTACCTCTACTTCATGCTCACTTTTGGGAGGCCTGTAGTAAAGTCCCAACAATGTTACTGCACCCTTCCTATTTCTTAGCTCCACCCATATTGCCTCAGTGCTTGAATCCTCTATCGTGCCCTCCTTAATCACAGCTGTGATATCATCTCTGACAAGTAATGTAACTCCTCCACCCCTTCTACCTCCCTCTCTATCCCTCCTGAAGCATCTATACCCTGGGATATTCAGTTGCCAGTCCTGCCCTTCCCTCAACCAAGTCTCAGTAATACCAATAACATCATATTCCCAGGTACTGATCCAAGCCCTAAGTTTATCTGCCTTACCTGCTACACTTCTCGCATTAAAACAAATGCACGACAGACCACCTGTCCCTTTGCGTTCATCATCTCTTCCCTGTCGACTCTGCCCCTTAGTCACATGGAGTTTATTATCTCGTACCTTACCGGCTTTAGTTGTTGCTTCTTTACTGACCTCTAACTTCCTAATCTGGTTCCCATCCCCCTGCCACATTAGTTTAAAACCTCCCCAACAGTGTTAGCAAAAGCACCCCCTAGGACATTGGTTCCAGTCCTGCCCAGGTGTAGACCATCCGGTTTGTAATGGTCCCACCGCCTCCACAACCGGTTCCAATGTCTCCAAAAATCTGAACCCCTCCCTCCTGCACCATCTCTCAAGCCACGTATTCATACTGACTATTCTTGAATTTCTACTCTCACTGTCCCGTGGCACTGGTAGCAATCCTGAGATTACTACCTTTGAGGTCCTACTTTTTAACTTATCTCCTAACTCCCTAAATTCTGATTGTAGGACCTCATCCTTTTTTTTACATATATCGTTGGTGCCTATATGCACCACGACAACTGGCTTCGATTCCAACTTTGGCTGACTGTGTGGAGTTTGCACATTCTCACAGTGTCTGCGTGGTTTCAGATTTCCTCCAACAGTCTAAAGATGTCCAGATTAATAATAATAATCTTTATTAGTGTCACAAGTAGGCTTACATTAACGCTGCAATAAAGTTACTGAGAAAATCCTCCAGTCGCCACACTCCGGTACCTGTTAGGGTACACAGAGGGAGATTAGATGGATTGGCCATGCAAAATTATCCCTTAGTGTCCAACGGTTAGGTGGGATTACAGGGATGGAGCAGGAATGGGCCTGGCCTGGATGGGTTGCTCTTTCGGAGAGTCAGTGCAGATTTGATGGGCCAGCTGGCCTCCTTCTGCATTGTAGGGATTCTATGATAGCCATACACTACAACTGTTATTCTATTGCATTCATAGTCTGTTGGCAAGATAAAAGTAGTCAGTTGTTAGAAAGTGGCAATATGCCTAATTATTTTTTATTCTTTCACGGATGTGGGCGTCGCTCGCTAAGCTCGCAATTACTGCCTATCTCTAATTGCCCTAGAGAAGGTAGTGGCAAGCCGCCTTCTTGAATCACTGAAGTCCATGAGGTGTAGGTATATCCCAGTGCTGTTGGGAAGGGAGTTCCAAAATTTTGACCCAATAACAATGAAGAAACGCCGACTTAGTTTAAAATCAGTAGTGTGTGACTTGGAGATGAACTGGCAGGTGGTGGTGTTCCCATGCATTTGTTGCCTTTGTCTCTCCAGGGTGTGGAGGTCGCAAGTTTGGATGATGCTGTCAAATGAGCCTTGGGGAGTTACTGCAGTGCATCCAGTAGATGGTACACACTGCTGCCACTGTGCTTTGGTGACGTAGGCAGTGAATGTTTATGGTGGTGTTCAATTTATATCCTGAAAACGACCCAAATCTTCAGAGAAGTTCCATTATGATCCCCACCGAGACGCACTCGGCTCTGATATAAATAACAATAAATTGTCTGCATACAGAGACACCGTGGGCTGGATTCTCCACCCCCCGACGCCAAAATCACTTTCTCCGACAGGGCGGAGAATCTGTTTTGACACCGAAATCGGGAGCGGCGCCGGTTTTCAGATTCTTCCCCCCCCTGAAAAGCGGAATACTCTAGCAGTGCGCCGCGCCAAGTATCCACGGCCTGAGGCTCACCCCGCGATGCTCCGTCCCCGACCGGCTGAGTTCACGATGGCGTGGGTTACGCGTGCTTATCCCATTCGGGGACCCCACGTGGTGGCTGCGGACTCAGCCCGGCGGCGCCACAGTCGGGGCAGGGCCGATCCGCGGGGAGGGGGGGGGCTTCATTCAGGGCTGGGGGCACTTTGGGCGGGTGGTCCGGGGACGCGAGTGGCCGAAGGGAGGCACTACTTTTGCAGTCCGGGTCCGCCATGAAGCACAGCGCGGACGCTGCAGGCCACCGGCCTAAGCATGCGCGGCCACAAAATCGGAAATGCTCAGGGCCGTATGAAAATGTTTTGCAAAGCTCAACGGGATACCCATCAAGGCCCGGAGTCTTACCCGTCTGCATCACCCAAGCACCCTCAACACCTCCTCCAAGCCTAGCTGGGCTTACTCTCCCCTCTACCTTCAGGAAGGGCAACCTGTCTCGAAGCTCCACCATATCCGATGCCCCTTTCACATGCTGTGACCTAAAAAGATTTGTGTAAAAAGTCTCAAATGCCGCATTGACTTCCCTCGGTGCGGTCACTAAACTGCCCCTTAAGTCCCTTAACTGTACAATTTCCCGGGATCCCGCCTGCTGCCTCAGCTGGTTGGCCAACAGACGGCCTACTTCTCATGTTCATACACTACACCCCTCGGGGAGGGGGGGAGGGGAGGGGAGGAGGGAGGGGGGGGGGAGGAGGGGGAGATGGGAGGGGAGAGGGGAGAGGGGGGAGGGGAGGGGGAGAGGAGGGAGGAGGGGAGGGGGAGGGGAGGGGGAGGGGAGGGGGGAGGGGAGGAGGAGAGGGAAGGGGAGGGGAGGATGGGAGGGGAGAGGGGGAGGGGGAGGGGGAGATGGGAGGGGGAGGGGAGGAGATGGGAGGGGGGAGGGGGGAGGGGAGGGGAGGTAGGAAGGGAGGGGGGCGGGGAGGGGGGAGGGGGAGGGGAGGGGGAAGGGGAGGGAGGAGGGAGGGGAGGGGGGAGGGGAGGAGGAGAGATGGGAGGGGAGAGGGGGGAGGGGAGAGGGGGGAGGGGAGAGGGGGGGGAGGGGAGGGGAGGAGGGGGTGAGGGTGAAGGGGAGGGGGAGGGGTAGGGGAGGGAGGAGGGGAGGGGGGGGAGGAGGGGAGGGGGAAGGGAGGGGAGGGGAGGGGGAGGGGAGGGGGAGGGGAGGGGGGATGGGGAGGGGGGAGGGGAGGGGAGGGGGAGGGTAGGGGGGAGGGGAGGGGAGGGGGGAGGGAGGGAAGGGGAGAGGGGAGGGGAGGGGGAGGGGAGGGGAGGGGGGAGGGGAGGGGAGGGGGGAGGGGAGGGGAGGGGGGAGGGGAGGGGGAGAGGGAGGGGGAGGGGGCGGGGGGGGAGGGGGGGGTCGGAGGACTGGTGGTGTGAGTAGAGATAATCGAGAAGATGTGGGCTGCCCACTGGCTCGTGGCAAAATAAACAATACTAAATACTACATTAGGATGCAAAAAAAAATTACAATAGAGTCCAATAAAGTCCCATGGTTGCGTCAGATGGACACGATTAGCCTGTCGGGTGCCCGTGGTGTTCTGGTGGACCGTCGCAGTGGAGCCGGTGACGTTGGGCCGATGGTCGTCCTTGCCCCCAGGAGCGTCGGTCGTAGATGTGTCTCCGTACCCCGGGCCAGTGGTGGAGACGCTGTAATAGAGGGGATATGTGTGCTGGGTCGTGGGGGCGCGGGGGGCGCTGGGGGGAATTGGGGTTGCAGGGGGGCGTTGATGGAAGAGGAGAAGGCCGCACGCCAGCAGGTGCCAGGCCCCGGAGCGAGACCGTATCCTGCCGACCGTCGGGATACTCCACGTACGCATACTGCGGGTTGGCGTGGAGTAACTGGACTCGCTCAACCAACGGGTCGGACTTGTGCACCCGCACATGCTTCTGGAGCAAGATGGGCCCGGGAGTGGCCAGCCAGGTCGGGAGAGGGGATCCGGAGGACGACTTCCTGGGGAAAACAAGAAGACGCTCATGAGGTGTTTGATTAGTGGTATTACAGAGGAGAGACCGGATTGAGTGAAGGGTGTCTGGGATGACCTCTTGCCAACGGGCAATAGGGAGATCTCCGGACCGTAGGGCCAGCATGATGGTCTTCCAAATGGTGCCATTCTCCCGCTCGACCTGACCGTTACCCCGGGGGTTATAACTGGTCGTCCTGCTAGAGGCAATGACGCTGCTGAGCAGGAATTGACACAGTTCGTCACTCGTAAAGGAGGATCCCCGGTCGCTGTGGATGTACGCGGGGTAACCGAACAGGGAGAAGATAGATAGGAGGGCCTTTGTGACGGTTGTTGTGGTCATGTCGGGACAGGGGATGGCGAAAGGGAAGCGGGAGTACTCATCAATAACACTCAAGAAATACGTGTTACGGTTGTTGGAGGGGAGGGACCCTTGAAGTCTATACTGAGACGTTCAAAGGGGCGGGACTCCTTGATCAGATGCGCTCGTCCGGGGTGGTAGAAGTGCGGTTTGCACTCGGCGCAGACATGGTATTCCCTGGTGACGGTCCTGACTTCCTCAACGGAGTAGGGCAGGTTACGGGTCTTAATAAAGTGGTAAAAACGGGTGACCCCTGGATGGCAGAGGTCTGTATGGAGGGAGCGGAGGCGGTCAATCTGTGCGCTGGCGCAGGTACGCCAGCGCTGGCGCAGATAGGGCATCGGGAGGCTCGTTGAGCTTACCAGGACGATACAAGATATCGTAGTTGTACGTGGACAACTCCATCCGCCACCGCAAGTTCTTGTCGTTCTTGATCTTGCCCCTCTGTGCATTATCGAACATGAAAGCCACTGACCGTTGGTCTGTGAGGAGGGTAAACCTCCTGCTGGCCAGATAGTGCCTCCAATATCGCACAGCTTCAACTATGGCCTGTGCCTCCTTTTCCACCGAGGAGTGGCGGATTTCGGAAGCGTGGAGGGTTCGTGAGAAGAAGGCCACGGGTCTGCCTGCTTGGTTCAGGGTGGCCGCCAGAGCTAAGTCAGATACGTCGCTCTCGACCTGGAATGGGAGGGACTCGTCGATAGCATGCATCGTGGTCTTTGCGATATCCGCTTTGATGCGGCTAAAGGCCTGGCGGGCCTCCATCGACAGGGGACAGGAGGTGGACTGGATGAGGGGGCGGGCTTTGTCGACGTAGTTGGGGACCCACTGGGCGTAATAGGAGAAGAAGCCCAGGCAGCGTTTGAGGGCTTTGAGGGAGTTGGGGAGAGGGAGTACCATCAGGGGGCGCATGCGTTCGGGGTCGGGGCCTATCACTCCGTTACGCACTACGTAGCCAAGGATGGCTAGACGGTCGCTGCTAAACACGCACTTATCCTTGTTGTAGGTTAAATTAAGGAATTTTGCGGTTCGAAGGAATATTTGAAGGTTGATGTCATGGTCCTGCTGGTCATGGCTGCAGATGGTGACGTTATCGAGGTATGGGAAGGTAGCCCGTAAGCCGTGCTTGTCGACCATTCGGTCCATCTCCCGTTGGAAGACCGAGATCCCATTAGTAACACCGAATGGATCCCTGAGGAAGTGGTAGAGGCGGCCATCTGCCTCAAACGCGGTGTACTTGCGGTCACTCGCGCGGATGGGAAGCTGGTGGTAGGCAGACTTAAGATCCACCGTTGAATAAACTTTGTACTTCGCGATCCTCTTAACCAGGTCGGAAATACGGGGGAGAGGATACGCGTCCAGCTGCGTAAACCTGTTGATGGTCTGACTGTAATCAATGACCATCCGGTTTTTCTCTCCAGTCCGAACTACCAGCACTGGGCTCGCCAGGGACTGTTGCTGGCCTCGATGACTCCTTCCTTAATGAGCCTCTGGACCTCGGACCCAATGAAGGTCCGGTCCTGGGCACTGTATCGTCTGCTCCTAGTGGCGACAGGTTTACAATCTGGGGTGAGATTAGCAAACAAGGAAGGGGGGTCCACTTTGAGGGACGCGAGGCTGCAGACAGTAAGGGGGGGAATAGGGCCGCCGAATTGGAAGGTCAAGCTCTGCAGGTTGCACTGGAAATCCAGGCCCAAGAGTGCCGGACGGGGGAGAATGAGGAGTTTGAAGTTTTTGAAAACCCTCCCCTGGACCGTGAGGTCCGCTATGCAGCACCCGGTGATTTGGACGGAGTGCGAACCCGAGGCCAATTCGATCTTATGCTTAACTGGGTGGATGGGGAGCGCGCAGCGTCTTACCATGTCGGGGTGGACGAAACTTTCCGTGCTCCCGGAGTCCAGTAGGCATTTTGTCTTATGTCCGTTGAGCTGGATCGTTGTCGTAGTCTTGGCGAGCGTGCATGGTCGCGACAGGTCGAGCGTGATGGAAGCAAGTCATGGCGAGAGTTCCAGGTCGCCCTCAGTGGCAGAGTAATCGCTGGCAGGGCCTTCCGTGTTGGCCCAAGGTGGCGGCGCCCAGGGCCCGCACGTGGAATTGGGGTCCCAAGATGGCGGCGCCCAAGACCCGCACGTGGCGTCCGGGACCCAAGATGGCGGTGCCCTTGGGAACCTCGTGGCAGCTGGGGGCAGTATCAGCGGTGTCTGCAGGCAGGTCGGGGCAGCCGGGAGCGGGGGTCGGGAGGACCGTGGGCCTGGTGCGGGGGCCGGGAGGTGGGCCCGAGAGGTTGGTGCGCGGCGCGGGGCCCTGGGGGGGCCCGGGGGGGGGGGGGGATTCCGCGCAGCGACCGACTTGGTCTGGCAGACCACCGCGTAGTGGCCCTTCTTCCCGCAGCTCCTACACAGAGCGGGGTCACCGGAGGACGGGGGTGGCGCGTGCCATGAGGTCCAGGGGGTTGCTGCGCGGCCGGGGAAGTAAGCGCGGGCGTTCAGGTCGGCGACCTCCAGGGAGGTTGCAAGGGTCCGTGCCTCAGCTAGGCTGAGGGCGTTATTCTCCAGCAATCGTTGGCAGATAGAGGAGGATTGCATGCCAGCAACGTAAGTGTCTCTAATTAAAAGTTCCATGTGCTCAGTCGCAGAAACTTGGGGACTGGCGCACATTCTCCCTAGAGCCATGAGGGCCTGGTAAAACGCGGCGAGTGACTCACCAGGGAACTGCTGTCTAGTAGTCAGGCGATGCCGTGCGTATACTTTGTTGACTGGCCGGAGAAAGTGTCCTCTCAGAATATCCATGGCCGCGTCATAATCACTTTCGTCCTCAATCATTGAATATAGCGCCGTGCCCACGCACGAGTGGAGGATGTGGAGTTTCTGCTCCTTGGCGGGCTTGCTGGCTGCAGTTGTCAGGTAACTGTTGAAATACGCCTGCCAATGTTTAAAGATTGCAGACGCATTTGAAGCATGTGGGCTGATGCGGAGGCAGTCAGGCTTGATGCGTAGCTCCATTCCAAAATTCCAGCTGATTAAATTGATGTACCATCAATTGGACGCGAGACACGATGAAGATCCAAACTGTGGCTTTAATCAGCTAGTGGTTAGCCCGGTGGTTGACTACAGAGAAAGGCCGACCGCCGGGAATCCTGGGTACTTATACCCCACCTCGGAGGCGCGGTCTACTTGCCTCTCGACCAATTGGTGAGCAGTCACATGACTAGTCCCAGCCAATCAGGCGAGAGACACATGACCAGCCAGAGCCAATGGGAAACCAATGCTCTGCACCAATGGCAGTGCTCCCACTCATATCACCACACCCGCTAATGGGTTGCCTGCGAAATCATTACATCAGCGTTTAAGTCCTTCCGATGAGAAGAAACTCATGATCTCTTCACTGGGCCACTCAATACTCTTACGTCCCAGGTGGCCACCCATCCTCCTTCTGCCGGAATCAGCCATTTTCACCATCATGGACAAACGAACAAGTCTTTAAGGAGGTGTCGGTCAAAGGCCCTCCCAAGATGGCAGCCAACCCCACCCCCAGAGAAACACTAAGGATATTCTAGATCAACCACCAGCCAGATAACCCCTCCCCCCCTTCCCTCCCCCAAATCCCCAAACTGGAACCAGACCCACAACTTCAGGACTCTTGCCCACCTCCCCCCTCCCCCCTCCCCAACCCTGACACTAAGCACGCCAAACCAGATCAAAATGGTTTTATGGCTGCAGCTCCTCCCCCACCTCACTCCCGTTCACTAGCATTATACACTGCACAACGAAAAGGACAACTGCACTGCCCAACACAAGGGTCAGCTATTCCTCAAAACGGGTGGCATGGTGGTGCAGTGGTTACCACTTCTGCCTTATGGTGGCAGGGACCCGGGTGTGATCCCAACCCCGGGTCACTGTCCAAGTGGGGTTTTGGCACATGCTACCCATGTCTGCGTGGGTTTCACCCCACGACCAAAAAGATGTGCAGGGTTGATGGATTGGCCACGCTAAATTGCCCTTGAATTAAAAATAAGAGAATTGGGTACTTTAAATTTCTTTATTTATTTAATAAATTTAGAGAACCCAATTCATTTTTTCCAATTAATGGGCAAGTTAGCTTGGCCAATCCACCTCACCTGCACATCTTTGGGTTGTGGGGGTGAAACCCACGCAGATACGGAGAGAATGTGCAAACTCCACACAGACAGTGACTCAGAGCCGGAATCGAACCCGGGTCCTCAGCGTCGTAGGCAGCGGTGCTAATCACTGCGCCCGCAAGTCCGCTCGGGTACTTTAAATTGATAAAAAATTCCTCAAAAGGAAAAGTGACCCATTAACCATACAACACAGAGAATCTCCTATTATCACCACAAAGAGAAAACCTCAGCGACAGAATATCAGCAACTTCATACAGAGTATCTCCACCACCCACTTCAGCCCTCAACCCTCAAGAAATCACAAATAATTTTCCCATACACAATCTTTTGTTCAATTGGACACCAGTTTATGTTTGTTAATAAAGCCCTCCACCTCCTCAGGCTTGTCAAAATAAAAGAGTCCTTATGTGACCCGCAACCTCGCCGGGTACACAATTCTGAATCGAACGTCTTTCCTGTAGAGAGCGACCTTCATCTTGTTAAAAGCCGCCCACTTCCTCAACCAATCTTGCCCCCATGTTTTGATATCTCCTTATCAGATTTCCTTCCCATTCCGTGTCACGGTGCTCCTTGCCCACTGCAGGACCTCCTCCATCTCCCCAAAACATGGAACCAAATGATCATCACATGAGGCAGCTGATTTAGTCAAGGGTTTTCCCAAAGCCACTATCACCTGCCATCTTCCAAAGCATCGTGCTAGATATTTGGTGGAATTCAGACCCTCCAGTAACCCCACAACTCCGAGGTTCTGTCTCCTTCACCAGTTTTCCTGGTCATCGACTTTCGCCTTCAACTGTCTATTTTCTTCGGCCACCCCTGCTATCTCGGCCTCTAATTACGCAAACTACTGATCATGGGCTGTTTAGCACACTGGGCTAAATTGCTGACTTTGAAAGCAGACCAAAGCAGACCAGCAGCACGGTTCGATTCCCGTAACAGCCTCCCGAACAGGCGCCAGAATGTGGCGACTAGGGGCTTTTCACAGTAACTTCATTGAAGCCTTCTCGTGACAATAAGCAATTTTCATTTCATTTCATGTCTTGGGAGTGCCTCCTTAGCACCTTCCAGAATCTCACCATGTTTTTCATCATCCCGACAGCTTTATCAAGCTCCACTCGGACCGGGCCCAACGCTTCCTAATGATGATAATAATCTTTATTAGTGTCACAAGTAGGTTTACATTAACACTGTAATGAAGTTACTGTGAAAATCCTCCAGTCGCCATACGACAGTGAATGTTTGGATACACAGAGGGAGAATTCAGAATGTCCAATTTACCTAACAAGCATGTCTTTCAGGACTTGTGGGAGGAAACCGGAGCACCCGGAGGAAACCCACGCAGACACGGGGAGAACGTGCAGACTCCGCACAGACAGCAACCCAAACCAGGAATCGAACCAGAGCCCCTGATGCTGCTAACAGAGCTAACCACTGTGCTAACCACATGCCACCATCAATTGACTTGTATAACATCTCTGAGAACAACTTCCACTGCTTCTCAAAGTGAATATTAAATTCCTTAGCCAGCACATCCGAGAGCATGTCCGTTGTAATCGGGACTGCCAATGACTGCCGTTGCCACCTTGGTACCGAGGAGTTCCAGAAGGCTCCTGACTTTGTCGAAGGAATATCTACTTCAGGTTTTCTAGTTTCTTTTCCCTTCCTTTCGGGCATAAATTCGGCACGGGGGAAATTTTCTAACAAAAATCACCCGATTAAACGGGCTTTTCACAGTAACTTAATTTGAAGCCTACTTGTGACAATAAGCAATTTTCTTCTTTCTTTCTTCTTCTTCTAAAATGGCTAAAAAATGCAGATCCCAGCCGAAGCTACCAAAAGTGCAACCTCCCTCTTACATGTCTCCACCAGAAGTCAGTCAAACGTCTTGAGTGTCAGACCTGCACTTATCCAGACGATTCCATCACACTCTTCAGTTATGCCTTGTAGATGTGGACATGTTTTGGGGATCAGGCGGTGAATTACTCGCTGCAGAATTCCCAACTTCTGATCTACTGTTGTTGTCACAGTATTTATATGGCTAGTCCAGTTTCCCTATCAGCCTCACAATTCCTATGTTTATCTAATTCTGGCCTTTTCACAATCCCCAATTTTAACAGTTCCAAGATTAGTAGCCATGCCTTCATCTGTCAAGACCCTAAGTTTTGAACTTCCCTTGCTAAGCCTCACCTCTCTCTTTTTCTTCCTTTAAGACACTCCTTAAAACTTATATTTTTGACCAGCTGTCCAAATATTCCCTTTTGTGGCTCTGTCACATTTTGTTTTATAAAGCTCCTGAGAAGTGCCTTGGGACATTGTAAGGCAGTCGTTCTCAAACCTTTCATCTCCAGACAACTTAAGGGGCAAAAGACCATCTACCTTTCCTAGCCACCCATTTTTGTTTGCCATTCCAAAAAAATGAATCACTGATATGCATCACTGTATATACACAAGGGGTTAACATAGATACACTAAAACTAGAGGGAGCACCAGAGATGTGACAAACAGGCAGTCAGAACACTCTTCACAGGAACGGCAGCTGGTGAGCAGGACACAGACAGGCAGCTCAGATGTAACATAGTATGAGCGCTGGAGAGAGAACAAACTCATACAAATAAAGCATCTACTTCAACTGTAAGACTACGAGCTTTATTCAGACACAAGCAATAATACATAGTACCAGAAGACTTCAGAATGCTTACTAGTAGGTTACACAAGATGCAGACAAAGCAAGATCGAAAACAGAAGAAAACTTGTACATGGGGAGACTTTGCTAAGTCGGTGAAACTCATTGGAACTCCACCGCAGCTGAAAACAACCGGTAATTTAAGTCACAGATGGAAAATTTTTAAACAAACATTCAAACTATACATCAGGGGCTGGTTTAGCACACGGCTAAATAGCTGGCTTTGAAAGCAGACCAAGGCAGGCCAGCAGCACGGTTCAATTCCCGTATCAGCCTCCCCGAACAGGCGCCGGAATGTGGCGACTAGGGGCTTTTCACAGTAACTTCATTTGAAGCCTACTTGTGACAAGCGATTTTCATTTCTGGGGCTGGTTTAGCTCACTCTGGGGCTGGTTTAGCTCACTCGGCTAAATCGCTGGCTTTTAAAGCAGACCAAGCAGGCCAGCAGCACGGTTTGATTCCCGTACCAGCCTCCCCGGACAGGCGCCGGAATGTGGCGACTAGGGGCTTTTCACAGTAACTTAATTGAAGCCTACTCGTGACAATAAGCGATTTTCATTTCATTTCATTTCATAGCTAATGAGTTGAGCACGGCTTCAGAAGAAATGAAAATAGCACTGCTACTTGCAGGACATGAAGCTAGAGAAATCTATAACTGCTTTAATTACTTGAAAGGTGAAGACAACACCAATTAGAAGTAATACTTTAAAAAGTTGAACATCACTGCAACACCAGTAACAATGCTGCTTTAAGACGTTCAATGCTTGGAGACCAAATTGCACAGGGAATGAGTGATGCGAAACTCAAACAATCATTATCAGAACAGAAAGATTTAATGCTGGAAATTGTGATTGACAAGTGCAGATCGCAAGAAACAAATAACCTTAAGTTTTTAATAAGAAAAAACACCAGTAAAGTTCTTTTCCATGGGTCTGAAGAAGTTAAAATGGTGTCTGATCACATTTTAAACTGCCCGGGAAACAAAAGACACAAATCTGGGTATGCGCATGCACAGGAAACTGCAACCGCACATGCGCAATTGAAAAAAAGACGTTTTTGATTCAGATCGTTCTGCGCATGCGCAGATCCCTCTTCAAACTGTGCGCTCTTTTTATTCAACTGCGCATGCGCAGATCCATCGCCGAACGTGTTCGATCTTTTGGCTGCAGACATGCGCATGAGCAGAACGATCTGAATACTACAATCGATTCCTACGCTTTACGTCACGAGCGTCATGATGTCAGATGACTCAGACCACGCCCACTTAAAGCAACACTGCCGGAAAATTAAAAATAAGAGATTTAAAGCTACAAAACCAAAAAATTCAACCTCAAAAAGGTACAACGTTGAACTTCTACCAGCAGTTGAAAATAACTTTTGCAGCACCCTAGAACAAGCAGTTTGCACCACCCAAAGGGAAGAGCACAATGACAAATCCAAAACCAAAGAACACGATATGTTCATTGAACACGAAGAGCACAATAACACATCCGAAACAAAAAAAGATGATTTGTTTATCGAAGAATACTACTCAGACATG
Organism: Scyliorhinus canicula; assembly: GCF_902713615.1. Taxonomy (NCBI): domain Eukaryota; kingdom Metazoa; phylum Chordata; class Chondrichthyes; order Carcharhiniformes; family Scyliorhinidae; genus Scyliorhinus; species Scyliorhinus canicula. Next base: position 166,913,849 of record NC_052148.1, read on the forward strand.
GCTGAGTTATTTGGATATGATGATCATAAAAGCATCAGCGCCATGGTTGAAAAGCTCAACACGACTCAACTCCTGGTAGATGAATCCAATACCATGATGCAATGGCAGATCTTCGATACATTGGATGACAGCAACCTGTCACATACCCAAGAAGAAAACAACGCCATACAGCGAATACTGAATGACTCCGTTGAGAGAGCACAGATCAACTCCACAGAGAGAACACTGCACGACTCCACACAGAGAGTGTTGAAATACTTCACACAGAGAGCGACGCAAGCCTCCACAGAGAGCTCGTTGATAGACTCCAAAATGGAAACAACTAAAGACTCCAGAGCGAAATCCAGGGCCATGCTGGCCCCCTGTGGGGGCCAGAATCGGTCGAACCCGCACCAGTGCAAGATGATGGCGCCGGAGCGAGGCGACTCTCTGCAAGCTCTCCCCAACAGATCCACTTTTAACTTTATAACGACGAGTCCGAATACAGGAGGGAGATAGAGAACCTAGTGGAGTGGTGCAGCGACAACAATCTCTCCCTTAATGCCAGCAAAACTAAAGAGCTGGTCATCGACTTCAGGAAGCAAAGTACTGTGCACACCCCTGTCAGCATCAACGGAGCCGAGGTAGAGATGTTGAGCAGTTTCAAATTCCTAGGGGTGCACATCACCAAAAATCTATCCTGGTCCACTCATGTCGAGGCTATCACCAAGAAAGCACAACAGCGCCTTTACTTCCTCAGGAAACTAAGGAAATTCGGCATGTCCACATGAACCCTTACCAACTTTTACAGATGCACTATAGAGAGCATCCTATCGGGCTGCATCACAGCCTGGTATGGCAACTGCTCGGCCCAGGACCGCAAGGAACTTCAGAGAGTCGTGAATACCGCCCAGTCCATCACACGAACCTGCCTCCCATCCATTGATTCCATCTACACCTCCCGCTGCCGGGGGAAAGCAGGCAGCATAATCAAAGATCCCTCCCACCCGGCTTACTCACTTTTCCAACTTCTTCCATCGGGCAGGAGATTCAGAAGTCTGAGAACACGGACGAACAGACTCAAAAACAGCTTCTTCCCCACTGTCACCAGACTCCTAAATGACCCTCTTATGGACTGACCTCATTAACACTACACCCGTGTCTGCTTCATCCGATGCCAATGCTTATGTAGTACATTGTATATATTGTGTTGCCCTATTATGTATTCTCATGTATTTTCTTGAATTCTGTCTAATTCCCTTTTCTTCCCATGTACTGAATGATCTGTTGAGCTGCTTGCAGAAAAATACTTTTCACTGTACCTCGGTACACGTGACAATAAACAAATCCAATCCAATCCAATCCAATCCAATCCATGCATGAACAAGACCATGAAGGTCTATCAACCTTATCCGAGCAACCAGAAGCAGACTATGAAAGTCTACCCAGCACACATAATCAACATGAAGACAATGTAAGTTTACCCACTGTATGTGAAACAAATGACAAAGAAATCACAATTCCCATACAGGATGTGCAAGATCACAGCGAGACTGACAGATCTGAGCTCGTCTGTACAAAAGAACTTGACAATCAAAGCACAACCACTCATGAGTCTAGTGAGACCGCATCAATTGAAACCTCATCTACTCTACACTACCCACAAGAAAATGAAATCTTGAAGATTTTGAGTCCAGAAGAGGAGCACCAAGAAACCAAAGACGGTTCAAATAAATCAGAAATGACTCCAGAAGAGGAGCACCAAGGAACCAAAGAAGAGGAATCAAATCCACCACAAATGACTGATGTCAGCAAGATCATTGCAACATCAAATCATTCTCACAATCCTCAAGAAGAAATGCTCAATGAAACATCAGATACCACAAAGGACACTGACACCATTAAATTTGAGAATGACTCAAATTATCCACACGGAACAGTCATTGAGCGCAACAAGAACAACAAAAACCACAATAAGCACAACAGAAACAACAACAACAAAAAACAACAAGAAGCATAACAAAGACAACAACAGCAACAACAAGCGTGACAAAAACAACAAAGACAGAAACGACAGAAACAACAAATGAAACAACGACCTGTACAACATGGTACAACTCTGCACATGAAGGACAATGCAACAGCACACTCCAAATCAATGACAAAAGTACAAACATACAGTGGTAGTCGTTATTAGGGGTATTACAGTACCCTGGATAATGCTGTAAGACCATTGGTGTGGGAGGTACCTGAGACTGCTATATCATTGATGAAGCCTGCCTGCTGGTTCTGCCCAGTAAGGTGGAGTATAAGAGCCCGTGTCTCCCCAGCAGCTGCATTCTGTACCTGCACTGCTGGGGAGAAACATCTAGTATAATAAAACCTTCAATTGTCGTCCAATCTCGCTTCTGGAGTCATTGATCGAGCATCAATTTATTGTACTAGATTTTAAAGAATGGAGCTCCGAATCAAGCCGGAGTGTCTGCAATTCAGCCCCCACGCGGCAAACGCAGCAGCAACCTTCAAACACTGGCTAGCGACCTTCAACGGGTACCTCAGGACGACCACAGCTACACCCATGGAGGACCAGAAGATGCAAGTTCTTCACTCGAGGGTGAGCCCAGAGATCTACACCCTCATCGAGGATGCGGACAACTACGAGGCCGCGATGGCCCTGTTGAAAGGACACTATATTCGCCCAGTGAACCAGGTCTACGCCCGACATCTGCTAGCGATGAGGCGGCAAATCCCCGAGGAATCACTGGAGGACTTCTACCGTGCACTCCTGGTGTTAGGTAGGAACTGTGACTGCCCACAAGTTTCAGCCAGCAACCACACAGAACTTTTAATCCGGGACGCATTCGTTGCAGGTATGCTGCAGCAGGGTAGCATGGTGTTTAGCATAAATGCTTCACAGCTCCAGAGTCCCAGGTTCGATTCCCGGCTGGGTCACTGTCTGTGTGGAGTCTGCACGTCCTCCCCCTGTTTGCGTGGGTTTCCTCCGGGTGCTCCGGTTTCCTCCCACAGTCCAAAGATGTGCAGGTTAGGTGGATTGGCCATGCTAAATTGCCCGTAGTGTCCTAATAAAGTAAGGTTAAGGGGGGGTTGTTGGGTTACGGGTATAGGGTGGATACGTGGGTTTGAGTAGGGTGATCATGGCTCGGCACAACATTGAGGGCCGAAGGGCCTGTTCTGTGCTGTACTGTTCTATGTTCTATGTTCTATGCTGTCCTCCCAAATCCGCCAGCGGCTGCTAGAAAAAGAGGCACCAGGCCTCAAGGAGGCACGGGCCCTTGCTAGCCCCATTCCCCTGCAAGTTTGTGCGGCACGACTACCAGGCAGCCCCGGGGGGCCCCGCTGCTATTTTTGCGGGCAAGCCAGGCACCCCCGGCGGCTCTGCTCGGCCCGCTCCTCCACCTGCAAAGGGTGTGGCGAAAAGGGCCATTTCGTGGTGGTATGCCAGGCCCGGGCGGTCGCTGCGGTCTCCGGGGGCGAAACGGAACTGCCACCCAACCTTCTCCATGAGCCACGTGCGGGCAGCGGGTGCCGCCATCTTGTTCCCCAGGACCACGTGCGATGCATGGGCGCCGCCATCTTGCCCACCCCCAGCCATGTGCGACCAGTGGGCGCCGCCATCTTGGCTGGAGTCTCAGGATCCCGATGCTGATGACCACATATCGCCTGAAGAAAATTTCCAGCTTTTCCCACGACTTGCCTCGGTGACCCTGGACCAGTCTCAGCCCTAAACGCTCGTGACCGCGACTATGATCGTGCTCATCAATGGGCATAAATCATCCTGCCTGATCGACTCCGGGAGCACAGAGAGCTTCATACACCCCAACATGGTAAGGCGCTGTACTCTTACCATCCACCCAGTTTATCAAAAGATCTCCCTGGCCTCCGGGTCTCACTCTGTAGAGATCAAAGGGTTCTGCGTAGCGAAACTCACGGTCCAGGGAAGGGAATAAAAAAATTTCCGCCTCTACGTCCTCCCTCACCTCTGCACGGCCACGCTCCTAGGGTTAGACTTCCAATGTAACCTCAAAAATTTAACTTTTAAATTCGGCGGCCCTATACCTCCCCTCACTGTCTGCAACCTCGCGACCCTCAGAGTCGAGCCGCCTTATCTTTTTGTGAACCTCACCCCGGATTGCAAACCCGTCGCCACCAGGAGCAGATGGTACAGTGCCCAGGACCGGACCGTCATTAGGTCGGAAGTCCAGCGGTTACTGAAGGAAGGCATTATCGAGGCTAGCAACAGCCCCTGGAGAGTTCAAGTAGTGGTTGTAAAGACTGGGGAGAAGCACAGGATGGTCATCGATTATAGTCAGACCATCAACAGGTATACGCAGGTCGACGCGTACCCTCTCCCCCGCATATCTGATTTGGTCAACCAGATTGCATAATACAAGGTCTTTTCCACGGTGGATCTCAGGTCCGCCTACCACCAGCTCCCCATCCGCCCTGGTGACCGCAAATACACTGCATTCGAAGCAGATGGGCAGCTCTAACACTTCCTAAGAGTTCCCTTCGATGTCACAAATGGAATCTCGGTCTTCCAACAGGAGATGGACCGAATGGTTGACCGGTACGGTTTGCGGGCCACGTTTCCGTACCTCGATAACGTCACCATCTGCGGCCACGAACAGCAGGACCACGACACTAACCTGTAAATTCCTCCATACCGCAAAAATCCTTAACCTAATTTACAACAAGGACAAATGCGTGTTCAGCACCGACCATCTAGCCATCCTCAGCTACGTAGTGCATGATGGAGTTATGGGCCCAGATCCAGAACGCATGTGCCCCCTCATGGAGTTTCCCCTCCCCCACTGCTCCTGAAACACTGCATGGGATTTTTTTCGTATTATGCCCAGTGGTTCCCCAATTATGCGGACAAGGCCCGCCCACTAATCCAATCCACGGTCTTTCCCCTGTCGGCAGAGGCCCGCCCGGCCTTCAGCCGCATCAAAGCGGACATCGCAAAGGCCACGATGCATGCAATCGATGAATCCCTTCCCTTCCAAGTCGAGAGCGACGCGTCCGACGTAGCTCTGGCGGCCACCCTCAACCAAACGGGCAGACCGGTGGCCTTCTTCTCCCGTACCCTCCATGCTTCAGAAATCCGCCATTCCCCAGTTGAAAAGGAGACCCAGGCCATAGTAGAAGCTGTGCAGCACTGGAGGCATTACCTGGCCGGCAGGAGATTCACTCCCCTCACTGACCAACGGTCGGTTGCTTTCCTGTTCGATAATGCAGAGTGGGGCAAGATAAAGAACGATAAGATCTTACGGTGGAAGATCGAGCTCTCCACTTACATCTATGAGATCTTGTATCAACGCACAAGTGGACCGACTCCGGGCCCTCCACGAGGACCTCTGCGACCCAGGGGTTACTCGATTCTTCTATTTCATCAAGACCCGCAACCTGCCCTACTCCATCGAGGAGATCAGGACCACCACCAGGAACTGCGAAATCTGTGCACAGTGCAAGCCGCACTTCTACAGGCCAGCGAAAGCTCACCTGATAAAGGCTTCCCGTCCCTTTGAACGCCTCAGCATGGACTTCAAAGGGCCCCTCCCCTCCACCAACCACAACACGTACTTCCTGAACATGATTGACGAGTACTCCCGGTTCCCATTCGCCATCCCCTGCCCCGACATGACCGCAGCCACCGTCATAAAAGCCCTCCACAGTATCTTTACACTGTTCAGTTTCCCCGCCTACATACACAGCGATAGGGGGTCCTCCTTTATGAGCGATGAACTGCGTCAATTCCTGCTCAGCAAGGGCATTGCCTCGAGCAGGACGACCAGATATAACCCCCGGGGAAATGGACAGGTAGAGAGGGAGAACGGAACAGTCTGGAAGACTGTCCTACTGGCCGTCCGGTCGAGGAATCTCCCAGTCTCCCGCTGGCAGTTGGTCCTTCCTGATGCTCTCCACTCCGTCCGATCACTACTGTGTACCACGACCAACCAAACACCTCATGAACGCCTCCTTGTCTTCCCTAGGAAGTCCTCCTCTGAGACCTCGCTCCCAATCTGGCTGGCAGCTCCTGGACCCATCCTGCTCCGCAAACACGGGCAGGCGCACAAGTAGACCCATTGGTCGAGAGGGCCCACCTCCTTCACGCTAACCCTCAATCGCCTACGTGGCGTAGCCCGACGGCCGACAGGATACGGTCTCCCTTCGGGACCTGGCGCCTGCTGGGTCCCCACCCACACCACCACCACCCCCTCCCTCCCACTGGCGCACCCCACAGCCGCCCCCTTCCCAGGTGGATCGGTCCTCCCACCGGTCCCATCCAGGGGTGATGAAGCTGCCGAAGAAGCCGAAGCCATGTTCCCGGAGCCACGGATGCCCGAGCTGGCACCTGCATCACCGCCAATGCTACGACGATCGCAGAGGACGACCAGGGCCCTCGATCGACTAATTGTTTCATTCTGACTGTAAATAAATACTGTAAATAGTTGCGGCATGTAACGAAGCAAAACACTGTGCTAATGTATACCGGGTACCACCATAACCTCAACCTCTACCACTGTATAACGCGAGACCACCACCCCGCTGGACTCTTTTTTTTAAAACAGGGGGTGAATGTGGTAGTCGGTATTAGAGGTATTACGGTACCCTGGATAATGCTGTAAGACCATTGGTGTGGGAGGTACTTGAGACTGCTATATCATTTGTGAAACATGCCTGCTGGTTCCGCCCAGTAAGGCAGAGTATAAGAGCCCGTGTCTCCCCAGCAGCTGCATTCTGTACCTTCGCTGCTTTCGGAAACATCTAGTACAATAAAGCCTTCAATTGTCGTCCAATCTCGCTTCTGGAGTCATTGATCGAGCATCACATACCATGGCATGACATTGAATTTCACAAATACACATTTGCTCCAGAACAAACCAGCACACCATCTTTCAAGGCAGATGACACACTAAATCGATACCACATGCACATAAAAAAGTCCACGTCAATCAACATCAGTGGTTCAACCATTCAAACACCTTGTGATGATTTGTTGTTAACTTAAAAACAAGAACACTGACGACATTCACAAAGAAATTACAATATCAATATCACCACGTCAACAACAGAAAAACAAAACTCAACCGAACAAATTCATAAAGTTTGGACTCATAAATTATTTTTATTAAGATTGGACTCATAAATATTAATTGGCTTTGTATAATCATCAATATCATCACAACTTATACACATCATCTTGTATCTACCTGTTTTGTACAATTTTCTTCAACAAAGTACAGAAAATATGTAAAAAGAAAAAAGGGGGGATGTAGTGATATGCATCACTGTATATACACAAGGGGTTAATGTAAATACACTACAACTAAGTAACCACTAGAGGGAGCACCAGAACAGGAAGTCAGGACACTCTTCACAGGAACGGTAGCTGGTGAGCAGGACACAGACAGGCAGCTCAGATGTAACATAGTGTAAGTATTGGAGAGAGAACGAACTCATACAAATAAAGCATCTACTTCAACTGTAAGACTATGAGCTTTATTCAGACACAAGGAATACAAGCCTTTTCGCCCATTTTTGAGAGGTATTTTCTCTCACCAAAGCGCTTCTTACTGATTGCAAAGGATCCCTAATCCATCACAATGGAGAAAAAAGAAAACAAGCAACCCAATAAATGACATTCTTCAACGGATTCGTAGGTATTGACCAGTTCCCTCATGAATAAAATGGCAAAGGCTGCGTCGGTGATGGCAGCCTCCACAATTTCTGCAGGCATGCTGACCATCATGCTAAATAAAGAATTTGAAGGGCAGCACGGTGGCCTAGTGGTTAGCACAGCTGCCTCACGCCGCTGAGGTCCGAGGTTCGATCCCGGCTCTGGGTCACTGTCCGTGTGGAGTTTGCACATTCTCCCTGTGTCTGCGTGGGTTTCGCCCCCACAACCCAAAAGATGTGCAGGGTAAGTGGATTGGCCATGCTAAATTGCCCCTTAATTGGAAAAAATAATTGGGTAATCTAAATTTATTTTTTAAAAATAAAAAAATAAAGAATTTGATGCCCACTTTGAGAAGCAGTGAATGTGGATGTGAGAAAAATGATGCAAGTCCTTTTAGGAATACCTGGGCCCTGCCCAGGAGAAACTTGAAAAAACTGCGGAGTCGGTTAAAAAACATGGCAATGTGATTGAGAGTATGGAAAAGGCACTGACGAACCACAATGAACAGCTTGCCTCGCTGGAAGCTGAAATAGTGGTGGTGGCTGCTGAAAATAAGAGGCTGAAGGCCAAATAATAGTAATAATCTTTATTATTGGCACAAGTAGGCTTATATTAACACTGCAATTAAGTTACTGTGAAAATACCCCAGTCGCCACACTCCGGCACCTGTTCGGGTACACTGAGGGAGAATTCAGAATGTTCAATTCACCTAACAAGTACGTCTTTCGGGACTTGTGGGAGGAAACTGGAGCTCCCAGAGGAAACCCACACAGACACGGGGAGAATGTGCAGAGTCTGCACAGACAGTGACCCAAGCCGGGAATCAAACCTGGGACAGTTCCAAAGCCGACGGTCTCAAAAACTGAGCTAGAAGGCAGAGCTTAGAGTCGTGGGGTTGCCGGAGGGAGTTGAAGGTTTGAACCCAACTGCATACCTTGCTTGAATATTCAGGAAAATGATGGAGGAGAGTGAATCCGTGGCCCCTTCAAAATTGGATAGAGCCCACCGGACCCTTCGGCAAAAACCCCGACTGAATGAGCTGCCACGTGGGATAATAGAACACTCACACACCATTTTCAGGAGAAAGAGCGGGTCCTGAAATGGGCCAAGGATCATCAGGATTGGAGGTGCAAAGGCAATTCCGTGCAAATATATCAGGACATGGGAGTTGAGTTGGTGAGGGAGTGGGCGGCCTTCAACAAGGTTAACGCCGTCTTGTACAGGAAAGGAACTTATTTCGAGGGAGTGTGCCTGGCGAGGTTGCGGGTCATGTACGAGTCAAGGGACTTCTGCTTCCACACACCAGAGGAGGAAGATGCTTTCATCTAGAAGCATGGACTCAGTTCAAATTGATGCTGTTTTGTTTGGCCTTTACCCACTGAGTTGGGAGGAATATTTAGGTATCCATGGGGCTGTTTAGCACAGGGCTAATTCGCTGGCTTTGAAAGCAAACCTAAGGCAAGCCAGCAGCACGGTTCAATTCCCGTAACAGCCTCCCCGAACAGGCGCCGGAATGTGGCGACTAGGGGCTTTTCACAGTAACTTTGTTTGAAGTCTACTTGTGACAATAAGCGAATTTCATTTTATTTTCATTTCATAAACAATTGTCATTATTTGAGGGTGAAATTCTTTTTATTCCTCTCTTGCGGGATTTTTGCCTAATTACTGGGGGGGTGGTGATGTGGACTCCTATGAAAAGGGTTGTTCTTTCTTGTCTTTTGTAACATAGTTGGTGTTACTCTTTCCCAGTTGGGAACTTAATCTTGTGGGGGTATTGGTATTGAGAGACCTATCGTATCGTAAGAGCGGGCAATAACATTTTGGTTTTTCTTCTCTATCCTGGAGGGGGACTGCATTAACAGGAGCGAGATGGGGGGAGGTGAAGGAGAGTTGCAGCAGTCGAGCCAGTCTCATGTGGTTCAGCAAGCTTAGTGTCTGTAAATAGTTAGGGGTTGAAGGGGGCGGGTCTTGGTCTTTTATTGGGTATCAATATGAATATTGAGAGAAGTGTTAAATGGGGGGGGGGGGGGGAGCAGGAAGTGCTAATTTGCTGATGGTGATTATGAGATTCACTTTGTCTTACTTTGCGGGTGGATTTGGAGGCCATTTTGGGTGGGCCGTTTTTCTTGAGTAGGTAATGAATAACTCAGAAATGCGGGAGTGGATGGTGGGCCCCCAATTCAGTTGCTCACCTGGAACGTAAGGGGGTTGGGTGGTCCAGTAAAAAGGACGAGCAATTTTGCTCACCTAAAGAAGTGTGGATGTGGTGTTTTTGCAGGAGACCCATCTGCGGGTAAGGAATCAGACTAGATTGTGAAAGGGGTGGGTGAGCAAGTGTTTCATTCAGGCTTTGATGGACGGGCCCGAGGTACGGTGATGTTAGTCAGTAAAGTAACCCTTTCCTCAGCCACTGACACCATAGCGGATCCCAATGGCAGATTCTCAATGGTTAGTGGATCTCTGGAGGACACGTTGGTGGTTCTTGCAAATATTTATGCACCAAACTGGGACGAAGTGTGAGCTCATGACCAAGACCATTGAGGAGTACATTAGAGGGGAACTGATCTGGGGATATTACCTTTTTGTCTTGCCAGAGGTAGTTTTTAATATGTGGGTATCCAGGTTCCCGTGAACTGGCCACCGCTCCATAAATCTGGTCTGGTGAGCAGGGCGAGGTCCGACTGGCAAAAGTGGGATAGCCTCCCTCTGTCCTTGACAGGCAGGATCCAGACTATAAAAATAAATATTCTCCCGAGGTTTTTATTTCATTTTCAGTGCCTCCCGATCTTTCTCCCCAAATCCTTTTTGCTAAGGTTAATAAGTTTGTGGCCTCTTTTATTTGGGCAAGTAAGACCCCAAGAGTCCGTAGGGCTTTCCTTCAGACGTATCGGCAGTCGGGGGTCTGGCGTTACCCCAACGTACTCGTTTCCTATTGGGCTGCCAACATCGAGAAGGTATTGGGATGGTTTGGGGAGCCAGGCCTCATGTTGGGACAGATGGAGGCAAGCTCCTGTAGGGGTTTTAATCAAAGTACTTTGGAAATGACCCCACTTCCCTTCTCTCCGATGTGGTTCTCCTTGAATCCGGTGGTGTCCATTCTTATAGACTGAACTGATCTCTCTACACATTTTCTCTACAGTTGTAGCACTATATTCCATATGCTTCACCCCCATGCCTATGTATTTACATCATGTATTTATCGTTTATCCTATATTTTTTATGTATGGAGGGATCTGCCTGGACTGCAAGCAGATACTTTTCACTGTACCTCGGTACACATGACAATAAATCTAAATCTTAATATATGGCGGCAATTGAGACAGCATTACAGATTTTGATCCATGTCATTGCTGGCCCCTCTCTGTGGCAACTACCTATTTGCTCTGTCAGACTGAGATAGCAACGTTTAGGTCATGGGAGAGAAAGGGCCTTGGGATTTTTCGGGATCTTTTTGTGGAAGGACGGTTTGCTAGTTTTGGGGTTTTATCGACAAGGTTTCAACTCCTGGGAACGAACTTGTTCTGTTACCTCCATGTACGTGATTTTATTCGAAAGGCTTTTCCTACATTCTGCTCGGCTCTACAACCCTCCTTGTTGAGTAGGATCCTGTTGTTTGCAGGGACTGGTATAGGGAGCATTTCCAACATCTATGGGCAAACCCTAGCAACGGAGGTGGCCCTGCTCGACGAGGTACAGGTAAAATGGGAGGGAGAACTGGGACCGATTATAGACGAAGACATAAGGGCGACATGTGGTTAGAACTGGGACTGCTGAGGATCCGGGTTCAAATCCCGGCCCTGGGTCACTGTCTGTCTGGAGTTTGCACATTCTCCCCATTTCAGCGTGGGTTTCACCCCCACAACCCAAAGATGTGCAGATTAGGTGGATTGGCCACACTAAATTGCCCCTTAATTGGTAAAAATAATAATTGGGTACTCTAAATTAAAGAAAAAGACAAGACGTGTAGTGTGAGGCCCTTCGTAGGATGAACGCCACGTTGTCCTGTGCACGACTTAATCTAATCCAGCTCAAGGTAATACAGAAGGCTCACCTAACTAAAGCTGGGCTGAGAAGTTTCTTTGCAGGGGTGGAAGATAGCAGTGTTCTTTGGAACCTGCTAACCACACCCATGTGTTTTGGTCATGTTCTAAGGTGGTAATTCTTTGGTCTCCTTCTTTAACACCATGTCAGCGATTCTTAACATTGATCTGGTGCCTTGCCTTTTGGTGGCCATTTTCAGGATATCGGACTCGCCGGGGTTGTGGAAAGGTGTGAAGATGGATGTTCTCGTTGATGACCCGTAGGGGGGTTCTTCTGGGATGGAGATTGGCTGCTCCACCCAATGCCATGGTCTGGTTAGGTGACCTTATGGAATTTTTACAACTAGAGAAGGCCAAGTACACTGTCAGGGTTCAGGCCAAGAATTCGACCTGAGTTGGTGGCCATTTGTTTCCTACTTGAAATAATGAATCACCGTTACTTGTTAGGATTGGGGGTGAGGTTAGTTGTTTGTTTTTTTCTGATATAATATTGTACTTTCTGTATTGTCCATTTTTCCATCTTGTTATTGTGTATTTTGTATGTTTGTTATCAATGAAAACTCTTTTATAGAATTTCAATTCAATCTCATCCAGATTTGTTTGCCCTGAATGCAGCTAGTGTCAATGTTAACTGCCTTAGGGTAAGTGAATCTCACAGGTGACCTCAAACACTTGTTAGAACCTATACTTGAAAGGGTGAACGTGGGTTGAGGTGAGCCTTTGATGTCAATTTTGTCCCCTACACCAGAGTAACATTGATAGATAGAAAATTGGAGCAGGAGGCGGCCATTCAGTTCTTGGAGCCTGCTCCACCATTCATTACCTTGGCTGATCATCCAACTCGATAGCCTGATCCTACCTTCCCCTCATCTCCTTTGATCCCCTTCGACCCAAGTGCCATATCTAACTGCTTCTTGAATGCTTGTGTCCTTGATTGAATGTGTGTTTCCTGATTGCTATGTTGAATGTTTAAGTGGCTGTCCACTGCCTGAAAAGTGACTGTTATAAGGTCAAATATAGAGACAAAATGAAGAGAGCCAATAGCATCTTCTACCAACCCCCACAAAGAAAGTGAAACATCAGAAAAGTCAAAATCCACTTCAACTGTAATCATTACCTATTTTTTCAAAAATATGCTGCTTATATAATAAAAATGTTAAAAACTTTGAGCAGTGAACTTACACAATCCAGAGTCCAATTGCTGTAAGAAGACTGACTACAATGGGGATAAACATCCCGGAGTGAATTTTCGACATACTTAGCTTATGTTTTTGTTCTTCCTTCTGAAAGAAAGGTGATAATATGATTATCAAAAAAGATAATTTTTAAAAATCTATTCATCTCACCATATTTGACTACTGACTAGTCACAAGTTTCTATGATGGATGGTGCAAAGTTCTTGGACATTTATCTTTTAGAGAACAAAGGTTTAAATCCATCCCAGAATGGATTAGTACAAGGATGCCAAGGAAGGAAAACCAGTTAGAAGCTTACTGCACCAGGGAGTGATGTTGAAAACACTGCTCAATGCCTCCAGATTTTTATTTCAATATCCTTCATGACCACCCGAATCATAAACTCCAATTCTCTATAACTCAGCTGCCTGTACACCATCCTGCACTTTGTCCTCCTACCTATCCTCATCCAAGTCAGTGGCTCCCAGTCTCTCAATATTTTAAACTAAAATCTCCAACTTCAGATTCCATCATTTGCCTCACCACAATCGATCTTTTCAACCTCTTACAGCCCACATCCTTCCAACTCTTGACCTGTTGGGCAACTCTTAGTTCTCTCTAATCAAATGGTCAAACATAAAGTGAGAGGAAATCTTCTTAAAATAATCTAATTTGCCCGTAAAACGGTGCAGGGGCCGGTTTAGCTCCGTTGGCTGGCTTGTGGTGCAGAGTGAGGACTACAGCGCGGGTTCAATTTCCATAATGGGTGAGATTATTCATGAAGGTCCTGCCTTCTCAACCTTGCTTCTCGTTGTCCCTTGCCTGAGGTGTGGTAATCTTAGGTTAAATCACCACCAGTCAGCTTTCAAATAAATAGCCTAAGGTCAGCTGGGTCAATGGCAACTTTACAGTAATGTGCACACTGCCCATGATAAAACAGGAGAGCTGGAGGCAATCATAGGTTGGGAGAGATCAGACACAGATCAGGACAGGAAGGCGGAGTAGCTGTGTTTATTAGGAATTATATAATGGCAGTAAAAAAAAAGGTACCTATCAGCTAGACATAAACACAATTCCTGCAGAGAGAGATAAATGATATAGAGGGTTAAACAGACCAATAATACAGTGATGGGGAGGTGGAGGAAAAAATATGCAGATAAATTAGGGAACTGAGTTAAAAAATATAGTAAGAAGTCTTACAACACCAGGTTAAAGTCCAACAGGTTTGATTCAAACACAAGCTTTCGGAGCGCAGCTCCTACCTGAGGAAGGAGCAGTGCTCCGAAAGCTCATGTTTGAATCAAACCTGTTGGACTTTAACCTGGTGTTGTAAGACTTCTTACTGTGCTCACCCTAGTCCAACGCCGGCATCTCCACATCATTAAAAAATATAGAATAACAATCATGGGGGATTTAAACTACACTGACAGTGCAAGAAAAATGTATTCCGCTGAAACAAAAGAACAAACTAAACACTAGTGAGGCTCTATGAATGAATAGAGACATGAGAGAAAAATTGAGGGTAAGGGGAAAGGTAGACAGTAAGTACAGAGACAACAAAGGAATGTATGATAAGAGAGAATACCAATATTTTTTTAAAATTTAGAATGCCCAATTCATTTTTTCCAATTAAGGGGCAATTTAGCATGGCCAATCCACCTATCTTGCATATCTTTAGGTTGTGGGGGAGAAACCCACGCAAACACGGGGAGAATGTGCAAACTCCATATGGACAGTGACCCAGAGCCGAGATCGAACCTGGGACCTCAACACCGTGCAAAATCAGTGCTAACCACTGGGCCACCGTGCTGCCCAAGAGAGAATACAATTGATAATTAAGAAGGCAAAGAGGAACTATGAAATTAAATTATCAAGGAGCGTAAAACAAAAACAATAACATATCCGACAGGCACATCATTAAAACATAAGGAGTCTGTAATGGGAATAGGACCATTAAGGAATAGACAGGTAACGGCAGAGATATGATAGAATTAATTAATTATTTTTCTTTTGTATTTATCAGGCAGATGAAACTGACAGACATGACACTAAATGATGAGATGAGCAATGAGATAAATGCATTTAAAATTTAAAAAGGGTGTATTGAAAAAAACTAAAATTAAAAAACATTTTAAAAATCCTGTCCAGATTCATTGTACCCACATATTTCAAAAGAATCTGGGAAAGAAACAGCAGAGACACATTACTACTCATAACTAATGATTTGTTAAAAGAAATTGTGTAGTGCCAGTGGATTGGCAGATAGCTAACATAATTCCTATGTTTGAGGAGGAAACAGAACATTTCCAAAGATTCAGATTTATTGTCACGTATACCAAGGTACAGTGAAAAGTTTTGTTCTGCACTCCAGGCAGATAATAATAATAATAATCTTTAATGTCACAAGTATGAAGTTACTGTGAAAAGCCCCTAGTCGCCACATTCTGGCACCTGTTTGGGTAAGCTGGTACGGGAATTGAACCTGCACTGCTGACCTTGTTATGCATCACAAAGCAGCTGTCTAGCCCACTGAGCTAAATCAGCCCTAGCCAGCTAAACTATGAAAATCATAAGGCATACAATAAATACACAATGTAAGTACATAGACAGCAGGTGAAGAATACAGAGTGTGGTGCTACAACAGTAGAGAAGATGCGTAGAAAGATCAGTTCAGTCCATAAGAGGGTCATTCAGGAGTCTGGTAACAATGGGGAAGAAGCTGTTTTTGAACCTGTTAATGCGTGTTCTCAGACTTTTGTATCTTCTGCCCGATGGAAGAAGTTGGAAGGGAGAATAACCCGGGTGGGAGGGGTCTTTGATTATGCTGCCCACTTTCCCAAGGCAGTGGGAGGTGCAGACAGATTCAATGGATAGGAGGCAGATTTGCGTGATGGACTAGGCTGTGTTCACAACTCTCTGTTTCTTATGGTCTTGGCAGTTGCCATATCAGGCTGTGATGGAGCCAGATAGAATGCTTTCTATGGTGCATCTGTAAAAAGTGGTAAGAGTCAATGTGGACATGACAAATTTCCTTAGTTTCCTGAGGAAATATATATTTCTTATTCGTAGCGTCGACGTGGGTGGACCAGGGCAGATTGTTGGTGATGTGTATACCTAGGAATTTGAAGCTATCAACCATCTCCACCTCAGCACTATTGATGCAGACAGGGGTGTGTATAACACGTCGCTTCTGAAGTCAATGCCCAGTTCCTTAATTTTGCTGACATTGTGTGAGAGATTGTTGTCGTTGAACCATGTCAGTAGGTTTTCTATCCCTCTCCTGTACTCTGACTCTTTAATGTTTGAGATCCGACCCACTATGATCATGTCATCAACAAACTTGTAGATGGGATTGGAGCTGAATTTTGCCACACAGTCGTGCGTGCATAAGGGGTATAGTAGAGGGCTAAGTAAGCAGTCTTGTTGGGCCCTGGTATTGAGGATTATCGTGGAGGTGGTGTCGTTGTTTATCCTTACTGATTGTGGTCTATGGATCAGGAAGCCGAGGATCCGGGTGGTGCAGTGGTTAGCTCTGCTGCCCCATGGTGCCAAGAACCCGGGATCGATCCTGGCACCGGGTCACTGTCCGTGTGGAGTTTGCATCTTCTCCCTGTGTCTGTGTGGGTCTCACCCCCACAACCTGAAGATGTGCAGGCTAGATGGATTGGCCATGCTAAATTGCCCCTTAATTGGAAAAATATAATTGGGTACTCTAAATTGTTTTTAAAATGGAAGTTGAGGATCCAGTTGCAGAGTGAGGAGCCAAGTCCTAGGTTTTGGAGCTTTTGATATAAGCTTGGCTGGGATTATGGTGTTGAAGGCAGAGCTGTAATCAATGAATAGGAATCTGCTGCAGGAGCCCTTGCTGTCGAGATGCCCCAGGGATGAGCATAGGACCAGGGTGATAGCGCAAAGAGTTATAGAGTTCTCGACCTGCCAGCTTATCATCAGTGACAGTAAAAATAATAGAATCCTTACTAAAGGACAGAATAAAAGAATATCTAGAAATGAAGAATATAATCATGAAATAGTCAGCACGCATTTCAAAAGAGAAAGTCTTGCTTGACCAACTATGTTGAATTTTTTGAGGAGACAACAGAAGGAGTAGACAATGTAATGCAGTAGATGTAGGGTATCTGTATTTTCCTAATGTCAAATTTTTAAAAATATTTTAATTAAAATGTTTCCATTTTATACATAATACAAAATAACTAAACAGAATAAGACACCAGTTCACACATACAACCCCCAAAACTTAGCCTACCCCTCACAAAACTTAACCTCTCCCCCCTTAGCAACCAATGGTGATCAGCTCCCACCCACCTGGCCTTAACGCCCTCCACTGACATTTCCTCCACCATCACTGAATCCTCCAACATAATTTGTCCATAAATACTGGTAGTGCTCCCTTCCTCTGACCCTGAGAGCCAAAGAACTCTCTCCATTAGAGAGGTTGGCAGCGCCACAGGGAATGTCGGGAAAATCTGTTTCGCAAAGTTGCAAACTTGTAAATATCTGAAGTCAGGCTGCGAGAGCCCAAACTTTTCCAACAGTTCCTCTAAACTGCCAATCCACTCCTCCAACAACAGATCACCCACTCTCTCCAACCCCTTCCTCTCCCACCCCCTGAAAGTGGTATCCAATCTCGCAGGCTTGCACAGATGATTCTCACAAATCAGAGCCTGATTCAATACTGACCCCAGTTTAAAATGCTGTTGAAATTGTCTGAATATCTTCAAAGTGGAAACAACCCCTGGGTTTACCGAATACTTTGCCAGTGAGAATGGGAGTGAGGCAGCTAATGCCCTCAGTTTAGATCCTCTACACGACTTTGATTCCATTTGCACCCATGTGGTTCCCAGATCGTTACAGAAACCAACACCTTCTCCTCATTAGATTCCCAGTAATAAAGTATCAGGTTCGGCAATGCCAAGCCCCCTGACTGCCTATCCCTTTAAATGAATGTCTGAAGAATCCTCGTGGTCTTGCCCGCCCATAATAAAGAATGTAATTAACTTTTTGACTCCCCAAAAAAGGATTTAGGGAGAAAGATGGGCAAACACTAGTACAAAAACAAAGTTCTTGGCAAAATGTTCATCTTAACTGACTGAACCCTGCCCGCCAAGGACAGGGAAAGAGTCGATCCTGATCCACCAACCAATCTCATACAGTTCAGTTTACGGAGATGGACGCAATCCCGGGCTACTTGAACCCCCAGATACCCAAGGCTGGTACCAGCCATACAAAAAGGCAGTACCCCTATATTAACAGCCCCCTCCCCCAGGGATTAACAAGTTTAGCTTGTACCCTGAAAAATAACCAGAGTGCCTCAGCAGCTCCATTATGGGAATCGGGACCTTCACAAAGTAAAAGATCAAAAGTGTACAAGGGAGGGCGGCATGTGGCGCAATAGATAGCACTGGGACAGCGGCGTTGAGGACCCGGGATAAAATCCCGGCCCTGGGTCACTGTCCGCGTGGAGTTTTCACATTCTCCCCATATCTAAGTAGGTTTCAACCCCACAACCCAAAGATGTGCAGTTTAGGTGGATTGGCCATGCTAAATTACCCTTAATTGGAAAACAAAAATCAGTATCCAGGGGCACCCTATACCCATCATTCCCCTCGTTATCCCCCTCCACTTATGTGAAACCCTCAAGGCAATGGTCAAAGGTTCTATCGCCAATACAAACAAATGGGGGGACATAGGGCACCCCTGCCTTGTTCTCCTATTTAATTTGAAGTATGCCGAGTTCATATTATTGGTGCGGCCACTAGCTGTTGGGGCCTGTATAACAGTTGTATCCAAGACACAAATTTGGGCCCCAACCTAAAATTCTCCAAGACCGCAAAAAGTTACCCCCATTTTACCCTATAGAATGTCTGCTCGGCATCTAATTCACAAAATACCTCTGGAGCAGGCTCCTCAGACGGGGAAAGCACCACATTTAGCAATCACCGCATGTTAGGCAACAACTACTGGCCTTTAACAAAACCGGTCTGATCTTCCCTGATAACCTGAGAAAGACAGTTCCAGTCTCAATGCTAACACTTGGCCAATATCTTGGCATTTATCTGAAGTAAAGAAATAGGGCAGTACAGCCCACATTCCAACGGGGTTCTTATCCTTTCTAAAAGAAGTGAAATTGATGCTTGCATCAGTGTCTCAGGCAGGGAACCCCGTGTCACCAACTCCTTGAACCTCCTCACTAATAATGACATCAGCTGTCCTGCAAACGCCTTGTAAAATTCCACCAGGAACCCGTCCAGCTCCGGGGCCTTACCTGTCTGCAATTGCCCTATTGCTGTCAAGACCCCCTCTACACCCAACAGCCCATCAACCTTTCATGCTCTTCCTCCTCCACCTCAGGAAACTTTAAGTCCTCCAGGAACTCCAACAAACCTGACTCTCTCCCCTCACCGCTCCCCCCCACCCTCACCCACCCCCCGGCCTTTGGTGGCAGCGACCTATAAAAGGTTCCTAAAAAATGGTTCAAAAGCTCCATTAACTTTGTCTGGTGCGGACACCAGCCTGCCATCCAAGTCTCGGATCTGAATAATCTCTTGAGAGGCCACCTACTACCTCAAATTCCAAGCCAAGAGATGGCTGGCCTTCTTCCCATACTCATACATAACCTCACTTCGAGCACTGCAACTGGCACATTGCCTTATCTGTGGATAACAGGTTGAACTGCACCTTAAGCGTCTTCCTGCTAGCCAGGAGCTCTGGAATTGGGGCACTCGAGTACCTGCAGTCTTCGTCCAAGATATCATCAACCAACTGTTGCCATTCTTAACTTGCCTCCCTATCCATATGCGTTTTGTGCAAAATTATCTCCCATCTAATCACTGCTTTTAGGGCCTCCCACAGAACTGAGGGCAAGATCAACCCATTCCCATTAAACCCCAAATGCCCGTCTATCTCCCTCTATATCTGTCCGGAAAATCCCAAATCCACTAATAACCCCACATCCAGCCATCATGCCGGACGCTGAAATGGACCTACTTCTAATACCAAATGTGGACCATGGTCTGAGATGACTATCACGGAGTATTCAGCTTTCCTCACCCCAGGCAGAAGTGATTTTCCCATCATAAAACCAATCTATCTTTATGCACTGGGGAGGGAAAAAAAGAGAATCCCTTACACCCAGGGTGCATAAAGCACCACGGAACTGCTTTCACAGTAACTTCATTTGAAGCCTGCTTGTGACAATAAGCGATTTTCATTTCATTTTCATTTCCAGCACCTTTGCTATGACTTTGGCTTAGCCCAGTCCAATTTCGGATTCAAGACCCAAGGTCAGCTAATGTATGTCCAGGTCTGGAATTGGGGCCAACAATCTCCTCATGAATGTTACATTGACCCTCCCCGCTAGGGAGAGTGGGAGTGTGTCCCACCTCTGCATGTCCTTCTTTACTTTCTCCACCAGACTGGTCAGGTTCCATTTGTGGATCCATGTCCAATCGTGGGCAATCTGGATCCCCAGGTGGCAGAATTAGCTTTGTGCTTGCTTGAACAGCATTCCCTCCAGCTCGGTTTCACTGGGAAGGTTTCATTCTTGCTCAGGTTGGGTTTGTAGCCCGAGAAGGCTCCAAACTTCCAAATTTTCAGCTTCATGGTCCCTTCCATGCTGCTTGCGGGTCCAAGATGTAGAGGAGCAGGTCCTTGCATAGAGTGAAACTCTGCACTTTGACCCCTCCCTGGATCCCCTTCCAATTTCTCGCTGTTCTGAGGGCATTCGCCAGCGGTTCATTGCCAGGGCGAATAGAAGCCGGGACAGTGGGCATCCCTGCCTTCTGTCCTTGTGCAGCTGAAAGTATTTAGTGCTGATGATTTTGGTCTGTACACTTGGCATGGGGGCGTTGTACAGGAGTCTCACCAAGGAGGGGAACCCTGTTCCCAGCCCAAACCACTCTAATACCTCAATGAGGTATTTCCACTCGACTCTGTCGAAGGCCTTTTCTGCATCCAGGGAGATGATCACCTCTGGTATTCCCCCCAGATGGGGTCATTATCACGTTCATGATGTACCGCTCCCCTGGGTCCGTAACCATCTTTGTTGCGATGAATGTCGTCCTCTTACTAGTAGTATACTCCACTCCCTCCCCCCTCCCAAGCTCTCGTCCCTTAGCATGAATGGTACATATGTCCCACCCAGCCCTTTCTTACCCGCAGTCAGTCCTTCTCCCTCAGGGTGTGTCTCTTGAAGAAAGACTATGTCAGCTTTCATACTTTTCAAGTGGGCAAAGACTCTGGATCTTTTCACTGGGCTGTTAACTCCCCTGACATTCCAGGTGTCTATCCTGATGGGGGGTGTTTCTGCTCCTCCTGCAGGATCAATCATACTTACCTTGTAGATGCACCCCTGCACTCCGGGGTTTCCCTTTGTCAGGGGACCATCCAAGATGGCCAAGGTCACCGTGAAGCCGGGTCCCTGCACCCTGGGGTTTCCCTTTGTCCAGGGGCCACCTACCATGGCCACCAACTATGTGTATGCCATGTGGGTTAGTCCCTGCACTCCAGGGTTTCCTTTTATTTGGGTACCGTACAAAATGGCTGCTTGTGGTGCCATTTTGTTCCTTGTTACCTCATGTGGCCTGTTGTAACCAGCCTAGAGCCCTCCCCCACCCCCCGAACCCCTGTGCTTCTGCTTCTGTCCCTATCTGCTACACCCCCTTTCCACTGTTCTGCACCCCCCCCCCCCCCCCCCCCCCCCCCCGTCTACCCCCACCTTGGTTAAGGAAATCCCCCCCATTACGAGGTGCTCTCTCCCCAGTGGGAGATGCGCTGTAGCCTCTCCCTCTTATCTCCTGGCACTAGCTTTCCCGGTAGTGTGGTGGCCCCCTCCTGGGGACGCTGGACCCCTTCTTACACCCACTGTTTTGATTTCCCCTGCGTTGCCTCCTTATCCTCTCCTGTGCTCTGCTGCTCTCGCCCCCTACTTTGTGCACTGGTTCCCAGGTTCAGAATGGGGTGGTGCAGTCCTGCACAAGTTGTCTGGGCCTCAGGAGGAACCCTAGAAGGAGGCCATTCAGCCCATCAGGTCTGCCACAAACCCTCTGAAAGAGCACCCTAACTAGGCCCACTCCCCTACCCTAGCCCCGCAACCCCACCTAACCTGGACATCTTTGGACACTAAGGGACAATTAATGATGGCCAAACCACCTAACCTCCACATCTTTGGACTGTTGGAAGAAGTTGTCAGTTTACTTAAATCAAGTAAGAAGTCATACAACACCAGGTTAAAGTCCAACAGGTTTGTTTCAAACACGAGCTTTCGGAGCACGGCTCCTTCTTCAGGTGAATCACAGTCCAACGCCGGCATCTCCACATCATACTTAAATCAAGGCAGAGGACACCCTTATGTCGGGAAGGGTAGCATTCATTTGTTTTGTATTATTACTCAACAATAAGTTATACCAACTGAATTACATAGCTCAAATTTTGCTCGTTACTAGTTCACGTGCTGTGGAAGTAAAACAATTTACTTGTTTTACAACGTGCTACTCAACCCTCTTGCATAAATTAAAGAAATACACTGTGAAAAAACATGAATATTGAGTTCAGATTGACGGAGAATACTTTTGTTACACCCTTGCATTGTGCTGTTGTAGAGTTACAGATTAGATAGCTAAGGAACACCTAAATGGAAGACATATGGACCAGTTAGGGGGTGACTGACAATTCCTCACATGTATAAGATATAACAGGCAAGGCGAAACTTGTAACAAAAAGCACCCCTGCCTCCGCCCCCCACCCCCGCCCAGTGAATTCATAAAACCTAAAAAGGGAGTGGGGAAAACATACCAAAGCCTTAAGGTTGCTATTCTTCTCTGGTTAAAATCCGGATACATTGCAGAAATACAGCCAAGCAAATCAATTTGTCGCCAACTCCCCCCATAACATCCTCATTCACAATGATTCAGTCATAAACCAGATTAATTGACCAACCTTACTGGTCTCCTTGACAATAAGACAGATTGAAACAGTGGCTCTGTCATCAGAAATTGCACCTCCAAACTTGCCTGATTCTTATGATCACTAAGGACCAAACAGAATAATCCTCTGGGATAAACAGTAATTACATTTAAATAAACCATGGCTAATGGTTCGCTTCCGTAATACACCTGTTAGTGATCCACACCACTCAAGTTATTTACTGCAGCCAGGTTCCAACTGTTATTCTTTCACATATACTATAAAAAGGCCAGCAGCTGGACTGCACGGTGGCAGAGGTCTGCACTGCTGCCTATGGCACTGAGGACCTGTGTTCAATCCCGGCCCTGGGTCATTGCCCGTGTGGAGTTTGCACATTCTCCCCGTGTCTGTGTGGCTCTCACCCCCACAACACAAAAGATGTGTGCAGTAGGTGGATTGCTCATGCTAAATTGCCCCTTAATTAGGAAAAAATAATTGGGTACTCTAAATTTACATTTAAAAAGGCCAGCAGTGTGGGTTCAATTCCAGTATAGGCTGAGGTTGTTAATTCTTCTCAACCTTGCCCTCACCTGAGGTGTGATGACCCTGAGATTAAATCACCACCAGTCATCTCTTCCCCCCTCATAGGGGAAAGCAGTTGATGGTCATCTCGGACTATGGTAACTTTACCTTTACCAAAAAAAAAGATTTGTGATTCTTGTCCTCTCATCATTATGAACACGAGCTCTCTTATTTATTGTTGCAAATAAATGAAAAAGACGGATTGCAAATGCGGAGGTGCATTGTAAAGTCACCTGTGCGGATAAAGCCCATTGGTCTTCTCACAAACTGAAGACAGCGGCAGTGTTCTACTATAGGTCAGTGGTGTTCACTCTGCCGAGGGGCAGGAGGGTACTGAAGGACAGTGGTGCCCTTCAGAGAGTCTGCCTGCAGCTGGCGGCGCGCTGCCACCCAGAGCACGCGCTGCCTTCACCTGGCAACCCTGGAAGCTGTCGCGTCATGATTGACACGTCGCAGCACAATCAAACAATGGGAGACGGGCCTGGCGGTCACCCGATTGGAGCGTCTGGGTGGGGGCGGGGCGGAGTCTCATTAAAGCACTCAGTTCCCCCCCCCCTCCCTCCCCTCGCACACTGCAATTTCGTGCCACATCGATTGGTCTAAAATAGGCGGTCTTATTGCAGACAGTGTATTGGGAGGAAGAGCAGAATTAAGTATTGGCTGTGATGTAAATAAGGACTCACAAAGTCACGTAATTTATCTCTCTTATTCATTCACGGGGTATGGGCTTGCTAGGAAAATTGATATATATATTGCATTGCCGCCGGGATTTGTTGTCTTTTGTGCACTCAGCTGTTTCTTGATGTCTGGTGGAATCGAATTGGCGGAAGATTAGCATCTGTGATGGTGGGACCTAAGAATGAAGCAGAGGTGGATCATCCATTTGACACTTGAGCTCAAGATGTTTGGAATCAGTTCACTCTTGTCTTATGCATTTATGCACTGGGCTCCAGCAGCAGTCAGTATAGGAACACTCATAGGAGTAACTCCTGCTTTTTCTCCCCCACCATTCAGGATGGCAGCAGGATTAGCTAGCCAAACTATATCATCTTTTATTGTCACAAGTATGAAGTTACTGTGAAAAGCCCCTCATCGCCACATTCCGATGCCTGTTCGGGTAAGCTGGTACGGTAATTGAACCAACACTGCTGGCCTTGTTCTGCATTACAAACCAGTTGTCTAGACGAGTGCATCTCAAACTATCTGATGTGGCGTACCGGCAGTTTTTTTTTTCAATGTGCCAGAGACCGGTGAGCGAAACAAGCCAATCCAGGATTACTGTCTCTTTCTTTTCTGGAAAAACTCCAAGTACCGGCAGACGATGGCTCGCGTACCGGCACCGGTACGCGTACCACACTTTGAGAAGCACTGGTCTAGACCACTGAGCTAAAATTAGCCCATAATGACACAATAAGAATGAATAAAGAATAAGGGAAAAATTGAAACTGAACAAAGGAGGATAATGAAAGGGAATAAACGTTAAAAAAACACAAATGAGGAAAAGGAACTACAAAATTAAATTATCAAGGTGTACAAAATTAACAGTCTTCTGTGTGTACAAAAACCACAATGAATTAAAAATAACAGGAATAGGTTTAGGGCTTTGCTGCGCAGGGATACACATGATATGACAGCATTTATTAACAGAAGCATGGTGGACATGACATTTGAAGAGATCAAAAAACATCTAAAGACATTTAAATTAGAAACAGGAGAGATAATTGATAAAATATATTTAGACAGGATCAAATCCTTGGTGGAGATTAATTACATTAATGCATATTAAAATAAATTGGTAAGAATATCAGATGATTTTATTTTCTATTTATATATATATATATAAAAAGTTAATTATACAAGAGAATAGAACATACTGTGCCGAAGGAGGCCATTCGGCTCATTGAGTCTGCCCCGACCCACTTAAGCCCTCACTTCCACCCTATCCCCGGAACCCAATAAGCCATCCTAACCTTTTTGGACACTAAGGACAATTTAGCGTGACCAATCCACCTAAGAATAGAGTCAGATAACTGACAGGTAACTAATGTGATTCCTGAATATTGCTGAAAAGAGAGACATGTTTTTTATCGTGCACTCATCGGGACAAATGCAAGAATTCCAAATTTAAAACAATTGCACCAATTTATCATATGAGAAGAGGGTGCTGATTGATTGGTAAATCGACTCTGATTGGCCAATTTGTTTCCATTGAGAAAGCAATGGTGAACTAGAGGCTCCCCAAGCTCCCAGTTAATTCAAAAAACGTGCAAGGCTTGAACATATTCCTATATACACATCCCTGTATATGAATGTACGTTGCTTCCAGTAACTATTTATGAACATTGTGAGCTCAACTGATTACATCTTAAGTCGATTGTTAGTGTAGCTATTACCGCACTCAGGATTGATCAGCTAGTGCTGCGAATTGCAGAATACATCTAACTGCAGACATTTTGTTTTGATTTTTTCAAGGGCGGACGGTAGCACAGTGGTTAGCACTGTTGTTTCACAGTGACAGGGACCAAGGTTCAATTCCCGGTTCGGGTCACTGTCTGTGCGCAGTCTGCACGTTCTCCCTGTGTATGCGTGGGTTTCCTCCAGGTGCTCCGGTTTCCTCCCACAAGTCCCCAAAAGACATGCTTGCTAGGTGAATTGGGCATTCTGAATTCTCCCTCAGGGTACCCAAACAGGCACCACAGTGTGGTGACTAGGGGATTTTCATAGTAACTTCATTGCAATGTTAATATAAGCCTACTATTATCAAGTGCGGGCTGGGTAAGTACGGTTTGTACTCTACCTACTACAAACAACTAAAAGATCATGGGGCGGGATTCTCAATTTCTGAGACTAGGTGCTGCGCCAACAGAGAATCAGTGGACTTTTACAACAGAAAAACTGGCACTGCACCTGGACCAATTCCACTACCGTTAAGGGGCTAGCACCGGTGCCACATGGTACACACTCAATTCCACTGAAAAATGGTGCGGGATATGCCTGGTCCATGATCAGAGGTGGACTAGCTGCAGCCACACATATACATAACACTCCCTGCACACATCTAACCCAGCCAAAAAGATGGCACTGCTTGTGCTGGAGTGTGCCATACAGCGGCTGGGTCGTCTGGGACCAGAGGGCACCCAGAGAGGGGCCCTGGGGGGTAGGGGGGGGGGTGTACACACCTATATGACCCGCGGCACCATGTTGAAAGCGGGCTGTTAGCGATGTGCACAACTGCATTGCTGCGGCAATGGTGCTACGTGTCCGTTCACCCTGACCCCACAGCCCACCGCCTGGCCAGCCCCCACTACTCCCCCCAGCCCTGCCAGAAGTCCCCCAGCCAGCGGCACAACTGTCAGCAAACTATGGCGATGTGGACACCTTCTGAGCTGCTGCTGAGTGCTGCCTTGTATGCACAGTGAGTGCTGCCTTAGCAGAGTGAGAGTGCTTTTGGAGTTGGGTGAAAAATGGGAGTTAGGTGGAACTGGGAGAAGGAAAAACTGGCAGCTGAGACTACAAATAAGAAATGACTGCTAAGTCTCCAGGGACAGTCGGAGACCTGCTAAATTTCAATCTATCTGGTAAATAGTGGTGACTGGTAAGTAGTCTTTCTTTTCTTTTCATTTATCATTTTTTTGGGGGGCATTGTAGTTGTATAAGTTTTTAAAAATACATTTAGTGTACCCAATTCATTTTTTTTTCCAATTAAGGGGCAATTTAGCGTATTCAATCCACCTATCTTGCACATCTTTGGGTTGTGGGGGGCGAAACCCACGCAAACACGGGGAGAATGTGCAAACTCCACACAGATAGCCATCCAGAATCAGGATTGAACCTGAGACCTCGGCACCATGAGGCAGCAGGGCTAACCCACTGCGCCACCGTGTTGCCCCTGTAGTTGTATAAGTTAACCTAAGGTTAAGACATGGCAGGAGGACATTGGGTGATGTTGGGAATGGCATTAAACACAAAATTAGAGATGCATGTAATAATAAGGGAATATCGGTGATCATGGGTGATTTTAATCTGCACATAGATTGGCAAATCAAATTAGCCACAATGTTGTAGAAGAGGAATTCCTGGAGTGTATACGGGATGATTTTCTTGACCAATATGTGGAGGAACCAACTAGAGAGCCGGCCATCTTAGACTGGGTACTGTGTAGTAAGAAGAGAATCATTGCCAATCTGACTGTACGAGACTCTTACGGGGATGAGCGACCATAACACGGTAGAATTTTTTAATCAAGGTGGAGAGTGAAGTTGTTGATTCGGAGACTAGGGTGCTGAATCTTAATAAAGGAAATTATGAAGCTATGTGGTGTGAGTTGGCCTTGATAGATTGGGGCGAGTTACTTAAAAGGATGACAGTGGACAGGCAATGGCAAACATTCAAGGAACGCATGGGGCAACTGCAGCAACTGTTCATTCCTGTCTGGCACAAAAGTAAAATGGGTAAGAGGGCCAATTCGTGGCTTACAAAGGAAATTAGAAATAGTATCCGATCCAAGGAAGAAGCAGACAGATTGGCCAAGGAAACTAATAGGTCTGAGGATTGGGAGCAGTTTAGAATTCAGCAAAGGACCAAGGGATTGATTAAGAAGGGGAAAATACAGTACGAAAGGAAGCTTGCAGGGAACATAAAGACTGACACTAAGAGTTTCTATAGATAATTGAAGAGAAAGAGATTGGTAAAGACAAATATAGGCCCCCTACAGACAGAAACAGGGGAATGTATAATAAAGGAACAAAGAAATGGCTGAGCAATTGAATACATACTTTGGTACTGTCTTCACAAAAGAGGAAATGTTGGAGAATGAAAGGTTTACTGAGAGGGAAGAACTGTGGGAGATCATTATTAGTAGAGAAGTGGTGCTGCGAAAATTGATGGGATTGAAGGCGGATAAATCCCCAGGGCCTGATAATCTGCATCCAAGTGTGCTTAAGGAGGTGGCTCTGGAAATAGTGGATGCATTGGTGGTCATCTTCCGGGATTCTATAGACTTTGGAACTGTCCCTACAGATTGGAGGGTAGCTAATATCACTCCAATATTCAAAAAGGGAGGTAGAGAGAAAGCAGGGAATTATAGACCAGTAAGCCTAACATCGGTAGTGGGGAACATTCTTGAATCCATTATCAAGGACGTTATAGCAGAAAATTTAGAAAGCAGTGGCAGAATCAGTCAGAGTCAGCATGGATTATGAAGGGGAAATCATGCTTGACAAATCTGTTGGAATTCTTTGAAGATGTAACTAGTACAGTTGACAAGGGAGAGCCAGTCGATGTGGTATATTTGGACTTTCAGAAGGCATTTGACAAAGTCACGCATAAGAGATTATTGTGCAAGATTAAAGCGCATGGGATTGGGGGAAGTGTTTTGAGGTGGATAGAAAACTGATTGGCAGAGGGGAAACAAAGAGTCGGAATTAATGGGTCATTTTCAAATTGGCAGGCAGTAACTAGTGATGTGCCACAGGGATTGGTGCTGAGACTCCAGCTATTCACAATATATATTAATAATTTGGATGAGGGAACAAAATGTAACATTTCAGTTTGCAGATGATACCAAGTTGGGTGGGAGGGTGAACTGTGACAAGGATGCAGAGATCCTACAGCATGATCTGGACAGGTTGGGCAAGTAGGCAAATCAATGATAGAGGCAGTATAATTTGGATAAGTGAGGTTATTCACTTTGGAGGCAAAAACAGGAAGGCAGATTACTACCTGAATGGTTGTAAATTTGGAAAGGGGAGCATGCAGCGGGACCTGGGTGTTGCTGAAGGTAAGCATGCAGGTGCAGCAGGTGGGAAAGAAGGCTAATGATATGTTGGCCTTCATTGCGAGAGGTTTCAAGTACAGGAGCAGGGATGTGTTATTGCAATTATACAGGGCCTTGGTGAGGCCACGCCTGGAATATTGTGCGCAGTTTTGGTCTCCTTTTCTGAGGAAGGATGTTCTTGCCCTCGAGGGAGCACAGCAAAGGTTTACCAGACTGATTCCAGCAAAGGCGGGACTGTCATATGAGGAGAGATTGACTAGGTTAGGATTGTTCTCAATCTGGAGTTCAGAAGAATGAGGGGGGATCTCATAGAGATTTATAAAATTCTAACAGGACTAGACATAGTAGATGCAGGGAAGATGTTCTCAATGGTGGATGTGTCCAGAACTAGGGGTGACAGTCTGAGGATTCAGGGTGAACCATTTCAGACAGAGATGAGACATTTCTTCACCCAAAGAGTGGTGAGCCTGTGGAATTCATTACCACAGGAAGTAGTTGA
This sequence comes from Scyliorhinus canicula, assembly GCF_902713615.1. Classification (NCBI taxonomy): domain Eukaryota; kingdom Metazoa; phylum Chordata; class Chondrichthyes; order Carcharhiniformes; family Scyliorhinidae; genus Scyliorhinus; species Scyliorhinus canicula. The sequence goes on from NC_052148.1 coordinate 166,943,523, forward strand.
TGCTAAAACATTGAATATATTCAAGAGGCGGCTGGATATAGTACTTGGGGCGATTGGGATCAAAGATTATGGGGAGAAAGCCGGATTCTGCTATTGAGTTGGATGATCAGGATAAATGGCGGAGCAGGCTCGAAGGGCCAAAAGACCTCCTCCTGCTCCTATCTTCTACGTATATTTCGTACCCCCTCTCTCGCTCAACAGCCACCACACTGGTTTCACAAATTTTAAAAGCAGAAGTAAACCATGGCATCGGGAACTTGGCCCATTGGAGGCGGAGAATCGCCGAGGCCCTGCAGAGTACCTGGTCGGGCCCGCTAATGATATGCAAGCGGTGTCTACTGTATGTGCGGAGTGAAACACAGTGATGCCGTTTTTGAGATGATGGAGAATCGCAATTTGGCATCAAATCGGTGGCTGCCGCTATTTTGGCGTCGGAAGCTATTCTCCGCCAAATCGCATTTTCCGATTTCGGAATCGGCTAATGGAGAATCCCGCCCCTGGTGTTTGATTCAGCCAAGTTCGGGCATATGCCTAAGTATCTGGCATCATACTGGGCATAGGTGCATTAGGGTAGCTATTGTCTGACAGGATAGCTTTGGTGCACTCTATTTAAATAGTTCAATGTAAATTTCCCCAAATGTTGTAGTGTAATCTGAATTTATCTTTGGAAGATTAGGCCAAGTATCTGGAGATTACCGCTACATTACCATCCCATTTGGGAGGCAAAAAGACCATTCTGGAGTGGGCACAGTTAAAAGTCTTACAACACCTAGTTCAAGTCCAAAAGGTTTATTTGGAATCACAAGCTTTTGGAGCGTAGCTCCTTAATCAGGTGAGTGAAGTGAAGGGCTGTTGTGGTCTGTACAGCTAAACTCCAGCAACAAACAACATTTCCCAGACTCAAGAAGAGAACTCTTGAGTAAAGCAAAGCTCTTTGTTACAATGGTCAGAAGGTTGACCACTGCAAGTAACACAAACACCAAAGACAAGACAAACGTAGCAGTATGTATTTTAAACCTTTTTAAAATGCTACATTTAATTTAAAGAGAGCATTAAACTTTGTAGTATGCAAACAACATTTGCTGCAAATAGGACAACTGGACAGCCAGGCCTTTGTTCCCATTTCATTTCTATTTTCACAGGCCAAATTCCACATTTTTTTAAAAAATTGCCTTCAAAGTGTACGAATGCCTTCCATAATGATGAAAAATATAGGCTCCAATATTCTGTTCAGTCACATGACAAGGCCACTTCTGATTTCACAAGGAGCTTTGGGGGTTGGAAGAAATAGGCAATGGCAGGTGGTGAAGGAGGCAGTTATGTAAAAGGCTGTCTGAATAGATGGGAATAATGAATGATTTTCAAGATGTTTCTTTATTTTGCATGGGCTTTATTTTGTTGCACAGAACATTGTTACTTGGCAGGTTTATGCCTCTTTACTACTACAAGGGAGTTAGAAAAGATAATATTTAATTACTGATGTAGTAACAGTAACTCATTTGAACTAAGTGAATCAAACCTGATACTTGCATGGGGTTGCAAAATTGCTTTTTAACTCAATTTTCTATGAGGTTGAGTACACCGGTAGGTACATTTGGAGTTGTTCCACACCCCACTCAGGTGTTTTTATTTATTTTTGTCTTCTCTTCGTTATTTTGGCAAATGGTGTTGTGGGAAATACATCAAAATTAAGATCCCCAAGTGTACAGCAGAAATCGAACATTAGGAGCAATGGCCAAGGTTAATATAGATAGGTCTCCTTACTGCTGAATTAATTATGCAAAGCACAATTATTTACAGATGTGTTTAATTATCGATTGGCTCCTGTAAACTAAAGTTGAATACAAGTCCGTAGAATGAATTTGTACAAGACTCTTTTCCAAATGCATGTGGCACATTTCTCATGAGGACAGTCCCCTCACTTGTAAGCAAAATGAAACCAACACCACAAAATTCAAATGTTTACAGTTCATTTAGTAAATACTGCAAATGAAGAATGTGCTATAGAATTGACATTTCTCAGCCTGTACAGTATAAATCAGCCAAAGTTAGATTTGCAGAAATGCATACAAATGAAAATTAGCATTTAAAAAAATGTCTTCCTTTCCACAATACATCATCACAAATTATCACACCTACCATCTCCAGAGGGGAGGAATGGTGTAGGGTATACTCTCCAGTTGGTGTAATTTGTCAATTTCTAATATTACCTACAGCTAGAATAAACTCTCCACAGTATGTACTTCTTACTATCAATGGCAGGTAATAATGCATATTACTCCATGACTGCCATCACTGGTCACCATGTACATGACCACCCAGCAAGACAGCAGGTTGGTGTCAGGATTGGTATACTGACGGGATGATGATGGCAGAATTCAAGTAAATTTTTTTGGCATTCTTAACAAACTCACTCCAAGTGTGTTTAATAACATTTAACTCCAAGAACTTTGTTTGGGAGTTAAGTAAGAGGAACCAACCATAATTACAAAACCAGCCAACAAAACGCTTGTGATGCTTCGAGGACCAAGTATTTTCAAATATATTTTGTTGGTAACCTATGTCAACCTAAAATGTTCAATATGCTGAGTGGCCAGGGATGATGAACAAGCAAAAGAGGTTGATACGTGTTCAATGAGACAAAGAATGGCAAGACTTTAAATGAAGGAAATGTGTCCTACAGCTGAATAGAAGTGATTAACTGACAATTGAATAATTTTCAGAGAATCTGCTACTGAAAATATATATTCATATGTTAGCATCGTTAGTGCATACTCTGGGTTATTTGGCCGGGGAAACATCACAGTGGAACCAACACCTGATTTTCACTCATTGCAGTTTCAATAGGGGATCACAGGAAAGCAAATAGGAGCAGAAATAAGGGCCAATTTTCTTTTTAAAAAATGTTTCCCTGGTAGTCTAGTGGTTAGGATTTGGCTTTCTCACCGCTGCAGTACGGGTTCAATTTCCAGTGGGGAATGACGATTCATTGCTCCAACTGGTGTGGAGAGGGGCAGGTATGTAGGAGGACCTCCTAGTGAACCTACTCCTGGGGCTGACCATCACTGGTCACCATGTACATGACCACCCAGCAAGACAGCAGGTTGGTGTCAGGATTGGTATACTGACGGGATGATGATGGCAGAATTCAAGTAAATTTTTTTGGCATTCTTAACAAACTCACTCCAATGTGCTATCTACAGGTCAATGCAGTAGGCGATCAAGGGTCATTGAACTCGACTGTCTGCATTCATGCTGGGAGTCCTTGGAGAAGGAGCATGTGGTGTTCACTGATGTCATCGGGATCTTCCATGTCAACTGGGTGCCACAGGGCCTTATTGACCCTTTTAATGTGTAAGGCAGTGTCCCTTTAGGGATTTCCCCTTTTACTTCATCCTCAGTTCTTTTTAGTTTTTTGGTTTTCACATAAAATAGTTGGAACCCTCTCACTACACTCACCTTTGGTCGAGATCGGCTAATTTAGTACAGACCAAAATTTAGTAGCAGGACCCATCTGCTCTGAATGGTTCACCTATTCACTAAATAAACTCACGATTCATTCAAATTAGTTTCTACACCCTTTCCTCTTTATGAGGTTCCCAGATCAGGCACCAATTGTAGATGAAAGGGAAAGCAGGACTGTTGATACCTCACTCTGTGTACCGTTTTTTTGTAGGCAACTCGGTGTTGCACAAGAATGGTCCAGTAAACACTCTCCCAGTATTCTTCTGGAAAAGACATTTGGTCTCCTCTTGGTACTCAGACAATTTAGTCATGTGATGGTTACAGGTACAGACCCACACAAATCATTTGATTAATTGTGTAAGTACTTATTTTTTTACATCTGAGTTGGTGATCTTTCTTTCTGCTCGTCAGTATTGTAATTTTATTTTTAATTTATTGAACTGTGGTCAAATCATAAGTAATTGCAAGGTCAGACTTTGGTTTATTCATATATGAACAGGAAATATTTCAGGTAATATCCTGTTTTATCATTAATAAAGAATACAACAGAAAACAAAGATACACCATCTACCCCACAAATTAGGCATTTAACAGATTACTGATAAAATACTGTCACAAAATATAGGACAAATGGATTATACAAGGTCTAACAGAATTGACACAGTCTTGGTATTTTGAAATGGCACATTGATTCTATCACAGGGAAAGGACATAGACTCATCTTACACTTATTATTATACACTCAATTAAATAGTTCAATGCTCTTGTGACATCACCAGAAAGATGGGGACAGACGGACAGACATTGGGTTGCTGTGATATCATAAAGTGTTGCTGTGATATTGTAAAGTGTTGCTGCATGACTTATTTATTGCACATAATCACATACTTGTACCCTTTGCATTTCCCCTCCTCCCACTCTTTCTCACAAACACACACGCACACACGGAATGAGTAGCAGCCAATTCATTGGTAACAAATCAGCAGCAACTTCCTTTAAAGAGTTCTAACAATAGAGGCACGTTGAATTAGGATAGTCATTTGCACCAATGAAAGATCAGCCATGATCTCATTGAATGGCGGAGCAGGCTCGAGGGGCCAGATAGCCTACTCCTTATGTTCTTATGAAACACTGCCTGGAGCTCACGGTCAACCATGACATTAATGTACTATGGGGAAATATCACCGGCCAAAAGTATTTTCAATGTGTTTCTGAAATTAAGATCCAGCACATCTAGACTGCTCTTGCCCCTTAAGTTATTTAACAATTTTGCTTTTTAAATTTTGATATGTCTAATACATAAATTGCTCCTGACCAAATAAAAAAAATCATTTTAATAAGCAGCAAGGGATAGAGCAGCCAAAATGTTAGAACACTAACTGAATTAGGAAACATTCTAAGTACTGAATATTATTTAAGTTTTTCTGAACGTTTCCCAAATTGGTTTGTGTCCTGTGTTTACTCCTTACAAGTATGAAAAGTAGTTTTCTGCTGAAGTTGATTCATATTTTCAGACATACACGAGGCCCACTTCTGTAAATCAGATTTATATTACATGATTTAGTCTCAAAAAGAAAAACAACTATCAGTATCTTCCCCAAACACAATATGTGCCACATCTGATAAACCTCATTAAAAAAAATCCTTTTCCTCTCCAACAATTTTTCTTTGTCACAACAGAGGAATCTTAAGAAGCAGAGCAATCTTCTATTCCATCACCATACTAGAGTTAAATAAAACTTTTGTTTTAAGTAATACAAAGATTCTTAATAACCATTTATACATCTAGACATCAAAGTTTCAAGACTCTTCACTTATCCCTCAGTAACACTATTTTCTAGTACAAAGTTGACATGGGTTCAAATAAACAAAATGTAAGAAATTATTAACATTACTGGTATTAACTTTAAAATAAATTCATGTCGTTTAACCCTTTCAAGCCCATGACTCTGAATTTATTATGTTGCAAGACTGCTTCAGCTTTCTAGAGTGGGGATCATTTCACAAACCTAATTCATTAATCCATTATATTAATGTCTTAACTGAATCTGAAGTCTCCTGAAGGCAAATAAAACTTGATTGATATACCATTTCATCAATAGATACAGTCGGAGAGTGTGGCACACCTGCTGCCACTTATTACATCAGACCATGGCAGGCAGACTAAGTACGCCTTTCTGCAGTCTGTAAAATATACTGAACACACTCAAGGATGTCTTTGGCTTGCATGGACTGGAAAGTGTTAAGTGGTGAAATTTAAACCGCAATAAAGCTAGATGCATTGTCATTGTCACAAGCTTGAAATGCAATTACTCTATTTCCAAGTTAAAATAACAGCAAATTTAAATGAGTGAAATTTTCATATGGACTTTGAGATTTTCTTCGTGTTACTTTTAATTGCTCCCGTCCCCAGTCCTCAATTTGCATGCTTCAATCATCTGTTTAGAGGCTCGCTTTCGGTCACTTGCCAGTCCAAGCCAACACATGAAATCGATAAAGCATGTTGTTGGGTTCAGCTGGAGGCCAAACTCACTTGTCGAGTAGTCGAATGGAAATGAGTGATGATAGTTGTGGAATCCTTCCCCTGTAAGAAATGCAACAATATATTATTCATCCAATAATATTCCTGCAACTGTATTTGGGACTCTCAAGGACCAGCATGGTGTTCGACTTGGATCCCACCATCTATCAGACTATATTATTCCCTCAACCTTCTTCAGCAGCTGTTTATTATTATTTTTAGGTCTTTTATCGATTAAAGTTGAATAGAGTTCAGCTTCTGTAATTACTAATCCTCAAGTTTTTTTGCTAAACCTCTTTAAAATATCTTCCTTCCTTATCAAATAAACCACTGAAAGTTAACATGCCAGTTCAGCAAGTAATTAGGAAGACAAGTTTTCCTTTGGCTTTTGTTGCAAAGGGAAATGCAGCATGAGTAAAGAAGCCTTACTATTATTATACAAGGTGAGGCCACCCCTGCGGCACTGTATAGAGTTTTTGTCTCTTTAACAAAGGAAGGATACATTTGCTTTAGAGAGAATACACAACAAAGGTTCATTAGATTGATTCCTGGTCTGAGAGAATTACCCGACAGGAAAAATTGAGAAAGCTAGTCAGTTATCCCCTAAAACTTAGAAGAATGAGATGGCTGATTTTGAAATATAAAGTTCTTAAATGGTTTGACAGTGTAGATGCAGGATAACTATTTCACTGGCTGGGGAGTCAGGAACGGGGGAGTCACAGAATAAGGTGTCAGTCATTTGGACTGAAATGATAAGAAATTTGTTCACTCAAAGCATGGTTAATCTTTAGAGTCCTCTGTTCCCGAAAGTTTTGGATGGTCAGTCAGAGTATATTTAAGACAGAATGATTTTTGGGTACAAAGAAAATTGAGGAATAAGGGATAGTGCAGCAAGTTAAGGCAGAAGATCAGCCATGATCTTACTGAATGGCAGACTAGGCTTGAATGGCCAAATTGCCTACTCTGTCTCCTTTTTTCTTCTGTTCTCAAAATGTACAAATGGCAAGCTATTAGGTGCACCCAATTCATGATCATGTATCAATCAGTTAATTCTGATAATGTTGTCGATTACACAAGGACATTTTAAAATCTTATATATATATATATATTTTAAATTTTAGAGTACCCAATTCATTTTTTCCAGTTAAGGGGCAATTTAGCATTGCTATTCCACCTACCCTGCACATCTTTTGGGTTGTGGGGGCGAAACCCCCACAAACACTGGGAGAATGTGCAAACTCCACATGGACAGTGACCCTGAGCCAGGATCAAACCTGGGACCCGTGAGGCAGCAATGCTAACCACTGCACCACCATGCTGCCCTAAAATCCTATACTTAATGTGACCATGCAATATGGTTACTGGTAGGATTCCTATGTTGTCATTTGCAGGAGACACAGTGCCAGTTGGAAGCTGCCCATTAGTTTCTGAGCCCCGCAGCAGGGGGAACATCCCCCAGTTTCCGAGAATCGGGATGAGGAAGCTTCTGATCGATCCAGTGATGGCTGCAATTCCGTTTGCAACTCCAGGGCTCATTTCTCATACAAGCAAGAATGGAAAAGATCTTGGGCAGTTTATCTGGGTTAGAAGTATTGAATCTTTACCCCAAATGTGAATTTGCTGTCACTGTGTCCATACGGTGCAATGTGCAGAACATATTAACAAGAGCTGAGGCAGTCAACAAAAGTAGTCCAATGTTATAACTAACTAATAGGGTATTTTCCTGTGAAATTTAAAACATTGTACATAAGAACATAAGAACACAAGAACTAGGAGCAGGAGTAGGCCATCTGGCCCCTCGAGCCTGCTCCGCCATTCAATTAGATCATGGCTGATCTTTTGTGGACTCAGCTCCACTTTCCGGCCCGAACACCATAACCCTTAATCCCTTTATTCTTCAAAAAACTATCTATCTTTACCTTAAAAACATGTAATGAAGGAGCCTCAACTGCTTCACTGGGCAAGGAATTCCATAGATACACAGCCCTTTGGGTGAAGACGTTCCTCCTAAACTCAGTCCTAAATCTACTTCCCCTTATTTTGAGGCTATGTCCCCTAGTTCTGCTGTCACCCGCCAGTGGAAACAACCTGCCCGCATCTATCCTATCTATTCCCTTCATAATTTTAAATGTTTCTATAAGATCCCCCCTCATCCTTCTAAATTCCAACGAGTACAGTCCCAGTCTACTCAACCTCTCCTCATAATCCAACCCCTTCAGCTCTGGGATTAACCTAGTGAATCTCCTCTGCACACCCTCCAGTACGTCCTTTCTCAAGTAAGGAGACCAAAACTGAACACAATACTCCAGGTGTGGCCGCACTAACACCGTATACAATTGCAACATAACCTCCCTAGTCTTAAACTCCATCCCTCTAGCAATGAAGGACAAAATTCCATTTGCCTTCTTAATCACCTGTTGCACTTGTAAACCAACCTTCTGTGACTCATGCACTAGCACACCCAAGTCTCTCTGAACAGCGGCATGCTTTAATATTTTATCGTTTAAATAATAATCCCATTTGCTGTTATTCCTACCAAAATGGATAACCTCACATTTGTCAACATTGTATTCCATCTGCCAGACCCTAGCCCATTCACTTAACCTATCCAAATCCCTCTGCAGACTTCCAGTATCCTCTGCACTTTTCGCTTTACCACTCATCTTAATGTCATCCGCAAACTTGAACACATTGCCCTTGGTCCCCAACTCCAAATCATCTATGTAAATTGTGAACAATTGTGGGCCCAACACGGATCCCTGAGGGACACCACTAGCTACTGTATGATGACATTGCAGTAAAATTTGTACTTTGATGTGTTTAACATTCATGGCAGGGCACATATAGGGTGTATATAAACAAATACTACATTATATCAAGAGCTTTTCAAACTTTTTTTTGCTCGGGACCCATTTTAACTAACCGGCCAGCCAACCTTCGTGACCCACGCTGCTCAAACTACTCGACTGGCTTTTTTTGTGTACCTTTAAATGTGGCAGGTAAGCCTGTTTGCTCCTCACAATCTCACTTACTTTATCATTCAATGTTATATTTCTGCTAAGGGCTTCAGCTGGTAGATTAGGTTTCAGCGAGAACTTAAATTTTCATTTGCCAGTACTTCCATGCACATAACACACATGGGCTTTGCATCCTGATTTGCATTTGGTATAATTAATAAAGCCATACATAGAACATAACAGCGCAGTACAGGCCCTTCGGCCCTCGACGTTGCACCAACCTGTGATACCCCTCTAAAGCCCATCTACACTATTCCCTTATCGTCCATATGCCTATCCAATGACCATTTGAATGTGTTTAGTGTTGGCGAGTCCACTACTGATGCAGGCAGGGCATTCCATGCCCTTACTACTCTGAGTAAACAATCTACCTCTGACATCTGTCCTATATCTATCTCCCTTCAATTTAAAGCTATGTCCCCTCGTGCTAGACATCACCATCCGAGGAAAAAGGCTCTCAATGTCCACCCTATCTAATCCTCTGATCATCTTGTATGCCTCAATTAAGTCACCTCTTAACCTTCTTCTCTCTAACGAAAACAGCCTCAAGTCCTTCAGCTTTTCCTCGCAAGATCTTCCCTCCATACCAGGCAACATCCGTGTAAATCTCCTCTGTGCCCTTTCCAATGCTTCCACATCCTTCCTATAATGCGGCGACCAGAACTGAAATGAAATGAAATGAAATGAAATGAAATTCGCTTATTGTCACAAGTAGGTTTCAAATGAAGTTACTGCGAAAAGCCCCTAGTCGCCACATTCCGGCGCCTGTCCGGGGAGGCTGGTACGGGAATCGAAACGTGCTGCTGGCCTGCTTTAAAAGCCAGCGATTTAGCCCAGTGAGCACCAGAGATTTGTACAACTGCAACATGACCTCATGGCTCCAAAACTCAATTCCTCTACCGTACGCCTTCTTAACAACCCTCTCAACCTGGGTGGCAACTTTCAGGAATCTATGGACATGGACACAGAGATCTCTCTGCTCGTCCACACTACCAAGAATCTTACCATTAGCCAGGTACTCGGTCTTCCTGTTATTCCTTCCAAACTGAATCACCTCACACTTTTCTGCATTAAACTCCATTTGCCATCTGTCAGCCCAGCTCTGCAGCTTATCTATGTCCCTCTGTAACTTGTAACATCCTTCTGCACTGTCCACAACTCCACCGACTTTAGAGTCATCTGCAAATTTACTCACCCATCCTTCTACGCCCTCCTCCAGGTCATTTATAAAAATGACAAACAGCAGTGGCCCCAAAACAGATCCTTGTCAGTAACTGGACACCAGTCTGAACATTTCCCATCAACCACCACCCTTTGTCTTCTATCAGCTAGCCAATTTCTGATCCAAACTGCTAAATCACCCTGAATCCCATGCCTCTCTATTTTCTGCAATAGCCTACAGCGGGGAACCTCATCAAACGCTTTACTGAAATCCATATACACCACATCAACTGCTTTACCCTCATCCACCTGTTTGGTCACCTTCTCGAAGAACTCAATAAGGTTTGTGAGGTACGACCTACCCTTCACAAAACCATGTTGACGATCTCTAATCAAATTATTCCTTTCCAGATGATTATACATCCTATCTCTTGTAAACCTTTCCAGGACTTTTCCCCACAACAGAAGTAAGGCTCACTGGTCTATAGTTACCGGGGTTATCTCTACTCCCCTTCTTGATCAAGGGGACAACATTTGCTATCCTCCAGTCTTCTGGCAATATTCCTGTAGACAAAGATGACTTAAAGAGCAAAGCCAAAGGCTCAGCAATCTCCTCCCTAGCTTCCCAGAGAATCCTAGGATAAATCCCATCTGGCCCAGGGGACTTATCTATTTTCACATTTTCCAGAATCGCTAACACCTCCCCCTTATGAACCTCAAGCCCTTCTAGTCTAGTAGCCTGTATCTCAGTATTCTCCTCGACAACTTTGTCTTTTTCCTGTGTGAATACGGACGGAAAATACTCATTTAGCACCTCTCCTATCTCCTCAGACTCCACGCACAACTTCCCACTACTGTCCTTGACTGGCCCTACTCTCAACCTCACAAACCCAACTTCATGTTGCTTTGTTTCCGATTTCAGCTTCATGTATTGCTCATCGGAGGCACTGGAGCTCACACCAGCACTGCTTTGTCCTGCCATGGAGTCCCTTGAGAAGCTCTCTCCAGCAGATTCAGTTGTGAGATCCTGGCCTGTCTGTGTCTCTGGCCCACTCTTCTTTATTACAAACTGATCCATCTTCAGTTCTTCACACATTCCTGTTGCTTGCTTGCTGGCAAATGCAAAATGAAGAAATCACCCCTCCATGATTTTGTGGCCAAAACACGGATCATATGATGTCAGTGTACGTGCCGGGCGCATGACATGCTCACATTCCACACTTCTGGCGGGAAGACTCTGCCATTTTGAAAAATAAATTTGGTCCAGGGACAACATTCTGACGTTAGGACGAGACGGTACTGGGACAGCGCACCAACGTCAGGACGAGACAGTACTGGGACAGCGTGCTGACGTCATGATGTGACGGCACCGGGACAGCATGTTGCGTCAGGACGAGGTGGTTCTGGGACAGCATGCTGACGTCAGGACGAGGTGGTTCTGGGACAGCATGCTGACGTCAGGACGAGGTGGTTCTGGGAAAGCATGCTGACGTCAGGATGAGGTGGTTCTGGGACAGCATGCTGACGTCAGGATGAGGTGGTTCTGGGACAGCATGCTGACGTCAGGATGAGGTGGTTCTGGGACAGCATGCTGACGTCACGACGAGACGGTACTGGGACTGCATGCTGACGTCAGGATGAGGTGGTTCTGGGACAGCATGCTGACGTCACGACGAGACGGTACTGGGACTGCATGCTGACGTCAGGATGAGGTGGTTCTGGGACAGCATGCTGACGTCAGGACGAGACGGTACCGGGACAGCGTGCTGACGTCGGGATGAGGTGGTTCTGGGACAGCATGCTGACGTCAGGACGAGACGGTACCGGGACAGCATGCTGACGTCAGGATGAGACGGTACTGGGACTGCATGCTGACGTCAGGACGAGATGGTACCGGAACAGCTGATGTCCGGACGATATGGTACTGGGACAGCGTGCTGATGTCAAGAGATGGCAGTTTGCCACGCTGGGAACCAGGCCTGTGCACTGTCGGATCTGCCTGAGGGGGCATGCATGCAGATGGCATTCTCTTTTTTTGAAAACAGCACATGGCATCCTATGAGTTTTATTTGTGAAGACTGATAACTTATATTACACTATTTTAGTGACATGATTGTAGCGGTTTCAAACATTCAACAGGTTTCACATGCTAGTGCTTAAATTCCACATGCCGTGCCCCAGAGGAGAATCAGACACAGTTTATTTTCTGTGATTGCTGCTGGTGCCTTCTTCTTTGATCTAAGTTTGAAGAACAAATTGCTTCATTCCCTGTTTGTGTAGCTATCGCAAACTTCCTCCTTCCTGTGATGGTGTAGGCATTGAAGTACTTGTGGAAGCCAGTGAACTGGTGCTGACTGCCAGCATTGCCGCCATTCTCATCCCTCGCACAAACGTCACTTGGCTGTTCCCGGTGTCCTTCACAGGCCCCGAGCTCCATCAGTCCACTGCCGAAAGTACCGCCCCACCTCTTCCTATTGCTCAACGGAAGAATTAGTTGGAATTAGGAAAGCTAATCACTCATTGGATAATCTGGGTGCCAATCAGATGGAGCCAGAGAAAATGCTGTGGTTGCTGGCAGACGTGGACGGCTTTGAACCTAAAAGCTGGTCGCGGCTCTTGGGCGCTTCTCCCATGATCGGGAGCGCCAAATTTAGGAAACTGCATCAACATTTCAATTTGAAGGCTGCCTCAAGGCTAGTTCCTATCTGTGCAAATCGGTTATTCGAGCCTGCTCGGACAGATGTGAAGTTTAGGAGTGGAAGGAAAAGGAGGGGGGTGGGAGATTTGTTTTTAAAAGGGTTGATTCACTAGCCTGAGGGAACTGAAGGAGAAATATGGGCTTGCAGATGCGGATGGATTCATTTATCTCCAGTTGCGTATCTGGTCAGAAAGCATTTTCTAGCCTTCCATCTTGCTCGAGCGGATTTTATCCTGCTCAGGTTCGGAGGTGGCCAGTACATCGGGCATGTACTAGCAGACAGTGGGGAAGGAGACATACTCAGTTGAGAGTGTAAAGGCAAAATGGGTGGAGGAGCTGGGGCCGGTCTTGGAAGAGGAAGTTTTTGTGAGACATTGAGGAGGGTGAACGCGATCTCATCTTGTGTGAGGCTGAGTCGAGCACATCTCATAAATACTAGAATGAGTTGTTTTTTCCGATGGGGTGGAGGATAGATGTGATTGGTGTTCGAGGGGGCTGGTTCACTACGCGCACAAGTTCTGGTCGTGCTCAAAGCTGGTGGGCTTCTGGAGGTCCTTTTTTGATATTACGTCTTCAATCCAGGCATTAGGTTGGAGCCCTGCCCACTGGTGCCGATTCCCAAGGTTTCTGGTGTGCCAGAACTCAGGGCAGAGGCGGACATCTTGGCCTTTGCCTGGCTTGTGGCAAGAAGGCGGATCGTCTTGGGCTGGAGGTCAACTACACCGCCATATGCCTAGACATGGCTGAGTGACTTGATGGAAGTTTTTGCACCCCGACAAGATCAAGTTTACCGTGAGAGGGTCAGTGGAAGGGTTTTACCATAGATGGCGGCCATTTCTAATGTATTTGAAAGAGTTGGCTATGTTAGCTGTTAGGCGGTGAGGAGGATAGGGTGGTGGGGGAGTGCGATTTAGTGGTGAGGTTATTATGTTGCAAGTTCTTACCGTTTGGTTGTTATTCTGTGTTATTGTATGATTTGTATAAAAATGACAATAAAAGGGGCGGCACAGTGGTTAGCACTGCTGCCTCACGGCACTGAGGACCCGGGTCACTGTCTGTGTGGAGTTTGCACATTCTCCTCGTGTCTGCGTGGGTCTCACCCCCACAACACAAAGATGTGCAGGGTAGGTGGAATGGCCATGCTAACTTGCCCCATAATTGGAAAAAAAAAAAAAACAGGGTACACTAAAATTATTTTTTTAAAAAGAAAAAAATTACAATAAAAGCATTTCCCCTAAAAAATGATTGAGGAGAGGGTTGAAGTGGGGTGGGGTTGGGGAGAAATAAGGGACCTGGAAACAGGAGCAGCATCGAGGCACATGATTTCTCTCCCTGGCCCTGCATGACGCCTTCCTCTGCGCGCCTTCACCTCACCCTGACTACAACCTCCTTTTTTGAGAGATAATTAGCTTTATAAATGAAGGTTTAGAGTACAGAAGCAAAAGGATTATGGTAACACCGTAGAAAACAAAGGGAGACACACAAAGATAAATGTGCTCCACTATTTATTTGTGAGACACATCAATCATGACACAAAGTTAAGTTGCAAAGAACCTCTGCCTTTGGGTGTTACTAATATAATCACAATATACAGCCAACGTCCTTTCGGTCTTTCATTATGCCTAAATTGAACTGAAGGTGGCAGCTGAAGAACAGTAAACAGATACGGAGGGATCCATGCCAAAAAGGTTTCGCTGTTGGGAGTTTTCCAATGGGGTCATAATATATGGCTATTGAACCAATGTTTCTACTTTTTCTAAATAAAAGCAAATTACTGCGGATGCTGGAATCTGAAACAAAAGGGAAAATGCTGGAAAATCTCAGCAAGTCTGGCAGCATCTGTCGGGAGAGAAAAGAGCTAACGTTTCAAGTCTGATGACTCTGTCAAAGCTAACAGACAGAGAAAGTGGGAAATATTTATACTGTGGAGTGGAAATGAAAGATGAGTCATAGCCACAGAAACCCAGGGAAACCGGGTGCTAATGGCCACAGATATCAAGGAGGAAGAGTGTTAATGGCAATCCCCAGAGAGGACAAAAGATGTGAAAGGTCAAACAGCAGGGAAACTATCAGAGGATGAACTGTAGGTGGGGGGGGAAGCAAAGAGGAGAAAGGTACAGGAAAGATGGATAAGATTGGAGGGGGGGGGGGGGGGAAGATAAATTAAATGTATATTAAGAAATAAATAAATGGTAAAGGACAGTTAAAATGAAATGAAAACAAATGGGTCGAGGTGGGGCTGATCATCTACTTTTTCTGATTATTTGAGTGCCATGATGTGCCATACAAGGAGGACATTGTTGGTGTAAACTTTCTGCTTTGGTAACATGTTGGGATATGAATTAATGCCTGCATTCTGCTTTGGCAGTGTATGACAGGATACTTGGCTATATGAATTAATGCTTGCTTTTAAGTTGCCACGAATGGTGATTTCTGCTGAGACAGTGAACTTTGGACTAAGAGTGAATCTAACAGATGTATCCTCCAAAGACAATGGGTCAGTGATGACCAGTGCTCCTTGGACTGCAGGAGCTGTCATTCTAAGCTGTCAAAACAGCTGAGAGAGGAAGCCCCCCTAGAGGGATGCCTCTAGTTCCGGCATCCAGGACTGGCAATTAATGACTTTATGTAATCACGTCCACAACATATTGATTGGATGAATGTAAACTACTGTGTAAAGAATTGATAACTATATATGGAATGAACTGCAATACTAAGAGAATTGATTGGCTGGATGTAAATGAGAATACGAACTAATTCTGCTTTTGAAAGTGTATATTAATCCAGTTTAAGCCACAGCTCAGAGAGAAAGTGTGCCGTCAAGACCGAGTGGTCTAGGAACTTTCTCTGCAACAATAAATTGCTTCTTTGCTCACGTTAAGGTCTACTTGTGAATATTTTCACCCAACAACATCATGTCTACTTTTTGGGTAACCATTACTGACGTACACTTCTATTGAGGTAGACTTTAGTTAAAAAAAACTTTCCCCTTAGTGTGTTTACTTCCTTTGTTTTTCTGTGTGTATATCTGTAATTATACCATGGACAAAACCCAATAAAAACATTTAAAAAAAAAAGAAAGGTGAGGAACAATATAGCTGAGACGGTGTTGAAATAGGAATACAGGGACTTCCGGTTGCGGCTATGACCAGCTAAGTCGCACGTTTGGCTGCTCCTGCGAGGAAGGTGTTTTCGGGCCGATTGGAGGGCCCCTAACGGCGCTGGAACGACGATTCCCGGTGGGGGAAGGTTCCCAGAGGAGAACCCTGCAAAATTTATGGTCATCACCCGAAGTGGGGCAGAAAAAAAAGCGGCAGCAGCTCCCCGAAAAAAGCGGGGGAAGAAACCCAAAATGGCAGCCGGCGGCGCACCCGAGGACTGGAGGAAATGGGCGGAGGAGCAGCAGGCTGTTCTCCTGCGCTTCTTCACGGAGCTGAAAGTGGAGCTGCTGGAGTCGATGAACGCGACGACCACCAGGCTGATGGGAGCCCAGGCGACCCAAGAGGCGTCAATTCGGGAGCTGCAGCAGGAGATGGCTGTGAGGGAGGAGGAGGCCACGGTCCTCGTGGGAAAGGTGGAGGTGCACGAGCCACTCCACCTGAAATGGCAAAACCGACTGGAGGAGATGGATACCCGCATGAGGCGGAAAAACCTGAGGATCCTGGGCCTGGCAGAAGGGCTGGAGGGGTCGGACCTCCCGAGGTATGTGGCAGAAATGCTGGGCTCACTGATGGGGGCAGGGGCCGTCCCTTCGCCCCTGGAACTGGAGGAGGCCTACAGAGTAATGGCCAGGAAGCCAAGAGCAAGCGAACCCCCGAGGGCGGTGCTGGTTCGGTTCCAGCGATTCAGCGACCGGGAGAGGGTGCTGAGGTGGGCCAAGAGGGAGAGGAGCAGCAAATGGGAGAACTCGACGGTGAGGATCTACCAGGACTGGAGTGCGGAGGTGGCAAAGCGGCGGGCCCGGTTCAACCGGACGAAGGCGGTGCTGCATGCCGAGAGAATCAGATTCGGGATGCTGCAGCCAGCGCGCTTGTGGGTGACCTATAAGGACCAGCACCACTATTTCGAGTCCCCGGAGGAGGCGTGGGCCTTTGTCCAGGAAGAAAAGCTGGACTCGAACTAGAACCAGGGGATACTTGGCGGTCGTTGCCGCTCTGGTACTTTAAGCTGGACACGTGGCTTTCTTTTGGTTGGATTTTCACTTGGCTGTATTTTTGGACCCTTTTTTTTCTCTCTACCAGTTTTTTTCTTTTTTCTGTTATTTATAATGTTATGTTGGGGGGGGCGGGGTGGGGGGGGGGGGGGGGGAGTGCCGGGGGTATGTGTTTCTTGTGGGGTTTTTTTTTATATAATCGGTATGGGATCGGGGACGGGGGTGGAACTGAAGATGGAGGGGTGGGGAGTGGCAGGGCGAAAGCGCGGGCTTTCCTCTGGTTTCCCGCGCACGGGGCAGAGGAGGGAGGAGGGTGGGAGGAAGGGGCGTGGTCAGAAATGGCTCCCTTTCCCGCGCTGGAGCG
Organism: Scyliorhinus canicula; assembly: GCF_902713615.1. Taxonomy (NCBI): domain Eukaryota; kingdom Metazoa; phylum Chordata; class Chondrichthyes; order Carcharhiniformes; family Scyliorhinidae; genus Scyliorhinus; species Scyliorhinus canicula. The sequence continues at coordinate 166,960,902 of NC_052148.1, forward strand.
GGGTCAAGAAGGGGTGGTAAGGGGGGGGATGTCCCCCATGCCGGGAGGAGTCGGATTGTGGCAGGGGCAGCCGGGTCAGCGTAAACCAGCTGACTTACGGAAGTACTATGGAGGGTGCATCGCGGCTAGGAAGGGTCCTAGCCGGGGGGGGGAGGGGAGGGGAAGGGGGGGGGGGCTACCGGGTTGCTGCTGAAAAGGCCAGGGAGGAGAAGTTGAGGACCGGAGGGGTGGGGGGAGGGCGCCATCGCCATGGGGAGCGGGTCAGAAGGGGAGGGCTGACTCGGGGCGAGCAGGTGACAGGATATGGCTAGTCGGCAGGGGAGAGGGGCGGGCTGCCCTTCGACCCGGCTGATCACTTGGAATGTGAGGGGGCTGAACGGGCCGGTCAAGAGAACGAGAGTAATCTCGCATTTGAAGGGACTGAAGGCGGAGGTAGCAATGCTACAAGAGACCCATTTGAAGGTGGCGGACCAGGTCCGCCTGAGAAGGGGGTGGGTGGGACAGGTGTTCCACTCAGGACTGGACGCAAAGAACCGGGGGGTGGCGATCCTGGTAGGGAAGAGGGTGTCGTTCGTGGCGGCGGAGGTGGTGGCGGATAAAGAGGGTAGATATGTCATGGTGAAGGGTAGGCTACAGGGGGAGAAAGTGGTGATGGTTAATGTGTATGCCCCGAATTGGGACGACGCTGGCTTCATGAGGCGCCTACTGGGCCTCATTCCGGACCTGGAGGCAGGGGGCCTGATCATGGGGGGGGACTTCAACACAGTGCTGGACCCCGTGCTGGACAGATCGAGTTCAAGGACGAGTAGGAGGCCGGCAGCGGCAGAAGTGTTAAAGGGGTTTATGGAGCAGATGGGAGGGGTAGATCCCTGGAGGTTTGGGAGGCCGAGGGCGAGGGAGTATTCCTTTTTCTCCCATGTCCACAGAGTCTATTCTAGAATTGACTTTTTTGTATTGAGCAGGGGACTGATCCCGAAAGTACGGGAAGTGGAGTACTCGGCCATAGCGGTCTCAGACCATGCGCCACACTGGGTAGATTTGGAAATGGGGGAGGCGCGAGACCAGCGTCTGCTGTGGCGCCTGGATGTGGGGTTGCTGGCGGATGAGGAGGTGTGTAAGAGGGTCCGGAAGAGCATTGAAAGATATCTGGACACTAATGACACGGGGGAGGTGCAGGTGGGGATGGTCTGGGAGGCCCTGAAGGCGGTGATCCGAGGGGAGCTGATCTCCATACGGGCACATAGGGAAAGGAGGGAGAGACAGGAGAGGGAGAGGCTGGTGGGGGAGCTTTTGGACGTGGACAGGAGATATGCGGAGGCACCAGAGGAGGGGCTGTTGGGGGAACGGCGCAGTTTGCAGGCTAAGTTCGACCTGTTGACCACCAGAAAGGCAGAGACACAGTGGAGAAGGGCGCAGGGCGCGATTTATGAATATGGGGAGAAGGCGAGTAGGATGTTGGCGCATCAGCTCCGCAAGCGGGATGCGGCTAGAGAAATTGGGGGAGTGAGGGAGAGGGGTGGGAACGTAGTGCAGAAGGGGCCAGAAGTAAATGGGGTCTTCAGAGACTTCTATAAGGAGCTGTATCGGTCAGAGCAGCCGACGAGGGGAGGGGGGATGGAGGGCTTCTTGAACAAATTGAGGTTCCCCAAGGTCCAAGAGGAGCTGGTAGAGGGGCTGGGGGCGCCGATAGGGTTAGAGGAGCTAGTCAAGGGGATTGGGCATATGCAGACGGGGAAGGCGCCGGGGCCAGACGGGTTCCCGGTGGAATTTTACAAAAATATGCGGATTTGGTGGGCCCGGTGCTGGTACGAGCCTTCAACGAGGCATGGGAGGGGGGGGCTCTGCCCCCGACAATGTCGCAGGCACTGATCTCTCTGATCTTGAAGCGGGACAAGGACCCCGTGCAGTGTGGGTCATATAGGCCTATCTCGCTCCTGAATGTGGACGCCAAGTTGCTGGCAAAGATCCTGGCTACCAGGATAGAGGATTGTGTGCCAGGGGTGATACACGAGGACCAGACGGGTTTTGTGAAAGGGCGGCAGCTTAATACGAACGTGCGGAGACTGCTAAACGTCATCATGATGCCGGCAGTGGAGGGTGAGGCGGAGATAGTGGTGGCATTGGACGCGGAGAAAGCATTTGATAGGGTGGAGTGGAAGTACCTGTGGGAGACGCTGGAACGGTTTGGATTTGGGGAGGGATTTATTAAATGGGTGAAGCTGCTCTATTCGGCCCCGACGGCAAGTGTAGTGACGAATGGTAGGAGATCGGAGTATTTTGGGCTCCACCGGGGGACCAGACAGGGGTGCCCCTTGTCCCCCCTGCTCTTCGCACTGGCAATTGAACCGTTGGCGATGGCACTGAGGGGCTCAGGGGGGTGGAGAGGGCTGACAAGGGGCGGGGAGGAGCACCGGGTATCGCTATACGCGGACGACCTGCTGCTATACGTGGCAGACCCAGAAGGGGGAATGCCGGAGGTGATGGAACTGCTAGCAGAATTTGGGGACTTTTCGGGGTACAAGCTAAACTTGGGCAAGAGTGAGGTATTTGTGATACACCCAGGGGACCAGGAAGAGGGAATCGGGAGACTCCCGTTTAAGAGAGCAGGAAAGAGTTTTAGATATTTAGGGGTGCAGGTGGCAAGGAACTGGGGGACTCTCCACAAGCTGAACTTCTCCAGGCTGGTGGATCAGATGGAGGAGGAATTTAAAAGGTGGGACATGGTGCCGCTGTCGCTGGCGGGCAGAGTGCAGTCCGTTAAAATGACGGTCCTCCCGAGGTTTTTGTTTTTATTTCAGTGCTTGCCCATCTTCCTCCCTAGGGCCTTCTTCAAAAAGGTGACGAGTAGCATCATGAGCTACGTGTGGACGCACGGCACCCCAAGGGTGAGGAGGGTCTTCTTGGAGCGGAGTAGGGATAGTGGAGGGCTGGCATTACCCAATCTTTCGGGGTATTACTGGGCGGCAAATGTATCGATGGTGCGCAAGTGGATGATGGAAGGGGAGGGGGCAGCTTGGAAACGAATGGAGAGGGCGTCCTGTGGCAACATAAGCCTGGGGGCCCTAGTAACGGCGCCATGGCCGCTCCCTCCCACGAGGTACACCACGAGCCCGGTGGTGGCGGCCACCCTCAAGATCTGGGGGCAGTGGAGGCGACACAGGGGGGAAGTGGGAGGTCTGATGGAGGCACCGTTAAGAGGGAACCATAGATTCTTTCATGGGATGTGCACATTGCTGGCACGGCCAACATTTGTTGTCCATCCCGAATTTCACTTGAACGGAGTGGCTTGCCATACCATTTCAGAAGGCAGTGGAGAGTCAACCACACTACTGTGGGTCTGGAGTCACACATAGACCTTGAAGGGAGTGTCCAGCGATGAGACCTCTTAAAACTGAATAGCTAGGATGCCTCTAGAGTAGTTTTATATAAGTTAGTTTATTAAGGATTTGAGATTAGCATTCAATCATGGGTTGATCGCAGTTTTATTGGATAGGTTTGAACATGACTACTTCAGGGATTGAATCGAGTCCAACTGGAGTGGGCTATTGATTTTTGGAAATTGTATAACTGATGTGTTTTTATCAGTGTTCAGCAGATCGATCTTGGCATTATCCAGGTCCATCTCTTGTGAACACGAAACCAAGCTTGGGATAATAAATAGCCGTCTTATCCAAGATTGTTGTGTGTCCACTCTGTTTATTAAGCCAAGGCCTATCAATGAGGGACGAACCCCACATTAAGGCTGGCTCAATACTCAGGCCTTGGGAAAACCTCCTACATACCTGAACAGGTAACGACAGCAGATTTCCTTCCCTGAAGGAACCAAATGGACTTTTACGATAATTGACAATGGTTTCATGGTCACCATTACAGAGATTAGCTTTTCAATTCCAGAGTATTAATAATTTAAGTTTCACCACCTGCCATGGTAGTATTTGAACACTTGTCTCCAGAACATTAGCCTGGCCTCTGCATTACAAGACCAGTGATATAATAATAATAATAATAATAAATCTTTATTATTGTCACAATTAGGCTTACATTAACACTGCAATGAAGTTAACACTATGCCCTCATCTACCCCTAGACATTAGGAGGAGGATAGTGATGTGATTAAACATTAAAGCCAGTTTTTCCATGTTTGGAAGGGAGTCATTATGTTCCACCAGGTGATTTGGATATAGACCAGAACAAGTGTGTTGAAATTTATAAATTACTCCAAATGGGAGGTATCATTCATTTTTTAAAAGATTGAAGGAGCTGCAATGGGATATGGACAAAAATGGCATTAGGAGATAAAATATGGCAGATAGAATTCAATATTAGTAATGGGAGTATGCTCAGTGCAGTGGACAAGCAGAAGGAATGGAGAAAGTGGGTGACAAAACATTAAAGTTAGCAACTCAGATTGATACGGCCATTAAAAAAAAAACAAGAAGAACTCCAGGGGCTAAATAAGCTGTTCTCTTCCGAAGGCATGATGGAAAGAGGCTTTTAAAAAGTTAAATTTGATCTGCAAAATCCCAATTAAAGGCAGTGCTCAGACTTATGATACAATTGTAAATCGGAACCAGTTTCCCATTGGAACAATGCTATAATGGGGGATTGGTCTTGAACCAAGGTGCAATACCATATTTTCACTGAATAGTGAAAAGTCTTTGAGATCTTGCTTCAGTATAATTTCCATAGTCAGTGTATATCCCATTTAATGGGCAGCACGGTAGCATGGTGGTTAGCACAATTGCTTTAAAGCTCCAGGGTCCCAGGTTCGATTCCCGGCTTGGGTCACTGTCTGTGCGGAGTCTGCACGTTCTCCCCGTGTCTGCGTGAGTTTCCTCCGGGTGCTCCGGTTTCCTCCCACAATCCAAAGGTGTGCAGGTTAGGTGGATTGGCCATGCTTAGTGTCCAAAATTGCCCTTAGTGTTGGGTCGGGTTACGGGAATAGGGTGGAGGTGTAGACCTTGGGTAGTGCTCTTTCAAAGAGCCGGTGCAGACCCGATGGGCCGAATGGCCTCCTTCTGCACTGTAAATTCTATATCTATAATAGTGCCGACACTTTCGAAAATTCTTCTTTACTCTATCTGAGAACCACCCTTCCTGTGATTGTGAAAGGTAGAACATAAGTAACATAACAATTGGTAATGACCAAATGTTCATAAGATACCAATAAAGGTGAAAACGGCGTTGTAAAGTCAAAACAGGGTGTCAATTTATAAACGTTGTAAGTGTCGTTCGTTGCAATTCAAACGCCATAAAGTCGAGGAATGCCTGTACTTGAGCCAACTAAATTTAGCTGCATCCCTGATCTCCAGTCAGTTCCTTCCTCCTGTCAAATACAAGTTTGAGAAAATATGCAAACTTACAGAATAATTTAACAGCTTGAACCAACTTCCTACTCACCAATTGCTCCAAAGGTGACAAATCTATTTTCTCTAGGGCTGATGTTCTTGTTATAAGGTCGGTTTCCATACATATGGGCAGCACTGTTCACCAACCACGTGACATTCAGGGCTACTGTGTATCGAAGGATGGAAGCCAGGAAGTAGGAATTCCACAGTGTCTCCCCCCAGAAGTACCAGGGGATAAAAGTTGGCATGAAGAAACACATTATTAAAACAGACGTCTTGTAGTACCTATGAAAGAGAGGAAATCTTATGTAGACAGAAAGTAACAGCACAATTCTCTTGAACGCATGATCAGCAGTATGTGTATAATGTAAAAAAAATGTTAAAATTGCTAACACTCAAGTAAACCTTTCAGTGACAGATTAAAAAAAGACATGAACTCCCCTTGAACTGCCAGAGATTAGGTTTAACTAAATCCAAATGGGTATTCTGGAATATACGAGAATTTTTTGCAATATACATGTCAGTTTTGGTTACCATACATTAAAAGCGATATCATGCAATTGGAGAAAGGTCAGTGAAGGGCTGTAACATGGATACCTGTTCTCTCTGTACAAAGGACTGCTAGGGTGTACCCTGACAATTTTGGTGCACTGACGGATATTTTAATATTATGAAGTTTATGTGGTCTATACAGTGATCCAGTCAGAACCATTGAGCACAGATTCAAACAAAAGTGATAAATTCCATTCAAACAAACACCTTAATTTCTTCAAGGGATTCGCTGGATTAGTCCTCAAACTTTTGCTAGAAATGCCATATAGATGCAAAAATAAGGGCCTCAAAATAGTGGGCATGCTAGCCATGGGCGCCAATCCCTTAACAGCTGCTAAATCTCACAAGAGGACCAAAACAGGATTTGTGCCAGTGAGATCTCTGTTTGCTATCTTCCGCGACCCCCCTCCTCCAATTATGTGGTTATTTTTAGTACAGATCAGGATGACCTGTAAAGATGGCCCAGTCTCTCTGGAGCCGTCATCTGGCCCAGCCCCGCCAGAATGCCAGAAAATCTAGTGAAAACTCGGCTGTGCATTTGGAGAGATACACACCAGTTCTCAGCCTGAACTGAACACTGCCAGATTTGGGGGAAAATTCCATCCAACATTTCCATTCATGTTCCACCAAAGGTTTAGCGGCCTATTACGAGAACCCACTCTGGAAATACCTGATGAATTTCTTTTGCAAAAAGATGATCAATTGTAGGAAAAACCTGCCAATTAAAGCAATCAAATCAGAAACTTTAAGGGTTTCAATAAAGAACTAATCAAATTCCTAGTCTCTGAATAGACCCATGGTTAGTAAGAATTTACAAATGATACAGAGCAATCTCACAGGAAAGAAAGAGGTTGTAAGAACATAGGTGCAGGAGCAGGCCATTCAACTCATCAAGCCAGCTGCACCATTCAATATGATCATGGTGAATAAGACACTTTAATGCCTTTTACACACACTATCCCCACATCCCTTTAAGATATTGTTAATAGATACATGGATACATAGAAGATAGGAGCAGGGGGAGGCCTTTTGGTCCTTTGAGCCTGCTCCGCCATTTATCATGATCATGGCTGATCATCCAACTCAATAGCCTAATTCTGCTTTCTCTCCATAGCCTTTGATCCCATTCTCCCCAGCCACCTCTTGAATATATTCAAAGTTTTAGCATCAACTGCTTCCTGTGGTAATGAATTCCACAGGCTCACCACTGTTTGGCTGAAGAAATATGATTCCTTAGCTCTGTCCGAAATGGTTTACCCTGAATCCTCAGACTGTGACCCCTGGTTCTGGACACACCCATCATTGGTAATATCTTCCCTGCATCTACCCTGTCGAGTCCTGTTAGAATTTTATAAGTCTTTATGAGATCCCCCCTCATTCTTCTGAACTCCAGCGAGAATCCCAACTAATCCCAACCTAGTCAATCTCTCCTCATATGACAGTCCCGCCATCTCTGGAATCAGTCTGGTAAACCTTCGCTGCACTCCCTTGAGAGCATGAACATCCTTCCTCAAAGACCAAAACTGCATACAATACTCCAAGTGTGGCCTCACCAAGGCCCTCTGCAATTGCAGCAATACATCCCTGCTTCTATACTCAAAACCTCTCACAATGAAGGCCAACATACCATTAGCCTTCTTTACCGTCTGCTGCACCTGCATGCGTATGGTGCACAAGGCCACCCAGGTCCCACTGCACATCCCCTCTCCCAATTTACAACCATTCAGGTAGTAATCTATCTTCCTGTTTTTGCTTCCAAAGTGAATAACCTCACACTGATCCAAATTATACTGTATCTGCCATTTATTTGCCCACTCACCCAACCTGTCCAGATCTTGCAGTTGGATCCCTGCATCCTCGTCACAATTCACCCCCCCCCCCCCCCCCCCCCCCCACACATCTGATTTGGTATCATCTGCAAACTTTGAGATGTTACATTTTGTTCCCTTATCCAAATTAATATATATTGTGAATAGCTGGGGTCCCAGCATAAGATCCCTGTGGTACCCCACTAGTTACTGCCTGACAATTTGAAAAGGACCCATTAATCCCTACTCTTTGTTTCCTCTCTGCCAACCAGTTTTCTATCCACCTGAATACATTTCCCCCAATCCCATGCGCATTAATTTTGCACAATACTCTCTTATGCGGGACTTTAGTCCAAATATACCACATCCATTGGTTCCCCCTTGTCAACTGTACTGGTTACCACTTCAAAGAATTCCAACAGATTTGTCAAGCATGATTTCCCCTTCATAATCCATGCCGACTCTGGCTGATCCTGCCACTTCTTTCTAAATGTTCCGCTATAAAGTCCTTGATAATGGATTCAAGCATTTTCCCCACGACCGATGTTCGGCTTACTGGTCTATAATTCCCTGCTTTCTCTCTACCTCCATTTTTGAATATCGGAGTGACGTGAGCTGCCCTCCAATCTGCAGGGACAGTTTCAGAGTCCAAAGAATCCCAGAAGATGACCACCAATGCATCCACTATTTCCAGAGCCACCTCCTTAAGCACTCTGGGATGCAAATTCTCAGGCCCTGGGGATTTATCCGCCTTCAATCCCATCAATTTTCCCAGCACCATTTATCTACTAATGTTGATCTCCCACAGTTCTTCCCTCTCACTAAACCTTTCATTCCCCAACATTTCTGGGATCTGATTTGTGTCCTCTTTTGTGAAGACAGCACCAAAGTATGTATTCAATTGCTCAGCCATTTCTTTGTCCCTCATTATACATTCCCCTGTTTCTGTCTGTAGGGGGCCTATGTTTGTCTTTACCAATCTCTTTCTCTTCACATATCTATAGAAATTCTTAGTGTTAGTCTTTATGTTCCCTACAAGCTTCCTTTTGTACTGTACTTTCCACTTAATCAATCCCTTGGTCCTTCTTTGCTGAATTCTAAACTGCTCCCAATCCTCTGCCCTATTAGTTTTCCTTGGCCAATCTGTATGCGTCTTCCTTGTATTGGATACTATTTCTAATTTCCTTTGTAAGCCATGGATTGGACCTCTTACCCACTTTGTTTTGTGCCAGGCACGAATGAACAGTTGCTGTAGTTCCCCATGCGTTCCTTGAATGTGTGCCATCGTCTATCCACTGTCATACCTTTAAATGACTCTCCCCAATCTATCAAGGCCAACTTACGCCTCATATCCTCATAGTTCCCTTTATTAAGATTCAGTACCCTAGTCTCTGAATCAACTACCTCACTCTCCATCTTGATAAAAAAATTCTATCATGTTATCTTCGCTCATCCCCGTTAGTCTCGTACAGTCAGATTGGCAATGATTCTCTTCTCATTACATAGTACCCAGTCAAAGATGACCTGCTCTCTAGTTGGTTCCTCCACATATTGATCAAGAAAACCATCCCATATACACTCCAGGAATTCCTCCTCTTCGGTATTGTGGCTAATTTAATTTGCCCAATCTATGTGAAAATTAAAATCACCCATAGTAAACATACAAAGCTTCCGCAGCCCTCTGGGGTAGAGTATTCCAAAGATTCACACCCCTCTAAAGAAATTTCCCCTCATTTCGGTCTTTAATAGTTTCTCCCTTATTTTGAAATTGTGTCTCCTGGTTCTGACTCCCCAACCAAGGTAAACGTTTTACCTGCATCCATCCTGTCTATTCCTTTAAAGTATTTTGTAGGTTCAGTTCAATCAGTTCAACTGTTCAATGAGATCATCTCAGTCTACGAAGTTCTAGAGAATACAGACCCAGTTTGCCCAATCTCTCTTCATAAGTCAGTCCCACCATCCCCAGCACAAATATGGTGAAACTTTGTTGCACTCCTATATGGCATTAACGTCCTTTCTGAGTTAAGGGGGCCAAAACCGCGCACAGTATTCCAGGTGCGGTCTAACCAAGCTCCTATACAATTGAAGCAAGACTTTGCAACTCCTGTGCTCAAGCCCCCTTGCGATAAATGCTTACATTCCATTAACCTTCCTAATAGCTTGGTGCACATGCATGTTTGCCTTCAGTGACTTATTGGCAAGGACACTCTCGTCCCTTTATATAGCCACACTTCCTAATTTCCTACCATTTAGGAAATATTTTGCACATCTGTTCCTTCTACCAAAGTGGATTACCTCAATTTTTTCCACATTATATTCCATCTGCCATGTTCTTTTCCACTCACTAAGTTTGTTCAAATCCTCCAGGAGCTGCTTTACATCTTCCTCACAACACACATTCCAACCTACCTCTGTATCATCTGCAAACCTGGAAATATTACATTTGGTCCCCACATCCAGATAACTGATACACAGTGAACAGCTGGGGCCCAAGTACTAATCCTTGTGTACCCCACTGGCCACAGCATGCCAACACGAGAATGACGCATTTATTCGTACCCTCTCTTTTCTGTCCATTAGTCAATCCTTAATCCATGCCAGTACATTGGTCCTCTAGCCTGGGATAGGAGGCAATGATCTCATTTTGTCCGAAATGCTTTAATTTACTATATTGTTTAATATATAATACATTTTCTAGCAGAATATTTTTCTGCAGCCTATATAAAATTCTTATTGCACAATTAAAATGTTATGTTTCTTAGACAGTGGGTGGCATGGTGGTGCAGTGGTTAGTACCGTTGCCTCACGGTGCCAAGGCCCCGGATTCGATCCCGACCACTGTGTGTGGAGTTTGCACAATCTCCCCATATCTGCGTGGGTCTCACCCCCACAACCCAAAGATGTGCTGGTAGGTGGCTTGGCCATGCTAAATTGCTCCTCAATTGTAAAATAAAAATTGGGTACTTTAAATTTAAAAAATGTTTCTTAGGCAGTATGATGCATGTACATGTTCCTATAGAACTGTCCCAGTTATCCTTTCTTGTAATCGTTCTTCTGCCCACCCTCCAACTCTTCCTCCGGTTTTCTCTTATTCATTCTGCTCTTGCTATGGTTGGCTCCAACATTCAAGTGGCCACTGTCCAGGACAATGAGTCATGGCTCAGTTAATTAATATCTTACACAACCTGTACTTCAAGCAATAAATCACAGACTTCCGCTGGCAGCCATTGAGTAGGTCGCACATTTGATAGCTCCTGTCTGTGATGGACTTTTGGACCTTTTCCCCCCGTTTGTTTCTGGATTTTATGGGATAAATCAGTGAAGAGTGAGACAGTGAGGAGAAATTCCCCTCCAGTGTATGGAGAATTGGACCAGAAGTGGCCGTGTGAGACGACAAAGTCCTACAAGGAAGACGCTAGTGGAGCTGGCAACGCGGGAAAGCATGGCGGAGAGTAAGGGCTGCAGGGAGACAGCACAGTGATTGATGGCACAGCTGGTGAAGTTTTTTGAAGATTGCTTTGCCAAGCGTAAGGACACGCTGGACCCGATCAAGTCTTCGATTGATCAGGTGGTGCAGAATCAGGAGACCACAGGCGAGCGATCCAGGAGGTAGAGAAAAAGGTGTCTGAGCACGATGAGCTGGAGACCAAGGTGGAGTTGATGAATAACCGCCAGAAAAGAATGCAGGAGGACTTGCGGTGGCGCAATGCGGAGCTAAGCTGCACGATCGGCAGCTCCCGCTAATAATGGATTTTGGGGCTCTTTTCAGGGCCAGCAGGAGACTCTGCTGCGCTGCTTCCAGGAGCTTAAGGTGGAGCTGCTGGAGTCGCTGAAGGCTACCACCAGAGAGCTGATGGAGACGCAGACAGCCCAGGGGGCCGCGATCCGGGAGCTGCAGCAGCAGGCCTCCGAAAGGGAGGATGAGGCAGTGGCCTTCGCGGGGAAGGTGGAGATGCACAAGGCGCTCCATAAAAGGTGGCAGGAGCGGTTCGAGGAGCTGGACAACCGGTCGAGGTGGAAGAATTTACGGATTCTGGGCCTCACGGAGGGGCTGGACCTGGCGGCCTATGTGGTTGTTGTGCTGAACTCGCTGATGGGAGCTGGGTCCTTCCAGGGGCCCCTGGAGTTGGAGGGGGCCCACAGAATTCTGGCTAGGAGGCCCAAGCAGAACGAGCCGCCACGGGCGGTGTTGGTGCGGTTTCACCGGTTTGTTGATCGTGAGTGCGTGCTCCGGTGGGCCAAGAGGGAGCGGAGCAGCAAGTGGGAGAACACGGAGGTGCGGATCTTCCAGGACTGGAGTGCGGAGGTGGCCAAGCGGAGGGCCGGGTTCAACCGGATGAAGGCGGTGCTCCACAGACGGAGCGTGAAGTTTGGCATGTTGCAGCCGGCGCGTCTGTGGGTCACCTACAAGGACCGGCACCGTTATTTTGAGTCCCCTGAGGAGGCGTGGGCCTTTGTGCAGGCCGAGAAACTGGACTCAAACTGAGGGTCTAAGATGGGGGATTTTGTATGATAATGTAATTGTGTTTGATTTTTGCTCTGGAGGGGGGGGGGGGGTTCTCTGTTTAATGCAAGATGTGGGTTGGCTTTAGGGTGGGTGGGGTGATGTCGTTATGTCTTTTTGTATGGGTCTGGTGGACGGGTTCGGGCAGGGAGGTAAACTGGGAGTGCGGGGAGCTGGTGGTGGGGACTGGCAATGGGAGTTGCCCTAGAGGAGGCGGGGTTGGGCAGGGCGAAAGCGCGGGCTTTCCTCTGGTTTCCCGCGCTGTGGAATGATGGGGGCGGAGTCGGGGCTGAGAAACGCGGGCCGTTGCTGGCTGTTATTTTCCCGCGCAAGAGTGGGGGGGGGGGGGCCTGCTGATGGGCATGAAGGAGGAGGAGTAGTCCCACGTGGGGAGGAGTCGGAGGTGTGGCGGGAGTCGCCGGGGTCAGCAGAAGTTAGCTGGCTCACAGGAGGGAGGGGCACGGCTAGGAAGGGTCCTAGCCTTTTGGGGGGGGGGGGGGGGGGGGGGGTACCGGGTTGCTGCTGAAACGGCCAGGAAGGAGCTGGAGGATGCAGGGGGCGCTGGGGGGGGGGGGGGGGGGGGGGGTTGCTGCCGTGGGGAACTGGCCGAGCGGGGGACGCTGGCCAGGGGATGGGTTATGGCTAATCGGCAGGGAGCCGGCTGATTACCTGGAATGTGAGGGGGCTGAATGGGCCGGTCAAACGGGCCTGGGTGTTTGCGTACTTGAAGGGGCTGAAGGCGGATGTGGCCATGCTCCAAGAGGCACACGTGAAAGTGGCGGACCAGGTTCGGCTGAGGAAGGGATGGGTGGGCCAAGTATTTCACTCAGGGCTGGATGAGAAGAGTCGGGGGGTGGCGATCCTGGTGGGAAAGAAGGTGTCGTTTGAGGCGTTAAATGTGGTGGCTGACAGTGGCGGAAGGTATGTGATGGTGAGTGGTCAGCTGCAGGGGGAGCGGGTGGTGTTGGTGAATGTTTACGCCCCAAATTGGGACGATGCGGGATTTATGCGGCGTATGTTGGGCCGCATTCCGGACCTGGAGGTGGGGGGCCTGATCATGGGGGGGGGGGGGGGGGGGGGGGGGGGAAGACTTCAACACGGTGCTGGATCCCCCATTGGATCGATCTAAGTCCCGGATGGGTAGGAGGTGTGGCGAATGTAATATGTAAGAGGAGCTGGGTGAGGAGATTGAGGAAGGGACGTGGGCGGATGCCCTGGAGAGAGTGAATTCCTCCTCTTCCTGTGTGAGGCTTAGCCTCATACAGTTCAAGGTGCTGCATAGAGCCCACATGACTGGGACGAGGATGAGTAGGTTTTTCGGGGGCGAAGACAGGTGTGCTAGGTGCTCGGGGAGCCCAGCGAACCACGCCCATATGTTCTGGGCATGCCCAGCGCTGGGGGAGTTTTGGGAAGGGGGTAGCAAGGACGGTGTCGAGGGTGGTGGGATCCAGGGTCAAGCCAGGCTGGGGACTCTCAATTTTTGGGGTTGCAGTGGAGCCAAGAGTGCAGGAGGCGAAAGAGGCCGGTGTTCTGGCCTTTGCGTCCCTAGTAGCCTGGAGGAGGATTCTTCTTCAGTGGAGGGATGCGAGGCCCCCAAGCGTGGAGGCCTGGATCAATGATATGGCGGGGTTCATCAAATTGGAGAAGGTGAAATTTGCCCTGAGGGGATCAGTACAAGGGTTCTTCAGGCGGTGGCAGCCTTTCCTGGACTTCCTGGCGGAACGGTAGGGAAATAGGCCGGCAGCAGCAGCAACCCGGGGGGGGGGGGGGGGGGGGGTTTGGTTCGGTGGGAGGGAGAATTGTGTACATGGGTTTGTGGGATGTGGCGGGTGTTATCTCTTTCCTTTATGTTGTTTGCTTTTTTTGGGGTTTTTTTGTTTTTGTAGTGCTTTTGTAGTTGGGTGGGTGTTCTTGGGTTTTTACCATGGTTGTTTTGTTGTTTATATTTTGTGAAAATCTTAATAAAAATTATTTTTAAAAAAAGAAAAGAATGCAGGAGAAGCTGGCAAACAGGTCCAGGAGGCAGAATCTGAGAATTGTCGCCCTCCCTGAAGGCAGTGAGGGATCGGATAGGAGGGCCTATGTGGAAAAGTTGATGGGGGCTGAGAGCGCACAAATCCCTCACGAACAAGCCCCGAGTGAACCAGTCGCCGAGGGCGATGATGGTACGTTTACACAGATTCCTGGACAAGGAACACGTTCTGCGGTGGGCCAAGAAAGAACGAAGCAGCAAGTGGGAGAATTGTGAGCTGCAAATTTACCAGGACATGGCGAGGATTTGGCCAAGCGGCGAGCGGGGTTTAATCGGGCAAAACGGCCCTGTTTAAGGGGGTGAAGTTCGGGATGCTGTACCCAGCCCGTCTGTGAGTCACACATGAGGAACAGGACTTCTACTTTGAAACACCAGACGATGTATGGACTTTCATCAAAGAAAAAAGACTGGAGGTGAACTAAAAGACACTGAAGCCTTGGAGAGTACTGTAGTGGTGATTTGTTGTGTTGGGTTGTATAAGTAGTGTTATGTGCAATAAGGGGCTGCTTTGATGGCTAAAGTTAACTTTGTCTTACAGGGAGATGGTTAGAGGGGGGGGGGGTTTCTGGGGTTGATTTTTCTTCTTCTTCTGTGGTTGTTTTTGCACTATTTTTTCTGATGTTTGTTTACTGGGGAATGTGATGCTTTGAAAATGTTTGTTTAAGTAGGGGGGGGGGGGAAAGAGGTGAAGATAACAATGGGGAGACAGACTGCTTGGTGCCATGGGCAGGCGCTATCAGATCAGCTTGGGTCAGCTGACTCGGAAGCACAGTGGGGGGCGAGCAGGTGTGAAGCTGGAGCTTGATATGGGGGGTTGGGTTTCTAGTGCTGTTGCTGGGGAGGGGGGCAAAAGAGGGGGTGGGGAGCTGCTTTGCTGACAGGGGAGGAACTATTACTAGGGGTCAAATGGGAGGTCGGGGACGTCGAATGCCCGAGGAGGGGCTTGAGGAGGCCAGGGGCGCGAGCTGGAGGCTGGCCTAAAAAGGGTGATGTCTAGTCGGCAGGGGAGGGGGTGGGAGGGGGGGGGGGGGGTGCGGGGAAGCCCCCTGACCAGGCTGACTACATGGAATGTTAGAGGGTTGAATGGGCCAGTCAAGAAAACTCACGTGTTTGCGCATTTGAGGGGGCTGAAGGCAGACATGGCAATGTTACAAGAGAGACACCTTAAGGGGTGGGTTGGCGAAGTATTCCACTCAGGGTTGGACTCAAAGACCAAGCGGGTAGCGATCTTGATCAATAAACGAGTGGCATTCGAGGCAGGGAGAATCGTGTCAGACAAGGGAGGTAGGTACATAATGATGAGTGGGAAGCTAGAGGGGGTGCGGGTAGTACTCGTGAACATATATGCTCCGAATTGGGACAATGTGGAATTTATGAGGCGGGTGCTAGGTAAGATCCCAGACTTAAGAGTCACAGAACTTGATTATGGGAGGAGATTTTAAATAGTCATTGATCAGGAATTGGACCACTCAAAATCCAAGAGAGGGAGGGTGCCAGCCACGGCAAAGGAATTGAAGGGGTTCATGGAACAGATAGGGGGAGCACACCCATGGATGTTTGCACGGCCAAGGGTGAAGGAGTTTTCTTTTTTCTCCCATGTCCACAAGGTATACTCTTGCATTGACAATTGCAGTGTCAGATCATGCCCCACACTGGGTGGATCTACAGGTTAGTGTGGAGGGAGGACAACACCCGCTGTGGAGACTGGATATGGGGTAGCTAGCGGATGAAGCGATCTGTGGGCGGGTGAACAAGTCCACCCAGAACTATCTGGAAACAAATGATATGGTGGAGGTCTCTGCAGCGATGATTTGGGAAGCTTTGAAGGCAGTGGTCAGAGGGGAATTAATCTTGATACGGACCCACAGAGAAAAGGTGGAATGGGCTGAGAGGGATAGATTAATTGAGGAGATCTCCAGGTGGACAGGAGATATTCGGAGGCCCCGGACACGGGGCTACCGAAGGAGCGATGGAGGTTACAGGCAGAGTTTGGGCTGTTGAAAGTGGTGGAACAGTTGAGGACAGCAACGGGGCGATTAATGAATATGGGGAATAGGCAAGCAGAATGTTAGCGCACCAGCTCAGAAAAAGGGAGGCGGCCAGGGAGTAGAGGTAGGAACATGGTCCTGGATCCAGTGAGGGCAAATGAGGTTTGTAGTGATCCTCACCTGAGTGTGTACAGAAGGGGCTGATGGGAAATGGAAGTACCACCAGGGGACAGCGTGGGGACATACAAGAGTGACGCCGAAGGCCCGCCCTCACTCACTTTGGCTGGAGAGGCAGGGGAGCAGGACAGGACGGAAGTTGAGCTCAGGGCTGCAAGATTAGGCCTAGTTGCAGAGCATAGAAAAGCAGTATCTTTACAAGTGCCATTCTGTAAGTAAAAGCTAACAAAGTAATTTATTGTGGAGCACAACAAACCATCCTTCAACTTCTGAACGACTTCTAGCATTCTTTTAAGAAACATAACATGGTACAGGAGTGGCTTCTTTGAACAGAAAGAACCAGTGCTACCAGCAAAAGCAACAGGCCGGCCGCCCGACTTAAGGATTTTTACAGCAAATTATATGAGTCGGAACCCCCGGCAGGGGATGAGGCAGTTTTTGGATCAGTTGAGGTTCCAGAGGGTTGATGAGGATCTAGTGGAAGGGCTGGGGGCCCCAATTGAGATTGAGGAAATAATCGAGGGGCTGGACGGCATGCAGTCAGGCAAGGCCCTGGGTCCTGACGGCTACCCGGTGGAATTCTATAAGAAGTTTTAAGAGATATTGAGCCCACTGCTGGTGAGGACATTTAATGAAGCAAGAGAGAAGGGAGTCCTCCCCCCAACAAAGTCACAGGCCTAGATTTGACTGATCCTGAAACAGGAGAAGGATCCGGAGCAATGCGGGTCATAGTGGAGTTGGGACACTTTTAGGAACTTTCAAGCGGTTATTGAATAGGCACATGGAGCACACCAGAATGACAGGGAGTGGGATAGCTTGATCTTGGTTTCGGACAAAGCTCGGCACATCGAGGGCCGAAGGGCCTGTTCTGTGCTGTACTGTTCTATGTTCCTCTATACAGGCTAATTTCTTTGCTGAATGTGGATGCCAAACTGCTGGCTAAGATAATGCCCACAAGGATAGAGGATTGTGTCCTAGGGGTGATGGGGAAGACCAGACGGTATTTATAAAGGCAGGCAACTCAAGGCCAATGTTCAAAGGCTTTTAAATGTTATTATGTTGCCCTCAGAAGGAGGGGAGGTGGTGGTCACGATGGATGCGGAGAAGGCTTTTGATCAGCTGGAGTGGGATTACCTGTGGGAGGCGCTGGAAAGGTTTGGGTTTGGTGAGGGCTTCATTGACTGGATGCGGTTGCTCTATCAGGCACCAGTGACGAGTGTGCATACGAACCAGCTGAGGTCGGGGTATTTTAAACTACACCGAGGGAGGAGGCAAGGGTGCCCCCTCTCCTTGCTACTGTTTGGAACTGGAAAGGGCTGGTTGGGGGGGGGTGGAGCACCAGGTCTCGCTTTATGCAGATGACCTGCTCTAGTACATTTCAGACCCGTTGGAGGGGATGGGGGAAGTTATGTGAATCCTGGGGGAATTTGGCACTTTTTTGGGGTATTAATTGAACATGAGGAAAAGCGAGATGTTCACGATCCAGGCAAGCGGGCAGGAGAAGAGACTGAGAGAGCTGCCCCTTAGAATTGGAGGGAAGAGCTTTCGGTATTTAGGAATCCAGGTGGCCTGGGAGTGTGAGGCACTGCACAAGTTAAACCTATCCCGGCTAGTAGAACAAATGGAAGGGGACTTTAAGAGATGGGACATGGTCTCGCTATCACTGGTGGGTAGGGTACAGACCATGAAAATGACAGTTCTCCCCAGATTTTTGGTTGTCTTTCAGTGCCTCCCCATCTTCATCCCAAGGGCCTTTTCCAAGCGGGTGAATAAGGTTATTTCGGGCTTTGTGTGGGCGGGTAAAACCCCGCGTGTGACAAAAGTGTTGCTGGAGCACAGCCGGGGGAGGGTAGGTTGGCGCTGCTGATCTTCTGCAACTACTACTGGCCGGCTAATAGAGCCATGATTAGGAAGTGGGTAGTGGGGGAGGGGTCGGTGTGGGAGCGGATGGAGGCGGTGCCATGTAAAGACACAAATTTGGGAGCACTGATAACGTCACCTCTTCCATTCTCGCCAGCCCGATACTCCACAGAGGCTGATTTAGCACACTGGGCTAAATCGTTGGCTTTTAAAGCAGACCAAGGCAGGCCAGCAGCACGGTTCAATTCCCGTACCAGCCTCCCCGAACAGGTGCCGGAATGTGGCGACTAGGGGCTTTTCACAGTAACTTCATTGAAGCCTACTCGTGACAATAAGTGATTTTCATTTCATTTCACAAGTCCGGTGGTGGTGGCAGCTCTGAGAATCTGGGGACAGTGGAGGAGATACAAGAGAGTGGAGGGAGCTTCGGTTTGTACTGGGTACTGGGTAGCCCACAGGATTTGAAGGATGTGATAAAGCAATTCATAGAACATAGAACATAGAACAGTACAGCACAGAACAGGTCCTTCGGCCCTCAATGTTGTGCCGAGCCATGATCACCCCACTTAAACCCACGTAACCCCGTAATCCCCCCCATTAACCTTACACTACGGGCAATTTAGCATGGCCAATCCACCTAACCCGCACATCTTTGGACTGTGGGAGGAAACCGGAGCACCCGGAGGAAACCCACGCACACACGGGGAGGACGTGCAGACTCCACACAGACAGTGACCCAGCCGGGAATTCAATGTGCATACTTTGAAAATCACTGACATTTCAAATTGTGTCCAACTATGTCTGAAACATCGAGACATAGGAGCAGGAATCGGTCATTCAGCCCATTGAGCCCAAAAATTCATGATGAACAAACCCCAACAATTGTAGAACCCATCACCCATCACCCCCCCCCCCCCAGAGAAAATCTCACCTTCTCCAGGGTCAGAAACTCCAGCAGGTCCACCTGTCACGCCAAGGCACAGGTGGAAAAGCTGACCTCCACCCAACAAGACCGCCTACGAGCAATCAGCAAGGCAAAGGCTAAGATCTGCCCCCCACCCGCCTGCAGCTCCAGCCGGTCTGACACCCTGAATATGGCTTCTAGGGGACCAGGATCCACGTCCACATGTAAAACCCCCGAAAATGGTGCTGAACACCATCCTCCAAAACCTCTCCAGCTTTGGGCAGGACTAAAACATATGCACATGGTTCGCAGGGTCCCTCCCACACCTCTCACAGACATCCTCCACCCCCTTGAACAGCTGGCTCATCCTTGATTTTGTAAGATGCGCTACCTTCAGCTGCATCAATCCCAGCCTCCATAAATCGGCATGACAACCCCCTCCCCCAACCACCCTCACTGATAGCACCGCCTCCAACAACAAGGAGACAGGTGTTATCAGGAAGGTCAGAAAGACCTTCCTCGCAAATTCCCACACTTGCATATACCCGAAATGTTTCACTCCGCACCAGCCCAAACTTCTCGTCCAACTCCTCAAACTCGCAAATCACCCTCTCAGGAACAGATCCTTCATTTCCTTAATCTCCCTCTCTTCCCATCCCCCCAAAATCTTGCATCCATCCTCCCCGGCTCAAACCCATGATTCTCCCTAATCGGCACGCCCCCAACCCAGCCCCCAGCCTAAGGTGCCGTCTAACCTGCCTCAAAATCTTCATCGTGGCCACCACCACCGGAATCACAGTGAATACTTCCCTGGGGCTATCGGGAGTGGCGCCCTTGCCAGCACCCAAAACCCTGACCCCCTGCAAGAGCCTGCATCCGTCCTCACCCAGAGAGCCCCCCCCCCCATCCCTGCTCCAGCCCCGCACCTTGTCTGCATTTGCCGCCCAATAATAAGCCCCCTGCCTGCCGTCCCCTCTGCAGCATCACTCTCCTAATCCTGCCCACCTCTCCGCCCAAACAAACGAGGAGATCAACCTGTCCACCCCCCTGAAAATGCCTTGGGCAAAAGATCAGCAGACATTGAAATAGAAACAGGAATCATGGCACCTTAACTGCCTGCATCGTTGCACTTTTCATTACTTTTTTAGTAACCCTTTGTTGATCTTTCAAAAATTTCTCAATCTTTCAGCTTGCCACTGGCCTTTGCAATATGGTATGAATCATAGAATCCCACAGTACAGAATGTGGCCATGCGGCCCATCAAGTCTGCACATACCCTTCAAAAGAGCACTCTACCTAGGCCCACTTCTTCTACTCTAACACCATAACCTAACCTACATACGGACGCAGGTTTATCCGCAAGTTCACGGATGATATGAAAATTGGTGGGGTGGTAAATAGTAAGGAGGATAGCCTCAGATTACAGGAGGATATAGACGGGCTGGTCAGGTGGGCTGATCAGTAGCTAATGGAATTCAATCCGGATAAGGGCGAGGTGATGCACTTACCATGGGAAGCACAGAGGATCAGAAGGATCTTTATGTGAAAGTAGATCAGTCTCTTAAATTAGCAGGGCAGGTGGATAGTGTGGTTAAAAAGGCATATGGTATATTTACCTTTATTAGCCAAGGCATAGAGTTGGATGGATGGATTTGTTTATTGTCACATGTACCGAGGTACAGTGAAAAGTATTTTTCTGTATGCAGCTCAAACAGATCATTTAGTACATGAAAAGAAAAGAAAATAGATAATAGGACAACACAAGGTACACAACGTAAATACCTAGACACCGGCATCGGGTGAAGCATACAGGAGTGTGTATTAATCAGTCAGTCCATAAGAGGGTCGATTAGGAGTCTGGTGACAGCGGGGAAGAAGCTGTTGTCGAATCTGTTTGTGCGTGTTCTCAGACCTTTGTATCTCCTGCCCGATGGAAGAAGTTGGAAGAGTGAGTAAGCCGGGTGGGAGGTGTCTTTAATTATGCTGTCCGCTTTCCCAAGGCAGCAGGTGGTGTAGATAGAATCAACAGATGGGAGACGGGTTTGTGAGATGGACAGGGCGTTGTTCACGCCTCTCTGAAGTTTCTTTTAATTTGAGTTTAAGAGCAGTGAGGTTATGCTGGAATTGCATAAAGCTTTGGTTAGGTCACAGTGAGAGTATTGTGCACAGTTCTGTGATCCACATTTCAGGAGTCAGGTGATAGTGCAGAGGTGGTTTACCAGGATGTTGCCTGGGCTGGAGAGTTTTTGCACTGAAGAGAGTGGATAGACTGGGGTTGTTTTCCTTGGAGCCAAGGAGCCTGGGGGGGGGGGGGGGGGGGGGGGGGGGGGGCATGATTGAGATGCATAAAAATTATGAGGGATATAGATAGACAAGAAGAAACATTTCCCCTTGGTGGACGGATCAATGACCAGGGGGCATAGATTTAATCCAAAGAGCAGGAGGTTTAGAGGGGATTTGAGTAAACACCTTTCACCCAGAGGGTGGTGGGAGTCTGGAACTCACTGCCTGAAAGGGTGGCGGAGGCAGAGACCTTTATAACACTCAAGTATTTAGATGTACAATATCAAGCCGTACAAGACTATGGGCCCAAGCGCTGGAAAATGGAATCAGAATACTTAGGGGGTTGTCTTTGACCGGTGCTGACAAAATGGGCCGAAGGGCCTTTTCAGTGCTGTAGACCTCTTATGACCAAGAGGCAATTTAACATGGCCAATCCAACTAACCTACACATCTTTGGACCGTGGGAGGAAACTGGAGTACCTGGAGGGAATCCAGGCAGACACGAGGAGATTGTCCAAACTCCACAGTCACCCAAGGACAGAAGCAAACTCAGATTGCTGGCGCTGTGAGGTAGCAGTGCTAACTACTGTACCACTGTGCTGCCTTAGTTTTTGTCTTTATATTATTTTTAACATGCTTGCTTAACCATGGATTTTTTTTCCTCCCCTTACAATCTTTCTTCCTCTCTGGAATATACTTTAGTTGGGAGGAATTGAATGTCTCCTTAAAGAACTGCCACTGCTCATCAACTGTCCTATCTTTTAGTCATCCTGCCCAGTCTATTAGGGCCAAATCTATCCTCATGCCGATGTAATTGCCTTTGTTTAACTCCAGAATGTGAGTGTGGGATTCCAGTTTCTCACCCTCAAACTATTATTCCATCATGCTATGATCGCTCGTCCCTGAAAGATCCTTAACTAGGGGTAATTAATTAATCCCTCCTCATTACACAATACCAAATCCAGAATAGCCTGCTCCCTGGTTGGTTCCACAACATATTGCTCCAAGAAACAATCTCTAACACATTCAATTAACTCTTCCTCAAGGCTACCCTTGCCAGTTTAATAAATCCAGTCTATATGCATATTAAAATCACCCACAGGTTATTGTTGTACCTTTCTTACAAACTTCCAATATTTCCTGGTTCTCCTGTGTCCCCCTACAGAATTACTGTTTGGGGACTTGTAGATTGCTCTCACCAGAGACTTCTTTCCTTTGCTATTTTTTATTTCTACCCAGACTGATTCCACATCTTGATCTCCACTGCCTATATAATTTATCGATTCAACACTGATCCCATCCTTTACTACCAAAGCTACACTGCCTCCTTTTCCTTCCTGACCATCCTTCTAAAATATGGAGTACCTTGGATGTTCAACTCCTCGACCTGGTCTCCTTGTAACCATGTCTTAGTAATCACCACCAAATCATAACCCTTTTTTCTCCATTTGCGCTGTTAACTCGTTAATTTTGTTCTGGATGCTTCTTCTTTCAGACACAAAGGACTGGATTCTCCGCTGGCGGAATTCTCCGTTGCACCGGCAGCACACCCACGCCCAGGGATTTCCTGACGGCATGAGGCGTCCCACAATGGGAAACCCCATTGGCCGAGCTGGCGGGACAGAGAATCCCGCAT
Organism: Scyliorhinus canicula; assembly: GCF_902713615.1. NCBI lineage: Eukaryota > Metazoa > Chordata > Chondrichthyes > Carcharhiniformes > Scyliorhinidae > Scyliorhinus > Scyliorhinus canicula. Next base: position 166,983,994 of record NC_052148.1, read on the forward strand.
CCGGCGGGAGCGTGCCGCACCAGTTGCGGAGAATCCCTCCCAAAGCCTTTAGGTTTCTTCTATTATCACATTTCCCTATTGGGTACAATATGTGACATTCATGTGTTCTGTCCCTTCCTTCAATTTTCTGGTAACAATCCATCACATCACTAACCAGCACTCCTACATTCTCCTTTAACTTTGATTTTCTAATTCTGCATGCAACTGTACCCTCTTCCCCAATTATTTACCTTAAAGCCCCAACTACAGCCCTAGTTATGCTATTCGCCAGGACTCTGGTCCCAGCATGATTCAGGTGAAGACCGCTGCATTGGATCACCTCCCTCCTTCCCCTGTACTGCTGTCAAACATCCCATGAATTCAAACCCATTTCTCCCACACCAACCTTTGAGCCATATATTTACCTCTTTAATCTTATCGACTCTGTACTAATTAACTTGCGGCTCAGGTAGTAATCCGGAGATCATTACCGTTTTGGTTCTGTTTTTAATTTAGCCTATAGCTGCTCATATTCCCTCAGCAGAACCTCTATCCTTGTTCTACCCATGTCATTGATGCCTACATGGACCAACGGCAACTGGATCTTTCCCCTCTCACTCCACATTCCTCTGCAGCGCATACGTGATATATTGAACCCTGCCACCAGGTCGGCAACACAACCGTTGGGACTCTTGATCCTGGTCACCAAGAACAGTGTCTATTCCCTTAACTATACTAACCCTGATTATAACTACATTTCTTTTCTCTCCCCCAACTTGAATGGTTCATTTACCACAGTGCTGTGGTCAGTTTGCCCATTCTCCCTACAGTTCCCGCTCTCGTCCACACAGAGAAAGAATCTCAAACCAGTTGGACAAGGACATGAACAGAGGCTCCTGCAACCCCATCTCCTAGGTCCCTCTACCTGCCTCACTCAATCACACCCTCCTGTCCCTGACCACTTACTGAATTTAAGGTATTTATTCTAAGGGGTGTGACTGCCTCCTGAAACACAGCATCCAGGTAACTCTCCCTCACTTTGATGTGTCGCAATTCCGAAGCTCAGGCTCCAGCTTATCAACTTTGAGCTGAAGTTCCAGCCGACACTTGCTACAGATGTGTTCACTGGGAACTAGAATGGGATCCACCAGCTCCCATATCATGCAGGTAAAACACATCATCTGGCTCTGCGTCTCTATTTTATTAAATTCAATTTTAATTTATATATTTTTTTATAATTTCCAAATGCTTTTTACGTTTTTTTAATCCGCAAAATACTTCTCCTTTTTACCTTTAATCTGAAAGCAATTTAGAATAGGCAATTCAAATTAAGTTACTTACCAATGAAATGAACTTACCGTTTTCCTGTGACGTCACTTTTTCAAACACAGTCTGCTGCTTGATTAGAGGTGTCCCTCAAAGGTCCGTTATCTCCACTCATAGAATCATAGAACTTACAGTGCAGAAGGAGGCCATTCGGCCCATCGAATCTGCACCGGACCTTGGAAAGAGCATACTACCCAAGCCCACATCCCCACCCCGTAACCCAGCGACCCCACTCAACCTTTTTTGGGCACTTAAGGGCAATTTAGCATGGCCAATCCACCTAACCTGCATATCTTTGGACAGAGGGAGGAAACCGGAGCACCCAAAGGAAACCCACGCAGACTCCGTACAGACAGTGACCCAAGCCGGGAATTGAACCTGGGACCCTGGAGCGGTGAAGCAACTATGCTAACCACTGTGCTACCATGCTGCCCTCCTTCACCAAACACCAGCTGCACACTGATGCAAAAAGCCAGTACTCAGTGCAGACAAGGCAGCTCTGAAGGAGCCCTCCTTTTATGGCCCCCAAGTCAAGGCTTCTGAAACTGCATTCAACTAGTGTGTAATTAACTAGCTTCAGCTGAGAGCCTGTAAATTCCCATTTTAAAGCTGTAATTAAACTTCCTCAGCTAGTCACAAGAGCAACTTTTAGTTAATTGCTCAACTAAAGAACAGACTAGACTTTAGATTGAAATTAGCCCTTAAATTAAATGATTTCTTAAACTTGCCCCTTGAGATTCCCTATTTCACCAAATTCGAGCTGCACTCGCATGTAACAAGATCGCACTCAGTGAAGAAAAGGCAGGATTTATTAAAATCCAAATATACTTCATCTACTGGCTCCCTTGTTCTACCCTACCAGTTACATCCTATAAAAATGTAATATATTTGCCAAATAGGATTCCCCTTCATGAAAACCATGTTAGTTTTTTTAAAACAAGAAATAATGCATTGTTAAGATTTCATCAATAATGGATTCCAGCACTTTGCCAATGAATGTGGCAGGCTAACTAGACTGTAGTTCTCTGTTTCCCTCAGTTCTTGAATACCATTGTTATATTTGCTTTCTTGAACAGTGATTCCCCAGTGTAGGTTATTCTATCAGCAAACAGGTACAAACAGATCAAAAGAGAAAATCTGGTGCCAATACAAGAGATAAAAGAAGGAGAAGGGGAAAGATTGGCGAGGAAAAGAAATCTGGTATTACTCCCTATGAAAACACGGGATGAAATTTTGCTCAGGAAGTTATGTTTTAAAAAGTTATGATTTTGTTGCATATTGTTCCCAAAGGAAAACTTGATCAACTGCAGGCTTGGGAAGACAGGGTTCATTTCCAATAGCAGGCATAAAACAAAGATGGTGATTGGAAAGAGGAGCTTACAGACCTCTGCACTAAAATTAAATGATTTTGGAAAGCACTGCTTTGAGATGCAAGAGTACTGCTAAAGCAAACATTACAGTGTTTGCAGAAGTATAGACAGATATGAGACTTTCCCCTTTATTGAAAGTGGTTTAATGAGCTAGCTTTGTTGGAAACTAATGAAGATACCTGGCTTAAGTTTTTAATGTTAGGGAAATAGAAGAAATCCAATTATCCTCATGTCAGAATTGCTTTTCAATTTGATGCAGTTTGTATCTCTCCGAAACGCTACAATATGTAAAAAAAAAACTAGACTAAATTTCAACTTCATCATAAAGATTTCTATACATTAATTTTTAAAAAAACCTTTACATCTAAAGTAAACTAGCCCTGTTATATTATGTCAGCTGTAGGGAGATATATAGTCACTGTCCATGTAGAGGCTAGGAGTTGAGGTCAGGTTGTGGGTGGGTTTCTCAGCCTCGCTGTCATACGCTCAGACAACATAGATTGAAGTCAAACCCGTAAGAGTTGATCTAAAATTATTTATTTAGCCTTTTAATACAACTAGTTAATTATCTATTGGCAATTTGTTGATGGTGACTTGACAATATTAGGGATTTTACCATTAACAATACCAAGCAACAAACACTAGTCCCAAGATGGGGACAGGAAAATATTTTGTGCTGAGACGATCTTTTTTTTAAATGGTTACCTTTTAATCTTATTGGGACGAAGCCTCCAAAAAAAAAATTCATTTCAATATTCATAATGAGCAAATGCGAAAATGTATTGCAAACTATTCCTGGGCTTTTATCTCATGCTGTAGTGCTTACTTTCTCTGGAACACAACAACAGGGTCAGCAAGGAGATCACTAACATCCAACTTCTTTCCTTTCTCCGCCACATCCGGATGTTTCCGAAGAAACAGCCAGCCAATATGAGAAAAGAAGAATCCACGGGTAGCATTGTGGGGATCGGCGTTGGACTCTGAGAATTTGTGATGTACCCGGTGATCCCGGCACCATTCGTAGATGTCATTCTGTGAGGAGACAGATCCAAAAATGTTAAGAGAGATCTTGGCCATTAAATCACTTTATGAATAATCCGATATCTCCTGATCTAGTTCATTTTACAAACAATGTAATTCTGACAAACCCACTAGGTTTGTCTGACAAACCCACTAGGCCAAGTGGAGAGCGGGGACTGACATGCCCAAGACTTTAATCAACAATCAAATGACAAAATCCCTTCGGAGCCAAATATCAGTTTGGTCAGATTGTCTCCATGCATAATCAAGTACCTTGCATCAGAATAATCTGATTGGGACAATCACTTGTCAACTCACAACCCTAGAATATTTCCTTACATCCCATGAAAACACAGCCAAGCTAGTATCTCTGGGATAAGCAATTACTATTGCTCCCATAAGACCATAAGACATAGGAGTGGAAGTAAGGCCATTCGGCCCATCGAGTCCACTCCGCCATTCAATCATGGCTGATGGGCATTTCAACTCCACCTCCCAGCATTCTCCCCATAGCCCTTAATTCCTCGCGACATCAAGAATTTATCTATCTCTGCCTTGAAGCCATTTAGCGTCCCGGCCTCCACTGCACTCTGCGGCAATGAATTCCACAGGCCCACCACTCTCTGGCTGAAGAAATGTCTCCGCATTTCTGTTTTGAATTTACCCCCTCTAATTCTAAGGCTGTGCCCACGGGTCCTCGACTCCTCGCCTAACGGAAACAGTTTCTTTGCGTCCATCCTTTCTAAGCCATGTATTATCTTGTAAGTTTCTATTAGATCTCCCCTTAACCTTCTGAACCTTCTGTTCTCAAACAACACATAGATAGGCTGGAAGAGAGAGATCTTGATTAATCCTTTAATTTGTTGCAGCCAGAGAGTGGTGGGCCTGTGGAATTCATTGCCGCAGAGTGCAGTGGAGGCCGGGACGCTAAATGGCTTCAAGGCAGAGATAGATAAATTCTTGATGTCGCGAGGAATTAAGGGCTATGGGGAGAATGCTGGGAGGTGGAGTTGAAATGCCCATCAGCCATGATTGAATGGCGGAGTGGACTCGATGGGCCGAATGGCCTTACTTCCACTCCTATGTCTTATGGTCTTATGGTCTTACTTGCAATCAGACTTTGGCCATACCGATGCCTGACAACTGCAAAAACTGGACTTGAAAGCCTGTACAAAAATGTTAGCAAGGCTATGGAGAGGAGGCTTTAATCATTTAGGTTTTTTACTGACAAAAACTGTGCAAAGTACACAACTGAGCTAGACCCAGATAATTGCCTGCTGTACCTCTGATAATGGTCTCCTGGTGTTTCATCCCAAATTCCATTGAGGTGGTGACAACGAATATCCCACTCACTCAGTCAACATTGGTCAAGCCGGGGGAGGCAATGTTACAATGGCAATGTCACTAGACTCGTAATCCAGACAACCAGGCTAAAGTTTTATGGGTATGGGTTTGAATCCCACCATGGCAGCTGGTGGGATTTAATTCCAGGTTTATTAATTGAATTTAAATTTGAATGAAACCACTGTGGATTGTGGTTAAAAACCCATCTGGTTCACTAATGTCCTTTAAGGAAGGACCTCTGTCGTTCTTACCTGATCTGGTCTACATGTGACTCTAGACCCACAGCAAAGTGCTTGACTCTTAAATGCCCTCGGAAATGGCCTAGTTGTATCAAACTGCTACAAAGTCCAAAAGGATTTAAACCAGACTGACCACTTAACATCAAGCTAGGCACCGGAAACAAAACGGCAAATCCAACCCAGTCAACCCGGCAAACGTCCTCCTTACCAACAGCTAGGGCTGGTGCCAAAATTGGGGCAGCTGTGCAACAGACTAGCCAAGCAACAGCTCAACAAAGTCATACTCCCCGAAAGCCCATCAACGGCTCTACTTTCTCAGAAGACTTAGGAAATTTGGCATGTCACCTACGACTCTCACCAACTTCTACAGATGCACCATAGAAAGCATTCTTTCTGGTTGTATCACAGCCTGGTATGGATCCTGCTCTGCCCAAGATCGCAAGAAATTACAATAGGTCATGAATGTAGCCCAATCCATCACGCAAACCAGCGTCCCATCCATTGACTCCGTCTACAATTCCCGTTGCCTCGGAAAGGCAGCCAGCATAATTAAGGATCCCACGCATCCCGGGCATACTCTCTTCCACCTTCTTCCGACAGGAAAAAGATACCAAAGTTCGAGGTCACGTACCAACCGACTCAAGAACAGCTTCTTCCCTACTGCCATCAGACCTTTGAATGGACCTACCCTGTATTAAGTTGATCTTTTCTCTACACCTTGCTATAACTGTAAAATTATATTCTGCAGTCTCTCCTTCCTTCCCTATGTACGGTATGCATTTTTTGTACAGCATGCAAGAAACAATACTTTTCACTGTATACCAATACATGAGACAATAATAAATCAAATCAAATTCATACCTTACAGAGAATGTCCCAAACACAACCATCAGCATCCAGAGTATGTCCTGTACCACTAGCAAGACAGACTCACCAGAGGTGACAGCACAGTAGTACAACATCAAGATGGAGTATCACTGGGAGTCACCAATATTGATTCCGGACCACATGAAGTCTCATGGCAAGGTCAAATGTGGGCAAGGAGCCTTCCTGTTGATTACCACCTACCACTGAAACCCCCTCGCCCCACCACCCTCCCTGAAATCCCACGCTCAGCTGATGAATAGTATTCTTCCATGTTAAGCACGAATTCGAAGAATCGCTGAAGGTGGCAAGAGCATAATGTATTCTATGTGGGGACTTGTCCATCACCAAGATTGGCTCAGGAGCACCACTAATGAGCGAGCCCCAAAGGACATAGCTGTTAAGACTGGGTCTGGAGCAGGTGGTGAGGGAACCAACAAGAGGGAAAACCCCACTTGACCTGAACTCACCAATCTACCTGTTGCAGACCATGACAGTACTGTAGGAGTGGCCACTGCATAGTCCTTGTGCAGATGATGTCCAGCATTCACATTGAGGCTAGCCTCCATCATGTTGTGTGGCACTACCACACATAGATTTACAACAGATCTAGCAACTCAAAACCGGACATCCATGAGATGTATGGGACATTAAAAGCAGTAGAACTGTATACAACCACAATCTGTAACCTCATGGCCTACCAGATTCACCAACTCTACCATTACCACCAAGCCAGGGATCAATCCTGAAGCGTGGAGTCGGGCATGCCAGGAGTAGCACCAGCCATATCTAAAACTGAGATACCACCCTGGTGATACTACAACTCAGGACAAACAAACTCAGGACAAACAGAGGAAGCAACATACGTTATAAAGAGCTAAGCGATTCCAGAAACAGTGGATCAGATCCAAGCTCTGCATTCTGCCACATTAATGGTGTTGGACAATTAAACAATTCACTGGCGGAGGTAGCTCCACAAAAATCCCCATCCTCGATGGTGAGGGAGTCCAGCACATCAGTGCAAAAGACAAGTTTGAAACATTTGCAAACACTTTCAGCCAGAATTGCCAGGTGGATCATCCAACTCAGTGTCTTCCCGAAGTCCCCAGAATCATAGATGTCAGTCTTCAGCCAATTCGATTCACTCCAAGTGATATCAAAAAACAGCTGAAGACACTGGATACTGCAAAGACTATGGCGCTGGCAATATTTTGGCAATAGTACTTAGACTTGTGCTCCAGAACTAGCTACACCCCAAACCAAACTGTTTCAATGCAGCTACAACACTGGCATCTCCTCAGCAATGTGAAGAATTGTCCAGGGATGTCCTCCCCACAAAAAAATAGCGGTTAGCATTGTTGCTTCACAGTGCCAGGGACCCGGTTTGGGTCACTGTCTGTGTGGAGTCTGCACGTTCTCCCCGTGTCTGCATGGGTTTTCTCTGGGTGCTCCGGTTTCCTCCCACGTTTCTAAAGTCAGAAGTGTAGATAAGTGTATTTGTAGATGACTGCACAATGCTCAGCACCATTCACGACTCCTCAGATACTGAAGCAATCGGTGTCTATAAGCAGCAAAATCTGGACAATATTCAGGTTTGAGCTGATGGGTGCAAGTAATATTCACGCCCATATGTGCCAGGCAATGATCATCTCCAACAAAAGAGAACCTAACCATCTCCCCTTGAAATTAAATGGCATTTCCATTGTCGAATCTCCCACCATCAACATCTGGAGGTTACCAGTGACCCGAAACTGAACTGCGCCAGCCATATAAATACTAAGGACGTCAGCGGACGTCAGTGACTGGGAATTCTGCAGAAAGTTACTCACCTCTGGACTCCCCAAAGCCACCATCTGCACGACAGAAGCCTGGAGTATGATTGAATACTCTCCACAAATATTCTCCACTTTCCTGAATGAGTGCAGCTGCAACAAAACTCAAGAAGCACAACACCAACACCAATCAGGACAAAGCAGTCCAGTGATTGCCATCCCGTCCAGTGATTGCCATCCCATCCATCACCTTCAACGTTCGTTCCATGCACTGCCGATGCACAGTGGCAGTATTATGTACCATCTACAAGATCCACTGCAGCAACACACCAGAGTCCTTTGACAGCATCTTCCAAACCTGAACTCTACAACCTAGAAAGACAGCACCTTCCAAAATTGAACTCTATCACCTAGAAGGACAGGGGAAGCAGATACATAGGAAAACAACCACCAGCAAATTTCCCTCCAAGAAAACATCCTGACTTGGAGCTATACTGTCGCTTCTTCACTGTTGCTGGGTCAAAATCCTAGAACTCATAACATAACGGCATTGTAGGTGCTCCTAATAACACACAGACTGCAGAAGTTCAAGAAGGTGGCTCACCAAAGAACAATACAGCACAGGAACAGGCCCTCCGGCCCTCCAAGCCTGGACCAGTCATGATACTAACCTTGGCCAAAACCCTCAGCACTTCCTTGTGCCGTATCCCTCTATATCCATCCTATCCATGTATTTGTCAAGATGCCTTTTGAACGCCATTAATGTATCTGTTTCCACAACCTCCCCTGACAACACGTTCCAGGCACTCACCACCCTCTTGTGTAAAAAACCTGCCACGCACATCTCCTCTAGACTTTGCCACACAGACCGTAAACCTATGCGCCCTGGTGACTGACCCCTCCACCCTGGGAAAGTTTGCCTGCCCATCCACTATCCATGCCCCTCATAATCTTGTAGACCATCATCAGGTCACCCCTCAACCTTTGTCGTTCTAATCAGAACAGTTTGAGTCTATTCAGTCTCTCTGCATAGCTAACACCCTCCAGGCCAGGCAACATACTGGTAAACTTCCTCCTCTCATCCTCTCCAAAGCCTCCACATCCTTCTGGTAGTGTGGCGACCAGAATTGTGCGCAATATTCCAAGTGCGGCCTTACCACAGTTCTATACAACTGTAGCATGACGTGCCAGTTTTTATACTCGATGCCCCGTCCAATGAAGGCAAGCATTCCATATGCTTTATTGACTTACTTTGTTCACTGGTGTTGCCACTGTCAAAGATCTGTGGACCTGCGTGCCCAGATCTCTGACTTTCTATATTCCTAAGAATTTGACCATTTATGGTATATTTCCCCTCTATGTTAGACCTACCATGATGCATTACCTCACATTTTTCTGGATTAAACTCCATTTGCCATTTCTCTGCCCAAGTCTCCAACCTATGTCCTGCTGTATCCTATGGCAATCCTCAACATTATCTGCCACTCCACCAACCTTGGTGTCTTCCGCAAACTTACTAATCAGACCAGCTACATTTTCCTCCAAATCGTTGTCAAAGGCATTACTGAAGTCCATTCTCGAGGGCAATAAATACTCAACAAGCCAGTGATGCCCACATCCCAGGAATGGTAGGTCTCTTGGTTACCAGACCCGGCAGAAACAGTGAAAGATTTTCCTGGAGCTGCAGTAAAGACAAAAGCCTCTTCCAGCATGCAGGCGGGGGAAGGGCGCGCTTAAAGGCTTCAAACTGACTTGAGGGCCTTTTTAAAAGCTGAATTCTAGCAGCAAAGGGAACAACTGTGAGAAGATCTCGCCAAGGCCATTGAAGAAGCGGTGACGAGACTTCCGGTGGCAGCTATGGAGGAGTAGGTCGCGCATTCGGCAGCTCCCATCTGGAACCTACTCTTTGACCTTTTTCAGGAGTTTCCACGGACTTTTTGGGGTAGATTGGTGAAGCGAACACTGCCAAAAGGATTCCCTCTCTGTTGTATGGATAGCTGGACCAGGAGTGGCCGGGTAAAGCGTTTAAGTCCCTGCAGACAGAAGTGTGCGGAGCAGGCGCCGAGGCACGGCATGGCGGCTGGTACAGACCAGGGTCCATGAGCGCAGTGGGCACAGGAGCAACAGGAGTTCCTTAGGGGCTGCTTTGCTGATCTTAAAAAGGACATGCTGGCCCCGATTGAGGCATCAATAGACCAAATGATCGCAACTCAGGCAACACAAGGGAAAGCGATTAAGGAGATGGAGAAAAAGATTTCCGACCATGAGGACGAGTTGGTTGTATTGGCCCTTAAGGTGGAGGCGCAGGATGACCTCCACGAGAAGTGGCAGAAGAGGCTGGAGGACCTAGAAAACAGGTCCAGGAGACAGAACTTGAGAATTGTGAGCCTCCCCGAAGGTGTGGAGGGGTCGGATGCGGGAGCATGTGTGTCCAAGATGCTGATAGGGACCCCTGGAGCTGGACGGGCGCACAGAGCCCTCGCAAGGAAGCCCAAGGCGAATGAACCGCCGAGGGCCATGGTGGTGAGATTTCATCATCACTTCTCGGACAAGGAACTTGTCTTGCGGTGGGCAAAAAAAGAACGGAGCAGCAGGTGGGAGAACAGCGTGATACGCATCTACCAGGACCTGGGTGCGGAGCTGGCCAAGAGGCGTGCTGGATTCAACTGGGTGAAGGCGACCCTCTTCAGTAAGGGCGTGAAATTTGGGATGCTATACCCAGCGAGGCTATGGGTCACGTACAAGGAACGGCATCACTATTTTGAGATGCCGGATGAGGCATGGTCATTCGTCAAACGAGAAAAGCTGGACTTGAATTAAAGGACAGTTAAGCTTTGGTGGAATGCGGCAGTGGGGCTGGGTAACACGGTACCGTTTCTAATATAAGATTGTATGCAATGTTGGGTGCGTGTTAGGGCTGTGATGGTGGCTGGAGGGTGCAGTGTTTTCGGAAAAGTTGAGATACGGAGGGGGGAGGGGGCCCTGTACTTGGTGCAAATTTTCGGGAAGTTGGAGCCTTGGTTCAACAAGTGTCCCCTCACGGGGCAATGTTAGTGTCTTCTGTTTATTTTTTGTTTCGTATTACTATTTACGCACTGGGGCTGGAGAGGTAGTTTAATTGGTTTATTCACGTGGGGAGAAGGGTCCGGACAATGAGGCGACAGTCTGATCGGCGCCAGGGTCAGCTGACTCTCGGGAGCGTAGTGGGGGGTGAGCAAGTGCCCAGCTGGTGCTTGGCGGGGGTTTTGGGTCGTGGGGCTGTTGGGGGGAGGATGCTGCTTTGCTGACAGAGGAGGTATCAATTTCGGGGTACCAATTGAGGGTCAGGGGCAGCCGCTCCCTGTGGGGGCGCTCGAGGAAGCGAGTGGCGCAGGCTCGAGGTTGGCCAAGAAAGGGCGATGGCTAGTCGGTGTGGGGGGGGGAATTAGCCCCCCCATCCAGGCTGATTACGTGGAATGTGAGGGGTTTGAATGGGCCGGTCAAAAGAGCGCGCGTGTTCGTGCATCTAAAGGGGTTAAAGGCAGACGTAGCAATGCTTCAGGATACACATTTAAAGCTCACAGATCACACAAGATTGAGAAAGGGATGGGGAGGCCAGGTGTTCCATTCAGGGCTGGATTCGAAGACCAGGGAGGTAGCAATTCTGATGCGTAAGGGTGTGGCATTCGAGGCTGGGAGAATTGTGGCAGATAAGGGGGGCAGGTATATAACGGTGAGTGGAAAGTGGGAGGGTGGTGTTTGTGAACCTCTATGCTCCAAATTGGGATGATGTTGAATTTATGAGATGCATGCTAGGCAAAATCCCGGAGAGTCACACAACCGGATCATGGAGGGAGACTTTAACACAGTCATCGACACCGAGCTGGACCGGTCGAAGTCCAGGACAGGGAAGCGACTAGCAGTGGCTAAGGAACTGAAGGGTTTTATGGAGCAGATGGGGGGGGGGGGGGGGGGGGGGGGGGGTTGGATCCCTGGAGGTTCGTGCAGCCAAGAGCGAAGGAGTTCTCTTTTTTCTCCCACGTTCATAAGGTTTATTCCCGCATCGACTTCTTTGTCTTGAGCAGGGTGTTAATCCCAAAGGTGGCGGGGACAGAATACTCGGCAATCACAGTCTCAGACCATGCCCTGCACTGGGTGGACCTGCGGCTTGGGTGAGGAGAGAGGGCAGCTGGGGCTGCTGGTGGGCTAAGAGGTTTGGGGGGGGGGGGGGGGGGATTAGCAGGAACATCCAGGATTACCTGGAAACAAACGATACGGGTGAGGTAGCAGCGGCAACAGTCTGGGAGGCTCTGAAGGCAGCTGGCAGAGGGGAACTCATCTCAATTTGATCCCATAGGGAAAAGAGAGAAAGAGCGGAGGGGGAAGAGACCGGTGGAGGAGATACTCCGAGTGGACAGGAGATACGCGGAGGCCCCCGAGGCGGGGCTAGAGGGAGCGGTGGAGTCTGAACTGACCACAGGGAAAGCGGTAGCACAGCTGAGAAGTCTGACGACTCGCACATCCAGACATAGGTACAGCTTCTTCCCTACAGCGACACGACTCCTCAATGACTCCCCCTCGGACTGATCTGTTCCCTGTAAGAACACAGAGCCATAAATAAAAGCAAAATATTGCAGATGCTGGAAATATGAAATAAAACAGAAAACATTGGGAACACTCAGCTCTGGCAGCAACCGTGGAGAGGGAAATCGAGTTAACGTTACGAGTAGCTATGACTCTACTTCAGAGCTCTGAAGAAGCAGCATATGGACACGCAACGTTAACGTTCTTGCACCACAAATATTCATTCCCAGACCTAGAATCGTGGAATCCCGGCAGTGCAGGAGGCCATTCAGCCCATCGAGAGCACCCCACCCAGATCCACTTCCCCATCCATCTTGCCTTATCCCCATAATCGAACCTGTACATCCGTATTCACTAAGGGACAATTTAATATGGCCAATCCACCTAACCTCGTCCTTGGGAAGAGAACAGGAACACCTGGAGGAAGCCCACACAGACATGGGAAGAACTTGCAAACTCCACACAGAGTCACTGAAGGCTGGAATTGAACCAGGGTCCCTGGCGCTGTGAGGCAGCAGTGAGGCAAACCACTGTGCCTGAGCATTTCCAGCATTTTCTGTTACAGACCATAAATAGTTCCCACACAGAAGGAAATCATTCAACCCATCAAGTCCATACCAGCTCTACAAGATCACTCCTGGTAGTCCCATTCCTCTGTCCTTTCTCCATAGCCGAGCATTTCTCTCTCTCTCCCCCACCCCCCCTGCCCCGCCCCCCCGCCCCATTCTCTTCTCCAATAAATATAAGCCCAGCATCTCAGTTTTATCCATGCAATTGAAATCTCATCCCTCGAACCATTCTCTTAAGCCTTTCCTGCACCCTTCTAAAGCCTTCACATATTCCCTAAAGTGCAGTGCCCTGATTGAGTTTTATAAAGATTGGTGCTTGGTGGTACAGAACTTAAATATTGCTGGAAGAAAAAGAGAGACATTGTCGTCAAAGCTTTTTGTCTTGCACTCATCAGGGCACATGTGACAATAAATCAAATCAATCAATCGATTTCAGTGGCAAGTGAAGTTCATTCAAATTCTAGTAATAAAGTATAACCCAGGCTTGCCCCGGGTATGGCCCACCGGAGGCTGGACACAGCCTGCAAAGCCCCTCTATGTGGCCACCAAGGTAGTTTTCAAAATTCCTGTCAACCAATTAATTTCAATGAGGCTTTTCGCTTGGATCTCCTCCTTCAAATCACAGGCAGTTTCTCATTTGCTGAGCCTATCCGCAGCAAATCAGGGAGAGAAACAATCTCTGATTGGTAGAGCAGTGAACAGTGTGCTGACGGGTGGTAAACAAGAGAAGTGAAGGTAAGTCAGGGCCAGAGTCTGGGGAGCCAAGCAATGGTGGAGCCAGAGCCCGGGAAGGGGGCAGAATTCTATGAGCCGAGCAATGGTGGTGTGGGAGCTCAGTAAGCCGAGCAATGGTGGGGCCAGTGATCGATGAGCCAGGTATGGAGGGCTGGAGCCCAGGGAAACAAGCAACACCGGGCCATGGTCAGTGAGCGAAACTACATTGGGAGTGGAGCCCAGGAGACATGTATGTCGGGGCTGGGGAGAGCGTGGGTTTGGCAGGCCAGAGAGAGCAAGGTCACACTGAGCCCAGCGAGTTTGAAGTTTTAAAAATTTTTGCTGGGAACAGGGACAGAGTGGGTCGGGGTTTGGGAGCGGGTGACTGAGTGGGTGGGGGCATGGGAGGGTGCAACCGAGTGGGTGCAGCATGGGAGGAAGTGACCGAGTGGACAGGACATGGGAGAGAGTGACTGAGTGAACCAGTGCATGGGAGGAAGTGACTGCATGGACAGTGGTCTGGGAGGGAGTGACTGCATGGACCGGAGCATGGGAAGGAGAGACCGAGTGGGTAGAGGTTTGGGAGTGAGTGACCAAGTGGCAGGGACATGGGAGGGAGTGACAGCATGGACCTGGGCATGTGAAGGAGTGACTGAGTGGACAAGGAAGGGAGTGACTGCATGGATCGGGGCATGGGAGAAAGTAGCCGAATGGACAGGGGAGGGAGTGACTGCATGGATTAGGGCAGGGGAGTAAGTGACTGAGTCAGTGAATGGATGGGGAGCAGCGTGAGCCTGCATTACACCCAGTCTAAATTTTCGCACTCATTCTCACCGCCGCGCCCAACACACATGGACTCATGCACCCACGCACATACACTGACCACCCAACACTAAGGTAATTTTTTATTGCTTACTCTTTTGTAACTCAACAATTTGCTGCTACAACATTGCTTTACATATGTTCAACAATTGTTACTTTCGCTAAAACTTCAACTTTTTCCGAAATTCAGGTTTATTGATTTGCTAAACGTTATCTTTCCGAAATTTGCTCATCGGCCCTGGAGTAAGAAAAAAATGTACCAATATGGTCCCTCTGGAAAAGATTGAACAAGCCTGCTATAGCTATTGCCTTCAATTCGTAAACATGGAAATAGAACTGAAAAAGAATCAAAAAACTCTCTGTGGAACAAAACACAAGCTTATCCTAATTTTGAATTCTGTCCAACAAATTCAATATAGTGAAAAGAAAGTTCCTTTCCACATGTTGCACTTCTACAGTCATAGTTGCACTCCTACAGTCATAGCAACATAGGAACCATACACGTGTCCATATTCAACAACCCTGTCCTAACCAAGTGTAAGTGTATACAAGCACAGAACTAACTTCACATTGGTATTATCTGACCTTTCCTTTAGGGACCACAACTAAATTTCTGAGCTTATACATTTCACTAACTGGAGGTTAACAGCCCAATTAAAACTGCAGAAATTGGAATTTCAGTCAAACGTTTTAAGCATTAAAGTGAACATTGCAATTTCACCCAATGTATCGTATACCCATCCTTTACTGACAGACAAGGATGTTACTACATTTTGTTCCTCTTCATTATTGCTCCTGCCACGTATAGATTACAAATTGCAATAGTCAGTCATTTTTCCAATTGCTGTGATTTAAAATGAAAGGCAAGAGTTTGAACACTGGTCATAAACATTCCTTCAGGAGTAATACGGGATTATTTTGCTGTTCTTCTTCTGCCTGCCATTGTTGCCAGCTGGCCCTGTCTATTAAACAACCAGAAGTTGCCACAATTCAATAACATCTGCTTACAGAGGCAGTCTACAGCTTCTGAATGTATGTCGTAACGAATGTTTGTGTGAAAAGTAGTAACAGACCAAAAACATCACACTGGTTATGGTCGTCACAGATGTCAGTGAAAGCAGTGCTTGAAGATGGCCATGACTGCAGTGAGATTTATACTGCTTTACCCATTCAAGAACTAATTCTCTTAGGAACCACCATACAAGTGTCAATAGGATTGGCTTTGTTGGTGGCATGTCCAAGTGTGCCTCTTGCCAGAAAATAACTCCGTTCCAAAAAGGCATAAAGCCCCAAAACACATGCTTCTCATTTTCAGTACTTAGCCTCTGTAATGTTCTTTGTTTGGGCTGAAGTGGAATCTCGATATTGCTGTGTTATTTATTGCCAAAACTAACGAATAACTAAAATGTCTAAGATGAATGCAATTGGGAATAAATGTCTAACACTAACTTACACTAAGATACTACAGAGCTACTCTAATATGTGACTGCTATCTACGCCTTACAAATGCCTTCTGATGGAGCACATGGTGCATCGGGTCTAGGGACTGCATACTCACACCACCTGCTGGTCAGATGCTAGAACTACAACATCAAAACATATAACTATAATACACATGCAGATGATGATGAACTAAAGATAAAGATGGAAATGTATAATTTAATTACGGTGATTTTTATTTTGGAGTTACTTTTGTTGGAAACATAATTCTCAAGACCGTTGCGTGCACAGGTAAAGGTTAGTTTCCAAGTAGATTAGCCAGTAAAAACACGAGAACTGCTCAAGTGCAACAGAGAAATTTCCATTGGGTAATCTATTTGTATATTTTTAAAAGTTTATTTCTGCCCCTTTATTGCTTTAGCTAGGCCAGTAGTACTGCATACAAGAATTATACCCTTTTAAAATAAATTTGTGTGAGCCCAAGTAAGGCATTGCCTTTCCTTGCTAGTTTCTGCAAACAGATCATGGCTGATCATTTACCTCAGTGCTATTTCCTGCACTATTCCCTGTACTATACCCATTTCCCTTCATAACGTGATTGCATGCAGTTCTGGTCACCACAGTACCAGAAGGACGTGCATGCTTTGGAGAGAGTGCAAGGAAGGTTTACCAGGACATTGCGTAATCTGGAGGGTGTTGGCTATGAGGAGAGGTTGAATAAACTCAGATTTTTTTCATTGGCAAGCAGGAGGCTGAGGGGGAGACCTGATGGAGGTTGACAAAATTATGAGTGTTATAGGCAGGGTGAATAGTCAAGCTTTTTCCCAGGGTGGAAGACTCGATTACAAGGGGGCACAGGTTCAAGGTGAGAGGGGGAAAAGTTTGGGGAGATGTACGGGGAAAGCTTTTCAGGCAGAGGGTGGTGGGTGCTTGGAACACTTTGCCAGTGGAGGCAGGCACGATAGCAACAAGATCTCTGCATGAATGGGCAGGGAATGGAGGCAGACATCATTTGGGCAATGAGTGGTAGGTCTAAATAAGGAATCTGGATTGTTTAGGCTTGGTGGGCCGAAGGGCCTGTTCCTGTGCTGTAATGTTCTTTGTTCTATTAGTATATAAGATAAAGATTCTTTATTGTCACAAGTAGGCTCACATTAACACTGCAATGAAGTTACTGTGAAAAGCCCCTAGTCGCCATATTCCAGCACCTGTTCAGGTACACAGAGGGAGAATTCAGAATTCTCAGCTGGTACGGGAAATGAACCCGCGCTGCTGGCTTTGTTCTGCATCACAAACCAGCTGTCTAGCCCACTGAGCTAAACCAACCAGCCCCTACTCATATTATATACAGATGATAGTCTACCTATCATCATAGCTCCACCTTTTTTAAGCTCCAACATAAAATGCTTTTAGTTATAAGTGCCTAGAAACGAGCACAAGAAATTGCCTGTGCAGAAAGTTACACAGCTTTCCTGGAGCTGTTGGTTTGCATTTCTCCTGGTGCAAAGACTAATATAAAACTCGTATAAGCTGCTCAGCTACCTGGAAATTTCGGTACAATCTTCAAACAAAATTTAAAAAATAGTTCAGCCTGATCGCTTCAACAGCAGACTGAAGTACTACCTACAATTCTTACATTTTTTATTACGCGTCCACTGAATTATGGTCACGTAAGGATCACCTGGATCCAGAGGCCAGCAGGTCATGACATCAAGCGAAAAAGACACAGTGCTTCATTCAGTCAGATCTCTAAACCCTGCTGAAAGGCATTGAAGGCAGGAGGAATGGACTCCTGTCAGTAGGTACCAGCCAGTCATCCAGAATAGTCACCCATGCAAGTGTCAACTCCCTTATCAATACTATCATACTCACTCTTGGAACGACTCAATGTGCCATTAAAAGTGCTCCATATCCTCAGCTAGGCAAATCAACTGTCCCTCTTTTTATTCCTCTCCCCAACCTCGGTACCAATATTCTTCACTCGCTTAAAGCAATAATTTCAAATCTAACCCTTCACTGTACTCTCCAGTTAAGGCGGCAGGGATGATGTGGGGGGGGTGGGGGGAAAAGAGAAGAGCTCTAAATTGGCATGTTGCACTATGGCTATCCAACATCCCTCAGAGCAATTAAACAACTCCAAAAATCCCCTTTGTCTCAATTGGCACACATTCCTCAACTATTAACTTCAGCCTCATTGGAATCTGCTTGCAGGACAAGATGACACAATGCTGACCAATGCAGGCCTGTTTTCAGGTCCCGAAAGATACTGCAGATGGCATTCCATTAATGAAATATAAATGAAGGAGCCAAACAAGCGCACAATTGCTTTAGGGTGGCATAGTAGCACAGTGGTTAGCACTATTGCTTCACAGCGTCAGGGTCCCAGGTTCGATTCTTGCTTGGGTCACTGCCTGTGCGGAGTCTGCACGTTCTCCCTGTGTCTGCATGGGTTTCCTCCGGGTGCTCCGGTTTCCTCCCGAAAGGCGGGCTTGTTAGGTAAATTGGGCATTCTGTATTCTCTCTCATGTACCCAAACAGGTGCTGTACTGTGGCAAATATGATATTTTCGCAGTAACTTTATTACAGTGTTAATGCAAGCCTGCTTGTGACAATAATAAAGCTTTTTATGATTAATTCCCCACAGCAGACAACTGTGAACAATAAATAAGAATAAGAATCTTCATTGTCACAAGTAGGCTTACATTAACACTGCAATGAAGTTACTGTGAAAAGCCCCTAGTCGCCACATTCCAGCACCTGTTCGGGTACATAGAGGGAGAATTCAAAATTCTCAGCTGGTACGGGAATTGAACCCGCGCTGCTGGCCTTATTCTGCACCACAAACCAGCTGTCTAGCCCACTGAGCTAAACCAGACATACCAAGCTAACATTAAGAGGGTCTAGGAAATGATAGTCCAGTCCAAAATAGTACATGTAGAATTTTTCCAGTAATTTACATGGGAAACATTCACCTTATTACCCCCCTCAGCTTGCTTTAATTCAGTTTTGGTTCCAAGTTTGGATTTTTTTTTTTTTTTGCTCGAACCAAACTGAACAGTTAAAACTGCAGCTAGTTTACTCATTAACAATATGAGAGCAGGGCTCAATAAAAATCAACAGAGTGTTAAGAAAGATTTGAATAAAACATTTAGATAATGATTTTAGGAACTCCTGGTTAAATGTCGGTCAAAACAACATCAGCAATAGCCAACCCATCCTGCGGATACAGCATGACACCAGTATGAAGCATACATCGTTGTATGCCCTGTCATTCTATGCGAGGTTGGATACAGTAGTGAGGTGGTTATGATATTAAAGTAAGGGACATTTTGGCATGGCCAATCCATCTAACCTGCACATCTTTGGACTGTGGGAGGAAACCCACACAGACACAGTGAGGAAGTGCAAACTCCACAGTCACCCAAGGCCTGAATTGAACTCGGGTCCCTAGCAGTGCAAGGCAGCAGTGTAACCACTGTGCCACAGTCCCACCCAATATGAATAGGTCAGTTCTATGTGAATTCAGTCACTTGCTATGTAACTGATTATTAAATAGCCTCCTCTGCAGTGGCTTTGCAAGTATATAATTAATTACTACAAAGCTCAAAAATAAGGAATAAAGTCACAGATATATGAGCAATTCAAGCATCAGGCAAGATTTTAACTCGCTCAAACCATTAGCCAGACAGTCAGAGGCTCTTTCCTAGGGTAGGAGAGTTAAGTACTAGGGGACATAGGTTTAAAGTGCATGGGGAAAAGTTTAGAACAGATATGCGAGGCAAGTTTTTCTTTTTACACAGAGGGTGGTAAATATATGGAACACACTGCCTGGGGACGTGGTGGGAGCAGATACGATAGCAGCATTTAAGGGGCATCTAGACAAACATACGAATAGGGTGGGAATGGAAGGATACAGACTCCGTAAGTGCAGACGGTTTTAGTTTAGGCAAGTACCATGGTCGGCGCAGACTTGGAGGGCCAAAGGGCCTGTTCCTGCTGCATTGTTCTTTGTTCATTCACTTGCATAGAGTTAAAATTGGGCTCCATCGTATCAGGACAAGACTTGACCAACTCAAACTAATCACACTGCAAAGTCCCCCTCAATAGAAACTGGCATTCAAGTTGGGAGAGCTGTTCACAGGCTAGTCAAGCAAAGGCTTGCAGAAATATATGCATTGGCCAGATTTTCCAATATTTGCCATGTACCACCAGTTGTTGAGTGCAAATACACTGCTGTGTTTACCTGCATTATAATGGTGAATATAATTTTATTGTGGGTCATTAATTTCTTGCCACAACCTTTCACAGAAATTGCAAATTATGAACAAGTTCCACAATTTTATTAGGTCATTGATTATGGAAAACAATGGACATTCTCGTGTTTATCATTACAAGAGGGAAGTTATACCAGAATATCATACATCTGGAACTAACCAGGGACAGTTTTCCCTCTTCCTGCTAAAGAACATAACACAACATTTTGGTTCCCTGGAGCCCAAGCCTGATTAGATTTTTTTTAAATTTCACTGGTGGAATTTCATCAATGAGAAAGTTTTTTTATGACAGCACCTGTTGCAAGTTTATTATTGTTTGCAGTAAAAATATTAAATCCACAACAAACCTTCGGTTAAGCCTTGATTTTCAACTAAAGCGTCAAGCACTGGCAAAGCATTTCCTCACAGCAAGGGAGGCAATATTAAGGCAAGTCACCCTGAGCTCCTTTACTGTAACTTCTAGAATCAGAGTGACATTCCCCCTTTCATTCTGACCGCAATTCATGATTGTTACTTTCCAAGTCTCAGATTTCCTCTGCTTAAAGGAGTTCCTTAGCCATATTTAGTTTGTTCTACATTTGTAGGGGCTGGTTTAGCATAGTGGCTAAAAAGCTGGCTTGTAATGCAGAACAAGGCAGCAGCGCGGGTTCAATTCCCGTACCGGCCTGCCCGAAGAGGCGCTGGAATGTGGCGACTCAGGGCTTTTCACAGTAACTTCAATGAAGCCTACTTGTGACAATAAGTGATTATTATTACTACAGTCTAAAACTTACATCACCCATCTGCTCATGCTCATATTGGTTGCTGCTCTGGATTTAAGCTCCTCGTACCCCCTCTTACCAGTTACACGAAGCCCACTCCACTTTCTTTTCAGCATCGGTCTTCTCCCAACATCAGTTTCTGCTACTCAACCTCTCATTCCTTCATAACTCACTCCATTAGTTTGCTCACTGTCACAATAAACCCTTGGGGTGTGTTTTAATGCTCTCATCTTACCAGACTTGATGACACGATGAGGCTGTTAAATCTTGCGAGAAATATAACGCTTGGAATGCCTTGCAAGATCTAACAAGATATTGCGAGATGACACGGTCTGGATCTCGCCCCCAGATTAACATATTTGAATAAGCCATTAGGCTGAGCAAGGGGTTCAGCGAATGTGGCTTGGACCTATCCACCTTTGGATTCAACACTGTATTCAAGGTCCCCCCCCCCCCCCCCCCCGCAGTGTTAACTGGTGTGTATCCAAATTCAGTTTGATAGCCAACATCTTCTTCATAAATCATACGTCATCCCAATTTGGGGCATATACGCCAACCAGCATCACCTACCTACCCCCCTGGTCAGCCACCATCTTTTCCATCTGGAACCTCAACCCCCGACTCATCCAGCCCTGCCAAAGCCTCACCTGGTCCTTCACCCTCAGGCAACACAGCACCATGTTGATTTTCAAGCTCTTCAAATGCAAGAAGGCTCTCGCTCGCTTCACCAATCCCCCCAGCCCTCACACGTTCCACGTTACCTCACGGGCCTCTCACTTCCTCCCCCCCAATTGGTCATAACCGTTACTCTGCTCAACAGGCGGGACCCACCCTACCCCTCCCAGAAACTCCCCAGCCACTTCCTCTCGAAACCACCTCTCCCAGTATCGTCCCCATCCTCTCACCATTCACACCTAGGCCCATCAAAACCTGTCCATACAGGTTCCAATGACCGCGGCCCCTACCCCCACATCACTCCCGTTCACTAGCCAACTTATGTTGGCTAGTGGTGATCCCTGCCAGAGCCTTCTCTCCTACACAGAGAGAACCAACACAAAGGCCCCCCCCCCCCCCCCAAAACCTTCCAAACTCCCAACACAGTAATCCCTCAAACCCAAACAAAACAAATCCCCATACCGTCCCTTCCCAAACATACTACGGCAAAAGAAGTAGAGAAAAAAAATGAAAAGTCCAAACTCATTTCAGTCCCAGTCCTTCAGCTTTCACGAACACCTCTGCCTCCTATGCCACCTCAAAGTAGTAATCTTTAGAGTAGTGTGATCCCCAGATTCACCTGGTCGCCCATCCCAACCCTCGCCACATTCACCTGACCAAAGGCCGCCCACATTCTTGCCAGCTCCGCCGTAACATCCTGGTATGTACGAATACCACAACCTTCCCACCTCACCTCCCGGTTCAGCTTCACCCACCTCAGCACCTTTTCTTTCACCTGATAGCTGTGAAAGCAGACGATCATAGCTCTTGGTGGCTCATTTGAGTTTGGATTTCAGCCGGAGCAACCGGTGGACCCTGTCCAGCTCCTAGAGGGGGGATCCTCCTCCTCCCCCATCAACTTGGCGAAGATCTCCGCAAAGTACTCAGTCCGGTCTTCAGCCCCTCAGGCAGTCCGACAATTCTTATATTCTGCCTATCCGTGTCCTATTCTCCAGGTCTTCCACTTTGGCTCTCAGTCCTTCGTTACTCTCCACCACCGTCCGCAGATCCTCACCCAAAGGTGAACTGGTCGCGGTGCTGCGCCAATGCCTCCTCCATCCCCTTCAATGCCTCTCTTTGCTCCTGCTCCGCCGATGTCTCTTCCAGACCCTTCTTCATCGGGCAAGAGTCTCATCAACCCACTCCTTGAGCGAGGCCATCATCTCCTTGCGATGCCTGTCAAAGTGCTTGGAAAACAGCCTCCCAAACTCCCCCACCATCACCTTGGTCAGCTTATCCACCATAATGGGTGCAGCCCCACTCGGAGAGCCTGCTCCAGTCATCTTTCCTCCCACTGAACTCACCACCAAACTCGCCGGCGGACTTTCGCTCACCCCTTTTTTCCCCCCGGATTCTTTTTCTGGATTTTCAACAAGCTTTAGTTGCCTTAGACTTTGCAACAAATAATCATACAAAATTCTCCCCAAAACACCGTGTGCAAAGAGCCAAAAAACAAAAGCTTTATCTAGCAGGAGCCACCTAACATGCAACTCCAATGCATGTCACCACCAGATGTCTCCTATTGTCCAATTCCCAAGCTTTCTTTTCACTCTCTTTGACTACATTATGAAACCCAAGCAGCCACATTCCAACAAGACTCAGCCCATTTCCAAGAAGTATGACATATTCTCAAAGACCGACATGGCATCTGCTTCAACTAATTAATTCTGGTGATGGTGTTCCACAGACTCACAACCCTTGTGTCAAAAAAAGGTCTCCTACTCCCTGTCCTAAATCTATTATTAAACGGATATTGATGCCTCCTTGCTTTAGACTTCTCAATTGCTAAAATTATCTATTTGTATCTAACTTAGCCCATACCGTCATCATTTTTAAACTCCTCTGTTCTAACAGGAGCAAGTCTTCTTTTGTATTTTCTTATGCCAGACAGCATCATGAACCTCCAGTATCCTTTCTAATGCATACAACTGTGATCTTACTCAGGTTTATACAGATCCAACATTGACCTTGACTTTTGCATTTTGTACCTCTTGCCATAATGCCCCATACTCCAGTAGCTATTTTTAGTGGCCTTATCCACTTTGGTGATGCTTCTTCAATGGCTCTCTACTGTTGTCCAGCTGGATGGGACTGCTCTCACCTGGATTCATACTTATTTATCCAATCATATTCAGAGTGCAATGGCATCTATTCTTACTAGTTCATAGTGACCTTTGGTGTTCCCCAATGATCAACCCTTGGCTCTCACCTATTTTTCCATCTACATGCTGTCCCTCAGTGACACCATTTGAATACAGAATCATAGTTTTCACATGTACGCTGATAAAGCTCGGCTCTACCTCAGTGTCATCTCCCTCAACTCCTCCGCTATCGCTAAATTATCAGACTGAATATCCAGTTCTAGATGTAGTACTGGCAACAGTCTGGAGACTAAACCAGTCTGGTTGCAACCACATTTGACCCCAAGATGAGCCTCGAGTCACATGAGTGCCATCAGCAAGGCCATCTATTTCCACCTCCGTAACATTGCCGGATGTCACCCTGTCTCAGCTCATCTACTGCTAAATCCTCACTCATGCCTTCATTTAAAAAATATTTCTATTCTCCTCGCCTTGTTTGCCTGGGTTTCGCCCCCACAACCCAAAGATGTGCAGGGTAGGTGGATTGGCCACGCTAAATTGTCCCCTAAATTGAAAACATTAATTGAAAACATCCAGCAGGGGGCAGCAGAGCAGAGCTACTGATTGGCTGTTGCGGGGAAATTTTCATACGTGCAGTGCGGTCAGCCTAATTTGAAGGTGTACCTGCGAAAGAGACCCGAGGAGTTCGAGTGAAGGCAAGCATCCAGCAGAGCAGAGCTACTGATTGGCTGTTCTGGGGAAATTTGCATACGTGCAGTGCGGTCAGCCTAATTTGAAGGTGGTTTGTGGAGGGGCTGTTGTCAAGTGACAGTTAAACCCGAAACACTTCCTCAGTGTTTCCGCCCCTACCGCCTCCTCTAACCAAAAAAAAAAAAAAATCACGGTCGTTGGGAAGCGGGAGCAGGGGCCTGTCGTGAAGGTGAGCGAGTGCCTTTAAATTTGCTTACCTTTCAGCGGGAGCAGGGTTCGAGGGAATATCAGGTAAGCTCTTCCTTTCTTTTTCTTGTTTTTTTTTAAATCTAGAGGTGATGTCAGGGAAGGCAGTACAATGCTCCACCTGCAGAATGTTTGAGGTGAGGGACGCCGTCAGTGTCCCTGCTTATTTCATCTGTGGGAAGTGCACCCAACTCCAGCTCCTCAAAAACCAGGTTAGGGAACTGGAGCTGGAGGAACTTTGGATCATTCGGGAAGCAGAGGGGGTCATAGATAGAAGCTTCAGGGAGGTAGTTACGCCAAAGAATAAAGATAGACCTGTGACGGTGAGAGGGGCTGGGGGTACGCAGTCAGTACAGGGATCCCCTGTGGTCGTTCCCCTTAGTAATATGTATACCGCTTTGGACACTGTTGGGGGGGGGGGGGGGGGAGAGAAACTTACCAGGGGTCAGCCATGGGGTACAGGTCTCTGGCACAGAGTCTGTCCCTGTTGCTCAGAAGGGAAGGGGGAAAGGAGTAGAACATTAGTCATTGGAGACTCCATAGTTAGGGGGATAGATAGGAGATTCTGTGGGAACGAGAGACTCGCGGTTGGTGTGTTGCCTCCCAGGTGCCAGGGTCCGCGATTTCTCAGATCGTGTTTTCGGGATCCTTAAGGGGGAGGAGGAGCAGCCCCAAGTCGTGGTCCACATAGGTACCAACGACATAGGTAGGAAAAGGGGTAGGGATGTAAGGCAGGAATTCAGGGAGCTAGGATGGAAACTTAGAGCTAGAACAAACAGAGTTATTATCTCTGGGTTGTTACCCATGCCATGTGCTAGCGAGTCAAGGAATAGGGAGAGAGAGCAGTTGAACACGTGGCTGCAGGGATGGTGCAGGAGGGAGGGTTTCAGATTCCTGGATAATTGGGGCTCATTCTGGGGTAGGTGGGACCTCTACAAACGGGATGGTCTACACCTGGACCAGAGGGGTACTAATATCCTCAGGGGGAGGTTTGCTAATGCTCTTCGGGAGGGTTTAAACTAGTTCAGCAGGGGATTGGGAACCTGAATTGTAGCTCCAGTACACAAGAAGCTGAGAGTAGTGAGGTCATGAGTAAGGTTTCAAAGTTGCAGGAGTGTACGGGCATGAAGGAAGGTGGTCTAAAGTGCGTCTACTTCAATGCCAGGAGCATCCGGAATAAGGTGGGTGAGCTTGCGGCATGGGTTAGTACCTGGGACTTCGATGTTGTGGCCATTTCGGAGACATGGATAGAGCAGGGCGAGGAATGGTTGTTGCAGGTGCCGGGGTTTAGATATTTCAGTAAGTTCAGGGAAGGTGGTAAGAGAGGGGGAGGGGTGGCATTGTTAGTCAAGGACAGTATTACGGTGGCTGAGAGGACATTTTATGAGGACTCGAATACTGAGGTAGTATGGGCTGAGTTAAGAAACAGGAAAGGAGAGGTCACCCTGTTAGGGCTTTTCTATAGGCCTCCGAAAAGTTCCAGAGATGTAGAGGAAAGGATTGCAAAGATGATTCTGGATAGGAACGAAAATAACAGGGTAGTTGTCATGGGGGACTTTAACTTTCCAAATATTGACTGGAAACACTATAGTTCGAGTACTTTAGATGGATCCGTTTTTGTCCAATGTGTGCAGGAGGGTTTCCTGATGCAGTATGTAGATAGGCCAACAAGAGGTGAGGCCGTATTGGATTTGGTACTGGGTAATGAACCAGGACAGGTGTTAGATTTGGAGGTAGGTGAGCATTTTGGTGATAGTGACCACAATTCGATTATGTTTACTTTAGCGATGGAAAGGGATAGGTATAAACCGCAGGGCAAGAGTTATTGCTGGGTGAAAGGCAATTATGATGCGATGAGGCAAGACTTAGGATGCATCGCCTGGAGAGGAAAACTCCAGGGGATGGACACAATGGAAATGTGGAGCATGTTCAAGGAACAGCTACTGCGTGTCCTTGATAAGTATGTACCTGTTAGGCAGGGAGGAAGTGGTCGAGTGAGGGAACCATGGGTTACTAAAGCAGTTGAAACACTTGTCAAGAGGAAGGAGGCGGCTTATGTGAAGATGAGACGTGATGGTTCAGTTGGGTCGCTTGAGAGTTACAAGTTAGCTAGGAAGGCTCTAAAGAGAGAGCTAAGAAGAGCCAAGCGAGGACATGAGAAGTCTTTGGCAGGTAGGATCAAGGATAACCCTAAAGCTTTCTATAGGTATGTCAGGAATAAAAGAATGACTAAGGTAAGAGTAGGGCCAGTCAAGGACAGTAGTGGGAAGTTGTGTGTAGAGTCCGAGGAGATAGGAGAGGTGCTAAATGAGTATTTTACGTCAGTATTCACACAGGAAAAAGACAAAGTTGTCGAGGAGAATACTGAGATACAGGCTACTAGACTAGAAGGGCTTGAGGTTCATAAGGAAGAGGTGTTAGCGATTCTGGAAAGTGTGAAAATAGTTAAGTCCCCTGGGCTGGATGGGATTTATCCTAGGATTCTCTGGGAAGCTAGGGAGGAGATTGCTGAGCCTTTGGCTTTGATCTTTAAGTCATCTTTGTCTATAGGAATAGTGCCAGAGGACTGGAGGATAGCAAATGTTGTCCCCTTGTACAAGAAGGGGAGTAGAGATAACCCCGGTAACTATAGACCAGTGAGCCTTACATCTGTTGTGGGAAAAGTCTTGGAAAGGTTTATGAGAGATAGGATGTATAATCATCTGGAAAGGAATCATTTGATTAGAGATAGTCAACATGGTTTTGTGAAGGGTAGGTCGTGCCTCACAAACCTCATTGAGTTCTTAGAGAAGGTGACCAAACAGGTGGATGAGAGTAAAGCAGTTGATGTGGTGTATATGGATTTCAGTAAAGCGTTCGATAAGGTTCCCCACGGTAGGCTATTGCAGAAAATACAGAGGCATGGATTTCAGGGTGATTTCGCAGTTTGGATCAGAAATTGGCTAGCTGATAGAAGACAAAGAGTGGTGGTTGATGGGAAATGCTCTGACTGGTGTCCAGTTACTAGTGGTGTGCCACAAGGATCTGTTTTGGGGCCACTGCTGTTTGTCATTTTTATAAATGACCTGGAGGAGGGCGTAGAAGGATGGGTGAGTAAATTTGCAGATGACACTAAAGTCGGTGGAGTTGTGGACAGTGCAGAAGGATGTTACAAGTTACAGAGGGACATAGATAAGCTGCAGAGCTGGGCTGACAGGTGGCAAATGGAGTTTAATGCAGAAAAGTGTGAGGTGATTCATTTTGGAAGGAATAACAGGAAGGCAGAGTACTGGGCTAATGGTAAGATTCTTGGTAGTGTGGACGAGCAGAGAGATCTCGGTGTCCATGTCCATAGATCCCTGAAAGTTGCCACCCAGGTTGAGAGGGTTGTTAACACGGTGTGTTAGCTTTTATTGGTAGAGGAATTGAGTTTCGGAGCCATGAGGTCATGTTGCAGTTGTACAAAACTCTGGTGCGGCCGCATTTGGAGTATTGTGTGCAGTTCTGGTCGCCACATTATAGGAAGGATGTGGAAGCATTGGAAAGGGTACAGAGGAGATTTACAAGAATGTTGCCTGGTATGGAGGGAAGATCATATAAGGAAAGGCTGAAGGACTTGAGGCTGTTTTCGTTAGAGAGAAGAAGGTTAAGAGGGGACTTAATTGAGGCATTCAAGATGATCAGAGGATTAGATAGGGTGGACATAGAGAGCCTTTTTCCTCGGATGGTGATGTCCAGCACGAGGGGGCATAGCTTTAAATTGAGGGGAGATAGATATAGGACAGATGTCGGAGGTAGGTTCTTTACTCAGAGAGTAGTAAGGGCGTGGAATGCCCTGCCTGCAACAGTAGTGGACTTGCCAACACTAAACGCATTCAAATGGCCATTGGATAGGCAGATGGACGATAAGGAAATAGTGTAGAGGAACTTTAGAAGGGTTTCACAGGATGGTGCAACATCGTGGGCCGAAGGGCCTGTACTGCGCTGTAATGTTCTATGTCTATGTCTATGGGTAAATTTGTAAAAAAACAAAATATTTTTATTCGCCTCCTTTTTCAGATTTTCTCCCAAATTTACACCCAACAATAAACAATAATCAGTAATGAATGCAACGTCAATCCCCATATCAATAACAACAATCCCATCAAACTCCCAAAACAGCAGCCCACATGTTAACATAAACAAATAACAAAAAGGAATCAGGAATCACTCATAGTCACCATTAACACACAGTTCGCACCCCCCCAAACACATTTTCACTCTCCCTCTCTCTTTCCCCCCCCCCACCAATTTTCACTCATGCCTTCATAACCTCTGGACTTGACTACTCCAATGCACTCCTAGCTGGTCCCCCATATTCTATCCTCTGTAAACTTAAGGTTATCCAAAACTCTGCTGTCCTTGTCGTTTCACGCACCTAGTAGTTCCCTCCATGCCTTGGTTTTAAAATTCCCATCCTTGTTTTCAAATCTCACATGGCCTCTCTCCTCCCTAATTTTGAGATATCTGCTTAACTGTAATTAATCGTGAACATTCCAAATTTTAAATCGCTCCACCACTGGTGACCATGCTTTCAGTTGCTTTGGTCCCAAGCTCAGAAATTCCCTCCCTACACCCCTCTTTCATCCTTTAAGGCATTTCTCCTTAGAACCTACCTGTGAGCAAGCTTAAGGCTTAATATCGCCTTATGAAGTGCCTCGGGATATTTTGTCACATTAAAAAAGGTGCAATACAAACACAAGTTGATGTTGTGAAGCTGAACCAAACCCCAAGATCTGTCCGCTCATAACATCAACCACCTTTCCACCAAATTACATCGGTTTGGTTTTGTTTAAACCAAAAAGAATCAACTCACATTTATTAACGTTGACAAGTACCTGCCTTGTATTTTTGCCCACATTTTCTTGAACTTAACTTTGAAAAGGGCAATTTAACGTGGCCAATCCACCAACCTGCACATCTTTGGGTTGTGGGGGGTTGAGGCCCACGCAGACATGGGGAGAATGTGCAAACTCCACATGGACAGTGACCCGGGGCCAGGATCGAACTCAGGTCTTCAGCGCAATGCTAGCCACTGCGCCAATGGGCACCCACTTTGACATTCACTAAAATGACTGTTCAGTGTAATCATTAAAGAAAATTGTTTTCCAGGTTATTAATTTGGGTAAACATTGTGGTCAACTGTTTGTTTACTGATAGCTGGCAGGAATCATGACAGTGGAAGTGAACCTTTAGTTTTCATTTTAGACCTGAAGACGGTCCGGCGTATTGTTAGTTGTTTAGGGCTTGTGGACCATGACAAATCCATCTGTGTCCTTGGGAAGATGCCCTGTACTGGGATTAATAGCAGCAATAACAGTGCAGATGTGCAGTGTGACAGTGCTCTATTATAGCAATGCTTTCATCAGGCTGCGGTTTTCCCACACAATGAGCACAGAGAGAAAATGTGGCACACAGGCTGACAGCTTTCCTGTAGGGAAAAAGGAATAAAATAGTTGGTGAGGCAACAAGGCTAGGTTAACGCTTCATTTCCCATTTTAAATCTTTATTGCCATTGAGCAGTCTGCAAAATACACAGAATAATGTGGTCTGATCAAATGATTGGGAAATAAAGAAACTTAAGGCTCACAGCTTGCTTTAAATAGAGAGATGTTTGTTAATTGATCAGAAATATAAAATAACTTGCACTTCTCTGAATCCTCAGCACAATCTTGGGTTAAGCAGCTAATGATGGCGTATTATATTTTGAATTCTTGAGGACGAAGATCCTGAAAATATGGGCTTTACAGCACAGAAAGCAAATGACCTTATAGAGGGATCGAAGATAGTTAAGGATATAGAAAGAGTTAGAACCACAGAAAAAGTTACAGCATAGAAAGTGGCCACTCAGCCCATCCTGTTTGCGCCAGCTGGAAAAAAAAGGTTAACCTGATTAGGTAAGTAATCAATACACAAAACAGATTATCTGATCATTATCACATTGTGGTTTGTGGGAATTTGCTGTATGTAAAATTAGCTGCCGCATATCCTACATTTTAAGAATTATTACAAATGCTTAATTGGCTGTAAAGTGTTTTGAACCACCCAATGATCAGGGTGAACGCTCTACAAATGCAAATCATTTTTTCTTTGTGCTTTATTCTGATTATTTTCTCTTGCCTACTTAGCATATTTATTTGAACATTTAAAAAATATTTTTATTCAAATTTTAAATACTTTAACATTTTTACAAAGAATAAACACAAATTTCCCCCCCCCCCCCCCCCCCCCCCCCCCGCCCCTTGCCGGCAACCAGATCCCCAAAGTGTAAGATAGACAAACCCCTCATCTGCCCCTCTAGGCAAATTTCACCTTCTCCGAGTGTAGGAACTCCATTAGATCCCCCCAGCCACGCCAAGGCGTGGGTAAGAAGCTGACCTCCACCCCAACAGGATCCGCCCGCGAGCGATCAACCAGGCAACGGCCAAGACATCTGCCCCCACTCCTGTCTGTAACTCTGGCAGGTCCGACACCCAAAATATGGCCTCCAGGAGAACAGGCTCCAAATCTGTGTAGGACCTCTGACATGGTGCTAAAAAATAACCCCCAAAATTTCTCCATCTTCGGCAGGACCAGAACACATGATTAGCTGGGCACTTATTTGAACCTTAAACCTCGAGACCAGGAAGAGATCAGCCATGATCTGATTGAATGGTGGAGCAGGCTTGAAGGGCTGAATTGCCTACTTCTGATGTTCCTACGTCCCATGTTCCGATGTACCCATCGACAACACAGGACAGTATCAACAACGCAAGACAGCAACACTAAAACAATACAGGATGGCAGCCCGATCGACAATACAATCTATACAACACATTATGGCAGCACCGATTGACAAAACAGGTCGGCAGTGCTTATTGACACCACAAAACAACACCACCAATTGACTGTCAAAAATATCAACAAACGGTTCTCTTGTTTCACAGATGCTGTAACAGAAGACCACTGAACTCAATATCCATCCAATCTAAAACCAATGCATTATGGCTGCAGTATGTGAATTTTACATGGTGCACCAACTCAGCAAGATTTTTCCTCTTTTTTTTTCCAAACCATGCAGAAAGTTCCACACTCATAAAAACAAACTCAAATTACAAACAGGTTTGTCATTTTTCATTTTTTTAAAAAAAACAAACTTAGCTAACTGTACCCCCCAAACCACCCCTACTTGCTGGTGACAAACAGATTCTTGAAAACAGACAAACAGCCTCCATCTGGCGTAGAACCGCTCCTCAGACCCCATAAGGGCAAACTTAATTTTCTCCATTTGCAGACATTCTGCTACATCCTCCAACCACGCCGACACCCTCGATTGCACCGCTGACTTCCAACCAAGTAGGATTCGTTGGTGGACAATCAACGAGGCGAAGGCGATGACATCGGCCTCCTTGCTCTCCAGCAGTTCCAATATACCAAAGATTGCCATCAAAGGGCACGGTTCCACCCTCACACCTACAATCTTCGCTCATCCTAGAACAGGAGGTCAAGTTCACCAGATATAAAATCTCATTCCAGGCCTGTCCCCGCCCAGTGCCATTCTCAGCTCCCACTTCCCCTTGAATCTCTTCGAATGACCCTGTTCACAGTCACAAAAAACACTTTGGCGGGGGAGAATTGGGGGGGGGGGGGGGGGGGGGGGGGAAAGAGAGAGGAGACTGAAACACAAACAAACACTTTAGGAGAATGTTCATTTTTTATGGTCTGCACTCTCCCTGCCAAGGAGAGAGGGAGAGCATCCACCTCGTCAGGCCCCCTCTCATCCCCTCCACCAAGCTGGCCAAGTTCCATTTGTGCATTGTGGCCCAATCGTCAGCCACCGGAATACCAAGATACCTAAATCTCGTCTTGTTTGTTTTTTTTTGGAAATTTAGATTACCCAATTCACTTTTTACAATTAAGGGGCAGTTTAGCGTGGCCAATCCACCTACCCTGCACATCTTTGGGCTGTGGGGGCAAAACCCACACAAACACGGGGAGAATGTGCAAACTCCACACAGACAGTGACCCAGAGCCAGGATCGAACCTGGGACTTTGGCGCTGTGAGACTGCAGTGCTACTCACTGCGCCACCGTGCTGCCCTTAATCTAGCCTTGGCCAGCTTGAATGACATGGCTACCAAGTCTGCACACCTCCTCTGAGAATTCACCAGAAATACCTCGCTTTTCAACACGTTTGAGTTCAAACACTGAAAAGGAACCAAACTTCCCTAATTACAATCCCATTATTTTCTCCATGCGCAGAAGTGGATCCGAGATGTATAGCAACAAGTCATCCATGTGGAGAGATACCCTGTGCTCCCCATTTCCCCTAACTATGCCTTTCCAGTCCTTTGGCATTAGAAAAAATAACAGCGAGGATAACGGGCATCCCTGTTTCGTGCGCATATGAAGTCAGAAATATCCCAAATTCACTGCATTGATCCTCAAAGAAGCCATGGGGGCGGCATAGAGCAACCTTACTTAGGAGATGAATGTCGACCAAAACCAGCCCAGTACCTCAAACAGGTATCTCCACTCTTTGACAAAGCTTTGTCAAAGAGTCATCGAACTCGAAACGTTAGCTCTTTTCTCTCCCTACAGATGCTGCCAGACTTGCTGAGATTTTCCAGCATTTTCCCTTTCGTTTCAGATTCTAGCATCCGCAGTAATTTGCTTATCTCCACTCTATCTGGTCAAACGTCTTCTCTGCGTCCATTGAAATATTAACTTACGGTACCTTCTCCAGATGCGGTCATGATCATATTCAGAAACCGTCTAATGT
Organism: Scyliorhinus canicula; assembly: GCF_902713615.1. Taxonomy (NCBI): domain Eukaryota; kingdom Metazoa; phylum Chordata; class Chondrichthyes; order Carcharhiniformes; family Scyliorhinidae; genus Scyliorhinus; species Scyliorhinus canicula. The sequence continues at coordinate 167,017,581 of NC_052148.1, forward strand.
TACTCGACAACTGTTGCCCCTAGACAAAGCCAGTCATATCCTCAAGAGGCCACCCCTCCAATCGCCGCGCCAAAACTTTTGCCAACACCTTCAACGAGGAAATGAGCCTATAATACCAACACTGCAACCGGATCCTAATCCTTCAGGAGGATCAAGGAAATGGAAGTCTCTGCCAACGTGGCCGGCAACTCCCCCCCAATCGCATGAATCATTATATATCCCCAGGAGATGCAGTGGCAGAATGGTTTATAACATTCTACTGGAAAACCCCAGTGCCTTCCCCGATTGCATCAACTCAATACATTCCACTATCTCCTGAAGCTCCAACAGTGCCTCCATGTTCCTGTCCCTTCCCCTCCTCCACTGCCATGAATTCCAACCCATCTAGAAAGTGCTGCACCTCTGCAGCCCCCCCCCCCCCCCCCCCCCAGGGCTCAGACCTATACAACCCCCGATAAAATGCCTCAAATGTGGTGCAAATATTTCCAGAGTCACCACCTGCAGCCTCCCCCCCCCCCTCCCCCCATCACTTAGCAGTGCTATCTCCCATGTGGCCGCCTGTCATCTCAACTGATGGGCTACAGGCGGATGGCCTTCTCCCCGTGCTCATAAAATACTCCCATTGCACAACGGGGTTGGCCCACCGCCTTCCCTATTGATAACAGATCAAACTCCACCTGTAGCTTCTTTCTTTCTACTAACAGCTCTCTGGTTGGGGCCGCGGAATACACCCGGTCCACTTCCACAATGGCCTCAACCAACCTCTGCCTCTCCACCTTTCAACCGTATCCTTGTGGGGTCTTTTAGGATGAAAAACCCAGTTTCTTTGCCATTCCCGACTTGCGGCTCGAACTATCCAGCCTCGGGTCCAGAACACGTGATCAATTGATGAAAGTCAAGGTCTGGGATGGCCGCAACGCTTTCTTAATAATTTCTGTACTATTCCAGTTGGATGCATAAATATTAACCAATACAACCAGCAGCCTGCCAAGGTCCCACTTACCATCACAACCCCCTAACACCCACCACTTTAAAAGCCACCATTTATTAAACACAATCGCAACTTTAAAATTCTCAATTATAAAATCAAAGCAGAAGTGGAACAGCGGTCCAACACATCCCTTCCTTAACCTTGTTTGATCCTTTACCCTCAAGTGTGTCTGCTGCAGGAAGATCATGCCCGCCTTGAAGCTCTTCAAGTGCAAATACCCGGGATATTTTAACTGGCAATTCAGCCCCCGCATGTTCCATGTCATCATACTCACAGGAGGTGGAAGTCCCCTCCTTCCACTATTAAAGTCTGCCATCCCAACCTAGCACAAAACTCCCACTAACTCCAGACCTCTCTCTACTTCAGGCCCACTCAAGTTGGCCTCCCCCTCTGTTCCAGTCTACACCCAGCCACAAAAACACTTTCATCACCTGCAGACCTCTTTGCCACCTCCTCCCATTTCCCCTCCCCCCAAACTGCTCCCCAACTTGCCTATCCGCCCCACTGCAGTCCCCTCTCCCACACTGCTCCTGTTTACCAGCATCCCTGCTAGCATGGCAACCCCCACCTGGAGATCCACACAAATGATCCCACCCATAATGCCCAAACATGAATTGTAACCATCCCACCATCGACCCTAACAAATAGAACAACACGTGCAGCAATAACAATCACATTACAAAAAAAACACATTTCTTCTAGTAGCCCTCCCCTAAACCATGCTTCCTGACAATGTCATTCACCTCCTCTGGCATGTACCAATGATGTTCTTTGCCCTTATATGTTGCCCACAGTTTAGCCGGGTACAACTTCTCGAAATGAACCTTGCTCCAAAGAACACCACCTTGGCCTTATTAAAGCCCTCTTGCCATTTGGCCAGGTTGGAAAGGTCCTGAGATTCGTATCCGATGCCCTATCCAGGTACAGTCCCATGTAGACTTCGTCCTCCTTAAAATTTGCTCCTTCTCCTGAAATGTATGCATCCAGACGATCATCACCTGCAGCGGTTCTCCCATTCTCAGCCTCTGACATAGCGACTGGTGGGCCCGATCCACCTTGAGGCGCTTCCCAAAAACCCCCTCCCCAAACAAACATCAGTGCCACGTAGTCGGTGGCACTTGTACACATGACTCCCTCCGGCAATCTAACTATTCATAAATTTTGCTGCCTGGATCGATTCTCCTAGCCATCCATTCTTGCCTTAACCAGCTTTTGGGCCTCTCCCAGTTTTGCCACCTCTGCCTCAAAAGATACGATCCTGACACTGATCAGCCCACTCCACCTCTCAGATCATTGCACCCTGTGACTCCATACGCTGCTCAACCCATTCCAAAGTCCCACGAAGAGGGGCTACTACTCCCTCAATCGCCTTGGACAGGTCCTCCTGCACCTCCTGCCAATGCTTCTTAAATTCCCCTTTGATGAATCCATCAACTGATTCAGAGGCAGTGCGGCAGGCAACGAAGACACGGCAAGCTCTGCCACACTTTCTGCTGCTGTGCCACGAGGGTCATCCACCTCTTGAGTTGCGGCTTTATTCGATTTAAGTCATGTGCTGTAATCCGCCGATATTCCACACTGGAGGAGAAACCAATACACTCCAGTTACTTTGCACTTTTTCTCACCAAAACTCCCATTAACCAGGTAGAAAGGCCCAAAACCTTAGCCTCCAAGTGGGAGCCACCTGGTGTGTGAACGATGAGTTCATGTCCGCCACCGGAAGTCAGCAAGATTATTTCAACAGCACATGCAATCTCGACCATCAAGATAAAGAATAACGATGTGTGGGAACACCATCAGCCTCCTAGTTTACCTCCAGGTTCTCACACATCCTGATTTGGACCTGCAGCACTGTTTCTTCATCACTGAGGGATCAGAATCCAGAAATTCCCTACCTGATACAGTGATGGTACTTTCACACTGATAAGGACTGCATCAGTTTAAGGAGAAGGCCAACCACACCAATCTCGGGGCATTTAAGGATGGACAATAAATGCCGGCCTTGCTAGTGTTATCCACATCCTGAGAACAAATGAAATAAATTGGAATATTAAGAGCCTCCTTTTCTTCACCCTCTGCTCAGGAGAAAATTGGTGCCTGCATTTTACTTTTCAATTGAGCCAACCTCTTTGTTCAGATAATTTCTGTTCTGTATATATCATAACACTTAATTTTCTTTTAAGCATACTATACCAATAGCTATTGATTTCTTAATGCCATGGGAGGAGGATTTGGATTGTCATCTGTGCTGTTTTGAGAATATTTCCACTGTTTACCATCAATAGGGAATGAGAAAACATCTGCAAGGCTCATTGACTTAATACAGCAATGATGTGGAATAATGAGGATGCTGTGGGCAGTTAACGTGCCATTACTGTAGAAAGTGGTTTAGAAATGCACCACACAACACACACTTGTCAAACTCTGACCAAAATAGCATTCCATCATCCCACTGGAAGATAACACCACCACCCTTCGATCCCCTGCAATTGCTTTATCACTTAGCAGGGAAGTTGGAAGTCGTGGATATTACATTACATGTATATCAGAAACAGGGAGATGAAGTTATGATGCCACTATACAAAATTCTCAAATTTCAAACATTAAAACATATTTTTGGCTGGAATTTTCAAGGGGTTCTCCTGAACTACTGCTATTCTCCCAGCATACCTTCAGAAATTCTGCTGCCTTAATTCTGTAAGACAAAGCGCAAGGTAGCCAACTGGAAAATCCATACATGCATTCACTCATGCATGCCTGCATCAAACCAGAGCACAACAGCAAACAGTTTACAGAGCAGTGAACACTTTCAAATCTGATTGATCCAATGTCCAGTTGCTAACAGGGATATTTCAGGTCAGCTTCATAAAATACAAACTAACCAGGATAGGAACGCTGCAAGATCATAAGTTAGTTACAAATGATGGAGGCCAGTCAACACATCATCATTCATCCATCCAGAGGAATTCCAATATCAACATTAGAGCATTCAATTGATTCTTTAATTTTCCAGGGGTACTGCCTATGTTACTTTACTATTAAAATAAATCCTGATTTCAATCATAATTCTTACTGGTTTAAAATGACAAAAGATGTTGGTAAAACACAGCTGGTCAGGCTGCCTCTATGGAGAGAAACATAGTTAACGTTTCATCAAAACACTTTTTAGGTAATAGGTAATACAGGGCATTCCAGAGTGCCTTGATCTGCTGCTATTCACATACACATTCGGTCCATGGCAGATGCTATTGCCCTGGCCCTACACTCATCCCTCGACAACAAGGACTCCTACGTCAGACTCCTATTCATTGACTAAAGCTCCGCCTTCAACACCATAATCCCAGCCAAGCTCATATCCAAACTCCAAAACCTAGAACTTGGCTCCTCCCTCTGCAACTGGATCCTCGACGTCCTGACCCATAGACCAAAATCAGTAAGGGTAAACAACGACACCGCCTTCATGATAATCCTGATTACCAGGGCCCGCAAGGCTACGTACTTGGCCCCCTACTATGCCCCTTATGCACACATGACTGAGTGGCAAAATGTGGCTCCAACTCCATGTAAAGGTTTGCTGATGACACAACCGTAGTGGGTTGGATCTCAAATGAAGAGTCAGAATACAGGAGGGAGATAGAGAACCAAGTGGCATGGGGCAACAACAACAATCTCCCGCTCAATGTCAGGAAGTGAAGTGACATACACACCCCTGTCTGCATCAAATGGCGTGGGGGTGGAGATGGTTTAAATTCTTAAGTTTACCCATCACCAACAATCTATCCTGGTCCACTCACGTCAACGCTACGACCAAGAAAGCACAACAACACCTATATTTCTTCAGGAAACTAAGGAAATGTCCACATTGACTCTTACCGATTTTTACAGATGCCACTCTAGAAAGCTGGATCATAGTTTGCTATAACAACTGGTCAACCCAAGTCCATAAGAAACTAAGAGTCGTGAACACAGCCCAGTCCATCACGTGAACCCGCCTCCCATCCATTGACCGACTCCGTCTACACCTCCCGCTGCCTTGGGAAAGTGGTCAGCATAATCAAAGACCCCTCTCACCCAGGTCATTCTCTCTTCTAACCTCTTCCCTTGGGCAGAAGATATAAAAGTCTGAGAACATGCATTAATAGATTCAAAAACAGCTTCTTCCCTGCTGTTTCCAGACTCCTGAATTACCCTCTTATGGACTGAACTAGCACTATACACATCTTCTCTACTGTTGTTAGCACAATACTCCGTATGCTTTACCTGATGTCTGTGTCTATGTATTTAAATGGTGTGTTTATCATATGTCCTATGTTTTTTTATGCACAAAACAATCTGCCTGGACTGTATGCAGAATACTTTTCACTGTACTTCAGTACATGTGACAATAAATCTAAAATCTAATAATCAGGATTATTTCTTTCTATACTCATAACTATTTTACATTTCTCAAGAAGATCACTCGCTTTCTGAGCCCAAAACACCCAAATGTTTCAGGTCCTTCCTCCTCAAGGACCTATTGGCTGCTTTAACCAAGACTGTGGTTGGGATTCAGATAAGTGCATATTATTCCATATTTCTTACCAAATAACAAAAAATATTTTTCTTAAACTGAAGTTTCTTTGCTTCCCAATCATTTGATCAGTCCACATTATTTTGCATATTCTGCAATATGGTCTCTGGCAATAATGACTTAAAATGGGCAACGAAGAGTTGCATGAACTCAACCAACCATTTTATTATTTTCTTTGTGCAGGAAAGCAGTCACCTCTGCTCCACACTTATCAGTGCTCATTATGTGGGAATACCACAGCCTGACGCATGTGATGTGAGCACTGTACCTCTGCATCAATAATCCCAGTACAGTACACTTGCCGACTGGACACAGGCATGTGTATTTGGCAAACAAGCACTAAAAAAATTGATGATAATTCAGACCTTTCTTCAGTTTTTAATTTAAAATGGAAGGTTGCCTTTCACCATCACAGTTCCCATTAGCTATCAGTAAACAAAGAGTTTACCATAATGTTTACCCAAATTAACAGGCTTGAAAACATTTTTTTTTAAAGATAACTAGCACTGAACATTCATTTCACTGCATTATTAACTTTAAAAAGAAAAAGAAATTCTTGCATTTATATTTAGTACCTTCCATGACCACAGGATTTCACAAAGCGCTTTACAGCAAATTAAGTACTTTGAAGTGTAGTAACAATTGCAATGCAGTAAATACACCAGCCAATTTGCACACAGCAAGCTTCCTCAAACAGCAACACCAGATAATTTGGTGTTGATTAAAGGGTACATATTGGTTGGTGTACTGGTGATAATTTCCATGCTCTTCATCAAAGTAGTACTATGGACTTTTTACATCACCCAAGAGGATGAAAGATGGCACTTCTGACAATGTAGCTTTCCTTGCATACTGCCCCTGGAGTGTTGACCTTGATTTTGTTTTGGGTGACACGGTGGCGCAGTGGTTTGCACTGCTGCCTCACGATGTTGAGGACCTGGGTTAGATCCCGGATCACTGTGGAGTTTGCACATTCTCCCCGTGTCTGCGTGGGTTTCACCCCCACAACCCAAAGATGTACAGCGGAGGTGGATTGGCCATGCTAAATTGCCCCTTAATTGGAAAAAAAAAATTGGTACCTTAAATTTATTTTTAAAAACCTTGATTTTTGTGCTCAAGTCCTGGGGTGGAACTTGAACCTGCAACCGTCGGTCCCTGAAGTAAGTGTGCTACCAACTGAACCATGGCCAATACGGATATATAGGTTCACATGTAACCTAGGCTTCCCATACAGGGAGTTACTTTCTGAAATACATTTACTCCTTTATAGGAAACAGGATGCTCTGCCGAGTGCGCGGGTTATGAAGAACTATATTTTGCATCTATACTACATAAATTATTTCCAACTCGGCAGTGATACTCGGGAAATATGATCTTGTGCAAAAATGGGTATGCAAGGGGTACTACTTATTCATGTTTCTGGGGACACACAGGGCAACTGGGCATTGTGTTCCCAGTGGACAGGTGAATGTTGCATGTGCTTAGTAACCTGGCCCCAGGTGAAGTGAAGGCATCTGATACATTTCTCCTCGGAGAAGTGCAGGTCGAAGTCCACCCTGAAGATCCACTATGATAGTGGCCTCCTGTGCAGCACTCTTTGTCCAGCTGGTGGATACTTTTCCTTGTCCTCCAGTCCCAAATACAAAATTCCCTGGCCACCTCCGACTACAGTAAAATGGTTCATGGCAGACAAACAGTCAAGCCCCCAGTAAACACTGTTAGCACAAATCTGTTGCAGATGTCAGAATATTTGCAAAGAAGCGGCCAGAAATTGAAAGGAGAAACCAGCAATTAGCTTGTATGTTGTGGAAAAGCCTTTCGAACAGCATGGCCCTGGAGCCATTCCTACCTGTTTATGCAAGGAATTTCTCAGCAACGCGAGCGAGGCACAGAGGTAGAATCAGTTCCAAAAAGGGTTGAAAAACAAACCAGAACAATTAATTAAATATTTGAAGAAGGCTTTTAAAAACTATTGGCCCAAACCCTGAAAGTTTTAGGGGGAATCTGATCCAATTTGGTGATAGCTTGGAATGATTGTGTGCACCCCACCCACCATAATGAACCTCGAAGTAACACAATCAAATTGCCAAGTGTCTGTTTTCTACCCAGTATCTTGGTGCAGGAATCGCAGCAAAAAGAGAATATTTTGGATGGGATTTATGTAAAGCAAATTGCTATTCTGTTTTCTTAGCACATGGATGTTGCTGGCTGGGCCAGAATTCTTTATTGATCACCCTTAATTGTCCTTGAGAAGTGGCGGTGAGTCGCTTTCTTGAACCGCTGCCATTCCTGTGGTGTAGGTACAGGTACACCCACATGTCATTAGGAAGCGAGTTCCAGGATGTTGACCAGGCAACAGTGAATGAATGACGATATAGTCCCAAGTCAGGAAGGCGAGTGACTTTGCAGGAACTTGTCGGTGATGGTGTTCCCATGCATCTGCTGCCCTGGTCCTTCTAGCTGGTGACGGTCAGAGGTTTGGAAGGTGTCATCATAAGAGCCTTGGTGAATTACTGCAGTGCATACAGTAGATTCTAAGCACTGCTGTCACAGTGCGTCAGCGGTGGATGAAATGAATAAAAGGTGGTGGATGGGGTGCCAAACACTGGGCTGATTTGTCCTGATTAGTGTTGAACTCTTGAGTGCTGTTGGAGCTGAACTCATCTAGGCAAGTAGAGAGTATCCCATCACACTCCTGACTTATGCCTTGCAGATGTTGGACAGGCTTTGGGGAGTCAGGAAGTGAGTTACTCGCCGCAGAATTCCCAGCCTCTGACCTGCTCTTGTAACCGCAATATTTATATAGCTGGTCCAATTCAGTTTCTGGCCAGTGGTAACCCTCAGGTTTTTGATAGTGGGTGATTCAGTGATGGTAATGCCATTGAATATCAAGGGAAGATGGCTAGATTCTCTCATATTGGGGACAGCCATTTTCTGGCATTTGTGTAGCGCGAATGTGGCCAAAAGCCATGTCATGAGCTGGATTTCTTCAGAAGCCAAGTAAGAATAGTTTAAAATACCAGATAGAGCATTTAGTTTGTAAATTACTGAATGATGCAAGGATTAAATACAATCTGATATCTCCTTGTTACATATGAAATTACACTTTTTAGGTAAGTCTACATTAGAGCACTCTGATTATAGTATGGTGTTCCAGACACGAGTCCAAAATATTCCCATTCCATGGAACTAACTTTCCATTCAAGATCTGGTTCTCCTTGATGCCACTAAAAGCATGAGAGATGAGATAAGATGAGATTCTGAGGGTGGTTCAGAAGTACTCAGGGGCGGCAGATGAGGGGTTGTTAAAGGAGAGAGAGAGGCTCCAGGTGGAGTTTGGGTTAGTGTCACAGGGAAGATGGTAGGGCAATTGCAGAGGGCCAGAGGGGCAGGGTACGAGTATGGGGAAAAGGTGAGTAGGATGCTGGCCCACCAGCTGAGGACGCTGGCAGTGATGAGGGAGATTGGCAGTGTGAGGGGCAAGGACCCAGAGGGGGTAAATGGGCTGTTTGAGGCTTTCTACAGAAGGCTGTACAAGTTGGAGCCACCACCTGGGGAGGAGGGGATGAGAAGGTTATGGGTTGGAGTTCCCTAGGGTGGAGGAGGAGAGGGTGCAGGGGTTGGGGGCCTGATCGGGCTGAGGGAGGTGATGGACGGCCTTGGTGCGATGCAGGCAGGGAAGGCCCCGAGGTCGGACGGGTTCTCAGTAGAGTTTTACAAGACATTCGGTGCGGAGTTGGGGCCTTTGCTAGTGAGGATGCAAATGAGGTGAGGGGTAAGGGGGATGTGGTGATACAACCACTGTATATATGTGTGCTTGCAGTAGGGGGATGTATGGCCGTACCTGTAATACAGGTTTCCCCGGTAAGCCCCTGCCGGCTAGCTCTGCCCACAGGGAGCTTGTGTATAAATATGCGCTAGCTTCACTGAGATACTATTCTACAGCCGCCGCCGGAGGAATAGCATCTCACAGCAATAAAGCCTCTCTTGTACTTCACTCGAGTCTTTGTGTACAATTGTTAGCGCCACAATTTATTGCTGTGAGATTTTCCTTACACCATGGACATCAGGATCAAACCTGACCGCCTGCAGCTGGATCCACAGTCGCCCCACGCCAAGAAAGACTTTGTTCACTGACTTGCAGTCTTCGAGGCCTACAACTCTTCAGCGGACCCTCCCCGACGGAGGCTCAAAAACTACAGCTTCTTTACTCAAGACTCAGCTCCAGCATCTTTCTGCTAATTCGAGATGCGCCTGACTACGCCAGGGCCATGGAACTGCTCAAGGAAAACTACGCACAGTCGACGAACACCCGGTTTGCGAGACATCTACTCTCTACTCGCGCCCAACAGCCGGGTGAGTCGATTGAGGACTTCTGGAAGGCCCTTATACCTCTAGTACGAGACTGCGACTGCCAGGCCCTCACGGCCACAGAACATTCAAACTTACTCATGCAGGATGCCTTTGTTACAGGCATTGCATCGGACCCCATCCGGCAACGACTGCTGGAAGGGGCCACCCTCGATCTCACGGCTACAAAGACTCTGGCGCTATCAATGACGGCCGCCTCCCGTAGTGCACGATCCTACCCCGCTAGCCACTCGGTCCACCCGTCCTACCCCTCGTTCACCCCGCAAACGGCCCCCCCCAGCAGCCGCCCCCGTGCACTATGCCTGCGCTGCTCGCCGCACCGCGCACCCTGCGGGTCCCCGATGCTACTTCTGTTGTCAGCAGAAGCATCCCCGCCCGCGCTGCCTGACCCGCACCGCGACCTGCAAAGCTTGTGGCAAGAAAAGCCACTTTGCAGCAGTGTGTCAGTCCCGGACGGCTCCCGCTATCGCGCCCGCATTCCCTCTCTCGTCTCAGCCGATCGCACAATGGGCCCTGCCGTCCGCTGCCCCCGACCCCACGTGCAATCAGTGGCCGCCGCCATCTTTCGCCGCTCCCGCCATGTGCGCACCATGGGCGCCGCTATCTTCATCCTCCGCCTCCATGTGCATTCCATGGGCGGCACCATCTTTTCCCGCCCCCACAACGTGCGCTCCATGAGCGCCGCCATTTTGTCCGCCGACATCTTCCACACAGGTACTCCAGACGCCGCCATTTTGTCCTCCCCTCAGGACGAGACCACGGGACTCAGGTCGCTACCGCTACTCGTCGGACTCATCAGACTCGGCTGCCAATCGCCCGCTACTCGCCTCCGTTACGCTCGACCAGTCCCGTCCTCGCAACCTGGCACCCTCTTCCACGACGGTGCTAGTCAACGGCCAAGTGACCTCCTGCCTCATCGACTCCGGGAGCACCGAGAGCTTCATTCACCCGGACACTGTTAGGCGCTACTCCCTTGCGGTCCACCCCGCCAACCGGCAGATCTCCCTAGCCTCCGGTTCCCACTCTGTCCCGATCCGGGGCTCCTGCCTGGTTAAACTTACTGTACAGGGCGTGGAATTCGACCGTTTTCACCTGTACATTCTCCCCAACCTCTACGCGTCACTCTTACTAGGCCTGGACTTTCAATGCAACCTCCAGAGCCTCACCCTCAAATTCGGCCGACCCCTACCTCCCCTCACCATTTGCGGCCTCGTGACCCTCAAGGTCGAGCCTCCCTCCCTCTTTGCCAATTTGATCGCAGATTGCAAGCCCGTCGGCACCAGGAGCAGACGGTACAGCACCCAGGACAAGGCCTTCATCAGATCCGAAGTCCAGCGGCTGCTTCGGGAGGGTATCATCGAGGCCGGCAACAGTCCCTGGAGAGCCCAGGTGGTAGTGGTTAAAAATGGGGAGAAGCACAGGATGATCGTGGACTACAGCCAGACCATCAACCGGTACATGCAGCTCGACGCGTACCCCCTCCCTTGCATATCTGATATGGTCAATCAGATTGCACAGTACCGGGTCTTCTCTACAATTGACCTGAAATCCGCCTACCACCAGCTCCCCATCCGTAAATTGACCGTCCCTACACTGCCTTTGAGGCGGACGGTCGCCTGTACCAATTTCTTAGGGTTCCCTTCGGCGTCACAAATGGGGTCTTGGTATTTCAACGAGAAATGGACCAAATGGTTGACCGGTACGGACTGCAGGCCACTTTTCCGTACTTAGACAACGTTACCATCTGCGGCCATGACCAGCAGGACCATGACGCCAACCTTGCTAAATTCTTCCGCACTGCATCCCTCCCTAACCTCACGTATAACAAGGAGAAGACCCGTTTGGCCATCCTCGGCTACGTAGTCCAAAACGGACTACTGGGACCCAACCCCAACCGCATGCGCCCCCTCATCGAGCTCCCCCTCCCCCACAGCCCCAAGGCTCTCAAACGCTGCCTGGGGTTCTTTTCTTACTATGCCCAGTGGGTCCCACAATACGAGGACAAGGCCCGCCCACTAATCCAGTCCACACATTTTCCCCTCACAACCGAGGCACAACAGGCCTTCGCCCGTATTCGCTCTGACATAGCCACGGCCGGGATGCACACGGTAGATGAGACACTGCCTTTCCAAGTAGAGAGCGACGCTTCAGATGTCGCCCTTGTCGCCACGCCGAATCAGGCAGGCAGACCCGTGGCATTCTTTTCCCGCACCCTCCACGCCTCCAAAATTCGACACTCCTCTGTTGAAAGGGAGGCCCAGGCAATCGTTGAAGCGGTGCGGCACTGGAGGCATTACCTGGCCAGCAGAAGATTCACTCTCCTCACTGACCGACGGTCAGTAGCCTTCATGTTCAACAACACGCAGCGGGCCAAGATCAAAAATGACAAAATCTTGCGGTGGAGAATCGAGCTCTCCACCTATAACTACGAGATCTTGTATCGCCCCGGCAAGCTCAACGAGCCCCCAGACGCCCTCTCCCGAGGTACATTATGCCAGCGCACAAGTGAACCAGCTCCGTGCCTTGCATGAGAGCCTTTGTCATCCGGGGGTCACTCGTTTGTACCACCTAATCAAAGCCCGCAATCTGCCCTACTCCGTCGAGGAAGTACGGACAGTCACCAGAGACTGCCAGGTCTGTGCCGCGTGCAAGCCGCACTTCTACCGGCCAGATTGCGCGCGCCGGGTGAAAGCATCCCGCCCCTTTGAACGCCTCGGCGTGGATTTCAAAGGGCCCCTCCCCTCCACCAACAGCAACACCTACATCCTTAGTGTGGTCGATGAATCCATCCCATGCCCGGATATGACGTCTGCCACCGTCATCAAGGCCCTGGATTCCATTTTTGCTCTGTTCGGTTTTCCCGACTACATCCACAGTGACAGGGGATCCTCATTCATGAGCGATGAACTGCGTCAGTTCCTTCTCACCAGGGGTATCGCCTCCAGCAGGACGACCAGCTACAACCCCCGGGGAAACGGGCAGGTAGAGAGGGAGAACGGGACGGTATGGAGGGCCATCCAGCTGGCCCTACGGTCCAGGAACCTCCCAGCCGCTCGCTGGCAGCAGGTCCTCCCTGACACGCTCCATTCCATTCGGTCACTACTGTGCACTGCAACTAACAGTACACCCCATGAACGTGGCTCCCTCAGGTGCCGATCCCACGCCCTTTTCACCCCCCACGCCACCCTCCTTTTCCCCGGCGCCCCTATTCGTCCCCACCAGGTCCATCCCTCGTCCCCCTGCCCATACTGGAGGACACAGAAGGTTCCGGCTTGCTCTCGGAGTCATCCCGCCACAGGGGAAGCTCTCTTCCCCCCCCCCGTCACAGGGAAGCTCCCCCCCTCCCCGGGTCACAATGTCATATGGCGTCCATTTCTCTGATTTTGAAGAAAGAGAAGGACCCGGAGCAGTGTGGATCATAACATCCGATGTCGCTGCTTAATGTTGATGCAAAGCTGTCGCCGAAGGTGTCGGCTTCGTAGATGTGTGATAGGGGCGAATCAGATGGGGTTTATGAAGGGGCGGCAGTTGTTGCCGAATTTGCGTAGGCTGCTTAATGTTATATGATGCTTTTGGAGGGACAGGAGGTAGTAGTAGTGGTAGTGGCAATGGATGCAGAGAAGGCCTTTGGGTGTAGTGGGCATATCTGTTGGAGGTGCTGGGTCGGTTCGGGTTTGTGCATGGGTTTGTGGATTAGGTTCAGCTAATGTACAGGGCACCGATGGCAAGCAACTGGACGAACAGGACAAGCTCGGGGTACTTGGGCTACATCGGGTGACAAAGCAGGGGTGCCTGCTCTCTCCGTGGCTTTTCACCTTTGCGATAAGAGCCGCTGGCGATGGCACTTAGGGGTCGAGGGGTTGGAAACGGATTGGGTGGGGGTGCGGCAGAACAGAGTCTCAACTGTGTCCGGAAGATCTGTTGTTATAAATTTGCCAAGTTTGATTAATTATTACTGGGCAGCCAACATCGCAATGGTGATGAAATGGGCTTTGAAGGAGGAGTCGGTGTGGGGGCAGATGGAGGCAGTGTTGTGTAGGGGACAAGCCTGAGGGCACTGTTGTTGGTGCCCCGTTCTCGCTGGTCCAGTACTCCGTGAGCCCAGTGATGGTTTCGGTGTTGTGGATGTGGAACCAGTGCAGGCAACATTTCGGGTTAGAGGGCATGTCGTTGTGGTGCTGAAATGTGATAACCACGAGTTTGTGCCGGCGGGGCTGGTTGCGAGGTTCCGGGGTGGCAGCAAATGGGGATAGAGTACTTTAGGGGCTTGTTTATTGGGGGCAAGTTTTTCAGGACTGGAGGAAGCGTTCAAGTTGCCCAAAGAGAATGGTTTCAGATTACTGCAGGTGAGGAATTTTGTGAGGAGAGAGGTGCCATCTTTTTCAGGATGCCACCTCCGGTGTTGCAGGTCAAGCTGTTGTCGAGGTGGAGGGGGTTCTCTGACGTGATGCCCGAGATTCTGGATGTGGGGGTGGCCCCCGAGTCTGGAGGTGGCGATATTCAGTGTGTCGGAAGATCCAAAAGTCCAGGTGGGGAGGGAGGCTGATGTATTGGCTTTTACTTCCCGGAGAGCCTAGAGATGGATCTTGTTGTGCTGTCGGGACCCGGAGCCACCGAAGGTGGGGTATGGGTGAGTGACCTGGCAGAATTCCTGCATTTGGAGAAGTCAAGTTCGCCTTGTGTGGGTCGGAGGAGGTGTTCACCCGGAGGTGGAAACAGTTCACTGATTTCTTCAAGGGTCATTTAGGGGTCAGCGGGGGTATGAGAGAGAAGAATTAGGAAGGCAGGGCGAGTTGGGTGTGTTGGTATTGGGGCATGTTGGAAGCCTCTGGTTTCTGTACATCTTGATGTTTGGTATTCCGATATTGTCATGAATGAATGCAAAAGGTCTTGAATAAAAATATATTTTTAAAAGAAAACTTCACCCAGAAACATAAATCCAGTGACAATCAACACTTCATCTAATTTCATCATTTCAATCCTTCAGCTAAGGTGTGTATAAACAAGGATTGTAATGAACAGCCAGTCTGTATAACTTAAATCCCATTCACAGCACGAGGTCTGACTCATGTTCGATCTTTTGTGCAATATAAACTGGATCCCGTGGCTCTTTAGATATATGGAGGCTATATAACAGTCAGAGATGTATTTGCAGTTCATCTTATTCCATCACAGAGTAGGTAGGAGTGCTAATTCACAGCTTTCACTGGATTCACAGCTAGCAGCATCTAGTCTCCTATTCTGCATAGGTTAAAGTTATATTTTAGTTGCATACAATAGTCATAGAAGTCTACAGCACAGGAAAGATCCTTCAGCCCATTGTGACTGTATCATGGATAGTAAACTCTATTCAAACTGGTTTATCTCCAGTAAAAATACACTGGGTCAGATGAAATAGACAGGTGGACCATTAACCAGCACAAGAGGACCATTAACCAATTGGACTGAACAGCCTGTTTCTGTGATGCAAATTCTATGAAATTCTATGTAAAATGAATTCAGGAGCAAATGTCAGTCATTCATTCGCTCCAAATAATTTATTCACACCAAATTAAAATGGGAATAAAATCTATTTTTATAAAGCTGGATTTCTATTGGTGGCAACCTCAAATTACAACAAATACACACAAGATAGAATTGCTAGTTTCAACATCTATTTTAAAAGTCATGAGTCACCTGAAAAGCCATGGAATTGGCAGCAGCCAGGAATATTCGCAATGGCAGCTTTGCCTTGTAAGATCGGTGGCTCCATAAACGATGCGCACCAGCCGTCACTCCGAGAGCCGTAACTATGAAACAAAGGTAAGCTGTGGAAAAACACAATAGCTTAGATTAGTACCAAGGCACTTCACTTGCTGTCTGTGCAGATGGGATGTGCCACCAATGATGCAAAGTGAGTTCTACATCTTCACAGTCCCTTTTACCAAAGTCATTGTTCCCTCACGTTGCATTCTCTACACCAGTATACTGTGTTACTCAATGAGAAGCATTCTTGGTCCCAAGGGATAATTGCCACTTGAGTAGAGATTTATTGAGATGGTGGTCAGGTCAGAACTTATACAGCAAACAAGGGGAAAGTCTGGCTAAAATCTATCATTTTCTTTTAAATCATTCATGGGGACGTGGGGGTCACTGGCTGGGCCAGCATTTATTGCCCTTGAACTGAGTGACTTGCTCAGCCATTCTCAGAGGGCAGTCAGAGTCAAGTTAACCCTTTGATCCCTAAAGAACATCAGTGAACCAGATGAGTTTTTATGCCATTCGACAATGGTTTCATGGTCATCGTTAGACTTTTCATTCCAGATTTTTATTGAATTTAAATACACCATCTGCCATGGTGAGATTTGAATCCAGATCCCTAGAGCATTGCCCCCTAGGTTTCTAGATTATTAGTCCAGTGACTCTCCCCCAGAAGAAAAAGCAATGGAAATATGCAACATGTCAGACAGCATCTGAAAAGAAAAGGTGGTTGATGTTTTCTATGTGTTCCATCAAAAGGTCTCTACCTGAAATAACAACATGTATTTTGTTGTCAATGCTAACACATATGCCACTATGTACTTTCACTTTCAGGTTTGTTTCAGATTTCCAGTATTTGCGTCTCCTTTTCTCTTATAACACTGAACTCAGTTTAATAAGTCATTAGCTGAGGATAGGGATGAATTTAATCTGGGCAGCAGCATAAAAATGGGTAATAACAAAGCGGGAAGCTGTATCACAAATGCCAGATTTTCTTTTCAGTTGCCCATGTAAACGAGCAGCAGGGCTTCTGCGGACATATAATAATAATAATAATAATCATTACTTTTGTCACAAGTAGGCTTACATTGACACTGTAATGAAGTTCCTGTGAAAATCTCCTAGTTGCCACACTCCAGCGTTCGTTCGGGTACACGGAGTTAGAATTCAGAATGTCCAAATTATCTAACACACATCTCCGAAGCAGTGCAAACAATTGGGGAATATTGTGCAAAAACTGGCATGAATCCGATCTGAAAATTTGTCTTTGTTATAAAAATGAGGTGGCACAGCAAGTACGCTGGCGTATTCTACAAAATTCTGGGTATGTCAGAAATATTACAATGTAAGAGTTAATTGATTTGAAAGTCACTTACTGACAATTTTACAAGAAGTTCATGTTCAGCTACTTCAGGCATTTGGTGCAGATTGAATTTGCTCTGCTCTTTGCATTAATTCACGAAATGTCCTATCCAAAGCAAATTTTCTATACACACCAGAATGTCAACAAAATCAAAACACTGCAGATGCTGGAAATCTGAAATAACAGAAAATAATGGAAATACTCAGCAAGCCAGGCAGCATCTGCCTGTGACCTGAAACATGAATTCTGTTTCTCTCTGTACCGAGGCTGGCAGACCAGCTGAGTATTTCCAGCATTTTTTTGTTTTTCTCCAGAACATCAATCTCATTTGAAGCAGAGCAAATAAGTTGGTAATCCTATGACACTGTAGCTGAACTTAAATGCACATCTATTTATTAAGAGGTTTAATAAAGAAAGTTAGACTAAAGACGACAATTCCATTGATTGGTTAAAAAGCACCACTTGTTATGGGCTAAACAATGGTAGATTAGCATCCAGATTTCAGCCACGTTTTCATAACAAAAGCATCACTCTACTGAATTGCTTGATAAATAATGAGATGGATTCTTTTGACGATAACCAAAGTTTCACTATATATGAATTTACTATTAAAAGATTCTACTATTCAAAAAAGGTTCTACAATTCAAATCTAAAGAACTGTCATTACAATTGGAGAATTTTCAATTTATGTACATATATGACAATTTTTAATCTTCATTTATGTAGGTAGATTGTAAGTGCCTGCATATAAATTCTGGTCACGTTGCACATGCAAGGCAGTTTGATAGTCAGAAGTCTACATACCCCTTGTGGCTGTTCAACCCATGTAAACACCAGGGACAAAATCAAGCCAAACTCCAACTAACCATCTGTGCGACATTCTTCTTGTGTGCTAAATGAGCATACTTCAGTTTTCAAATTGGTGATATCTAAATTCATATTCCACACAGGAGAAAACTGATATTTTCTGCAGAATTTTATATATTAGATACAAGATTATCACAATCCGGTTTATCTGTAAAAAAATAAAAAACCCTAATCTTACTTAATGTTCAAGATCATCCGTTTTGTTTTTTAAAAATATAGCTTTTGAGTGGAATGTCCAGACATTTCTACAATGCAAAGCAAAGTAGGATTTAAAAATTTCTGCCCATTTCCCAATTACAACTGTTTATAGTGAAGAAACACTTTTTAAAAATACTTAGCTGTGCAATTACTTTCAACAACACAACAGAATTCTAACTACTTTGAACCACAATGGTATGAAATAATAACAGACTGTTTGATGAACCATAATTTGTTCTTAGGTATCTGACTGTGATGTTGCCCATGGTCACTTAAAGATTAGATAAAGCATGAATACCAAACCGGAGAAATACCCAAGCCATGTGTTGCCTGCCATGTGCCACCGACCCAAAAGAAAGTGCATAATTTGCTAAATATGGTCTGTCCTAGCTGGATATTCAAACTGGTTTAACTCAAATGATCTAATAATCCAAAGTTTAAGTACTAAATTCCCAATTACCTGTGTTCTTAATAAGTTAGTCAAGAAAAGTTGAATCGTCCATTTTAGTACAAACAATAACTTGGAATTAGTCATTTTAATAGAAGGAGATTGCTTTGGATTCAACAGGTCAAACAATGTAGATAAACCAGATCAACCATTGTTTTAAGTTGATATTTTCAGTTCACTCTCTCCCTAATGATTAACAGTTAAATTGATTGAAGGATACGTAATGTGACAATATGGATAACGACCTGGATTTGCCCGATAAAATTGGGCACTTTAAATTAAGAATTGGACATTTTAAATCAAATCACAATCAACTCCAGGAAGGCTGATGGGAATTCAAACTTGGCCAAGTTCGAATACACTAAGTACAAACAAACTGCCGGGACTTGTTTGGACCTGCCTTGAGGAGATAAATCGGCTCCGTTCATATGAATTGATTTGTTTTCGATTACCCAGATCAAGCCAGACTTTCTGGCACCATGAGTTCCCGCTGCTACCTTATATGGTACCAGGTTATGGGCAGACAACACAATCGGAGATGGACACCTAGAGGCCCTGATGTCCCGCTGAGTGTCCATCAACAATTCCATTGGGTATTGCGACCCCCTCAAGACCTTATTGGCCGAGGGCTAGAGAATTTTCTGGAAAGGTGGGAAGAGAGGGGGATAAAAGTGGACCCCCAAAACACACCCTAGCGAAGACTCAGCATAGAAGTGATCGAGAAGATTGCAAGACTGTCCAAGAAAGAAGGGAGCAGTGTGCAAGACCCACCTTCACAACGAAAACCATGAGGAAATCAAGACTCAGAATTAGACCCGCAACGTGACTGAGTCCATCGGCATGGATAGTATTATGAATCTTAGGACCTTTTAGTAATATTTTACAGGTAACTAATTTTACTATATGTTAAATAAATTTGATTGAATGTCATACTTGTGGTGGTCCTTTATTCACCTTGCCAATAAAGGCAGCTGGGCAAAACATTTGATTAATAAACTGGTCAAAGAGTCTGACGTTTTAGAGACAACATGGGTGGGTTTCGATAAGAAGTCATTTAGTTCTTCCGAATTCGAACCCACCAGCCTCGTATTCTCAAACACTCAGCCCGAGCCTGAATAAAGAGGGCAAATGCTCCACTTGACGGCCAGTATTAAGTGAATGAACGAGAGTACAGGTTTCCGACCAGTAAATTGGGCCTTAAATGGAGGTGTCTGTAACACGAGATGAACAAGCTGTTTTTCTAGATCTAGGATGGCCAAGGTAGTTGGGTAAACTCTGTGGGAGGAAATATGGTGTTACCTGAAACCCCTACCCCCACCAATTTCCACAGAGCCGTGACGAACGTTAGAGGGAGAGAATTAGACACGACCAGCCGTTCCGAATTGGGGGGGAGGGGACCCTCAGAAGCTATATGAATGAAATATGGCCCAAACGGGTGGAGTAGGCTAGAACTCCGATATCAGATCTGGGATCAGAAGTCGGAACTTATTGGAAACATGCCCATAAAAGAGGTGGGTAAGCAGGCTTCCAAGAGCAGTAAGGCAATTGTAATCGACAATTGTTTGAAGCAGCTCTGCAGGAGAGAGGCGGTGGTTTAAGAATGAAACAAGAATTAGCTCACGCTACACCACATATACAGAAATTAGAAAATGAAGTAGGGATGAGGGAGGAAAGGAACCACACCAGCCTGGTGTACATGAGCCAGTTCCAGGCTCAGGTGTGACAACAAAAAAAAAAAGTGCACACGCTCGGAGATAGGGATACGGCACTAGAAAAAGTAGAAGTTTTAAAGAAATGCGATGACCTGCAGGCTGCAGTAAAAGTCCTGCACAAGGCAGGAATAGAGCCCATGCAACTGACCATCCCAAATGCTTGCACATGATCAAAAAATTAAAATCAGAATTGACCGTAAAAAGTGTGGTAATATGTGCATTCACACCAGAGTCCAGAGATATAGAGATTCAGGGGATAAACGAGAGGAGATAGAGAAAGATGCCCGTTAATACACTGAGGCTGATCCAGATAATGAGTGGGGACGCCGCACTGTTCCAAGCAATGGAACCAACCGCTCACCACCAGCCGGCGAGATGGGCAGAACACCAATATTATTTATGTAATTCTACACCATGGCACAGCTTGCCAACATTGCCAAAACATAGCCAGAGGAACCCTAGACTAAATGAAGGCAGCGGTTTTAGGATATAGATATTCACCTACACAGGGGCGGTGCTACAATTGCAGTCAAACAGGCCATTTTGAGTGTGTGTGCAGGGCACCCACCAGCAGTTCCCAACCAGCGGCCCTAACCCATACCACTAGAGGACCTGCTCGACAGGCCACAGTAACCTCTGTAGAGTAACTTAATAACCCCTACAACCTGTATCCTCAGTTAGACATCGAACAGAGTTTGTGACGGTGCCAGGCCTCACTGATTTGGATATGTAATGCCACGTGGGATAGTGTAGGGAGACCCCTGGTACAAGCCGAGGTAAGAGGCACCACGTTGGGTTCCTATGGGACACAGGAGGATCCCGCACTACCTGTGGTGATCACAAGTTAACTAGATGCAACACAACTGAGCAAACACTAGAGGGGGCACGGGAGAGCCATATAAATAGACGGGGACAGGAAGTGAGGACACACTTCACTAAGGGCAGAACTTGGAGCAACACAGATACAACACTTCACAGCAGGCGGGCTGGTAAGCAGGACACACACACAGCAAGCAAAGCTGGTAGTTAGCACTGGAAGGTCGTTCTAGGTCGAGCTCTGGAAACTGAACGAACTCACAATAAAGCATCTTCTCCACACTTGAGACTACGAGCTTTATTAAGACACGAGTAACAACACATGGTACCCAGGAGTGATTTCAGACGCTTATGACAGGACAACTCAGTGGCAGATACAGAAAGCTCAAAATGGCATGGAAATCTCCTACTGGACATTTGACTTGGGAAGACATCGCTAATTCGAGGATGTGGCTTGGACACCCAGAGCAGCTGGACCTGACTGGCAATGTAAGAGGTATCTGGAAAAGGTTTAAACAAATGTTTGATTTGGATCTCGTAGCTAATGAGGTACAAGACGCCTCCGACAACATTAAAATAGCAATTCTCACCGCAGGGCCTGTAAATAGGAAAGTGTATAATGGATTTAAATACTCAAAAGATGAAGACAGAAACAGCTTACAAACGTTACTAAACAAATTTGAAGAGTACTGTGTGAAATTTGAACAGCAAGACATACTCAGAGTCCAAACTGCACAGAGACTGAGTGATGCAAAACTTTAAAAATCACGAAAAGAACAAGAAATCGCGAATGAAAAGTACAGATCAAAAAGAAGAAATAACAAGAATTTCTCACAAAGCCAAAATGCTGAAACCCAGTCCAAATCGGGAAGAGAAGGTAACTTACAACTTTTAGAAATCCAGTCCAGGTGGGAAAGAAAAATCGCTGAAATCCGCGAAAAAATGGCGTCGGAGCACATTTTGCAGTCTCCGGTAAGCAAAGAACTACAAATTGCATCTGCGCATGCGCCGGAACCGGAAGCCGCGCATGCGCAGTTTAAAAAATATCGCGGTGCCGATCGTTATGCGCATGCGCAAGCCGCGCATGCGCAGTCAAAAAAAGTTTTGGTCGCGGATCGTAATGCGCATGCGCACGCCGCGCATGCGCAATGGAAACAAAACCGCACAGTGAAGGAGGAAGGCCGATTTGCGCATGCGCAATGCATTCCTGCGCGTGACGTCATGACGTCTGAGCATCCCGACCACGCCCACTTAAAAGGGAAATGCCCGAAAATTGCAAACAAGACACTTAAAGTGGTAAACACAAATTTTCTTGCCTCAGAACACAGAAAAACGCCTGAACTTAAACCAACAGTTAAAAACAACTTGCACAACACCCTGAAAAAAACAGTCTGCACCACCCAAAGTGAAGAGAACAAAAAGAATTCCGAAACAACAAAAGATGATTTGTTTTTCAAAGATTACCTCTCAGACATGGCTGAGTCAGTCGGATATGCTTATCACAGCATCAGCGACACAGTCGCAAAGCACAACACGAACCAACTCGTGGTAGATGAATCCAACCAAGATGATTTGGTTTTCAAAGAACACTACTCAGACATGGCTGAGTCAGTCGGATATGCTTATCACAGCATCAGCGACACGGTCGCAAAGCACAACACGAACCAACTCGTGGTAGATGAATCCAACCAAGATGATTTGGTTTTCAAAGAACACTACTCAGACATGGCTGAGTCAGTCGGATATGCTTATCACAGCATCAGCGACACGGTCGCAAAGCACAACACGAACCAACTCGTGGTAGATGAATCCAACCAAGATGATTTGGTTTTCAAAGAACACTACTCAGACATGGCTGAGTCAGTCGGATATGCTTATCACAGCATCAGCGACACGGTCGCAAAGCACAACACGAACCAACTCGTAGATGAATCCAACCAAGATGATTTGGTTTTCAAAGAACACTACTCAGACATGGCTGAGTCAGTCGGATATGCTTATCACAGCATCAGCGACACAGTCGCAAAGTCCAACACGAATCAACTCGTGGTAGAAGAATCCAACCAGGATGATTTGGTTTTCGAAGAATACTACTCAGACACAGCTGAGTCAGTCGGATATGCTTATCACAGCATCAGCGACATGGTCGCAAAGTTCAACACGAATCAACTCGTGGTAGAAGAAGCCAATGAAGATGAAATGGGTATCAAAGAATACTACTCAGACATGGAGGAGTTATTTGGACATGCTGATCACAGCATCAGCGACACCGTTGCAAAGCTCAACACGACTCTACTCATGGTAGATGAATCCAACACCATGATGCCATGGCAGCTCGTCGATACATTGGATGACAGCAATACCCTAGACGAAGACGACGCCACACAGAGAGCACAGGAAGACTCCACAGAGCGAGCGATGACAGGCTCCACAGTGCGAGTGATGAAAGACTCCAAAAGGGATGCAAGCAAACACTCCCTGGCGAACACCATGCATGAACAAGACCATGAAGGTAAACCCGCTGTATCTGAGCAACCGCAAGCAGACTATGAACGTCTACCAAGCTCACAGGAACAAGAAGAAGACAACGTACATCTAACCACTGACACCATGCATGCGCAAGACCATGAAGGTCAACCTGCCATATCTGAGCAACCACAAGCAGACTATGAAAGTCTAACAAGCTCACATGAACAAGAAGACGACAATGCACCTCTACCCACTGCATGCGAAGACAGTGACAAGGTGATCACACTCGACGTACAGGATCACAGCGAGACTGACAGTTCTCAGCTTGTCTGTACCGAAGCACAGAGCGAAAACAGTAACAAGGTGATCGCACTCGACGTACAGGATCACAGCGAGACTGACAGTTCTCAGCTTGTCTGTACAGAAGCACAGAGTCGGGCCACCCAACAGTCCAGAGAGACAACGCCGAAAGAAACCATGCAGATTCTGACTCCAGAAGAGGAGCACCTGGAGTCCAGAGAGACCAAGCAAAAAGAAACCATGCAGATTTTGACTCCAGAAGAGGAGCACCTGGAGTCCAGTGAGACAACATCAACAGAAATCATGAAGATTTCAACTCCAAAAGCGGAGCACCAAGAGTCTAGAGAGACCACGTCAAGTGAAATCATGCAGATTTGGACTCCAGAAGAGGAGCGCCAGAAGTCCACAGACACCACGTCAATTGTAATCATGGAGGTTTTGACTCCAGAAGAGGAGCGCCAAGAATCCAGAGACACCACGTCAAACGAAATCGAGAAGAATTTGACTCCGGAAGAGGAGCACAACAAAAGCAAAGATGAGGAATCCAATTCTCCACAAATGATTGAGGTCACCTGCACCGATGCAACATCAGATCATTCGCACCACTCGCGAGACGGAATGCTAAATGACTCAAATTATCCACTCGGGACACGAATAGAGTATAACAAAAACAGCACCAAGACCGGCAACGAGAACAACAAAGTCAGGAACAACGACAGTGCCAACACCAAAGACAGAAACGACAAAAACAGCAACAAGTACGGCAACGAAAACAAAAAAAACAGGAACGACAGAGACAACAGCAATGAAACAACGACTTGTACACAATGGTACTACTCGGCACATGAAGGACAATGCCACAGCACACTGCAAAACGATGACAAGACTACAAACATGTCATGGGATGACAACGAATCGCACAAACTCACGTCTGCTCCAGAACGAGCAAGCACACCAGCATCCAAGGCGGATGAGACAATAAATCAACACCACAAGCACAGAAAAAAGGCCATGCCAGGCAACATCAGTGAGGTGACCATGCAAACACCTCGGGATGATGCATTGGGTACTTAAAATAACAAGGAACACCAACAACATTCACAGCGGACTTGCAATATCAATATCACCACGTCATCAACAACAAAAAAAAAGAAAAAAAGCTCTGAACAAATTCATCAAGTTTGGACTCATAAATGTTTTTATTAAGATTGGACATATAACTACATTGGCTTTGTAAAATATGCAATAGCACCATCACCTGTATAGATACGCATATCATAAGTAACTGTTTTCAATAATTTTTCTTTAATGATGTACAGAAACTATGTAAAGAGAAAAAGGGGGATGTGGTGATCGTAGATTGACTAGATACAGAACAACAGAGCAAACACGAGCGGGAGAGCTACAGATACACCGGGACAGGATGTACAATTTTCTTTAACGATGTACAGAAAATATGTTAAGAGAAAAAGGGGGATGTGGTGATCACAAGTTAACTAGATGCAACACAACTGAGCAAACACTAGAGG
This sequence comes from Scyliorhinus canicula, assembly GCF_902713615.1. Lineage (NCBI taxonomy): Eukaryota > Metazoa > Chordata > Chondrichthyes > Carcharhiniformes > Scyliorhinidae > Scyliorhinus > Scyliorhinus canicula. Next base: position 167,042,955 of record NC_052148.1, read on the forward strand.
GGGCACGGGAGAGCCATATAAATAGACGGGGACAGGAAGTGAGGACACACTTCACTAAGGGCAGAACTTGGAGCAACACAGATACAACACTTCACAGCAGGCGGGCTGGTAAGCAGGACACACACACAGCAAGCAAAGCTGGTAGTTAGCACTGGAAGGTCGTTCTAGGTCGAGCTCTGGAAACTGAACGAACTCACAATAAAGCATCTTCTCCACACTTGAGACTACGAGCTTTATTAAGACACGAGTAACAACACACTACCCTCAACACATCCCATGACCTGGGTAACACATGGCGAACCCGAAAGAAGATAATGCCAAGTGGCGTCACAGATCACATGCTGAAAGGGTCAGAAACAGACCCATTGGAATTCAGGCTGGGAAACCTGGTGTGCTACCACTCAGCCATCTTAGTCAACCTTCCCCCGAAGCAGAACATATCCTAGGCTCCGACCTCATGCATAAGTGCAATCTTTTGTTTGATCCAGCCAACTGCTGCATATGTTTAATGGCCCAAACACATGAATACCGACAGAAGTAACCACAGGGAAATACGTAGACAGAATTTCCACCATTGGGGAATTATGAATCAAACCACCAAGATGACCGACGACCCAGGGAACATTAGCAAAGTACACGCAGGCATTCGCAGGCCGCAAATGCGACTTTGGCCAAATGATAGGGGAAGTCATCAGAGAAGGCCCCGATTCTAAACCCCAAAGACAGTGCAGCATCCTTCCCCAAGCATGCAGAGGAGGAAGTGGCCAAACTGATTTAGCATTTTGTTACAACAGGGAATCCTGCTTCCACCAATAATTCCCCGATTTGGCCGATAGGAAAACCGAACAGGTCATGGAGCCTAACGATCAACTACCGGGCCCTGAACCAAACAACCCCAATCACAACCCCACGGGAGTGACCAGCCCTAAAGCCATGATGAGACAGGCTCCACACGCCAAGTATTTCACAATGCTGGACTTCAGCAACAGCTTCTGGTCGATCCCCTTACACCACCAGTGCCAGTATAAGTTTGCCTTCACATTCCCCGGGCAACAATATACTTGGACGGTAGCTTTAGGAAAAGAACTGAGTTACTACTAATGTTTTTCTCAGGGCGGCATGGTGTTTAGCACTGCTGCCTATGGCGCTGTGGACCTGGGTTTGATCCCGGCTCTGGTTCACTGTCCGTGTGGAGTTTGCACATTCTCCCCGTGCCTGCATGGGTCTCACCCCCACAATCCAAAAGATGTGGATTGGTCACGCTAAATTGCCCCTTAATTGGAAAAGAAAAATTGAGTACTCTGAATTTATTTTTTTTTTTTTAAATAATAAAATGTTTTTAAAAGATTAATGTATTTCTCACGCTTTGCCACATTCCATAGCTTGGCGGCGATCTAACTAAAAATGGATTCGTTTATTACACGAGGAACACTTCTCAGTATTGAATACAATGGAATATAATGGTTAATTCATTATATGAGAAATGACAGAGTTCCCACATTCAGGACTACTCTTAATATTTTGCTTATTAGTCATATGCATTCAACTAGCCCCAATATGAATAAAACTAGACTCTATTAACCACTATGAAGAAAGATTTAAAAGAATCATGGTTTACAGCAAGACACCAGAACTGAAACATACAGACTGAAACCAACACTAAATGTTCTGAGCGTAGTGTCCATTGTATTTGCTTTAACTATAGGTCCCATAGAAAACCCCTTTCCCCTTACACCCCTCCATCCCTTTTTTTGTTTTTGTTTTTTTTATTTTTTATTTAGTGTACCCAATTCATTTTTTACAATTACGGGGCAATTTAGCGTGGCCAATTCACCTACATTGCACATTTTTGGGTTGTGGGGGCAAAACCCACATAAACACGGGGAGAATGTGCAAACTCCACACGGACGGTGACCCAGAGCCGGGATCAAACCTGGGACCTCGGCGCCGTGAGGCAACAGGGCTAACCCACACATTCCTCCATCCCTGAATTTCACAGAAGATGGCCTTTTATTATTCTCCAATGTCCAATTCTTGGGACCACCAGGTCCAACACCCCAATGACTGATATACATCTTCATCATATCTATATATCTCATTAGGTATACAGCTTCCGGCTGTGTGATTCTGCGCATATAATCTCTTATACGACACCCCAATGATTGATATCCATCTTCAACATACTTAGATGATATCTCGTGATATCTCTAGTTCTGTGACTCCTAATATTCAACTCATTGTCCAACACCACAATGACTGATAGCCATCGTCGTTGTACATATATATCTATTTAGGTACATGGCTTCTAGCTCTGTGACTCTGCATTGTCAACACTCCAATGACTGGTAGCCATCATCATCATACATAGACACCTCGTTGTGTTCACAGCTTCTAACTGTGTTACTCTACATACTCATCTCGTTGTCCGACATCCCAATGACTGATACTCATCATCATCATACACATACGATCTGCATACTCACTTCGTTGTCCGACACTCCAATGACTGGTACCCGTCCTATCATATAGATATTATCCCGTTGTCCAACACCAAACGGTAGTCACCCCCGAACAGGTGCCGGAATGTGGTGACTAGGGGCTTTTCACAGTAACTTCATTGAAGCCTATTTGTGACAATAAGCGATTATTATGATCATATCTACATATCTTGTAACGTACACAGCTTCTGGCTGCGAGACTCATCTCGTCCTCCACACCGCCTATAGCTGTGTGACTCTCGCCATTCAACTCATCGACACCAGGAAAGCAAACTATTAAACACGAATTTATAAACAACCAAGTTCTGTGGTACCAGCCACAAAACCTCAGCATCCCCAGGAGGTGCAGATTAGCACAGGGACCTGGACACCTCAGATTCTGGGATGATATCCCAAAGAAAAAGGGGGGGGGGATAGTGTTTTGGCTATTACAAAGGCAGGGTAGGATAGTGTTTTGGCTATTACAGAGGTAGGATAGTGTTTTGGTTATTACAGGGGCAGGGTAGGATAGTGTTTTGGCTATTACAGGGGTAGGGTAGGATAGTGTTTTGGCTATTACAGGGGCAGGGTAGGATAGTGTTTTGGTTGTTACAGAGGCAGGGTCAGATAGTGTTTTGGCTATTACAGAGGCAGGGTCGGATAGTGTTTTGGCTATTACAGGGGCAGGGTAGGATAGTGTTTTGGCTGTTACAGGGGCAGGGTAGGATAGTGTTTTGGTTGTTACAGAGGCAGGGTCGGATAGTGTTTTGGTTGTGACAGAGGCAGGGTCGGATAGTGTTTTGGCTATTACAGGGGCAGGGTAGGATAGTGTTTTGGCTATTACAGGGGCAGGGTAGGATAGTGTTTTGGCTATTACAGGGGCAGGATAGTGTTTTGGTTATTACAGGGGTAGGATAGTGTTTTGGTTATTACAGGGGCAGGGTAGGATAGTGTTTTGGCTATTACAGGGGCAGGGTAGGATAGTATTTCGGTTATTACAGAGGCAGGGTAGGATAGTGTTTTGGCTATTACAGGGGCAGGGTAGGATAGTGTTTTGGCTATTACAGAGGCAGGGTAGGATAGTGTTTTGGTTATTACAGAGGCAGGGTAGGATAGTGTTTTGGCTATTACAGAGGCAGGGTAGGATAGTGTTTTGGCTATTACAGAGGTAGGATAGTGTTTTGGTTATTACAGGGGCAGGGTAGGATAGTGTTTTGGTTATTACAGTGGCAGGGTAGGATAGTGTTTTGGTTATTACAGTGGCAGGGTAGGATAGTGTTTTGGTTGTTACAGAGGCAGGGTAGGATAGTGTTTTGGCTATTACAGGGGCAGGGTAGGATAGTGTTTTGGCTATTACAGGGGCAGGGTAGGATAGTATTTCGGTTATTACAGAGGCAGGGTAGGATAGTGTTTTGGCTATTACAGAGGCAGGGTAGGATAGTGTTTTGGCTATTACAGAGGCAGGGTAGGATAGTGTTTTGGCTATTACAGAGGTAGGATAGTGTTTTGGTTATTACAGGGGCAGGGTAGGATAGTGTTTTGGTTATTACAGTGGCAGGGTAGGATAGTGTTTTGGTTATTACAGTGGCAGGGTAGGATAGTGTTTTGGTTGTTACAGAGGCAGGGTAGGATAGTGTTTTGGCTATTACAGGGGCAGGGTAGGATAGTGTTTTGGCTATTACGGAGGCAGGGTATGATAGTGTTTTGGCTATTACGGAGGCAGGGTAGGATAGTGTTTTGGCTATTACGGAGGCAGGGTAGGATAGTGTTTTGGCTATTACAGAGGCAGGTTAGGATAGTGTTTTGGCTATTGCAGGGGCAGGATAGGATAGTGTTTTGGTTATTACAGGGGCAGGGTAGGATAGTGTTTTGGCTATTACAGGGGCAGGGCAGGATAGTGTTTTGGCTATTGCAGGGGCAGGGTAGGATAGTGTTTTGGCTATTGCAGGGGCAGGGTAGGATAGTATTTTGGCTATTGCAGGGGCAGGGTAGGATAGTGTTTTGGTTATTACAGGGGCAGGGTAGGATAGTGTTTTGGCTATTACAGGGGTAGGGTAGGATAGTGTTTTGGTTATTACAGGGGCAGGGTAGGATAGCGTTTTGGCTATTACAGAGGCAGGGTAGGATAGCGTTTTGGTTATTACATGGGCAGGGTAGGATAGCGTTTTGGTTATTACAGGGGCAGGGTAGGATAGCGTTTTGGCTATTACAGAGGCAGGGTAGGATAGTGTTTTGGTTATTACAGAGGCAGGGTAGGATAGTGTTTTGGTTATTACAGGGGCAGGGTAGGATAGTGTTTTGGTTATTACAGAGGCAGGGTAGGATAGTGTTTTGGTTATTACAGAGGCAGGGTAGGATAGTGTTTTGGTTATTACAGAGGCAGGGTAGGATAGTGTTTTGGTTATTACAGAGGCAGGGTAGGATAGTGTTTTGGCTATTACAGGGGCAGGGTAGGATAGTGTTTTGGTTATTACAGGGGCAGGGTAGGATAGTGTTTTGGCTATTACAGGGGCAGGGTAGGATAGTATTTCGGTTATTACAGAGGCAGGGTAGGATAGTGTTTTGGCTATTACAGGGGCAGGGTAGGATAGTGTTTTGGCTATTACAGAGGTAGGATAGTGTTTTGGTTATTACATGGGCAGGGTAGGATAGCGTTTTGGTTATTACAGGGGCAGGGTAGGATAGCGTTTTGGCTATTACAGAGGCAGGGTAGGATAGTGTTTTGGTTATTACAGAGGCAGGGTAGGATAGTGTTTTGGTTATTGCAGGGGTAGGGTAGGATAGTGTTTTGGTTATTACAGAGGCAGGGTAGGATAGTGTTTTGGTTATTACAGGGGCAGGGTAGGATAGTGTTTTGGTTATTACAGGGGCAGGGTAGGATAGTGTTTTGGCTATTACAGAGGCAGGGCAGTGTTTGTCAGGCGGCAGGTAGCAGAGTTCCCCCTGCTGCCGCCACGTGGGGTCCAGGACAGGGTGCTCTCGGTGGTGTGGGTTGGAGAGGGGAGGATCTCGGCAGCGTACCAAGTGATGCAGGAGGTAGACGAGGCATCGGTGGAGGAGCTCAAGGGTAAATGGGAGGAGGAGCTAGGTGAGGAGATTGAGGAGAGGACGTGGGCGGACGCCCTAGGAAGGGTGAACTCCTCTTCTTGTGCGAGGCTTAGCCTCATACAATGTAAGGTGCTCACATGACCGGGACAAGGATGAGCCGGTTCTTCGGGAGCGAGGACAGGTGTATTAGGTACTCAGGGAGCCCAGCAAACCATGCCCATATGTTCTGGGCATGCCCAGCGCTGGGGGAATTTTGGAAGGGCATAGGAAGGACGGTGTCGAGTGTGGTAGGATCCAGGGTCAAACCGGGCTGGGGGCTCACAATATTTGGGGTTGCTGAGGAGCCGGGAGTGCAGGAGGCGAAAGAGGCCGGCATTCTGGCCTTTGCGACCCTGGTAGCCCGGCGGAGGATTCTTCTTCAGTGGAAGGATGAGAGGCCCCCCAAGCGTGGAGGCCTGGATCAACGATATGGCAGGGTTTATTAAATTGGAGATGGTGAAATTTGCCCTAAGGGGATCAGTGCAGGGGTTCTTCAGGAGGTGGCAACCATTCCTGGATTTCCTGGCAGAACGGTAGAAAAAGGCCAGCAGCCGGGGGGGGGGGGGGGGGCGTCCCTTTGTTTTGGGCTGAAGGGACGTGTATATTTGTTCTTTGCTAATGTCGGGCATTAATTTATTTCTTCTTTTTTGTATACGGGGGGGGGGGGGGGGGGGGGGGGGGGTGTTTGTTCTTTCTGTTCTTAGTATTTTCTGTTATTGAAATTTTTGAAAATTTGAATAAAAAATTTTTTTTTTTATAAGTTTAAAAATAAATAAATAAAGTGGTCGAAGTTTCTGAGGTTTTACTGACAACAGGAGTGCCTGTCAGCGTATTAGAGGAGTGGAACAACTGAGCAGGGCAGCATGGTGGCACAGTGGGTTAGCACTGCTGCCTCACGGCGCTGAGGTCCCAGGTTCGATCCTGGCTCTGGGTCACTGTCCGTGTGGAGTTTGAACATTCTCCCCGTGTTTGTGTGAGTTTCACCCCCACAACCCAAAACGATGTACAAGGCAGGTGAATTGGCCACGATAAATTGCCCCTTCATTGGAAAAAATGAATTGGGTACTCTAAATTTAAAAAAAAAACTGAGCAGTTCTCATGATGTCATGAACTATTGACGAGAAGCTCTGCGCATTGTCAGCTGAACCCAAGAGGAGAGTGTGCTGCCTATAAATAACTTGATGGCTATGTACTATTCGTTGTAGACACTACTGAAGTTTTGATTTTTTTTCTTGACAGAATTTGTTCCGCTCAGTCATGTTTTCAACAGTGATAGTTTTGCTATTGCACCACCACTGGGTAGTCCATTTGACGTAATACTCCTGCACATCATGATATAGCATACTTTAGCACAATATGTGAATTCAGTGAACAAATCTCACAGGGAACTTTGAAGATTTCTTGTGACAGTGAACTGTACATTCACTTTCTTCCAAACAATACAACTGTTATTTATAGAAAACATGTCAACACCAAACTGTTTGTTTTGCCATACCTTAGCGCATTAATTTTCCCTTACCCCAATAACCTTAACAGCTTCTGTGTATACTTTAGATTCTTTAGCAATAATCACGGTTAATCTTAATACTGACGATAATAACTTTCACATGTACATCCAAATTGATCAGACCCAATCTGCATTAATCTTTGTACTATACATAGTAAATCTTGGTAGATTTGCTGCATATCCAAATTGTTTAGCTCCCTAATGCTTTTAATAGTGCTACAATACATTCTAATGTGCTCTTTACTAAAGTCATTTAGAATCAATGAACATAATCTGTAGCTGCAGTAATCTTTATAATTTTCATGGATATTGGAATGGTTTAGAATCTGTGGCAAACTGATTTAGTTACAATTGTAGTCATGCCATGGAACATGGGTTTATTCTCTTATTTTAAGATTAAAGGGTTTATCTACACAAGTCATATCTCAATAGGTCATAATCAATCCCACAATGCTTCTTGCGTGCAGTCAATTTGTGTATGCAGGCAAGAATCAACATATCACTAAATCTTACATGTTTTAATTGAGAGCCAGAAGTGAGACGCTTGACAAATCATCAATGTTTGCTTACTCTTAATGAAGGCATTATTTGTAACTTTAGAGGTTAATGTTGTTTCAACATGGCGTATATAACCACATCATACACCAACATATTTATATAAACACATGCATGTACTCTCCTGTCCAAGATGGGGATACAATTGTCATCTTTTCATGCAACGTGAAACTCTTTAAATAATTTTTATTCAAATTTTCACAAAAAATAAAACAACAGAAAATTCTAAGAACACAAAAAAAAACAGAACCCCCCCCCCCCCCCCACCCCGTAAATACAAAAGAGAAACAATAAATTAACGTCCGTCACTGGCAAAAAACAGATATTCAACCCAAAACAAAGAGACAACCCCCTCCCCGGGTTGCTGCTGACCTTTTGTTTTTACCGTTCTGCCAGGAGATCTAGGAATGGTTGCCATCTCCCAAAAAACCCGTGCACTGACCCCCTTAGGGCAAATTTCACCATCTCTAATTTAATAAACCCCGCCATATCGTTGACCGAGGTCTCCACGCTTGTGGGCCTCGCATCCTTCCAATGAAGAAAAAGAATCCTCTGCCGGGCTACTAGGGACGCAAAGGCCAGAACACCGGCCTCTTTCACCTCCTGCACTCCCAGCTCCACTGCAACCCCAAATATTGCGACCCTGGATCCTACCACCCTCGATACCGTCCTTGCTGCACCCTTCCAAAATTCCCCCAGCGCTGGGCATGCCCAGAACATGTGGACATGGTTTGCTGGGCTCCCTGAGCACCGAATACACCTGTCCTCGGTCCCAAAAAACCGGCTCATCCTTGTCCCGGTCATATGAGCCCTATGCAGTACCTTAAACTGTATGAGGCTAAGCCTCGCACACGAAGAGGAGTTCACCCTTTCTAGGGCATCCGCCCACGTCCCCTCCTCAATCTCCTCAACCAGCTCCTCCTCCCATTTATCTTTCAGCTCCTCCACCGAGGCCTCGTCTACCTCCTGCATCACCTGGTACACTTCCGAGATCCTCCCCTCTCCAACCCATACCCCCGAGAGCACCCTGTCTTGGACCCCACGCGGCAGCAGCAGGGGGAACCCCGCCACCTGCCAAACGCCCTTACTTGCATGTACCTAAAAGGAGCCTGAACTTCCCTTCCAGCTCACCCAGGCTCGCAAACTTCCAGTCTATGAACAGGTCCCCCAGCCTCCTGACACCTGTCCTGTGCCAACTCAGGAACTCGCCATCAATTCTCCCCGGAACAAACCGGTGGCTCCCCCGTATCAGGGACCCCATCGAGGCCCCCCACCTCCCCCCTGTGCCACCTACATTGCCCCCAAATCTTGAGGGTAGCTGCCACCACCGGGCTCGTGGTATACATCGTCGGAGGGAGCGGCGGTGGCGTCGTTGCAAGCACGTCCAGGCTCGTACCCACACAGGATGCCATCTCCAGCCTCTTCCATGCCGCCCCCTCCATTACCCACTTACGCACCATCACTGCGTTGGCAGCCCAATAATACCCACAGAGGTTGGACAACGCCAGCCCCCCCCCCATCCCTGCCCCGCTCCAAGAACACCCGTCTCACCCTTGCAGTCCCATGTGCCCACACAAACCCCGTAATGCTCCTGTTAACCTGCCTGAAAAAGGCCTTCGGGATAAGGATGGGGAGGCACTGGAACAGGAACAGAAACCTCGGGAGCACCGTCGTATTGACTGACTGCACCTTACCCACCAAAGACAGCGGCAGCATGTCCCACCTCTTAAACTCCTCCTCATTTGCTCCACCAGCCTTGAGGTTTAGCTTATGCAAGGCCCCCCAGCTCCTGGCCACCTGAACCCCCAAGTACCTGAAGCTCCTCTCCGCCCTTTTCAGTGGGAGCCTCCCAATCCCCCCCTCCTGGTCCCCCGGGTGTACCACAAACAGCTCGCTTTTCCCAAAGTTAAGCTTATACCCTGAGAAATCCCCAAATTCCCAGAGAATCCCCATCACTACCGGCATTCCCCCCACCGGGTCCGCCACATACAACAATAGGTCATCCGCATAGAGCGACACTCGGTGCTCCTCCCCACCCCGGACCAGCCCCCTCCAATCCCCCAACTCCCTCAGCACTATAGCCAGGGGTTCAATTGCCAGCGCAAAAAGTAGGGGGGGGGGGGACAGGGGACACCCTGCCTCGTCCCTCGGTATAGTCGAAAATACTCCGACCTCCTCTTATTCGTGTGAAACTCTTTTTGATTATGTAGGTAATAATTCCAGTTTGAATTATTGATTATTCCAGTGTCTAGTTTACAAAAAAAGGCAAAATTGAAGAAACACAAGACGATTCCATTATCGATCATCCCAACCCTTTCTGCCTGAAGTATGTTTAAATAATATAATCGGCCCAGAGGATTGCAGTGTTATAAACAAGAGATGGATTCAACGGGAAGTTAATACAAAAAAACCTCTTTTAAATCATCCCTATTTTTCTTTTAACCATTCTGCTCAGAAAGATACTGAATTTTTCAGGTGTCTGCAGCGGTCGGAGAGCGAAACGAATAGCTTGGCTCAGGAACGCACCCCCATCTCTTTTAAAACGCTTATACCTCTTTCGTGGAGCTCTTCGACCACCGGTCCCAGCAGCTCATTATGGTGGCTCCGCGTCTACGCTATGTTTGATTGCTTGCTTATACAAGTGCAACTCGTCGTTCAAAGGCCACCTCAAATATTGAGCATCCAATTATTTCTCTGTGGGGGAAAAGTAAACACCCCAGTAACTGCTCTTAATGATTCACACGATCCCGTAATTAAGGACCAATGTGAACCTATTCTCTGCCCAGACACTGACACCTCCTGTGCAGGAATCAAACATGATGCGTCACTGGGACTGGGATCACTCCGACTCGATACAGCCCGCACTGTAACATCTGATTATACCTAACCCGTGCTCCTACAAACACCAGCAGCGATGCCCATTAAGGTTCATTTATTGCGACTAATAATCACTCATGGTTTGCTGCTTTATTGATTCAGTCAGACCATTTTACTCCCAAGTGCTCGCCAGCACAGAGGACTTCATGTGAAATTTTGTAGAGCCAGGCGGTGGCCGTGCCTGCCCGAGCGTAACACAAACCTGCTCTTCACTGCAAAGGTCGCATTTCTCTCCCCCACCTCACACACATAAAACAGCACTAAATTCACTCCGGGGCCGTTGACTTTTTTCTCCGTAACTAAATTCCTTGCTGAGTGGAGATTGAGCCGGCGGCTGGTTTGGGGAAGGGGAGGGGATGGATGGATGGAGGGAGTGCGCAGTCAGTGCGGACACTTACCCCACAGCCATGTTAGCGGCTCAGCCTGCGGGAGGAGGGTCAGCGAGTACACGGCGCCCAAATGCAGCAGGCTCATCAAGACCACGTTTTTCCAGACCATTTTCGGTTCGGGCTCGGCTTGCAGCTGCCTGCTGTCGGCGGCCGATCCGGGGGCTCTTCCGTTTGCTCCCGACATCTCCTCTTCCTCCTCTCCAGCGATCTTGTCCTGATTCTCCATATTCACCAGCCTTCTGCCGGCTGTGTGGAGTCAGACAGCAGTGGAGATGGCCGCCTTTGGCTTTCCTGAAGCGTCTGTCAGTGTGGAAATAGGCAGACTGACAGGGTGGGGGGGAGGTTACAATAAAACTAGGAGCAGCAGCGCAGGTATTTTGCACCAAGCGTGCAGCCCTCTCCAGCCGGGCAGCCAATCACAGCCACCGCATCACAGCTGCTCCTCCTGTAGCGATTGACTGCATCAAACCCAACACTCAGATCATAACAACCAGGCAGGGTCCAGCACCATAGCAACCAGACCATAGGCACGGTCCAACGCCATAGCAACCAGACCGTAGGAAGGGTCCAGCACCATAGCAACCAGACCATAGGCAGGGTCCAACACCATAGCAACCAGACCGTAGGAAGGGTCCAGCACCATAGCAACCAGACCATAGGCAGGGTCCAACACCATAGCAACCAGACCGTAGGCAGGGTCCAGCACCATAGCAACCAGACCATAGGCAGGGTCCAGCACCATAGCAACCAGACCATAGGCAGGGTCCAGCACCATAGCAACCAGACCATAGTCAGGGTCCAACACCATAGCAACCAGACCATAGGCAGGTTCCAACACCATAGCAACCAGACTACAGCCTCGGCCCAGCACCAAAGCAACTAGATCATGGCAATCATGCTAGAGTCAGGATCCAGCACCACAGCAACCAGACCACAGCCAGGATCCAGCACCAGAGCAATCAGATCACAGTCAGGGTTCAGCATCACAGCAACTACACCATAGTCAGGATCCAGCACAATAGCAATAGCAAATAGACCAAAGCAACCAGACTATAGTCAGACTATAGCCTTCACATTGAGGATAGCCTTCATTATGTTGTGTGACACTACCACTGTGCTAAATGGGACAGACTTTGCACAGGGCAGCACGGTAGCATTGTGGATAGGACAATGGCTTCACAGCTCCAGAGTCCCAGGTTCGATTCCGGCTTGGGTCACTGTGCGGAGTCTGCACATCCTCCCCGTGTGTGCGTGGGTTTCCTCCGGGTGCTCCGGTTTCCTCCCACAGTCCAAAGATGTGCAGGTTAGGTGGATTGGCCATGATAAATTGCCCTTAGTGTCCAAAATTGCCCTTAGTGTTGGGTGGGGTTACTGGGTTATTGGGATAGGGGGAGATGTTGATCTTGGGTAGGGTGCTCTTTCCAAGAGCCGGTGCAGACTCGATGGGCCGAATGGCCTCCTTCTGCACTGTAAATTCTGTAAATCTAACAACTCCATACTGGGCATCCATGAGGTGCTGTGGGCCATCAGCAGCAGCAGAATTGCATTCAAGCACAATCTGCAAACTCATGTCCCGGCACATCCCCCACTCTACCATTACCAACAAGCCAGGGAATCAACCCTGGTTCAAGGAAGAGTGCAGGAGAGCATGCCAGGAGCAACACCAGGCATACCAGAAAAAGAGGTGTGAACCTGGTGAAGCTATAACACAGGGCTACTTGTGTGCCAACCAGCATAAGCAGCAAGTAGTAGACAAAGCTAAGTGATTCCACAACAAACATGTCAGATCTAAGCTCTGTAGTCTTGCCACAGGACTATGAATGGTGGTGGATAATTAAACAACTCACCGGAGGAGGAGGAGGCAAATATCCCGCTCCTCAATGACGGAAGACCCCAGCACATAGACATAGACATTATAGACATTGAATTTACGGTGCAGAAGGAGGCCATTCGGCCAATCAAGTCTGCACCAACCCTTGGAAAGAACACCCCACACCTACACCCTATCCCTTTAACCCCACCTCACCTTTTTGGACACTAAGGGCAATTTAGCATGGCCAATCCACCTAACCTGCACATCTTTGGACTGTGGGAGGAAACCGGAACACCTGGAAGAAACCCACACAGACACAGGGAGAACGTGCAGACTCCGCACAGATAGTGACCCAAGCCGGGAATCGAACCTGGGACCCTGGAGCTGTGAAGCAACTGTGATAACCATTGTGCTACCGTGCTGCCCAATTATCACCCTATCAGTCCTCACTAGATCATCAATCAAGTAAAGGAAGGGTCATCAACAGTGTAATCAAGTGGCATTTGCTCAGAAAGAACCTGTTCACTTACATCCAGTTTTGGTTCCACCAGGATCACTCAGCTCCTGACCTCATTACAGCTTTGGTTCAAACATGGACAAAAGCGCTGAACACCAGAGGTGAGTGGAGAGTGACTGGCCTTGCGATCAAGAGAACATATGTGCAAAAGACAAGGCTGAAACATTCACAACAACTCTCAGCCAGAAGTGCCGAGTGAATGATCCATCTCGGTCTCCTCCGGAGGTCCCCAACATCACAGGGGTCAGCCTTCAGCCAATATGATTCACTCCACGTGATATCAAGAAATGGCTGAAGGCACTGGAGGCTGCAAAGGCTATGGGCCTGACAATATCCCGGCAATAGTACTGAAGACTAGAACTTGCTGTACCTCAGTACAGCTACAACACTGGCATCTATCTGGCAATGTGGAAAATTGCCCAGGGTGTCCTGTACAAAGAAACAGGACAAATTGAACCCAGCCAATTACCACCCTATCAGTCTACTCTCCATCATCACCAAAGTGATGGAAGGAGTCATCAACAGTGCTATCAAGCGGCATTTATTCAGCAATAACCTGCTCACAGACGCTCAGCTTGGGTTCCAGCAGAGTCACTCAGCTCCTGACCTCATTACAGCCCTGGCTCAAACATGGACAAAAGAACTGAATGTTAGAGGTGAGGTGAGAATGACTGCCCTTGACATAAAGGCAGCATTTGACCAAGTATGGCATCAAGAAGCCCCAACTAAACTGCAGTCAATGGGAATTAGGTGTAAAATACTCTGCTGGTTGGAGTCATACTTGGCACAAAGGAAGATGGTTGTGGTGGTTGGAAGTCAATCAAAGCCTGTTCACCATCTATTAGGCACAAGTAAGGTGTGTAATGGAATACTCTCGACTTGCCTGGATGAGTGCAGCTCCTACAGCACTCATAAACTCAACACCATCAAGAACAAAGCAGCCCGCTTGATTGCTCCCCTCTCCACAAAAATTCAAACCCACCCCACCACCAACGAACAATGGCAGTCGTGAGTATCATCTACAAGATGCACTGCAGTAACTCACCAAGTTTCCGAGGCGGCACCTTCCAAACCCACGACCACTACCATCTAGAAGGACAAGAGCAGCAAAGGCCTGGGAACTCCACCACCTGGAGGATCTCCTACAAGTCACTCACCACCCTGACTTGGACATACATCGCTGTTCCTTCACTGTCACTGGGGCAACATCCTGGAACTCCCTCCCTAACAGCACCTCAAGGACTGTAGCCCTTCAAGAAGGCAACTCACCACCAGTTTCTGAAGGCCAACTAGGGATGGGCATTAAATGCTGGTCTACCCAGCAACGCCTACATCCCGTAATTGAATTTTTAAAAATCCAATACTATAGCAACCAGACCATAGCAGCCAGACTAGCGTCAGGATCCATACCACAGTCAAGGCCCAGCATCATAGCAACCAGACTGGATCTGGCCATCAAATGATCCAGGAAACCTGCAGTCAGGGGGTTACTTGACCTGACTGCCTGCCTTTCTCCCATGATTATATTCAAGCCACGGTATCCTTGGAGATGGAGCACAGTGAAGCATTCTGGGACAGGTAGGCACTGGGGTGACTGGACCACTTGTAGAAAATAGTATCACAAAGCAATAAACTAAAGTAAGCTGACTATTCATATCCAGACTGCACTCCAATTATCTGGTTTTCTGATTATCCCATCAGAACTTTCATGGGGAAATGTCTTGTGTCAGATATTGCCATGACAAATCGCACTAATACTGGTCTCCTTTTTGACATACATCACCCTCACAGTCTGAGAAAGATTGAATTAAACGTGTGATTTATTTGTCTCAAATTAGCTGTACTGAAAATTTACAACAAAATTTGGGGGCTCAGAATTTTTGAACAGTTACCATGATTGATCAGTGCTCCCTTTCCATTGTGACATACAATTAATTTTGCACTATATACTGCACAGGGTACTCTCAGGTAATCTCACCAAAGTATACCTTTGACCTGAAACCTTAACGGATTTTCTTTTTCCACAGATGCTGTCTGATCTACTAAGTATTTCCAGCCTTTTCTGCTTTGATGTATCATCTCTTCCCCATTTGTTCCAGGGGTTCGTGCTACTATGAGGTTTGTTTTAGAATCACAGTGGTCATTAACCTAGATACACGCTTATCCCCGCTTGGAGATGTTATTGGTGTAGTTTGAATGGCAAATAATTTACAGTAAATTGGAAGGAATTCCCATATGTAGTCTGAGTGTTATCTTATTGCGCATCCACCATCAGCAATTACCCAAGGGGAAATTTCTGACAAACATAAAGAAGCATAATAAATCAAAATTACATGGTCAAAGTATTTGCAACAAATGAGTGTCGAGAACCAAATCAACATCGCCACAAAAACAAAATCTACAAATCAAATTTGTAATCAAAGGAACACCACTAAAGAGACTATTTCAAAAACGTTATATTGCCAAAGGTATTAGAGTTAATGTGAAAAGGAACATTAAATTTTCTGTATGCACAACTTCCTTATAATGTTCCTCTCCATTATCAATAATATATAATACCATAAGACAGAGGAGCAGAAGTAGGCCATTTACATAGATATATAGAAGATAGGAGCAGGAGGAGGCCTTTGGTCCTTCAAGCATGCTCTGCCATTCATCATGATCATGGCTGATCATCCAGCTCAATAGCCTAATCCTGCTTTCTCTCCATTGCCTTTGATCCCATTCTCCCCAATTTGACCTATCAAGACTGCTCCACCATTCAATGAGATCATGACTGATTTGATGTTACAATCCTCAACTCCACTCCCCGCCTTATCCCAAGGGAGGCACGGTAGCACAATGGTTAGCACTGTTGCTTCACAGTTCCAGGGTCTCAGATTTGATTCCCGGCTTGGATCACTGTCTGTGCGGAGTCTGCATGTTCTCCCCGTGTCTGCCTGAGTTTCCTCCGGGTGCTCTGGTTTCCTCCCACAGTCCAAAGATGAGCAGGTTAGGTGGATTGGCCATTCTAAATGACCTTTAGTGTCCAAAAAGGTTAGGTGGGGTTACTGGGTTACAGGGATAGGGTGGAGGTGTGGGGTTATGTAGGGTGCTCTTTCCAAGGGCTGGTGCAGACTTGATGGGCTTAATGGCCTCCTTGTGCATTGTAAAAAAAATTATATGATCCCCATAACAATTGATTCCCTTACTGATTAAAAATCTGTCCATCTCAGCCTTGAACATATTTATTGACCCAGCCTCTACAGTTCTCTGTGGTAAAGAATTTCGTAGGTCACTCTCCTCTGAAAGAAAAAAATCCTCCTCATCTGTGTTAAATGGGTGACCCCTCACTCTGAGATTATGTCCACTGGTCTTCGACTCCCCCACTAGAGGAAACAACCTCTCAGCATCTACCCTGTTAAGTCCCATGAGAATCCTTGCTTCATACTCAGGATGAACCGAGTGAACCTACTTTGAACAGCTTCCAATGCCAATGTACCTTTCCTTAGATCAGAGGACCAAAACTGTTCACAGTATTCCAGGTGTGGTCTAACTAGTACCTCATATAGTTTTAGCAAGACTTCTCCCTTTTTTCACTCCATTCCCTTTGAAATAAGAGCCAACATTCTATTTGTCCTCCCTATTACCTGCTGAACTTGCTGGCTAGCTTTTTGTGATTTATTCACGAGGACCCCCAAATCTCTCTGTGCTGCAGTTTTCTGCAGTATTTCTCCATTTAAATCATATTCTTTATTCTTCCTATCAAAGTGCATAACTTCACATTTTCCTACATAATAATCTTAATAATAATCTTTATTGTCACAAGTTGGCTTACATTTACACTGCAATGAAGTTACTGTGAAAAGCCCCTAGTCATCACATTCCGGCGCCTGTTCGAGTACACAAAGGGAGAATTCAGAATGTCCAAATGACCTAATAGCACATCTTTCAGGACATGTGGGAGGAAAACAGAGCTCCCAGAGGAAACCCACGCAGTCACGGGGAGAATGTACAGACTCCATACAGACAGTGACCCAAGCCGGTAATCGAAACTGGGACCCTGGAGCTGTGAAGCAACAGTGCTAACCACTGTGCTACCGTGCCACATTATATTCCATCTACCAAGTTTGTGCCCACTCACCTAACTGTCTATTTCCCTCACGGAGTGGGGTGGGGGGCAGCTCTTCCCCTTTCTATTCCAGATTAAGACTAGTCTATTTTATACTCGGGTTCCAGTGGCGTGTGCTGGGTACAAACAATACAACCTGCCGCTATTCATGTTATTTACTCCTTTCGAAATGATCTGATGTGGAATGTGTTGCTATCACACTTTTTACAATCTGAAAACAAGTTGCGTTCTCGGAGTTCATCTTTCTAATTCAATGCTCCGAGTGCCGGAATCGCCCTGTTGTTTGTTCTTGTCTAAGCGCTCGCCAATGTACCACTCTTTTTAAAAATAGGCGGCTGAAATTCTTGGAGGGGTATTTGTGGGATAGGGAGCCACCCCACCTTGACCCTGTCCCAAATGCCCTTATTCCGAGAATAAGAGATAGAAGAAAATGGCAGCACTTTCCCCGGCAGTGTCTGAGAATAGGAGGGAGGGCATCATATTCCTGAGGCATTGGGTCCTGTTCTGGGGGAAAGTGAGGGGGAGGGGAGGGAGAAATTAGATGGGTGGGACGGTTGGAGGGGGGGGGGGGGGGGGGGGGTACCTGAGGGTAAATTCTGAGCAGAGAATAGAAGGTGGAGAATTGGTGAGTGACTCTAAAAGACAGAAGCAGCAAAGGTTAAAAAGAGTACAGCACAGAAATTTGGCAGTGTTAAAATATGTTTACATGTAAATGCAAGGAGCATAATAAATAAAGCGGGTGATCTGAGGGCACGGATAGGCACGTGGCTAGCAGACAGGTACAACAAGTAGGTACAATCAGACTCAAAAACAGCCCAGACTCAAAAACAGCTTCTTCGCCGCTGTTACCAGACTCCTAAATGACCCTCTTATGGACTGACCTCTTTTTTTGATAAACAATTTTAATGAAGTATTTTTTGGCATTGTAAACAGTAGAATTACAGAACGTGAAAACAAAAGGACTGTACAATAAACAAAGTACACAGTGTAATTGCCCTAACCCGTCCTACCCTGATCTGCCTAATTGACCCCCTATACTACATCCCCCTAACCCTCCCTCGCCCCCCCGCCCCGCTTAATTCTCCGCGAAGAAGTCAATGAACGGTTGCCACCTCCGGGTGAACCCTAACAACGACCGTCTCAAGGCAAACTTGATTTTCTCCAAGCCCAGGAAACTCGCCATGTCTGACAGCCAGGCTTCCGACTTCGGGGGCTTTGACTCGCTCCAAGCTAGAAGTATCCGTCCCCGGGCTACCAGGAAAGCAAAGGCCACAACGTCAGCTTCTTTCTCCCCCGGACTTCCAGGGCCTCTGAAACCCCAACAATCGCCACCTCCGGACCCATAGCCACCCTTATGTTCAATACTCTAGACATGACATCCTCGAACCTCTGCCAGTATCTCCTAAGGTTTGCACACTCCCAAAACATGTGGACATGGTCTGCCGGTCCTCTCAGACACCTTACACACCTGTCCTCTACGCCTAAGAATCTGCTCATCCGGGACATTGTCATGTGGGCCCGGTGGACGACCTTAAACTGATTCAGGCTGAGCCTGGCACATGTTGCAGTCCCATTAACCCTGCTCAGCGCATCCGCCCACAGGCCTTCTCCAATCTCCCCTCCCAACTCCTCCTCCCATTTATGCCTCAGTTCCTCGGTCTGCGTCTCCTTCGCCCCCATGAGTTCCTTGTAAATATCCGAGACACTTCCCTCCCCCACCCATCCTCTAGACACTACCCTATCTTGGATCCCCCTTAGTGGCAAGAGTGGAAAAGATGGCACCTGCCTGCGCAAAACGTCCCACACCTGAATATACCGGAATTCATTCCCCCTCGTCAACCCAAACTTGTCCTCCAGCGCCCTCAAGCTAGGGAAGCTCCCTTCCAAAAACAAATCTCCCATCCGCTCAATCTCCGCCTCCGCCATACCCAATACACCCCGTCCAACCTCCCCAGAGCAAACCGGAGGTTGTCACATTTTGGGGACCAGACCGATGCTCCTGTTGCTCCCACGTGCCTCCTCCACTGTCCCCAGATCCGAAGGGCCGCCACCACTACAGGACTGGTGGAGAAGCGTGCTGGCGGGAACGGCAGAGGCACTGTCACCAACGCCCCCAGACTGGTGCCCCTATGTGAGGCTGCCTCCATCCGCTCCCAAGTCGACCCCCCATCACCCACTTCCTTATCATGGCTATGTTAGCCGCCCAATAATAGTTGCTGAAATTCGGCAGTGCAAGCCCCCCTTCCCCCCCGGTTCCGCTTGAGCATCACCCCCTTTACTCGCCTTGCCCACCCATACAAAGCCCAAAATGATCTTACTTACCCTCTTAAAAAAGGAACGTGGAATGAAAATGGGGAGACACTGGAACACGAATAAGAACCTCGGGAGGACCGTCATTTTAACTGTCTGAACTCTCCCAGCTAACGACAGCGGGAGCACATCCCACCTCCGAAACTCCCCTCACATTTGATCTACCAGCCGGGACAGGTTCAGCTTGTGTAGTCGACCCCATTCCCACGCCACTTGTATTCCCAGGTACCTGAAACTGTCCCCAACTAACCGGAACGGCAGCTCCCTCAGCCGGTCCCCTTGGCCTCTCTCCTGAAGTACAAACATTTCACTTTTTGTCATATTTAATTTGTACCCCGAAAACCGGCCGATTACGTCCATCCCCGCCATCGGGTCCGAAATGTACAAAAGCAGGCCATCTGCATACAATGAAACCCTATGCTCCACCCCCCCCGCCCCCCCGAACAAACCCCTTCCAACCCCCTGAAGCCCTCAGAGCTATTACCAGCGGCTCTATAGGTAGCACAAACAGCAGTGGGGAGGGGGGCACCCCTGTCTCGTCCCAGGGTACAGTCTGAAATAGTTGGAAGTCGTCCTGTTTGTCCTCACACTCGCCTCCGGGACCTGATATAACAGATTGATCCAGTCGCTGAAACCCACCCCAAATCCAAACCATCCCAGCACCTCCCATAAGTAGTCCCATTCTCCCCGGTCAAATGCCTTCTCCGCGTCCATATTCAGCACTACCTCCAACTCCTTTCCCTCCGGGGGCATCATCTTATGTTCGCCCCCAGTTGCCTACCTTTAACAAATCCTGTTTGGTCCTCCCTAATAACACTCGGCACACAATCCTCAATCCTAGTGGCCAAAAGCTTTGCCAGCAATTTGGCACCCATGTTCAGAAGGGAGATCGGCCTATAAGACCCACACGACTCCGGGTTTATGTCCCGTTTTAAAATAAAGGAGATGGTAGCCTGCGACATCGTCTGTGGAAGCACCCCTCTGTCCCTTGCCTCATTAAAAACCTTGACCAGCAGCTGCCCCAATATCCCGGAGAACTTTTTATAAAATTGTACTGGGTACCCATCCGGCCCCGGGGCCTTAGCTGACTGCATGGACTTTAAGCCCTCTAATATCTCCTCAACTCTGATCGGGGAGCCCAGCCCTTCTACTAGCTCCCTGCCTACTTTTGAGAATGTCAGGCCATCTAAGAAGCATCTCATCCCCTCCGGCCCCGCGGGGGGCTCCAAGCTATAGAGTTTGCAATAAAAGTCCTTGAAAGATCTGTTCACACCCGCCGCATCCCCTACCAAGTTACCGCCTCCATCCACCACTTTACCTATTGCCCAGGCCGCCTCCCTCTTTCTGAACTGCTGAGCCAGCATCCTGCTGGCTTTCTCTCTATAAATCGCACCCGTCACCTTTCTGAGCTACTCTACTGCCTTGCCTGTGGACACCACCCAAACTCCACCTGCAGCCTCCTCCGTTCCCTCAAGAGCTCCGCACTTGGGGTCCCCGCATACCTCCTGTCAATCTGCATGATCTCCGCTAACAGTTGGTCCGTTTCTGCCCTGTCCGTCTTGTCCCTGTGAGCCCGGATTGAAATCAGCTCCCCTCTCACCACTGCCTTGAGCGCCTCCCACACCACCGCTGCTGAAACTTCCCCCGTATCATTGACCTGCAGGTAATTTAGTATACACTTCCTCACCCTCTCGCACATCCCTTCTTCCGCCAGCAGTCTACTGCGGGCGCTGGAAGCTCTCTTCACTCACCTGTAGCTCAACCCAATGCGGGGCATGGTGATTGCTGAATACTGCGCATCCACCACCCCTGTCAGTAGATCCCTACTCAGTATTGAAAAAATCGATCCTGGAGTAGACCCCATGAACATGCGAGAAGGAGAACTCCTTCCCTGTGGCCTACCAAACCTCCACGGATCGCACCCCCCCCCCCCCCCCCCCCCCCCCCCCCCCCAATCTGCTCTATGAACTCCCTTAGCTCTTTTCCCATTGCTGACACTGCCCGTTCTTGAGCACGACCGGTCCAGGCCTGGATCCATAACTGTATTGAAATCCCCTCCCATAACCAGCTTGTGGGAATCCAGGCCGGGTATCTTCCCCAGCACACTCTTTATGAAATCCGCATTATCCCAGTTTGGCTCATATATGTTGACCAAAACCACCTTCCTCCCTTCCAGCCTACCACTAACCATAACGTAACGACCTCCCCCATCTGAAACAATATTCCCCACCTCAAACTGCACCCGCTTGTTCACCACAATCGCGACTCCTGGTCTTACCATCTAGCCCTGAGTGGAATACCTGACTAACCCAGCTCTTCCTCAACCTAATCTGGTCCGTTACCTTCAGGTGCGTCTCCTGCAACATTATCACGTCCGCCTTTAAAGCCCTAAGATGCGCGAACACTTTAGCCGCCTTCACCAGCCCATTTAGCCCTCTAACGTTCCACGTAACCAGCCTAGTTGGGGGGCACCACTCCCCCCTCCCTTGCCGGTCAGCCATCCCCTTTCCTGGCCTGCCCCCAGCCCCTGCCCCGCGCCTCTGTAGCCCCGCCTCCTGGCAGCGCCCATCCCCGATCTCCGCTTCTAAAATCAAATCCCTCCCTCATCAGCCAAGCAACCCCTCCCCCCCAGCAACAACACTCTGCAACCTAACCCCATCCCTAATCTGATTGTATACACACCCCCCACTGCACTCCCGCAGACTAGCTCACCCAGCTAGCCTAGTGGCCCGCTGCTCCGACGCCAGCATGTCTCCCAACTATTGTTGCCTATCTATCCTCCCCCCATCCCTCGAAACCATCACCTTCATCAACCCAGCCCCGACGGCAGCCCCCTTTAAGAAACAGACGCCACCCAAAGTCAGTATAAAGAAAAACAAAGCCAAACTCTCGCCATAATACAGGTCAAAGTAATACCACTCAAAATAATGCAAAGTCAAAAATCCCCACCACCATCCCCCTCACAACACAGAAAACCCACCGAGATCGAATAATTTTTTAACTACTTTCCCCTTCTTAAACAAAACACAATTATCGAAGAGAAAAGCCAAGAACGAAAACAAACAAACAAATAAATCCATGCAAACAGCATTTGAAACGAACAGGAAAAACAGTTTCTCAAACTTAGAGCAGAATGTTCTCAAGTTGGCACCAGTCCTTTTTTCCTGGTGAACTCCATAGCGTCCTTGGGCGACTCAATATAATGATGTTGGTCCTCATGCGTAACCCAAAGTTGCGCCGGATACAACAGACCAAACTTAACCTGCTTCTTGAACAGAATTGACTTGACTTGATTAAAGCCTGCCCTCCTCTTGGCCACCTCCACGCTTAGATCTTGGTACACCCGCAAAATGCTGTGGTCCCACTTACAGCTCCGCGTGCGTTTGGCCCATTGGAGAATACGCTCCTTATCCAGGTACCTATGGAACTTGACCACCATTGCCCAAGGGGGGGTCTCCCTGCCGCGGCTTCCTCACCAGCGCTCTGTATGCCCGATCCACCTCCAACGGTCGGGTGAAAGCCCCATCCAGCAGCGTCTGGAACATGTTCGCCACAAACTCCCCAGGATCAGCCCCCTCCAGGAGGCCAACAATCCTTAGGTTCTGCCTATGGGATCTGTTCTCCAAATCCTCTACCTGTCCCAGCAGCCTTTTTTGCCAGTCCCTCAGCATCCCCACCTCCATCTCCACCACCGTCTGGTGTTCCTCCTGTTCAGCTAGCGCCTTCTCCAGTTTCTGAATCACCCTGTCCTGGGCATCTAGCCTCCGCTCCATCCTCTCCACCGTTTCCTTAATTGGGTCCAGACATTCCCGTTTCTGTCTGGTGAAGCCTTCCCGGATGACCTGCATCAGCTCCTCCGTTGATGGTTGGGCCGAAGTCCCAGGGGTCTGGACACCGGCCATCTTGTCCGCTGCTGCAGCCAACACCCAGCTCGACCCTGACTTTTTGTTTCTTCCCTTTCGATCTCTTTGGGCTCCCTGTTCCATAAACCAATATATACACCAAACACTTGTTCACTGTTTCTTCAAATCCAGCGCTTAAAAGTGCAAACAATGTCGGGGGGAAAGGTCCAAATGTCTAGCCAGAGCAGGAGCCACCAAATGTGTGACCTACTCCCTCATAGTCGCCACCGGAAGTGATGGACTGACCTCATTAACACTACACCCCTGTATGCTTCATCCGATGCCAGTGTTTATGTAGTTACATTGTATACCTTGTGTTGTCCTATTATGTATTTTCTTTTATTCCCTTTTCTTCCCATGTACTTAATGATCTGTTGAGCTGCTCGCAGAAAAATACTTTTCACTGTACCTCGGTACACGTGACAATAAACAAATCCAATCCAATCCAAGTAGTTAAGAAAGCAGATGGCATTTTTGCCTTTATTGCAAAGGGGTTGGAGTTTAAGAATGAAGGTTTTGCTGCAATTGTACAGGGTGTTGGTGAGGCCTCACGTGGAATACTGCGCAGAGTTTTAGTCCCCTTACCGAAACAAGGATTAGTAACATTGGAGGCAGTCCATAGGAGATTCACCAGATTAATTCCTGGGATGAGAGGATTGTCCTATTAAGGGAAACTAAATAGTATGGGTCTGTATTCCTTGAGGTTTGGAAGAGTGAGGGGTGACCTTATTCAAACATAGAAGATCCTGAGGGGGCTTGACATGGTAAATGATTAGATGTTTTCACTAGTGGGAGAGTCGCAAACAAGGGGACACAGCTTCAAGCTAAAGAGCTGGTCATTTAAAACTGAGATGTATATAAATTTCTTCCTGCAGAGGGTGGTGAAACTCTGGAATTCTCTGCTCTGGCTGGACCATTGGAAGTGAAGGTGAATAAACATCTGATAGATCGAGGAACAAATTGGCTACGGGATATTGGCACAGAAAAGAAGTTAAGACCAGCATAGATCAGCCATGATCTATTAAATGGTAGGGCAGGCTGGAAGAGCCTGGTGGCCTATTCCTGCATCTATTTCTTGTGTTCTCGTGTTCTTATGGCAGCATATCATCGCTATAATGGAGAGGCACAAATGGAGAGGGACAGCTATAATGGAGAGGAACAGCATCTTCCCTACTGCCAACAGACTTTTGAATGGACCTACCTCGTATTAAGTTGCTCTTTTCTCTACACCTTGCTATAACTGTAACATTATATTCTGCAGTCTCTCCTTCCTTCCCTATGTACGGTATGCATTGTTTGTACAGCATGCAAGAAACAATACTTTTCACTGTATACTAATACATGTGACAATAATAAATCAAATCAAATCAAATGGGAGCTCCACACATAATTCGTTGAATCCGTGCAGTGCAGAAGGAGACCATTTAACCCATTGAGTTTGCACTGACCTCTGAAAGGGCACTCACCTAGGCCCACTCCCCCACCCTATCCCCACATAACCTGCACATCTTTAGACACAAAGGGGCAATTTTAGCATGGCCAATCCACCTGACCTACACATCTTTGCACTGTGGGAGGAAACCGGAGCATCCGGAGGAAACCCATGATGGCACAGAAAGAATGTACAGGCTCCACACAGTGACCCAAGACTGGAATTGAACCCGGGTCCCTGGCACTGTGTGGCAGTAGTGCTCACCACTGTGCCGCCCAAATATTTTTGGATAGAGTTTTCAGGCAGGATAGGGAGGTGGATAAGAAAATGGGGATGTAGCATTATTGGTTAAAGAGTCAATTCCATCTGTGAGGAATAATGATATTCTAACTTAAGCAGCAAATGCGGTTAAGCTCAGAAATAAAAAAGGGACAACCACACAGAATTGTAGACAATATCACAGACCCCCAAATAGCGGGAAAAGCTCTTTCAACACAAGGTGTCCTAATGAACATTCCCAACAAGCTTCACACACAAAACTATCTGCAAATCTCTGCAGAGGACACATTCAAATTAGCCTCTTTATGTTACCATGTCTGCAATGAAGCACAAGACAATTATAGGGTCCAAGCACTTCACTAATTGGCAAAACACTACAAAAACATTTGAGGGTTGTGTTGGTCTTGACCAATATTATCCCTTAATCAACACCAAAAATTACATTATTTCACTATTGATACATTGCTGTTTGTGGAACCATTGCAAATTGACTAGGTTTCATACATTAAGGGGCTGTTTAGCACAGGGCTAAATCGCTGGCTTTGAAAGCAGACCAAGGCAGGCCAGCAGCATGGTTCGATTCCCGTATCAGCCTCCCCGAACAGGCGCCGGAATGTGGCGACTAGGGGCTTTTCACAGTAACTTCATTTGAAGCCTACTCGTGACAATAAGCGATTTTCATTTCATAAAGTAGTTTATTTCATGCAGCACCCTGATTTTATACTGGAAGTCCCACACTGCTTGTGAGATTAAGGAGCGTGCAGAACACAGCTGTGATTTTTCACACCAGTGGATGTTAATGATACCAGTTCTTCAGTTCCATGTGAGATTTCCAAAATTGTCCGTTGGCTCCCGTCACCTAGCACCCAAACTACGTCACAAATTCACAACATACAATTCACAAAATTAAAGGACTTTTGTCCCATTTTAGCTATCCATACAGGCACCCATTATAGTACCCCTTGGGTTTCCGAAATGATTTCAGGGTTATTATCCCCACTCTATTGGGAATCTTTTCCAAATTTTGAAATAAAGACTTGCATTTAGATCGCACCATTCACATGCATTGAATGTCTCAACGCACCCTTACCATTCTATGACTTTACTTCAAGATGATGGATTCTTCGTTTGCATGTGAAAGCTGAACAAGTGATATCCATTCATATTTATTAATATTTGGAAATAACTGATACTGCTTAACTCAAGTCTCTGTTGGCCATGAGTCCAATGTGAGATGAATGTCGGGAATCTCAACCCAGTTCTTAACAAATTTGGTAATCTTATTACAAAAACAATGATCTTTTTTGTCGAGAAGCAAAATTTCATCCTGCTGAGGAACAGCTGGTTTTCTGAAGCAGGATTTCAGGTGATCATGAATAACATATTTTATTGGTAAAAGTCATTTATAAGTTCGCTGCAAGTCACAAAGCAATTTTCAGCAATAATTGAGCAGAGGAGAAAGAAGGAACACAAATTAATAATGCTGGAAATACTCAGCAGCTCAGGCAGCATCTATAGAGGGAAATATAAAGATAATCTTTCAGCTCAAGGACCTTTCACCAGAGCTGAAAAATTAGATGTTTGACTATAATGCAACATTCCATTTCAGAGTTGTGGAATTTTTCATCTTGATCAGCACATGGTACTGTTAAAAATGACTATGGGGGGAATGTGATGTGAGCGTCGGAGTGGCTGCCTTTTCGTGAGCCCTGGTTCTGCTCATCTCGTAATTCTTTATTTTATCCTGATGCACATTACATATTTGTCTTTTCTTGAGATATATGTCTTGTGCTATGTCCCTGGAGGATTCTGATTGGTGTTTTGCGAAGAGCAGCTGGGATAAATTGCAGACAATTCTCGTTGACCATGGCGGTTGGAGTGGGCTGGGGGTGGGGCCCGGCTTGGAGTGGACTGGGGGTGGGGCCCGGTTTGGAGTGGGGTGGGGCCCGGCTTGGAGTGGGCTGGGGGTGGGGCCCGGCTTGGAGTGAGAGGCGTTGTCGCTGGTGAGTGGGTTTGCACCTTGCGGGTGCTGTGTCTATCTGGATGGCGGCTGTCCTTGAGACTTGTTCTGGATGAGAATCTTGGCTGTGTTGCAGGTCTTTCGAATCACTTTGAAGATTTGCGAGGTGTTCTTGGGACAATGGTGGAGACGCATGAGAGAGATCTTGCAGTCGGAAAAACACTTTCCTTGGTAAGGGCCCGCCTTCAAGACGTTGAAATGCTGCTGCATGGCGTGACATTTATCTTGACAGGTTCAAGAGGTAGGGGCAGGGCAAGTTGTGTCCGTGGGAGGCGAGTTCCCGATTGAGTTTGAAGATTGGCTGCCATGCTTTGATAGTCTTGATTTGGAGGCTGGATGTTTCAAGTTCGACGGAGCAGAGTATCCGATCTTTGAGGTCTGGGGTTGGTTGCGCTCCCTGACCACTGGCCCTATGTCATCCTATTCTCAATGCTCATCGGAGGTGGCCAAATGAATCGAGTCGTCCCCCTTGGCTAGGCTATGGGTTGCTTGGTGTCAATGAAGGTGCTTCATTCGATGAATCCTTGAGAGATCCTGAGGAATGTTTCTTGATCCTGTCTTGGCGTCGGTCTTCTTGAACAACATAGATGGTGTCATTATTCTGCAATTCTTCTATAATCCTGGATGTTACTCCCTTGTGATTATGTTGTTGATTATTTATTGTTGTCGATTATCCTGCAAGGGCTGACAAGATGGGAGCACGAGGGTGAGAGTAATCATTTATCCTGATCCAACAAAAATCATATTGAGCCGATTATATGCAATGTGCTCTGTGCAGTTTTACTCCATTTTGTCATTATGTATTATAATCCTTGTGGTTATTGGAGGAGAGTGCTTTTTACCAAACCCTTATCTCGTTTATAATGATGATAAGTGGCGCCAGGACAAGTGACGGGTGGATGATGGGGGTAGTGTTGAATATAAAGGTTAGTTAAATCATCACTGAGATTGAGGATAACCCACCCAGTTACAACGCATATCAGGCTTTTACCTCGGGTTGAGCGGAGTCCTATATTTTGATTGATATCCTGTTGCACCCCCCGCTGTTTTTTTGGTTGAATAAACAGATTGTTCTTTTCTTCATTAATGGGTGATTGGTGTGCACCAAGGAAATATGGAAGCAAGGTTGTGCCCTGATCCTTTGTTTTTATGTGGTTTACTCCTGGTCACTCTTGCTCTTGTTTCTATCTTTTTTTGGGGGGAGGCTCTGAAGGCTTGATCATAATTTGAACATGTTGTTACAGGTTTTCTCTGTACAAATGGATGGAATAATGTTGGTTCTGTACTGGCCGAGATGGGGTTATGTTGCATTGTCTGGTACATATGCAACTCTCAATTCGAGCTGGGGTTTTTGTATATTTTATGTTGTCTTTCCTTTTGTAATGGTGAGTATAAAGAATCTGTGATTGGTTCCTGCATGGGTGCAGATGAGTTTGGTATCATTGGTGCCTGTGGTGCTCCTAGAGTTGAGGGAAATATATTTCGGTGCCTGTCCAAACATGGTACGGTATTTTATCCTGAACCTGTGGTAATTTGCAAGCAGAAGCAATTGACTTCCTTTGGCCTCTGGTGGGGCTTTTAGATGTATCTAGCTCTGTCTAATGGCTGTATGAAGCCAGTTATAATGTTGTTCTCCTTTCCCCTCTGTATTCATGTATATTGAGCTGTTTTTTCCTTGCTCATAAAAATATATTTACTTTGCAATTTTGTGTTTGCAAAAAATGTAAAAATCTTAATAAACATAGTCATTAGAAAATGCAGTACATGATTACATTTTGAACAAGCTGAAGCCTTACACACGCCATTGTAATGTTTAAACGCTCAGAGATGGGTGGGATTCTCCTTCCTGCCGCACCAGTCCCCTGGATTCTCCGTCTCACCAGCCAGCCAATGGAGTTTCCCATTGTGGGCAGCCCCATGGCGTCGGGAAATTCCGGGCTGCGTGCGAAATGGAGAAACCCAACAGCGGAAAATCCAGCTGGTGGTCCCTTTCCTCTCAAACAGCAGCTAAAATTTTAAACTAGTTTAAACTCTTTCAACGTCTACCGTTCACCTTGAAAGACCTGACTTGGTGAAGTAGTGGCCTTGATTAGCCATGGATTCAGGATTCTGGAAATTTTGGTCAGCCAGAGTGGAGGGGAAGGGGTGGAGAGGTGTGGAGAACATTATAGGAATTTTGATGTGTTCTCCGTGGTAAAATGGCCAACGGCCTAAATTTTAGACCCGATATATAATGAAATTAAATGAATATCGCTCGTCACAAATAGGCTTCAAATGAAGTTACTGTGAAAAGCCCCTAGTTGCCACATTCCGGCGCCTGTTCGGGGAGGCTGGTACAGGAATTGAACCGTGCTGCTGGCCTGCTTTAAAAGCCAGGTCTTTAGCCCTGTGCTAAACCAGCCCCTAATTGGACACTTTAAATTAAGAATTGGACATTTTAAATCATAGCCCAGTCAGCCCACAGGCAGGCTTGATGGGAATTCGAACAGCCAAGTTTGAATACACGGAGCAGAGTCAGACAGTCGGGAAAAGTTTGGGCCTGCCCTGTAAACAACTCATCAGGAGATAATCAGTCCCATTCAAATGGATTGATTGTTGTGGATTGCCAAGATGAAGCTAGACTTTCTTGCACCCAGATTTCCTGCCGTTATCTTATGTGGAGTAAGGTTACGCATAAGCAATACACCTGGAAGACTTCTGGTGGTGGCCATGGTGTGAATGGTCACGCACTTGGCATCCCGCTCGAGGTTTTTTTTTTTGGACCTTTTCCCCGTTTGTAGGGTGGACATTTTATGGAAAAAATGTAGTGCTGACTGGAGAAAAGTTTGATTCCATTGGTGGGGTTGGTGGATGGATCCATGGACCAGATGTGAGTCTAGAAGAATTGAGCAGTTGGAGCCAGAGAACCTTCGTGCACCACAGGTCAAGATGGCGGAGGGTAAAGCAGGTCTTGCCTGCTCAATGTTCGACGGAGCAACTGGTGGACTTTTTAAAATGAAAAGTTTAGCTGACAGTGGAGGGAGGCCCAGGATGACCTAGCCAAGGCGGTGAAACCGTTAAAAGCGGGAATTGGCCATTTGGAGCAGAGGCTGGAGTCCCAGGATCAGACTAATCAGAGAGTGGAGTAGTAGGGGAGCATCTTACCTCTCTGGTGGCCGAGAAAGGTGTGATGCAGGAGACTAAGCCGCAGTTAAAGGAGAAGGTGGAGGACTTAGAGAACCATTCCCAGAGACAGAACCCAAGATTCATGGGGATGCCTGAAGGCATCAAGGGAGCAGATGCTAGCACTTGTGGCCAAGATGTTGGCAAAGTTTATGGGGGAGGGCTTTTGATCGGGTAGAATAGGAATATCTGTGGGTGGTACTGAGGCGGTTTGGGTTTGGATACTAGGTCCGATTGTTGTATCAGGCGCCGATGGCGTATGCAAGGACGAATTGGGTGAGCTCAGGGTATTTTAGGCTGTATCATGGGATGAGGCAGAGGTGCCCACTCTTTGCCTTGGTGATAGAGCCACTGGCAATGGTACTCGTGTCAAGGGGTTGGCAGGGGATAGTGCGAGGGTGGGGCAGAGCATAGGGTCTCTCTATATGCAGATGATCTGTTATTCTATATGTCAGATCCATTGGAAATTATTGGAGGTATCATGGACATTTTGGTGGAATTCGGCCGGTTCTCTGGGTATAAGTTAAATATGGGGAAGAGTGAGGTCTTTCTGATCCAGGCGAAGGGGCAGGAGAGGCTGGGCGAGTTGCCGTTTAAGGTAGTGGGGCCATTTTAAGGTATCTGGGCCAGCTGGCACGGGGATGGGAGCAATGACATAAATTGAATTTGGCCCAGTTGGTTGAGCAAATGAAGGGGGATTTTAAGAGGTGGGACGTGCTCCCGTTGTCATTGGCGGGGCAGGTGCAGTCTGTGAAGAGGACGGTGCTATCAAAGTTTTCATTCATGTTCCAGAAGCTTCTGATTTTTATTTAAAAGGGCTTCTTTAGAACGATCAATACATTGATCTTGGGGTTTGTATGGTTGGGGAAAGCTGGAGGGGCCTCGGACTGAGCTCTGATTTGTGAGAATCACAGGTTTGTTCCACGGGGGGCAGGACATGGTGTTCCGGGGTGGCGATTGAACGGTTTGGAGACCCGTTTGCGGAGGCCAGCTTTTCGAGCTTAGAGGGGTTGGCAGAGGAGTATGAGATGCCCAGCAGGAATGAGTTCCGGTACTTACAGGTTCGGGACTATGTAAGGAAACAGGTGTCGTCCTTTCCTGACCTGCTGCCCTGGGATTGCAGGACAAAGTAGTGTCAAAAGCAAGTGAGGGTAGGGTGTTGGAGATTTACAAAGAATTAATGAACTGGAAGGACGCCCCGATAGAAGATGCTAAGCGAAGTGGGAGAAAGAGCTGGGGAGTGTGCTGGAGGCGGGGTTATGGGA
Organism: Scyliorhinus canicula; assembly: GCF_902713615.1. Lineage (NCBI taxonomy): Eukaryota > Metazoa > Chordata > Chondrichthyes > Carcharhiniformes > Scyliorhinidae > Scyliorhinus > Scyliorhinus canicula. Next base: position 167,074,658 of record NC_052148.1, read on the forward strand.
AGAGGCTCTGAGGAGAGTGAATGCATCCTCTTCGTGCACTCGGCTTAGCCTCATCCAATTTAAAGTAGTTTACAGGCCACACACGACGGTGGCCAGAATGAGTTTTTTTTAAAGGGGGTGGAGGATAGGTGTGGGCGGTGGGTGGGAGGGACCGTGAACCATGTCCACATGTTTTGGGCCTTCACGAAGCTGGAGGGATTCTGGCAGAGGTTCACTGGCGTAAGGTCTGAGGTGCTGAGGGTGAAAGTGGTCCTGAGTCCAGAAGTGGCAGTTTTTGGGGTGTCAGAGTCCAGAGGGTGAGGGAGGCCGATGTCTTGGCATTTGCCTCTTTGGTAGCCCGGAAACAGATCTTGTTGGGAAGGAGGGACTCTGGACCCCCAAGCCCAGGGGTGAGCGACCTCGAGAATTCCTCAGGTTGGAAAAAAGTCAAGTTTGCCTTGAGGATCTGTGGAGGGGTTTGCCCGGAGATGGAAACCGTTTATCGATTTCTTCCAGGATAGTTAAATCAGCAGGGGGAGGGGGATCGACTTTGGGGTTAAAAAAGGAGGCAGAGTGGGTGGAGGGTAACAGCAGGGAGGGTGGGCGCGGGGTGCTTGTTATTTATCTGTTACGAGATTTCACGTTTGTTCTTTTTTTATTTTAGTTGTGTTTGATATATATATATATATATATACATACATGCTTTAATAAAAACATTAAAAAAAACAATGCACCTGGAGATGAATCCTGGGGCGGGGAAGAGATTCCTGGTGTCCTGCAGAGTTACAATCAGCAACTCCACTGGGTGGAGTTCCTCCCCGGGGACCTCATCGACTGAGGGTCACAGAACATTCTGGAAAGGCATGAAGAGAGGAGCAAGAATTGACCACCAGGACCCACCCCAGCGAAGACCCAGCACAGAGGCAACAAAGAAGATTCAACTGCAGACCAGAGGATGGATGGAAGCAGCGTGCAAGACCCACATAGCAGACACAGGCCCTGAGACAATTGAGATTCAGAGAATTGGACCCGCAGCCCGATTGAGTTCATCAACACGGGTAGCATTAAAAATCTTGGGATTATTGTAGTTGGAATCATTTAAAGGCAGTAACTGTTTTTACTGTGTTGGATAATCAATTTAGTTGAATAATAAACTTGTATTTTTGTCCTTTGTTCAACTCACAAATAAGGGTGCCTGGGTAAAATGTTTGAATAATAAACTGGTCAAAGTGTCTGAAGCTTTACAGGCAACATCTCTACTCAGAGAGAAACATGAGATTAGTTTATTTGATGCTTCAATGATGATTGCAATAAGATAGCACCCCATTGATTTTGTTAGTATATGGTAAGTGGATTGTATTACATAGGAAAGGATCAACAGTGTTCCACTAAGGCAAGAGTATGAGTGGAAGCATTTCAGTATTTCATCTTTCAGCAAAACACAACGTTTGTTTTTCCCTTTTTTAACCACTCAACAGAAAGATCGAAAAAAGAACACAAAGCAGGATTATTCTGAGCTTTGGCAGGCTCCTAGATCCACTGTTAACACTAAGACACTATCTGTCAAAAGTAATTGCTAATATTCAGCTGTCTGACTGTTATGACCAGCTCAATAGAAAATAAAAGACAACACATGTAAATAAATTAATGTTTATTTAAAAGATGAATTGTAGGTGTGTTTCTGAATCATAAAATTGAACATGGGGAAAGACGAGCTGCTGTTTCAACTTTTTCCGGAGTCTCAGCCATAAATCAAGTGTCTTCTTCCAATCCATATAGCATACTCTTCCAGTCTGTATTGGTTCTAGAAAAAGCCCGACACTTCTTTCTATTAAAGTATACTCTGCCACTAAATAAATCAGTGGCACATAAACCTGTATTTTAGTTTGATCAGTAATGCATGCATCTAGATTATTACAATACTGTACGGATTCCATTTATCCTATGTAGGTCACATAATTTAATGTTTTTTTTTAAAACAGGCAATATAGACAGATTAAAAAGATCAGGGTGCATTGCCACTGGATTCATATATATCTGATTATATATTGGAATGTTTTGCCTCTTTTATATGAAGGCGCTGTGGTTAGACAGCCAAAAAATGCAACATGGAATGAAACATATGTCCATTAATCATGGGTATTCAAATTGTCTTTGCTCAGATTTTGATTTCAATCTCAACCAACATAGGTTTGGCCAACATTTCGTTTTCAAAATATGTTGCTTACTTGTCTCAAATAAGACTTTTACATCAAACACCTAGTTTATTAGCCTGGGTGAGAACCACTTTCAGGACCGGCATAAATGCAGAGATTTCACTGAAGTTACTGGTGCTCACTATGTGCGTGTGGAAGTTTAATCCCTCACTGTAGTTCCGAGTTTCAATGCTCCTTGCTATGTTGTGTAAACCGCCAACTATGGCTGGTGATAGCTGCAAGAAATGAAGGAAAGTGTTAATATCAAGAACAAAATTCCTCGACTCAACATTGATCTTGTCGCTAATACACTAGTAATGAGACTATTTGGTACCATTCATGCTATTTGTTAATAGTCTCGAGAGGGCTTCAAAAGGATTTTTTTTCAGGAGATGTCAGTGAGGAAACTGAGATTTATTATTAAAAAAAATAAATGAAGCTGTGCTTATTGTTAAGCATAATGAACACAGAACTTTACAATACGATTATATTTTAAAATGTCCCCTTTAACTTATGACAAGGCAGAACATTCTGAAGGAGGGGGAAGGGCTATGGGAATAGCGAATCCTTAATAAACGTCTCAGTTTGGAGAAATGCCCATGTGGTCTAGTTGTCATGGGAATAGAAAACTCAAATTAGCACCTTTCCCCGATGTCCCACAGAAAAAAGAGAGTTGTCTTTTGAGATGCTACTACTGTGGAAAAGCAGAGAGAACTGTTTTTAGTTGATGACCAAACAGGATGCTTTAAGAGAGTCATTTCCATTCAAAAGAAAAGGAACAGACAGATGGGCTCTTGAAGATTTAAAGAACACCGATTCATTGAGGGTATACCTTACTAGGGATAATAGTATCGGAGAAAAATTCTAAATGTTCCATGCCAAATGGAAGTTTCGACTTGGCGTGGGGGGTGAGGCTGTTGGTGGTGGCCCTCTACAGGAGAGCTGGGAGTGGCTATGGGACAATGCTGTCTCTGCCAGAAGCGTGGGAGAAGGCAATAAAGGGTTCTGTAAGGCGTACTTTTGTTGTATGTCTTTGTTTATGTGTATGCTCCTTTTCTTTAGTTCAATGCATTAGCTATCTATTAATTAATATTTGATCTAAATTGATTTTGGTTTGTTTTGTACCTTAATAGTTGATAGTCTTAAAAAGTGAAAGCGTGTCCTTCAGTTCTTTCTGTTGGTCGTTGGAAAATTAATCTTTAAAAGGTTATTGGTCTCTACAGGGAGAATGACGTAAGAATGCAACACAACAAAATATGTCACAGTTCTAAACGGAAATAAATGAGTCTCACTCCAAACTAAATATCTGGTCGACTGGCTTTAGAAAGCTCTTCATGCTCAAAGCACAACTCCAAATAAGAGTCAACAACAAAGATAAATGGAGAGCATTTGTGGTGGGGACTGTACACTCTCCTAACTGAAGAAGACAGCACAAGTGCGTAGAGGGAGGGAAGAGGAATGGATGGAAAGGTAAGCTAAGGAAATAGAAAAAATGAGATAAATAAACACACCAGACAAACAAATAGATTTTCACATTCCAACGTGGTAAATAGTGGCAGGGAAAGTACAAATCGCTGTATGAAATAGGTTAGTTGTAATGAGTGCATCGAGATTGACAAGCATAGATTGGGAAGCTATTGTCTGAGGCTGCAAGTTACAATGTTTTAAGATAGAAATGAGGACTTGTAGAGTGGGTTGTGGGAAATTTACTCTGGATAATTCTTTCACGTTATGCAGTAAAAATAAAAAAGGGCCAAAAGACTTTGTTGAGTGAATTGTCTTAGAAAATGTTTTTACAAGATTGGAGTTCCTTTTCCACTATCCCCAGCTCAAACACCAGCCTGATCAGAATCTGCCTTTCAACACCACTATCAAGAGGGTGGTTTGAGTTATAGTGATTACAATTTTTAAAAAGTGTTTCTTAATTAACAGGTGGCAAGGGATGCCTACAAAGTTTGCAAATCAAACTTTCTCCATATCTATATCATTTGTAAGAAGTCTTACAACACCAGGATGAAGTTCAACAGGCTTGTTTTGAATCACTAAGCTTTCGGAGCATTGCTCCTTCCTCAAATGAATCCTCAGGATTCACCTAAGGAAGGAGCTGTGCTCCGAAAGCTAGTGATTCGAAATAAACCTGTTGGACTGTAACCTGGTGTTGTGAGACTCCTTACTGTGCCCACCCCAGTCCAATGCCGGCATCTCCACAGCATATATTATTTGTGGAATAGACTCCCTCCCGTCCACACGCCTCACCATCATATTCAGACTTCATCAAAATGGAAAAGTTAACAAAGCCCCAGCAGCATGGCCACCACCAAATGAGGTGGGGTGGCTGGAGTACAGCAGAGTGGTGGCTTGCAACTTTAATTTTACTGAAGTTGGATTTACTACCAGATAACAACAAGCACAATGCTTAATTTCCTTTAGGTTTCAGGGGCTGGATTCTCTGTTTCAGGGACTATGTCCCGACGCCACTGTGAAAACTGTGATCTTTTACGCCAGAAATGCTAGCGTCAAAAGGCCACAGATTCACAGCCCTGCAGGGGACTAGCAGGGAGCTGTCATGGAGCTCGCTGCTCCAGCTGCCTGTACGGACCCCCACTTGTCCAGGTCATAGACCGCACATGCGCACGGCGGCTGCCTCCAGCAGTCGCACTGTGCTCCATGTCGGACTCAGACCCCGAACCTGGACCGCGGAAATAGTGCCCCCGATCGGCCACTCGCCCGACCCGGACCACCCACACAATAAAGGCCCAGCCCCGTATTAGGTGCCCCCTCCCTGCCCTCTGATCTGCCTGCCCCCGACTATGGCAGCCTGACTAAGCAATGGTCGTAGGTGGTACGCCGCTTTTTGGGGGGGCGTTGAATCGTGGAACCGGCGCCGGTCCCGATTTCATGCGTGAAACTGGATTCTCCGCCCCAGTTCCGAATGCGATTTCGGCGTCAGGGTGCGGAGAATCCAGGCCTTGATTTCTGAAAGGGAGGAACAGTAATTAAAAAGGAAATATAAATAAGGATCGCATCAGGGTCATGGCTGTAAAATTTAAATCACAATCTCACCAGCTAAATGATAGCAGGATCTTATCCACAAAAATGGTTAACTGACTTTCAATTTCACTTCAGTGACTAAAAAATTTGAAATAAGACTCCTGCTTCTTCTACCAATCCAGCGGTAGAATTTGTTAGAATTTACATGTGAGCATTGAATGCGATGGGGACAGAGTTAGGTTTTGACGCTGCCCCTCCTCCCTCCACCATGTTAATGTAGCTTGGTAGCAAGAAAAAGGCGTAGAAATAGATCAACGGCCCATTGTGACTGCTCTGCATTCAATATGTTCATGGCTAATCTTTTGTCTCAACTCCACTTTCCTTGCCAGTCCCCATATCCCTCTATTCGCAGAGAGATCCAAATCTATTGATCTATTGACCTCAGTTTTGAATATTTTCAATGATGGAGCTTCCACAACCCTCTGGGGTAAAGAATTCCAAAGAATCTCGCTCTCTGAGCGAAGCAATTTCTTATCTCAGTTCAAAAGATTAAGCCCCTTGTCCTGAGACTCTTCCCCCACATTGTAAATGTCCCAACCAGGAGAAACAATCTCCGTGTCTACATTGTCAAGGCCCAGGGCGGCACGGTGGCATAGTGGGTAGCACTGCTGCCTCACGGTGCAGAGGTCCCGGGTTCGATCCTGGCCCCGGGTCACTGTCCGTATGGAGTTTGCACATTCCCCCATTTCTGCGTGGGTGCCATCCTACAACCCAAAGATGTGCTTTTTCATTTTTAGTACCAAAGCAATTAATTTTTGCATTTCCTGACATTACACTCAATCTACAACAATAATACCGACACACAACCTATTGATATACCATTGCAGTCTCTTTGCGTCTTCCTCACAGCTTACATTCCTACCTACTTTTGTATTGTCAGTAAACCTGGATATATTACACTTGATCTCTTTGTCTAAGTCATTAATATAGATTGTAAATAGCCGATAGCATCAGCATTTCTCCTTGCGGCACTCCACTAGTTACAGCCTGAAAATATCCCGACTTGCTGCTCTCTCTCCATTAACCAATCCTCCATTCATACTAATATGTCACTGGCAACTCCATAAGCCCTTAATCTTGCATATGAGTACAGGTGAAATGTGAGGAAGAGCTTTCTACATAGCAAGTGGTAATAACTTGGAACTCACTATCTACAAGGTTGTGGTAGCAGAGATCATAGAACAGAATAATACAGTGCAGAAGAGGCTTTTGACCCACTGAGTCTGCTCTGACGCATGAAATACACCTGACCTGCCTAGCTAATCCCATTTGCCAGTACTTGGCCATAGCCTTAAATATTATCATGTACCAAGTTCTCATCCAGGTAATTTTTAAAGGATGCGAGGCAACCCGCCTCCACCACACTTGGTAAAAATCTTCTTTCCTCAAATCCCCCCTGCTCCTCACCTTGAACTTGCGTCACCATGCAACTGACCCTTCAACTAAGGGAAACAGCTGCCCCCATCCACCTTGTCCATGCCCATCATAATACACCTGGATCAGGTTGCACCTCTGCTCCAGCGAAAACAACCCAAGCCTATCCAACCTCTCTTCATAACTTAAATGTTCCATCCCAGGCAACATCCTGGTGAATTGCCTCTGCATCCCTTCCAGTGCAATCATATCCTTCCAATAATGTGAAGACCAGAATTGCACACAGTACTCCAGCTGTTGCCGCACCAAAGTTCTATACAACTCCAACATTGCCTCACTGCTTTTGTAACCTATGATTTGATTGATAAAGATAAAGGCAAGTGTCCCATATGTCTTTCTCACCACCCTATTTTTTTTTCTCTATAAATTTAGAGTACCCACTTTATTTTTTCCAATGAAGGGGCAATTTAGCGTGGCCAATCCACCTAACCTGCACATCTTTTGGTTTGTGGGGGCGAAACCCATGCAAACACGGAGAGAATGTGCAAACTCCACACGGACAGTGACCCAGAGCCGGGATCGAACCTGGGACCTCGGAGCCGCGAGGCAGCAGGGCTAACCCTCTGCGCCACCGTCCTGCCCTCTTTTCGCCACCCTATTAACCTTCCCTTCTGTCTTCAGAGATCTATGGACAAACATGCCACGGTCCCTTTGTACCTCGGAACTTCCCAGTGCTAGGCCATTCATTGAGTACCTCCTTATTATGCTACTCCTTCCAAAGTGTATCACCTCACACTTTTCATGGGTTAAATTCCATCTGCCACTTTCCTGCCCATTTGACTATCCCGTCTATATCTTCATGTAACCCAAGACACTCCACCTCATTGTTAACCACCCAGCCAATCTTTGTGTCATCCGCAAACTTACTGATCTTACCCTACTTTTGAATCCACCGTATCAAGTTACCTTGTATCCCATGGGGATCTTGTCAAAGACTTTGCTGAAATCTGTGTAAGCTACATCAACTGCACTACCTTCATCTACATACCTGGTCACATGCTCAAAAAACTCAATCAAATTTGTTAGACATGGACTCCTTCTGACAAAGTCATGTTGACTATCCCTGATCAAACCTCGCCTCTCCAAGTGGAGATAGATTCTCTCCTGTCAATTAATTTTCCAATTAAGGGGCAATTTATTATGGCCAATCTACCTGACCTGCACATCTTTGGGTTCTGGGGGTGAAACCCACGTAGACACGGGGAGAATGTGCAAACTCCACACGGACAGGTGACCCAGGCCCGGGATCGAAACCTGGTCCTCAGCAGCATAGGCAGCAGTGCTAATCACTGCACCGCTCTTATGTTACTCATCATCCTGACTTGGAAATATATCACTGTTCCTTCACTGTTGCTGAGTCGGAATCCTGGAACTCACTCCCTAACAGCACTGTGGTTACACTTACACCGTGGACTGCAGCGGTTCAAAAAGGCAGCTCACCACCACCTTCTGAAGGGCAACTAGGGATGGGCAATAAATGCTGGCCTAGCTGGCGATGCCCACACCCTAACAAAAGAATGTTTAAAAATCTGAAACCATCAGGGCCAATTGCATTTTGGATATCAGATAATTTTGGTTTTCATGCACTGCATATAAACTTGCATTAAAGTAACCTACACCTAGGTTAGCCATAGTCTAAAGCAGGCTTGTCCAACCTCTTTGGCTCTGGGGCCATATTTGCATATTTTTCTTACTCAAGGGTCAAAGAGAAAATTTCAGAAATAGGGTTGGAAAAACAATAATCTGAATTTAAAATGTAATGCAATGCTGTAGCAATAAATTGTTGATTTTTTAAAAAAGTAAGCAATAAGAATTACCAGAATTTTGGACGGTTAGTATGGGGGTACATGTATGCGTAGGTGTGTGGCGGGTGAGAGCGAGAGAGAAAACTGAGACTGAATAATAAATACAAGGTACCTGTAAATTAGATAAAGAACTAGACTTCCCATGTTAAAGATCAATGAGGTTAAAAAAACTGGGTTTTTTAAAATGTGTTTGGTTTTACAGACAAAGAATACTCAACTATATCTCTATTTGTGCCGCAAGTTCATCTACCTTGTTATGAATGCTTCCTGCATTCAGATAAAGAACCTTTCATTTTATTTTTTGTCACTATTCTCTGCCTAGTCCTGATTTAGATACGTGATTACCCCTTTCTGCCACATACTGCTTGTTTTTACCCAAATTGCTATACTGTTTACTGCCTCAAATTTTCTCTTTAGATTCCTAAATTCCCCTTCACCTGGTCGCCCTCCACCCATCCCCACTCCATTTTAGTGTAAAGCTCCTTTCAAATCTGCTGGTACATGATTGATCAGGAAGATGACATCAGCCTTGTTTAATTGGAGCTTCCAACTGAACAATGCCCTCTTTTCTCAGTACCACTGTCAATGTCCTCCAATTTGAGGCACATGTTTAATCCTCTAATCTCCTTGATCCCAGGCCAATCTGTGTGCAGCTCAGTCGATAGTCTAGAGATTATTTTTGGAGTTTCTGTTCATCAATTAAGAACAATTATCACATTCTTTCCACTGAACCTCATTCTTAGTTCTACCCATGTTGTTGTCTTGTTGTGGATGATAACAATTGGATCCTCCACTTCAAGTTCTTCTCCAACATCAAGGAGCCTTGTCCATTGGCATCACAGAACATAAATCCAGAGGTGGACTGTGCACCATTTTGCGAGCTTCCCTGTGGAAGTGTGGACTTCGAAAGTTATCTCAATGAGGAAAGCAATTAGCAGAGGATGGCTGTGGCCTAAGTAGCTGTATTCATACATGCCACTGTTTGCAGAAGAGGGTGAATATAACAAAAGGTGGGAAGGGGATGGTGGAGAAATACAATTGGCATGGAAATCAGAAAATATATTCTCAACTCATCAGATAACATATTTGTTTCTGCTGAATGAGGGAGAGAAAAACCCAACTCCATTCTGGGGTTATGCAAGATCCGTGCTTCAGGAAATGAGGGGCACAGTATGTAGCAAAATGCAACATAAAAGGCAAGTGGTTCATATTACATTACTCACCACCTGGTCCCGTAGCTTATCATACAGAGATTCCAGTCGCTTGTTTGCATCATCCAGCTTTCTCTTGGTTTGCTGAAAAACAGTGTTTTATGATCAAATTAGCAACTGAATAGCAACAGAAAAAGCATTAACTAAGGATACTATAATATTCTCACAGCCACAATTATACTTTTCCTGCTTACTAATTTCAAGTTTCCATCAGATTTTCTCTCCCAATTTATTCACTCTGAAAGGGGTATAAAGTTGCAGCATCCTTCATGCACCTCCCTTTGAGTTTCCATTGTTAAGTGTTTGAAACTGCTGGCAGTACATTCTACCCTGGGTACCATCATGACAAAGTCCAAGTTTAACATTTGCACAGATGCACTTTGCAATGAAGAGTTTATTACTGGAATCCATCCTTTCCCAGCCAGATACAAGGAAAACAATTGGAGTATAAATATCATATTTAAGTTAAAATCAGCAAACTCAACTTATGGCAGGAATCAAACCCCGAACCATATAAATCAATGTTGCACCATAGAACATATTTGGCTCTTCAGCCATCAGAATGTCATCTTCACGTGCAGTATAATATAAAGACTCATGTACTTTCAAAAAGACTTGCAACCTTGTCACTGGAGCTAATATGCACATTACTAAATAACTCATAAGAGCTTCAGGGCAGCACGGTGGCCTAGTGGTTAGCACAACCGCCTCACGGCGCTGAGGTCCCAGGTTCGATCCCGGCTCTGGGTCACTGTCTGTGTGGAGTTTGCACATTCTCCCCGTGTCTGCGTGGGTTTCGCCCCCACAACCCAAAAATGTGCAGAGTAGGTTGATTGGCCACGCTAAATTGCCCCTTAATTAGAAAAAATAATTGGCTAATCTAAATTTATAAAAAAAAAACTCATAAGAGCTTTGACAAAGGGTCATCTGGACTCAAAACGTTAGCTTTTTTCTCTGCCTACAGATGCTGCCAGACTTACTGAAAGTTTCCAGCATTTTCTCTTTGGTTTCAGATTCCACCATCCACAGTAATTTGCTTTTACTCATAAGAAATGTCTATCAAGTAGTCGCAAAGGGCAATCAGCCTACAAATAGGCGGTATAGTCTTAGCACAAGATCAATGACGCAACCTATTATCTACACATTCAAATGTAAATAAAATGAACTGTGTGTAGCACGTACAGGATCAGTGGCTGCGGTCATGCATCGCTGAATCAATCCTTCAAATATGATCTTCAGAATGGCATGCTCTTCTGGAATGGGTTTCTTGGCAATTTTCTCAGTGGTTACTGGTTGTACTGGCTGAGCAAGTAAAAGAATAGTGTCAGAATAATTACAACGCAAGAAGTCATTTGGCCCATCAAATCCATGCTGGCTCTCAGAACAATCCAGTCAGTCGCATTCGCCCCACTCTATCCTCATATCCCAGTAGTTTTTATCTCAAGTACCTATGCAGTTTTCCTGAAATCATTAATTGTGTCCGCTTCCAACACCCTTGTAGGCATTAGTTCCCGGTCATTACCATATTTTAAAAGTTCTTCCTCATATCCCATATGTATCCCTTGTCCAAAACCATAAATCTATATCCCTTATTCTTTATAACATCAGTTAACAGGAAGACTTTTCCTTCATCTACCTGTCTAAACTCTCAATCATGTACACTTAATAATATAATTATAATAATAAAATAAAATAATAATGATATAATAATAATACACTTCTATCAGATCTCCCCTCAACCTCCTTTGCTCCATGAACAACAAATCCAGCCTTTCCAAACTAGCCTGTCAGCTAAATTTCCTCATTTCTGGAACCATTCTGGTGAATTTCCTCTCCAGAACCCTCGCATCATTCTTGACATTTGATGACCAAAACAGGGCACAATACTTTAGTTGTGGCCTAACCAATGCTTTATAAAAGATTCAGCTTTAACTCCCTGCATTTCTACTCAATACCTCTATTTTATGATGCCCCAGATCCCACATGTTTTGCCAACTATTCTCTCACTATACCTAGTCAGTTGCGAAAATGTACATAAACCCTCGTGTCCCTCTGCCCACTATTTAGAACGATACTATTAAGTATATATTGCCTTTCCCTTCTACTAAAATGCTCATTGGGTATATGCAGCACCAACCCCAGTTTTACCAACATACATCTCAAAACTTGCATTTACAGTGGTAGCATTGATAATCAAGTTTGGCTGCAGCAACCAAGTTCGACTGCTGCAGCTGAGACAGGTTATTATTCAGTTCTCTACATAGACAACTGTGTAGGAGAAAGCACTGTTTAAAAAAAACATCTGCCAAAGCCAGCAGCTTGTACTGAGAAGTTGCTGCATAACTGGAAGAAGGAAATAAGTTGAAAAGCAACTTAATGTCTATAAAATGCTAATTGGGCAGGGTTCTGCTGATGTAGGGGTTGTGTAAATGATGAATAAAAGTTTAAAAAGATATTTTCTTTGACTTTTAACAAACTTTGTCAATATTTGTATACTAACCTCACATTAAACAAGGGCAGCAGGACAAAGGATTATTCTGCTGTTCCAACATCAATATTTTGTTCCAGACTTGTGCCCCCTCTACTGTCTCCATTAATGCAACCAAATTCTTTGGACATCTGGACTGGTGTATTTCTATTTTATGTTTGGCTGGCCCATTCTTTAGTTTCTTTATTTGAAACATTCAGCCACCTTAGTTATAAAGAAATGCTAATTTTGAATGGAATAGAAGATGGCAGTATTTTGGAAGTAGGAAGCAAAGCATGAAAGAATTTCAAACAAAAGTTTTTATCTCTTGCTAAATGCAGGCAAGCAGACTTACTGAGTGCTTTCAGCATTCTGCGTTCTTGTTTCAGATTCCTGCGCCTGCAGTATTTTTCATGAAAGTTTAGTTGTTCGAAATAAACTAAAAGCAAATGCTGTAATGGAGTCTTTCCAACTGCATAAGAATTAATTTTTTTAAATCTTCTATTCTCCCATCCTGGATCAAATTTGTGATAATGGGTTAATCAGATTTCATCTGAGCCAGGTTTTCATAGGAGGTTAGGACATAGGAACAAGTGTAGGCCATTCGGCCCTTCAAGCCTGCTCCGCCATTCAATAAGATCATGGCTGACTTGGCTGTGGTCACAAGTCCACTTCCCTGTCTGCCCCTGATAACCCACGTCTCCCTTGATGATCAAAAACCTATCCACCTCAGCCTTGGATAAAAAAGTGAATGACCCAGCCTCCACTGCTTTCTGGGGAAGAGAACAATGACCCTCCAGAGAGAAAAATCTCACCTCAGCTTTTCCTTGTATGTGATACATAGGTTTAAAATCCTAAGAAAATTTTGTACCTGCATAATATCACCAGTAGGTGCACCAGGAGCTTCCTCCGTGCTATGTTTTGGCATCATTGTTTGTAGTGTGGGCTGCATCCCAGGCTGCAATATTCCCTGATAGGGACTTTGACCTCCTGGTTGAGTTGGAAGTTGCTGAGGAGTCTGGAACGAACTCTGCAGAGAAGGGGGAGGTTGCTGATGCTGCGTTGGAGCCGGAGGGTCTGCGACTGGGTTCATTATGGGAGCTGTGATGGGTGCAGGAGGAGTAAAGTTGCCTGGTACCTACACAATATAGTAAATTAAAATAGTTATTAAACAAAAAATAATCATCTTGGATTGCTTAATAAGTCGAAAAACAGCTAAGGTTCCGTAGTAACTATTGGAAATTCAAAACTTTGTGGCTTTTAGACATGATAATTTAACAGTGCAGCAAAAAAGAAATTCTGCATTTTCTAATGGAATCTAAAAATGATATTTATCTATAAATAATCAACATTCAAGTGATAAATTAATAAAGACGTATAAAATTAAAATAATAAGTATTGGAAATATACAGCCAGTCCATCACCATTTGCACATGGAGAACATTTATCATCAGCTCTGATACGAGGATAGAAGTGCCTACTTGTGCCTTCTCCTGTAATGATATTGAATTTGCTGTTTCAGGGACTCCATGTCCTGAGTGCAGTCTTATTTTCAGTGCTCACTTCCAGTAGATCCAGGTTACTTTGGGACGGGGGCTGAATTGGCTCGCAGTGGGACTTCATGGGAGAGAACTGGCCAGCAGCTCTAAGTGCTCAGCAGTGGCTGCTGCCAGGCCTGCAAGCCAACCCAAAAAATCCCAATGCATCCTGGAGTAAGGCAAGTGTGAGGTGTCCAGCGAGGAGGGTTTGGTCATTTTGGGAAGGGATATGGGAAGATTCGGTTGAAAGAAAAGGGGTGGTGTGGGCAGGTTCCATCTTGGGGGGCTGCCCCCGATGAGCAAAGAGTGCTCCTCGAAGATAGCACCCCCATTCCTTTTCACTCTTTAAAAATTATTAGGACTGCCCTCACCAACTGTACGTGCAGCACGGTAGCATAGTGGATAGCACTGTGGCTTCACAGCGCCAGGGTCCCAGGTTTGATTCCTGGCTTGGGTCACTGTCTGTGCAGAGTCTGCATGTTCTCTCCGTGTGTGTGTGGATTTCCTCCGGGTGCTCCGGTTTCCTCCCACAGTCCAAAGATGTGCAGGTTAGGTGGATTGGCTTTGCTAAATTGCCCATTAGTGTCCAAAAAAGGCAAGGTAAGGTGGGGTTACGGTGATAGGGCGGAAGTGTGGGGATAAGATGGAAGTGTGGGGATAGGGTGGAGGTGTGGGGATAGATAGGGTGCTCTTTCCAAGGGCTGATGCAGACTCGATGGGCCGAATGGCCTCCTTCTGCACTGTAAATTCTGCGACATGAGAGTCTAATTGAACTGTTAAACAAGCTCAATTGACTCTTAATTATTTATTTACAAATGATGAGTGGGCTGCCAATTTCAGCACCCGCCCACTGACCATGTTAAGAGAGGGAAGCTCAGGGGTGGGTGGGATGATGGTGGGCTCTATCTTACGTACTTCCCCACCAAAAACCCACCCGGTTCGGGCATGTAAAATCGAGCCACTTAGAGTAGAAAAACAGAACTACTGAAGTGTGGTTCATTCTCTGGATTACTTGCAGTCTTCGAGCCAAAGGCAGCTTATGGTTGTACCTCCTGGAGTGGCAGGTGATGCACAAAGATTCCAAACGCTAGTGTTGGGTGGGTGCTCACGTTGCACCATTGAAAACACAGGCATGTGTCCCCGTTATTGAGAGGACCTTTCACCAGGATTTGGTAAGGGCGGCACGGTGGTGCAGTGGTTAGCACTCCTGTCTGCAGCATTGAGGACCTGGGTTCGATTTTGGCCCTGGGTCACTGTCTGTGTGCAGTTTGCACATTCTCCCCGTGTCTGCCTGGGTCTCACCCCCACAACCCAAAGATATGCAGGGTAGGTGGATTGGCTATGGTAAATTGCCCCTTAATTGGAAAAAAAATAATTGGGTACTTTAAATTAAAAAGGATTTGGTACACGCTTGTGGTCAGATCAAAACTATTCTGCTGTCTATTTCCAGCATTCAGTTTTTTTCCTTTATCTTTAAATAAATTCCCATAACCCCATCTTTAACTATGAAGAAACTTACGACATTGTACAGTTTTTACAATTGCATTTGATATAAATTCCGATGTTCCCATTTTAATGGAATTTATCAAGATGCAACGTCAGTCTCCCTCAAGCAAGGACAATATGACATTTCCTCTGATGGTGTTTGAACACTCACAAGTTTACATAGTGCCAATATAAAAATGGATTAAAACATAAAAAGAACAACAGAATGCACAATGTTATGGAGATTGAATTGTCCTGGTCCAATCAACTCTTGCTGTCTAACTCTACTCAATTTTATGACTAATCTTATTCTTAATCTTCGCACCATGTATCATGGCAGAATTTTTAAAAAATTCATTCAGCATTAATTGGCCTCGAGAAAGTGGAGTTATTGAACCTTATTGAACCCCTGAAATCCATCTGTTGTAGATACAGCCACAGTGCTGGGATTTTGATCCAGTAACAGTGAAGGAATGGTAACATAATTCCAAGTCAGGGTAGTGTGTGGTTTGGAGGGGTGTTGCAGGTGGTGATGTTCCCACACAACTGCTGCCCTTGTCCTTTTAGATGATAGAGGTTGCAGGTTTGGAAGGTGCCGTCTAAGGAACCTTGGTAGGTTCTTGCAGTGCACCTTGAAGATGCTAAACACTCCTGCCACTGTTTGTTGATGGTGGAGGGAGTGAACGTTGATGGGGGTGGATAAGGTGCCAATCCAGTGGGCTGCTTGGTTGTGGATGGCGCTGAGCTGGAGGGTTGCTGGAGCTGCACTCATCCAGGCAAGTGGAGGGTATTCCACCACACTCCTGACTTGTGCCTTGTAGATGGTGGAAAGGCTTTGGAGAGTCATGAGGGGAGTTACTCAGGACGGAATTCCCAACCTCTGACCTGCTCTTGCAGCCATAGTATTTATATGGCACGTCCAGTTCAGTTTCAGGTCAATAGCAATCCCTAGGATTTTGATAGTGGAGGATTCAGCAATGGTAATACCATTGAATGTCGATTGGATTCTCTCTTGTTGGGAGATGGCCACTGCCTGGCACTAAGTGGTGTGAATGTTATTTGTCACTTACCAGCCCAAGCCTGAATATTGTCCAATCATGTTGCACATGGACACGGACTGCTTCAGTATCTGAATAATGGTTTGGAATAACTAGTTTTGAAAAAATTAACATTTTAAAATTACCATGATCTTTTTCTTTGGCATCCTACTGAGAGCTGGAGGGTCATTCCAACCATTTTGAGGTCCTGTGAAAAATAGGAATAATAATTATTTAATCAGTAACACTGAAGAGACTGAGCTGTTCACTGGTGGATCTTCAGCTGACTCTTCCTCAAGCACAGTGACAGTCAGGCTTCAAGCAATTTTTCACTATTCCACAAAAGGCCGGAAACAATTTTTCCATCAACAGCTTAAATATTCAGATTAAAGAAACAAAACTAGATGCAAAGTAATGATGTCCATGAATCAGCACATGTTGACACGAGTCTCACAGTTCTATCTTTAACAGCAGCTGTTAGCTTATAGTGTGAATATATTTGCTATTTAATAGCATTGCAAATATGCAAACCTAGTCAGGCACTGTAACTGCTAAATACGTTGAAGAATTTGATTTTTGCTACAATTCTTTAGCCTGACTTCTGATAAAGATCTGAGCAATTTACCACATATGTAATCAGAATTCCTACATGATGCAACGATAATCTGCATTCCTTGTTAAGGTAGATTTTCTCACACTGGTAAGATAACAGTTGCTCACCTCTGAATTTTGTTTTCAGAGAGTAGATTCCAGCACAGAAAGAGTCTGGCCATTCCTCAGCATCAAATGTATAATCTTAAAACACCCACTGTTCTTTTTACATCCCCACTGTGTAAAAGATTAACACTCACTTTAGTCTCCTGAGGTTCAACTATGATTTAAGGATCTCAAAGCTGTGGAACTCCTCTCAGTCTTCCCCATCTCTTTCAAACTCTGAAAATTCAAGCCTGCCCTCACCTACTGGTTCTCATTACTCCTGTTTCCTTCATTAATTTTGGTATTTTCAGCTACAGGTCTTGGCCGTGTGCATGACAGAAAATGCAAATGTCACTTCTAGATGTGCACATTGTCCAACCTTACACTCTGACAGGAGCTTTCCTGCCCTAAAATTTGCCCGGCAAGGATATAAGATTTTAATGAAATGAGGAAACTACAGTAAATATTAAAAGCTACGGAATTGAACTGGCTATGGAAATATATCAAAGTAACTGCAGTTCATTATGTATATGTTAACGTGATCAACGATAATGACACAGCATAACAATTTCGTGGGCACATAATTTTACCTTACCAAACATTTCTGCCTATAAACACAGCAATGAACTCACTAGAAATTGCTCACAAAGATATAAAACTATTACCACAGCTCCAGGTCACGTACCTGTGTTAATACAAAGGACAAGAGTCGAGATCCAGAGGGTGGTTATTGAACCTCTCTGGATCAAAACGTTTTATTCTGGTGTGAAAGATTTCTTCCCAAAGGAGGAAAGCTGTTATTTCACAAAACGTTATTTGGTGAAAATAGCTCCCTTAATATTTTTTAGTAAGAAATTATTCTGGTTACACAAAACAGAGATCAAAATCAGACAGTTAACAAGTACCACAGGATTCCTTTACTTGGGTTTAATTCTGTCTCAGGTTATCCAGGAAGCACACCCTCACAATCATCAATGGAACTTCTGCAATTATTTACTTGAGTATTTCATCTTGTCCCCATTTTAAAATTTTCTCAAGTGTATTCATATTTCATAGTGCTCCCATCAACCCAGATTAGATCAAATTCTTCCAATACTTCAAAAATCCCACGGCCAATAAGCATCAATCCGAGAGAAGGAATAATCTTGTATTTATTTTAATGCAGGTGCAGCTGTTTGCAGAAAGCTTGCGCTAATCAACACAGAATTAATTAAAATTTAATTTAGAGGGAGGCGGAGAAGAGATGATGACTTGGAATCAAGTACCAGGATTTTGATATCTGGTAAATGGTTTATTTTTGAAAAGCTGTGGAATTATGTGCATTTTTGTTTGTTCATTAGTGATTCTGTTAATAACTATCAATCACAGTCAGAAGCTAGCATAACAGAGAGGGAGTGAGCAACATTTGTAGGCTGAATTGGCCCTCGGTACCTTTTCAATAATTAAAAAAACACATACTTGAAAACATTCCATACGTGCAGCGTAGTCTTTGGTAGACTTCTATAAACTTCAAAGCAAACCCGCTGAACGGTTATCATAGCATTAGTTATTATAAATAATCTGCTTCATTGATTGAATTAAACTTCAGCATCATAAGGATTCCATTAGAATTTTTAAAAAAATGATTCCCAAATCAACTGAGATTTCCAGAGTAATATTTCACACTCTAGTTCACCTTCTAAGCAAGTAGTTTCTTCCAGAGAATATGTGTCTCCTGTAGACAGAAGCAAAGTAAATTCAGAAAAAAGGTGCATGACTTGTTTTGTAATTTGGTATATGCTAATATTTAGGGGTAAACAGATAGGAGGATGACTCAGTAGCTTGCATTAAAGTAACCAAATCCTCAGAGATGAAAAGAACATGTCCTTTTTCAGCATTTCTTCTCAGGTTGTTTTTCTTATAAAAACTAGTAGGAGACTCCAATTAGTATTTTAATACATTTCTGTGTCAAAATTCGATATCCCTTACATTAGCAATCCTCTTGTCACATGAAGTACATTCTCATCCTCCTTAAGAGCGCACTGTATATGGCTTCTGATAACTTGCATGTTGGCGCTGTATACATTCTAAATTCAGGCTGCAAGGTGACTGTGGCAGTGTTTACACTGAAAAAGCAGTCCGAGCCTGGTCAATTGGAGCTCCAGCCACACCTTTCCAGTTTTGACATAGGCCCAGTGAGATTATTTCTGAAGTCGGGATACAGCTAAAATTTTAAGAACCTGAATCTCAAACCTAAACAGAGCGCATGAAAATCTTAAGCTCCTCAAAATAAAAGCTGCTTATGGTAAGTAAATACCTCTTTTTATTAATCCAGTGGCAGAGAATAATGTAATAGAACTGCAGGACACAAACACATTTTTCAACCTGGTGTTCACGTCATGTGAAAAGAAAATGCTATACATTTCTTGAGGGGCAGTAGTTGTAAAGCAAACTTGTCCAATCTTCCCGCTCCCGGGCCACATTTTTCTCACTCAAGGATCGATGAGTAAATTTTAGAAAGATAAAGTTTGGCAAATCAATGAATTGAAATTTCAGAAAAAGTTGAGCTTTCACGGAAGGAAAGAACTGCAGAACAAATGTAAAGCAATGTTGTAGCAATAAATTGTGGAGTTATAAACACTAAGCCTTAAAAATTACCAGGAGGTTGGAGGGTTGGTGTAAGTGGGTATGAGTGTGTGCCTGTGTATGTGTTGGTGTGTAGCAGTGACAGGGAGTGAGAAAACCGAGACTTGGCATAAGGCAGATACACACTCACCCCCATCAATCACCTCCATGTCCCCCCCACCCCCTATTCCCACACATACTCCCAACTCGGTCACTGTCTCCTCTCCAGTCCCACCAAAATGACAAAATATCAAACTCACTGAGCCCAATGCACATGCCACGTGGGTTCCTGCCCCTGCCGTGGCCCAGTCACGTGGACCTCATTCCCACCGTGGACCAGCCAGGCACCCATCCCTACTTACCTTGACTTCTCTTACCCACCGGCCTTCAGCACACTGTTCGCTGCTCCAACAAATCAGACTGTCTCTGCTTAATTCGCTTCAGAATCTTGCATCGAAAGTTAACTGGTTAACAAAAATTATGAACACTGGCTCAGGTTCCCACATAGAGATGTGTTGTGGGCCACATCCAGCCCCTGTGCTGTACCTTGGACAGCCTGTTCTAAAGTCTTGAACATCTAAAAATTGGTGAGAAAGGTGGTCATTCTCTCATTAGAGCACTGATTTTCTCCACACAGTCCAAGCTAAGACAGTGAGCGAACTATATGCAGAGTTCCAGAGTGTGACTGTCTTCCTCCATATCAGTGAACCATTAGCTACCTTAAAATGTGATCCGTTCTAAGGATACCAACTTGGTGCAGTGCAAATTGGCTTTAATTCACTGGCCTATGTCACGTTAATGACTTCTGGGATCTGTCCCTTGGGTGAATTGAATGTACCAAATTACTAGTGGGATGGCTTAGACTAACGTAACCTTTCTCTATTTGCTGCTCCCCATTGATTGACCATGTTCTCGCACAGGTTTTTTCAAAGTGTCACAACCCGTGGGTGGTAGAAGGGTCACGATGTTCTGCATCTATTAGCCGTTAACGCAGAGTTTCAGAATGGCAGCATACAGAAGCTGGTAGGGAAAATTCAGCCTAAAATATCAATCCAGTCCTCTAGAGGGAGCAATTATTTGATAGAAGAGGGGAGAAGAGAAAAGTTCTAGGATTTTTAAAAAAACCATTTGCAGCTACTCCCACTATCTTGTGACATCAGAGCAATCTTGCCAATGAAACTGTGATATTAATATGAGGGCATTTAAAAATGTCACTCTTGTAAACATTGCGGACCCCCTCCCCCACCCACCACGACCACCAGCCCCTTTCCGGCAGCGGCTCCGCTTCGACAATCATGTGCCACAAAACGTTTGGTAGATTCCTCGACCTCTCCTGGCCAAAGCTGCGGCACAAGAGTTTGCCTATATGGTCCATCTGTACCTTCCATCTCCCTGGACATAGACCCCTTGTCCTCTGCCCCGATGCAGTACAGTTGTTCAGTGGACAATGTCAAGGGGGCCATATTCCCCCTCTGGGAGACCATCCTGCAGCTCCAAGGTCCCGTCATGCAACAGAAGGAGACCATCAAAGAGCGCAATGCCAAGCTCAGCAGATGTGAGAGTCAGAGTATCAGAGCACTTGGTGAGTGAACACAAACCTGGAGAGATTCCGTGTGTATGTGCATTTAATGTCTCCATGCAGACTAACAGCTTGAAAATCTTCTGCAGATCTTCTTGCAGTGTGCTTCTGTTGATGGGCGAGAAGCATGTGTGTCAGCAACACCATGCAGGCATGTTTAGTGGAGGGAATCGACAACCATTGCAGCAAGCGTTACATTATTGAAGAGAACAGTCTCCACAGTGACTGCAATGGCGTGTCTTCCGGTTAGACAGACATGAGCACATTATCATGCCATAATTGAATATCTGAGAAAATAATAACTATTTGAGAAAACATTTTTCAATGTCCATTTTGTCCCATTAATTTAAAAAAATTTAAAGTACCCATTTTGTTCCAACTAAGGGGCAATTTAGCGTGGCCAATCCACCTACTCTGCACATCTTTGGGCTGCGGGGGTGAGACCCCTGCAGATACGGGGAGAATGTGCAAACAGCACACGGACAGTGACCCGGGTCCGGGATCAAACCTGAGTCGTGAGGCAGCAGTGCTAACCCACTGCGCCACAGAGCTGCTCTTTTGTCTGATTAATGACAACCAAAACAGTTAGTTTGTCAGTTGTCTGTGGATCAGTTTTAGTGTTGTCAGCATTCATCAATATTGGTGAACTTGTTTCTAATCGGGTACTTTGAACAAACGTCCACCAAGTAATTGTCGTGCACAAGCCAATTACAAATCAAAGTTTTGATATCACCATCTTCAGATTTACGGCTATTTTATTAACCAGAACCACATATGGCTCTGTCACACTGATATCTGTTCTTTGTTCTCCTCTCCTCCACTTCTTTGTTTCGAGGCAGTATTACTCGATGAATGCAGGTTCACAATTGTTAGCAGCGTTCCAATATCTCTCATAAGTAACTATCCTTCATATGCGACACCGGATAATGAACCCTTATAGTTGGAGGACATATATGACCTGTCCTTCAATGTGGACATATATTCATAGTACCAAGGACTACTGGATAGTGATTAAGAACACAAAAATTATATGATTTACTTTCCCTCCCTTACCTGTGGCAACAAAACCTTTGTATCAAACACTGCCTTGCCAAAAGTTGGCCGGCGTAGGTCCCGAAGGACGGCCAGTTGGCAAGTGGGCTCCAAGAAAAAAAACTTTAAACACAACAGCGCGACTTACCAGCTGCATTCTACCGGAATCGGGACCTGATGTGGCTGGGAAATTCCGCGAGAGGCTTCTTCCGGGATTCCCATCAGTCGTTACGCCTGGCGAGATCTAATGAGATCGCGCAAGGCACCGTGATTTGGATCCCACCCACAGTGGGCAGGATCCAGACTTGCATAGTTATGTGAGCTTACCTACTCACGTGACTATGCCTACACCAGAAGTAACCAGCCCCAGAGATCTATCGGCCTTACCGAGGAGACTCCGGCAGAGCGCTGTTTAGCTTTGGTCTTCAAAAATGGGGACCGGTTTTTCAGGTGATCGGAAGACCTGGGTAATTGGCCTCTGGGCAGGCTGGCATCCTGGCACCGATGCCACCTGGGCACCATGGCACAGCCAGGGGCACTGCCAGGGCATCAGGTTGACAGTGCCAAGGTAGCAATTTGCCTGTGCTGGGGATCGAGCCTGGAGGTGCCCTGCCCTCATGGAGTGGGTGGGGCGTCGGATGGGGTTAGAGAGATTGGGGCACTATTCCAATCTTTTCCTGGTGAGCGGTGACTAAGTGCGGCCTAGGCGGGGCATTTCCGCCGAGGCCCCCCAAAAAACCTCCCATGCTAAACCCCCCCCCCCCCCCCCCCGTTTATTCGCGCCCACTGTTCTAACAAAGAGGACAGCCCATGGTCATCACCACAAGCATCAACATCACTGATCAGCTCGCTATTAGAGTGGAATAAAGCAGGAAGGTGCTTTCTTGCATTTAGATCAAAAATAATTTGTACTACTTTTCAGACCCACCACCCAGCAAGTCAACCATTCTGCAACAATTGCTCTGGGACATGATGGAAGATGTCAATTAATGCAATCCACATTTATCTTCATTATTGTCACAAGTAGGCTTACATTAACACAGCAATGAAGTTGCTGTCAAAAGCCCCTAATTGCCACACTCTGGCGCCTGTTCGGGTACGCAGAGGGAGAATTCAGAATGTACAATTCACCTAACAAACACCTCTTTCAGGAATTGTGGCAGGAAACGGGAACACCTGGAGGAAACTCACGCAGACACAGAGGACGTGCAGACTCTGCAAAGACAGTGACCAAAGCTGGAAATCGAACCTCGGACCCTGATGTTGTGAAGCAACAATGCTAACCATTGTGTTGCAATGCCACCCTTAGCCCAAATTGATTTAAATTGCCCTCCCAGATCATTGGACAGTCAGGAACTTAATATGTGTATCCATTGAACCTATCTACTCAGCGCAGTTCATTCATTGAAGGGATGCCCATGTTGCTGGCAAGTCCAATATTTGTTGCACATTTCTAGTTGCCCATGTGAAAATGGTGAATTGTCATTTTGAGCCTCTGTGGTGGTGTAGGTACATCAACCCTGTTCGATAAAGAGCTCCAAGACTGACATAGCAACAATGAAGGAACAGCCATATATTTTTGAGTCAGTTTGGTCTGAGACTTGGAGAGGACCTTGCAGGTTCCGATGTTCCCATACACCTCCTGCCCTTGTTCTTCTAGGTGGTAAAAGTCAGAGGTTTGAAAGGAGCTGTCAAAGAAATTTTGTCAATTTGCTGCAGTGCGTTTTGTGAATAGTACTATGGCTGCCAATGTGCTCTGGTTGTGCGAAATAATCTACATATTTGAATGAACACACACACATAGCTTTAATATGAGCTTTGGAATTTCCATGATCAGCAATATTTCTTCCAACATTTCTCCTGTTAGAGAAATTTCTAATGTTTCACCACGTGTTCCTGGCTGACTATCTAGCCTAGTGGCTTGTTCTTTTTGGATGGTTGCCAGCCTACCTTCATCGGCTCTGGGTTGGAGGTCGAGAATCACCCCACTACTCCCCTCAATGGCTGTTGGCCAGTGCCGCCTCCTCCTCACCTCGCTGGAGGCTTTGCAGTCTTGCACCCCAATGTTAGGTCGGCAACCTCACTTTTGCCTCAGGCTGCCCGCCAAACCAAATGCCAGAAACCGGGCTGCTGCTCTGCAACTTTACTCAATGAAAGTTCAAAAACTCAACACCGATTCAGAAGATCTATGTCTGAACTGCTCTAAGTCTGCACCACCTCTCAACGTCTGGCAAACTGTTTTCCTGCTCTAAAGGGGAGTCCACCAATCAGAGCCCGATGTTGTTTTGTATTGTCTGCTGATAGGAGTCTATCAGCAGATTTAAAGCAACCAAGGCTCTGATTGGTGTTCCCGCCACAACAGTCACACCCCCCCCCAGTTGGCTGGAGCCCCACACTGCAGCGCTGTGTTTCATTTTGCACCCAAGAGGACAGAGAGACCTAGGTTTGACAAAGCAGCTGAAAGATCACCTGTCCTGCAGTGTAACTCTCCCTCAGTGCAACACTGGAGTGTCTACCCAGATTCAAGTTTCAAGAGTGGGGCTCAACCTCTTGACGCAGAGAGCTACCACTAAGCCAAAGTGATCTGATTGGTTTAAAATAATTAAACAACAACTCTAGGGTAATTTACAACAAGGCACCTTGAGATTTGAGCAAAAGCTGTTGAAGGAAAATCCAGGAAAGCATTTTCCCACAAAGGGTTGTGGAAGTGCAGAATGCATTGGCTAGAAGGCCATAGATGGCACTTCATTTGTGGCGTTTACAATGGAGGTGGGCAAGTACTTGGGAAGGGAAGGTCTTAAAGAATGTGGAGAAAAATGCAGAATCAAGATTATAAAGTTAGAAATTAGTGGGACAGACCCGATGAGTATTGGTATCTTGTTCCAATTTGGTTAAAGTTTGATGAAGAAATTTATGCTTTCATTATTGAGATGATATACTTGTGCTCAGATGGATAGGGATCAGTTGATGGTTATAGCTTAAAATCCCTTCCTTGGGACAGTGAGGAAAACCAGAAGAACTGAAGTCTATATTAGTTAACTGAAAACAAGACGCAGAAGAGACATGCAACGTTTTGAGTGTTTACATTCTACAATCATGTGGCCCGCTATCATGCACACTGCATGTGATCTTAGTTTAAAGACAGGTCATGTTTCCCTATGAAAGGTTTTGACTAAGAAAAGCATGCATCATTTTTGTCATGTATACATCATGCAAGGATGCATTTTAACATAATGCATTTATGTTTGTGAACAAACATATTAGGTCAGCCAAACATTTTTCATGGAAGGTTTAGCCTTTTAAAACATTGTTAAATCAAGAAGGTCAATGCGTAGAAAGATGCTTATGGAAGACATGCTTTCTTACCCTGCACATCAACTTAGATGAGGCAGAAATCTAAATTGCCGTCAGTTGTACAATGTTAAATTCAAAATGCATTCCAAACAAGAAAATAATAACATGCCAACAGCAACCTGTTTTTTGGGAGGCAGGCAATTCGTTACTTGCAGGTGATGTACCTGTTGATCCAGTTGATGGTGGATAGCCTACAGAAGACGTTGGAGCTCCAGGTCCGCCATGCTGGTAGGATGCTCCAGAGTGAGGAAGAAAAGCAGAAGCAGAGCCAGATGATGTAGTAGATGTTTGTAGCTGTCCTGGATACGGAGCAGCCACGGAAGGAGGCAAAGAGTGAGAGGGAACAGAAGGCAAATATACAGATGGGTAGGAAGATGGGGGTGGAGGTGCAGTAGGTTGATGAGGTTGATAATAAGTTGGTCCCCCTGCTCCATGGGGGAACTGTTGTGGTTGGTAAGCTACGGAATAGAATTAAAATGTTAGTAAACATGAAAGAATGATTAAATAAACATTTATTATGGGTTAATAATAACTTAGCAAAATATTGGATAAAATCAAGCAGAACATAAAAGTGCAATAGGTTCCTACACCATACATTTGCTGCTATAGTAAGCAAGTCAAAGTTCTGTAATTCTTCTCAGGTTCGATGCTATGCCAAAATAATGTGGAGATGCCAGTGTTGGACTGGGGTGAGCACAGTAAGAAGTCTTACAACACCAGGTTCAAGTCCAACATGTTTGTTTCAAACACTAGCTTTCGGAGCACTGCTCCTTCCTCAGGTGAATCACCTGATTCAGGCTCCTTCACCTGAGGAAGGAGCAGTGCTCCGAAAGCTAGTGTTTGAAACAAACATGTTGGACTTTAACCTGGTGTTGTAAGACTTCTTACTGTGTCAAAATAAATTAGTGGTGGTGGGGTGGGGGGTGTTTGCGTGGTATCATAGCTCCACATACTACTACAATTCATCAGGGTTGTAAATCCCCAACATCCTACTTTCAGACCAATCTCAGATTCTTATTTGGTTAAAGTACAGAACAGCAAAGAAAAGGTCATTTGGCCCAACAGGTTTGGGTTTTTACTTCATGCAAGCCTCCTTCCATCTACTTTACCGCACCTTACTAACATATCCTTCTGTTAATTCTTCCCTCTTGGAATTTAACTAGCTTCCCCCAAAAGTGGCAAAATCTTCTCTATGTCTATCCTAACAAACCCCCCTTCATAATTTTAAAAGATCGCGAACATTAGTGTATTGCAAAGTATTCAGTAATACAAATTGACATTATATGGTGACTAAAGTATCCTTTTTACTGTGAGATCAGTATTATGTATCTGTCATTTAAATAAAAAATTAAGAGCTGAATTCTCCCATGTCCCTGCCAGCAGAGTGGGAGAATTTGGCAGAAGGTACAGAAATCTGTCTCACGCTGGTGTAAATTTACAGTGGGATCTTGCGCTGGTATCACATTTTCACACTGTTAATGGGATGCACATGAAGGCCGACTCTCCCCCTCTGCCCCCAGATTCTCTGCAATGCCGGTGGGAAAACACACCAACGTGAAACACATTGTATAACACAGATGTCGGGACTCTTTTTGCCAAACCTGGGGATGCCTCTAGAGTTTGGGATGGAGGGCCCCCCACAACCCTTGAACATCACAGCAATAGAATGGGAGTGCATCTGCAAGTGAAGCTTCCAGATTCGGTGCCCTGGA
The DNA here is from genome assembly GCF_902713615.1 of Scyliorhinus canicula. NCBI lineage: Eukaryota > Metazoa > Chordata > Chondrichthyes > Carcharhiniformes > Scyliorhinidae > Scyliorhinus > Scyliorhinus canicula. The sequence continues at coordinate 167,101,837 of NC_052148.1, forward strand.
GGGGGTTCATCTTGTAGCCTCAGAATGTTTCTGCCGATTCATCTTCATTCTCAGGAGGTCCACCTTCTTTCTGCAATGGTGGGTCAGTGATTTGGCATCTTTTCAATATGGCTCCCAGACACAATGGCAGACTACATGCCAAAGTCTGTCCCACTCCTGAATACTGTGAAACATTCAGGTGCATAATGAGGTCGGGGCCAGAAGATTTGGCGTGTTTTCACGCCTGCTGCTGCAGCAAGAAACACCACGTTCCCACTCTCGCCACAGCACCTAGTCTCAAAATGGGGGAATTCTGTTCTAAATCTTTTTCCTTGCGCTGGAAGCAGAGTCGTTGGAGGTGGAAGACAGAAATAAGGACCCGAGGTCCAAGGTTGATGACCTTGAGAACAGGTGACAATGGCAGAACCTCAGGATCATGGGGCTGCCTGAAGGTGTGGAGGATCCGAGGCCGACTGAGTATTTTGTGAAGATGTTCATGAAGCTGTTGGAGGTGGAGGCAAGGCCAGTTGAGGTGGGCTAAAGGAGCAATGTACAAATATGGGGAGAAGGCCATCCGTTTGTTGGCTGGCCAGCCCATGGACCAGGCGGCCTCCCAGGAGATTGTTCAGATACAAGAGGTGAGTGAGGGGTTAGTGTCCACTTCGGAGAAGGTCAGAAATTTTATCAAAAGCTTCAACAGGTCAGAGTTGCCGGGGGAATGAGTCGGATATTGTGGAGTATTTGGAGGGACTGGAATGCTCTCTGGTGGAGGAGGAGGATAGGGAGGAAGTCATTGTGGAATGAGCTGATTCAGTCCCACCAGGAAAAGTGCAGACAGGCAAGGCACCAGGGCCAGATGGGTACCCGGTGGAGAAAGAAGTTTGCGAACCGGCTGGTACCGCTGTAGGTGGAGATGTTTCAGGATGCGGTGGCAAGTGGGGTGCTCAAGGAGATGATGAGGCAGGCTTCCATTTTGCTTCTGTTGAAGAAAGATTTTTTAAAATTATAAATTTAGGGTGTCCAATTCATTATTCTTCCAATTAATGGGCAATTTAGCGTGGCCAATTCACCTATCCTGTGCACCTTTTTGGGTTGTGGGGATGAGACCCATGCAGGCAGTGAGAATGTGCAAACTCACTGGGGCAGCACATGGCGCAGTGGTTAGCACTGGGGCTGCAGCACTGAGGACCCAGGTTCAAATCTCGGCACTGGGTCACTGTCCGTGTGGAGCTTGCACATTCTTCCCGTGTCTGCGTGGGTTTCATCCCCACAACCCAAAGATGTGCAGGTTAGGTGGATTGGCCACGCTAAATTGGCCCTTAATTGGAAAAAAAAATAATTGGCTACTCTAAATTTATCAAGAAAAGAGAATGTGCAAACTCCACAAGGAGAGTGACCTGGAGCCGGAATCGAACCCAGGTCTTTGGCGCTGAGGCAACAGTGCTAACCATTGCACCACCGTGCCACCTCTACTGAAGAAACATAAGGACCCGGTAGAGTGCGGGTCGTATCGGCCGATATCTCTACTAAATGTGGATGGCAAGGTTCTTACTAAGGTGCTGCCGCTCAGGTTAGATGAGTGTCTTCGCGGGACCAGGCAGGGTTTCTAAATGGCAGGTGGTTATCCTGTGACAAGTCAAGTTCTCACTGCTGATGTCTACAAATAATCCCAAATACTTGAGGCACATGAATACAGTTATGAAGGTAGAATTTCCACAATAGATATTATTGTACAATGCACAGAGCTGGACTTTATCCTGCTTTTGTTTATTACTAACTACATGGGACTCTTGCAGTGAACCACGAAGCAACATCATCAAGCAAATATTCAGTACTTTTCGTTACAGGATTTTGTGTTTTTACATAAGGGGGAAAACTTATACCAGAGAATCAAAGAATGTACACTAGGCAGTCATTCGACCCATACTGTCCACACTGGCCCTCAGAGACAAACTCAGCTAGTTCCACTTCCATCCGCCTTTACTCCAAAGCTCTTTTCTCTTGAGATAATCATCCAATCCTCTTTTGAAAGCCATGTTTGAATCTGCTTCGGAGGGCAGCATGGTGGCGCAGTGGGTTAGCACTGCGGCCTCACGGCGCTGAGGTCCCAGGTTCGATCCCGGCTCTGGGTCACTGTCCGTGTGGAGTTTGCACATTCTCCCCGTGTTTGCGTGGGTTTCGCCCCCACAACCCAAAAATGTGCTGGTTAGGTGGATTGGCCACGCTAAATTGCCCCTTAATTGGAAAAATGATTGGGTACACTAAATTTATTTAAAAAAAGAAACGGCTTCTGCCACATACTCAGGCTGTGCATTCGCAATCCTAACCACTCGCCATGGAAAATAAAGGTTTTATCCACGTCACCATTGATTCTTATGCCATTCACCCCGTGTCCTCTAGTTCTCCCTCTTCCACCAATGGGAACAGTTTCTCTCTAGCTATTCTGTCCAAATGCAGGAGGGGTCCAAACACCTCTATCGAGTTTCCTCTCAACGTTCTCTTTTCTCAGAATAATGCATGTTTCTCTGACGTATTCACACCCTCAAACAGTTTCTACACCCTTTCTTACAACCCTCACATCCTTCCTAAAATGTACTGTCCAAAATTGCACACAATATTCCAGTGGAGGCATCCTTGCTTTCATCGCTATGCTCTATTTATAAAGCCCAGCTTCCCTAATGCCTTTAGAGTATCCAATTCAATTTTTCCAATTAAGGGGCAATTTAGCGTGACCAATCCACCTAACCTGCACATGTTTGGGTTGTGGGGGACAAAACCCACACAAACACGGGAGGAATGTTCAAACTCCACACAGTGACCCAGAGCCGGGATCGAACCTGGGACCTTGGTACTGTGAGGCAGTAATGCTAACCACTACATCACCGTGCTGCCCGCCCTTATGCCTTTTTAACCCCTTCCTTAACCTGACCTAACACCATTAATCATTTATAAAAATATACTCAGATTTCTCTGCTCCTTCACTCCCTTCGGAGTAGCACCCTTTATTTTAGATGACCTCCCATTGCTCTTCCTATCAAAATGCACCTCTTCACATTTTTGTATTGAATTTCATCAGCCATGTGTTAGCCCATTCACGAGCCTATATGTCCTCTTGAAGTCTATCATTATCCACTCAGTTCACAATATTGAGTCTTCTTAAAATATTGAAATTGTGCATTGATGTATATAAAGAAAAGCAGCATTTCTTGTACCAACCCTTAGGGAACCTCACTGTATAAAGTCCTCCAGGCTGTTAAGCAGATATTCACCACAACTCTATGCTTCCTGCTGCCACTGTCCATTTTATTCAATGCACTTTAAAATTCACGTACAAGGCCTTTTGGAAGTCCAGGCAGGCCACATCAACCACATTGCCCTCATCGACCTGTTGCCTCATTAAAAAACTCAATCAAGTCAGTTGAACACTATTTCCCTTTAAGAAACTTACACTGGCTTTCCTCAACTAATTTACATTTATTCAAGTGACTGTTAATTTTGTCCAGGATTATAATTTATAAACGTTTTCTCATCACCAAGGTTTAACTGACTGGTCTATAGTTGTTGAGTTTAATCTTACATCTTATCTTTAAAAAAAAAATTTAGAGTACCCAATTCATTTTTTCCAATTAAGGGGCAATTTAGAGTGGCCAATCCACCTACTCTGCACATTTTTGGATTGTGGGGGCGAAACCCACGCAAACACGGGGAGAATGTGCAAACTCCACACGGACAGTGACCCAGAGCCGGGATCGAAACTGGGACCTCAGCACCGTGAGGCCACAGTGCTAACCCACTGCACCACCGTGCTGCCACATCTTATTTTTTTAACAAGAGTGTAATATTTGGAATTCTCCAAACCTCTGGTGCCATCCCGGTGTTTGAAGAGGTTTGGAAGATTAGACATAGGCATAGAACAGTACAGCACAGAACAGGCCCTTCGGCCCTCGATGTTGTGCCGAGCAATGATCACCCTACTCAAACCCCCGTATCCACCCTATACCCGTAACCCAACAACCCCCCCCCCTTAACCTTACTTTTTAGGACACTACGGGCAATTTAGCATGGCCAATCCACCTAACCCGCACATCTTTGGACTGTGGGAGGAAACCGGAGCACCCGGAGGAAACCCACGCACACACGGGGAGGACGTGCAGACTCCGCACAGACAGTGACCCATCCGGGAACCGAACCTGGGACCCTGGAGCTGTGAAGCATTTACGCTAACCACCATGCTACCGTGCTGCCCGATTATAGCCAGTACCCCTTCTCCTCCTTTACTTCCCCACCCAGCACTGGTGATTTATCAGCTTTTAAGTGCAGCCAGCTTTTCTAATACCTCCTCTTTTATCAATTTTATACCATCTAATGCCACAACGACCTGCATCTTCTTCTGAGGTAAAGAAAGATGGAAAGTAGTTATTTAGCACCTCAGCCATATCCTCTGCCCCCATGCACAGATCCCTTTTATGTCCTTAATTGACCCATACATTCCTCTCATTATCGTTTTATTATTTATTTGCCTTAGAAGACATTTGGATATCTAAAGTAAATTGCTGTACAGCTAGATGGAGTTCTCCCTTCAGAACTTTAGTTGCCTGCATTTGTTGCCAGTTTGTGACCACCATAAGTCTATGCCAAAAACACAAAATAGAATTACTATTCTCTCAACTATTTCCAAGATAGTTTGGGCAGCTAATAGACACATATCCTGCAAATACAAAAAATCAATGTATCAAGCACTCGCGCAAGATATTTTCTAAAACTGAGGTCAGACAATAGTTACTGACACATGACACTGAATTTATTCATGAAATAATTTCTATGATAGGTGAAGTCAGAGCAAAAATATATTACACTTACTTTGAGGGAATGGCTGACGGGACCCCACTTGGGTATACATATTATAAACAGTTGACGTCGAAGTAGGTGACTGAGCCTGTCCACTTGGATTTGGAATGCCCTGCAGTACGAAACCTGGTGGTGGGGCTTCACCCTGGGTATTGAGTAAAACAGCAGGTGAAGCTCTAGAATTGTATTCAAAATGAGATTTCCAAAGTAAAATATACCATACACACTGTAGTAGTAATCAATCTGGTGTCCAAGACTACTCTCAGCTTTTGGACCAAAAAAAATCCTAACTCTTTCTCCTTGCCACCCAATCACCACTTCGCTCACAGGCCAGCTCTCTCTCGCCTGTATCCTAACTCTCTCTCTGACCTGCCTGCCCGCCACTTCACCCACAGGCCAACTATCCCCCTCTTCTGACCCTTCTGCTCGCTGCTTTCTCTCCCGAATCCTCACTGTGAGCGAGGACTCAGGAGAGGGGCAATAAAAGGAAGGAAGTGACATGAAAGGCACTGCTGGTGGGAGAGTGTCTCAGGGACTGGTGCAGGCCAAATGGCACCAATTGGGTTATATATGGCCCATCAGCACAATGAAACAATGGTAAAAATGTGTCATCATACACAAGAATATGTGTGGATTTCAACCTCTTGAAAATATTACTAATTTGCAGGCCGACCCCATACTTTGTGCCGATAAATTTGGGCTCAAATGTCGACTTTTCACAAGTATGTTCAGGATTAGAGGCCAGTGTGAACATGTTAGAAAGTTGCAATACATTTGAATAGATCCTATGGTACACGTGAATGATAAGTGTTAACATTGGGGAAAGAGTTTTCATTCCATTCGTTTCAAATGTAGTTTTCTTGGAACACAGTACAGACTTTAAAACAACCCACATTTATAAGGGCAGCAGGGTAGCATGGTGGTTAGCATAAATGCTTCACAGCTCCAGGGTCCCAGGTTCGATTCCCGGCTGGGTCACTGTCTGTGTGGAGTCTGCACGTCCTCCCCCTGTGTGCGTGGGTTTCCTCCGGGTGCTCCGGTTTCCTCCCACAGTCCAAAGATGTGCGGGTTAGGTGGATTGGCCATGCTAAATTGCCCGTAGTGTCCTAATAAAAGTAAGGTTAAGGGGGGGGTTGTTGGGTTACAGATATAGGGTGGATACGTGGGTTTGAGTAGGGTGATCATGGCTCGGCACAACATTGAGGGCCGAAGGGCCTGTTCTGTGCTGTACTGTTCTATGTTCTATGTTCTATACTGTAAGCATGTCTCATTTTGTAAGTCAGGGCCACTAGCAGGAAGAGGAAGATTTGGGGGAAGGGGAAGTGACTAACGGCAACTACAATAATATGCTTTTCTTTTAAAAATGAAGAATTTGAAAGCATGAAGCAAAACTAAGGGACATGGGGAAAAATTCCTGAACGCAGGGTAGCACCAACTTAAATGAGGGCTAGGATTCAAGATAAGTGATCAAAGCAGACAAAAGGGGAGGTAGGTAGAAGGCAGTGAAAGCTTGGAATCATAGGGGCATCCATTTCCTTTAAAGCAGATACATTTCAGCATTCTTGATGATTTTAGCACCCAGTTACCATTTCATTCCCAGAAAGTCTTTTTATATAAAGCTCAATATTAAATGAAAGGTAGAGGTGGTCTCTTGACTTAACCATTACAGTTTTCAGGTAAATTACAGAAGAAACTGCTTCTTAGACAAATAATCCACTATTTTTCATTTTATAACAGGAGTCAAGAGATGTTACTTTTGTTACAAAGGACTGGTACAGTCTGTATTTTTCTTTTTTTTAATAAACATTTTATTGAGGTATTTCGTTGGCATATTAACAGCAACAGAATCAACAATATAAATAACAAAAGAAATATATACAAAGTGCAAATTCCACCACCCTCTCCCACACGTCTTGCCATTGCTTATCCCCCTAACCTACGTTAGCCTAACCTGTACTCCACCCCAAAAAACCTGCTCATCCGGGCCACTGTCATGTGCCAATGCAAGCTTCTCCTCCAGCGCCCTCATACCTGGGAAGCTACCTTCCAAGAACAAGTCCCCCATCCTCTCAATCCCCGCTCTCCGCCAAATATGGAACTCCCCATCCATCCTCCCCGGGTAAACCTGTGATTGTTGCAGGTTGGGGACCACACCGATGCCTCCTCCGCTGCTCCCAGACTCTCAGGGCCGCCACCACCACTGGACTGGTGGAGTACACGCCGGCGGGAACGGCAGGGGCACCGTCACCAGTGCCCCTAAACTTGTGCCCTTACACGAAGCCGCCTCCATGCGCACCCACGCTGGCTGCCAACCCCCCCCCCCCCCCCCCCCCCAAAACCAGCCATCTCCTCACCTATGTTAGCTGCCCAGTAGTAATTACTGAAATTCGGCAGCGCCAGTCCACCATCTCCCCGATTCCGCTCGAGCATTGCCCTCTTCACCCACGGGGGCTTACCCCCCACACAAAGCTCACAATAATCTTATTAATCGCTTAAAAAAGGACTGCGGGATGAAGATGGGGAGGCTCTGGAAAACAAAAATGAACCTCGGGTGGACCGTCATTTTTACCGACTGCACCCTACCTGCCAGAGGCAACAGGAGCGCATCCCATCTCTGGAAATCCTCCTTCATCTGGTCTACCAACCGGGCCAGGTTCAATTTATGTAGCTGTCCCAATCCCTCGCCACCTGAATACCCAAGTACCTAAAATTGCCCCCTACCACACTAAACGACAGTTCCCCATGTCGCCTCTCCTGACCGCTCGCCTGAACCACAAACAACTCGGTCTGTATTTAATTTCTAACACTTCATTAACCCCAAGATAATGGTAAAACACAATACAACTCTGTACATTAACATTTTAATTTATCAAATGTAAGATTTGCAGTGAATTTGAATTGCTCATTCAAAATGCAGCCTTGGTATAGTAGTGTCAAACAATTTCCTCCTGACTCACCTCTTAAAGCTAGCAGCTCAAACTTCTGGTCATGGTTTTGTTTTACACGTTTGCGTAGGATTTTGCCAAGAAAGGTTTTTTAAAAAAAACTACAAATTAAAGTTGTCAAAATTCTGAGTGGAAATAAATAAATATTTTTTTTAAGTCAGTGGTCATCATCCAAAACGAAATGGATGGAAAGCAACAGTGGCTTTCATACTAAACATTAGAAATGGGATCTGTTCCCAACATAGTAGCATGGAGTTCAAAACGTTTGGCAGACAGCATTAGTGGAATTTTACATATTTTCACTGGCATGAGTTCCCTATTTTATCTTTGTATCCAATGAAAGAATGTACACGAACAGCTTTATCAGCATAAATGCTTGATCAGTGGCCTTGTTTTTGGACGCTTCAAAAAAAACACCACCTGTAATATGACCAGTCATATCTTCAACAGTAAGCCTTTCCAGTAATCGAGTCCAACAATGCAGTGATAAAAGTGGCTAATGAGACTTGCACAAAGCAGAAGCAGCAGAATCTCTCAATACTTACACTAGTATGTGCAAACTTTCACAGTTCAGAATTTCTATAAGCATTGTTACTGGAGCAAACACTGCTACACTGTCACAATAAGTCATGTTTCGTTTGGGCCATAGGTGCGTGCACTTTCTTCATCCATGTGGTGCACATTAAATCTACCCTCACACCTCCAACCCCAACTCTAAAAGAAAATGCATTCAATTGCAATGAACTTATAAATAAGGGTCACAAAAGTGGGGAAAATAAATGTTGAATATTCTCAATTTTTACCATCGCGTTCAATGTGATGTCATGGATACCCGTTTGGAAGGAACTATTTTACAGATATAAATCCCCATTACTCATTAATCCAAGAAAGTAAAATATGCAAGACAATCAGTTACTGGCTGTTTGAAATGATACCTATGTAAATCCAAAATCAGAACTCTGGATTCTTGCCAAAATCTAGACAAAAATATTCAGGAATGACAGCAAGAAACCATAAACAAGGCTCAGACAGCAAGCGGAGTAGGCAAAGTGGATTAAATCCCATTCCAGTGCATTTTTAAACTAAATCGTGAAAATCTGCTGCTAATTTGGGAGAGAGTAGTAGATTAACACTGTTGTACCTGAGTGTTGGATGCTGATGCTGAAGGGAAGCTGGGAAGGGCAGTGGAAGTTTGGTTACTCCATGATGTAACAGTAGGGGCAGGTCTAACCTGAATCAAACAGAGACAGACACCAATAATGGAAATAAAATAAGGAACCACAGAACACCCATCCATACTTCATATAAAATAAAGTAAAAGATGACGTGATAGATTTCCTTAAAACATGCACACAAACAAAAACAAATGAAGGCCAGTGCAATATAAAGACATTCTATATCAAAGATAAGGAGAAAAACCTTACTCCTCAAATTGTAGCGAGCCTGTGTTCTATTGAGATAAACACTGGTTGTTACTGCATTACACCATATCACAAAACAGGGGTCTAGGTTTGAGTGCAGTGTCTGCAAGCACATACACATGGATTCTTTGATAGTTGTTGGTGTCGCATGTAGTCAAGAGAAATCCATGGAAGATACCTGTTGTGGATGGGCCAAAACAACAACCCTTCCACTGAAGAGGAAATAGCCTCAGGGCCGGAGGGTGTGGGAAGTAACTTTTCTTAATACATTAACAATTTGGTCCCCATTGGTTGAGTCAGCCACAGTATCCAGCAGAGAATTGAGCCAAATTGGAACCTAATCTGCAGATTACCCCTAACTGGAGTATTTGGGTGACACTTTTTTAAAATAAATTTAGATTACCCAATTATTTTTTCCAATTAAGGGGCAATTTAGCGTGGCCAATCCACCTACTCTGCACATTTTTGGGTTGTGGGGGCGAAACCCACGCAGACACGGGGAGAATGTGCAAACTCCACACGGACAGTGACCCAGAGCCGGGATCGAACCTGGGACCTCAGCGCCGTGAGGCGGTTGTGCTAACCACTAGGCCACCGTGCTGCCCTGGGTGACACTTTCTTTCCTAGCTTTTAGGTTGAAGCTCCAACTAGATTTCCTTCTACTCAGTTATCTAGTGCCTCTAATGACAGGGGTTGCATGACATTATGGGCTTTGCCACGATACGCTATTCAAATATGAGGGAACATGAGTAATCACTCAAGACAGCATGTGATAATTGATCACTTGCGTAAAATACTGAACTACTATTTGGGTCAATTCCTTTGGACTAGTGGAAATTCAAGCTCTAGATTCGACAGCTGGTCAATACCCATATTAGCTGATCTCACTTGAGCAGCAGTGAGAGTGCGCCGACTTTCCACAGTGCCCCTTGGTTAGGTAACAGAAAACCGGCTAGTGGGCCTGCTCCAGATCGCTCTTGCGCAATCTCTGCTAGAGGTGGAGGTATGCATAATTAAATCAGGCAGAGTTCGGCACACCTGGTTCACTGGACTCCTCGTTAAGGCTCACAAATGAATAAAAACCAAATGGGCAAAGGACAGGAGGGTGCCCAGCAAAGAGAACATGATCAAAAGATTTACTGCATTTGGGCAGAATGTAAAATGTTATTTTGTCACATAGTACACAGATGAAATAGAGATAAGTAATCAATATAGCATTAGATCATAAATTTATTTTGAACAAGCACTATTAAGTGATTATGAAAATGTAACCAATTCAAAGCAATGGTTAACAGAAGTCATTAATTTATCTCAAACTGACCAAAAGGTATCAGAACTGAGGCTGCATAAGGCTCTGGTCAGACCCATTTGGAATATCGTGAGCAGCTTTGGGCCCCGTACCCAAGGAAGGACGTGCTGGTCTTGAAAAGGGTCCAGAGGAGATTCACAAGAATGATCCCTGGAATGAAGAGCTTGTTGTATGAGGAACGCGTGAGGACTCTGGGTCTGTACTCGTTGGAGTTTAGAAGGATGAGGGAGGATCTCACTGAAACTTACAGAATACTCAGAGGCCTAGATAGAGTGAACGTGGAAAGGATGTTTCCACTAATAGAAATAAATAGAACCCGATGGCACAACCTCAGACTAAAGGGTCGATCCTTGAAAACAGAGATGAGGAGGAATTTCTTCAGCCAGAGAGTGGTGAATCTGTGGAACTCTTATTGCAGAATGCTGTGGAGGCCAAATCATTGAGTGTCTTTAAGACAGAGATGGATAGGTTCTCAATTAATAAAGGGATCAGGGGTTATGGGGAAAAGGCAGAAGAATGGGGATGAGAAACATATTAGTCATGATTGAATGGCAGAGCAGACTCGATGAGCCAAATGACCTAATTCTGCTCCGATGTCTTAGTCTTAAAATGACTCTGTAATAAAAATAATTGAGGAACCATTCTCATCAACTGCTCCAAGACAGTACTTCTATGACTGTGGCAGCCAATATGAATTTCTATTGATTTAAAGCTTTTAATTTAAACCCAGATTCTCAAAATATAGCAGGAAAAGAAAAGTAATAGAAAGTTGCTGTCCAGTTTTGTGTGTGCCTTTTCCCAAAATTTGCCATTCACAGGACAAAGGACCAGCATTATTGGCCACCCCTAATTGTCATCGAGACGGTGGTGGAAAGCTGCCTTCAGGTATAGGTACACCAACAGTGCTGTTAGGAAAGGTGTTTCAGAATTTTGGCCCAGTGAAGGAACAGTGATATATTTCCAAGTCAGGATGGTATGGAACTTGCAAGCAGTGGTGCTCCCATGCATTTGCTGCCCATGTCCTTCTAAATAGTAAAAGTCACAGGTCTGGAGAGTGTTGTTGAAGACGATTTGGCGTGTTGTAGATGGTGCACATTGTGCACCAGTGGGGGAGGGAATAATGTTTAATGTGGCGGATGGAGGTGTCAATTAAGCAGTCAATTTTCTCCAAGATTAAGTTTTTGGTGCTACATTCATCTAGAAGGAATATTGCATCACACTCCTGACTTGTGTCTTGTAGATGACTTTGTGGAGTAAGTTACTCACCCAACATTCCTAACATCTGACCTGCTCTTGTAGCCACAATATTTACATGGCTGGTCAAGTCAGGTTTCTGGGTATGGTGACCTCAGGAAGTTGAGAGTGGGGGATTCAATGATGACAATGCCATTGAATATTTAGCAAAATGGTTAGACTCTCTCTTGTTGGAGAGGGTCACTGCCTGACACTTGTGCACCATGAATGGTACTTTATCTGCCCCAGCCTGGATGTTGTCTAGGTATTCCTGCACTCAGGCACAGGCTGCTTCAGCATCTGAAGGTTTGGGTTTGGAACTAAACACTGCAATCATTTGTGAAGATCTCCATTTCTGACCTGATGATGAAAGGGAAGGTCTTTGATGAAGCAATTAATTAGTTACAGAGCAGGGGCAGCAAAACACTGCAGATGGTGAAAACACACATTTGCTCAGACAACAATAGTTTTGGAAACAAAGAATCTGGAGTCATAATGTTTCTATCACCACCGTGGCTGCCCAACTTCTTGAGTGTCTCCAAACATTTCGGTTTTGGTTTTAATTACACAGCATCACCTGCAGGAACTGAGAGCCAACTACTGTAGTCTTTGTTCATCCAGGAATGAAGTGTGGGAGAATATGGCTGGGGCGAGGGATTAAAAAAAAACTCTCCTTAAAAATAAACAAATAAAAATCACCATGGGTGCAGCTAAAGGTTGTAAACCCAACAATAATAAATACTTATTACTTTGTCACACTTCATCCCCATTGATGATCCTCCACCTATCCAATTGAACAATCTGTGTGTAACAAGCCTCCTGGACCTTAAACCTCATTTTTTAATCGACATAAATTTATCGGGCACATTGGCTTTCACTCTCAACACCAGTGGTACAGAACTGATGTAGGCATAAACAACACCTAGATCATGGCTCCTGCTGGCCAGTAATCAAAAATGGTCATGGAAAAGTGCACAGCCCTAAATAAACCAGTTTCATCGGCTACGTTATGATTCCAGCTATGTGGCTTGAAAGGAGAATGTTGAGTTGGGAGAAACAGGCCAACAAAATAAAGGGAAACACAGAAAATACTGGAAACATATCGGTCAGCCATGTTGCAGAATAACTTTGGGTGAATGTAACAATCTTGAAGGGAAGGGGTTAATCAGGATAGCAGCAAGGATACCAAGTTTAAAAAAAAAATTTTTAGAATACCCAATTATTTTTTCCAATTAAGGGGCAATTTAGAATGGCCAATCTACCTCTGAAAACCGTTCAATCATAGGATTTGCAGGTTTTCAGGAAGGAAATGGAGGATGTGGTGGTGTTGGTACCTTTTCAGAGGCACTTTGTGCCCAATTAAAGGATCTTACATTGGGAAGAAGGTGGAGTGGATGCTGAAAGGCACAATTGTGTCCTCGGCTCTGCCCTCTGGCCTACCTGCAAACCCTGATCCCACACTCACTCACTTGAGTCAGGGATCCAACAATGATTGCTGCTGAAGAGCTTGGACCAGTACCAAACACATCCACTTCTCACAATGGCTCTGTCGGCAATGGAGAACTACTGGCCTCTGATTGGCCAGCAGCCCTTGTGGTCAAGATTTCCACCCCAGTCCCAAATCCCAGAGAAGGACTGAGGCTGGTCAGTTAGGTCGGGCCTCCGCCTTGGAAGCAATGTGGGTTTCCCACTGGCTCTCTAACCGGTGGGCTAGGCCTATGTCAGTTACATTAAATTCTGCCCACGGTCACTGTTGTATTTAAGGAAATGCAGTCAATTTGTACATGGTAAACTCCAACAGTCGGCAATGAAATAAAGACCAATTTTTGTGGTTGGTGGAGGCATTAATGTTGACCAGGACACCAGGGATCACTCCACTTCTCTTCGCTACTACTACTACTGTCAAATGCACTGATGAACAGCTAGGGGGTGAAGTGATATTGTCACTGGACGAGTAAACCAGAGACCCAGGGTAATGTACCAGGACCCAGGTTCAAATCCTGCCACTGTGGATGGTGAAATTTGAATTCAATAAAAATGTCTAATGATGACCATGAAACCATCGTTGATTGTCGTAAAAATCTCCTTTAGGGAAGAAAATCTGCCATCCTTACCTGGTCTGGCCTGCATGTGACTCCAGACCTAAAACAACGTGATGGACTCTTAACTGCCTCCAAGGGAAATTAGGGATGGGCAATAAATGAGTTTATTGCAATGGCCACGTCCCATGAATGAAAAAAAATACATATAAAATTTGAAATTCGTCACCCAGTTGGAAGCCTCATCAGCCTGTGTAGGGCAGGGAGACAATCTCAAAGCACAGATCGGGCCACCAGTCGATTATATGCACCACAGTTTGCACTTTGCCACAGTTGCACAGGGGTGAGTCACGGTGTCCCCAATGGAAGAGGATGTTGCGGCAGGATCCGACTCCAGTGCACAGCCTGTTCAGTTTGACCCATTCGTCGTGTGGGAGGTCAAAGCCTGGGATTTCTAATGTGGGATCATCAATTATGTGCTGATTCTGAGCTGTGTTGCTGAGGTTATGCCACAGCAATTGCCATAGCTCCTTCTCTAAGATAATGCAATGGGATATTTCACTCCCAGCCAAGAGGACAGACAGGGCCTTGGTTTTAATGTCTCAGTCAAAAGGCAGCGGGTGGGATTTTTGGGTCCTGCCCACCACACCTACACAAAGTCTAGTTAAGTCAAAGGCTAGTTAAGTCAAATTTTCCACCCCACCCACGATGATTCCTGCGACAGGCTGGACAGGACAATTTAGGATGCTCCGGTTTCCTCCCACATCAGTACTGCACTACAGTATATCAGACTTGATATTTGTGCTCAGATTCTGGAGTGGGAGCCGAATCCACAACCTTGTGACTCAAGACATGAGAATGCTGCCAACCGAGCAATGAAGGCCCCAATAACTGGCTAACGTGGGTCCTAGAAAAGCATCAATCACTGTGTCCTATTTGGCAAGTTGCTTCTTAGTGTAATGAAATGGTGGTGTTTAGCTGAACGCTCGTCATAAGCAAAAATTAAATTGATACTTTAAAAAAAATAGTATTACAAAGCCATGTCTGATTCAATAAGCTTAAACTTATTGCCAGTGCACATCTGTGGAGCAAATAGACTGCCCTCAGGAATTACTAATAGACTTTATGGTGGCACAGTGGTTAGCACTGCTGCCTCACAGCACCAGGGACCCGGGTTCAATATCAACCTTATGCAACCGCCTGTGTTGAGTTTGTACGTTCTCCCAATGTCTGTGTGGGTTTCCTTTGGGTGCTCTGGTTTCCTCCCGCAGTCCAAATTACACAGGTTAGGTGAATTAGACATGCTACATTGCCCCTTGGTGTCCAAATATGTGCAGAGTAGGTGGGGATACAGGAATAGGGAAGAGTGGTAGGCCTAGATAGGGTGCTCTTTTGGTGGGTCAGTGCAGTCTCGATGGGCCAATAGGCCTCTTTGTGCACTGTGGGGCTTCTATGAAATGAAAAATGAAATGAAAATCGCTTATTGTCACGAGTAGGCTTCAATGAAGTTACTGTGAAAAGTCACCACATTCCAGCGCCTGTTCGGGGAGGCTGGTACGGGAATTGAACCGTGCTGCTGGCCTGCCTTGGTCTGCTTTAAAAGCCAGTTATTTAGCCCAGTGTGCTAAACCAGCCCTGTATGGAAAACATCTGTGTTTCGTATAATGAATTTATTTGGAGTGCAGCAATAGTTGTTTAATTCAGAGGGGAAATCAATGGTCCTAGGCCACAGAAGACCAAACATTTAGTCCTTTCAAACAGTCATACATCCCATTTTATAACAGCTACGTCCATAGACATCATCCGATGTGGCTTTGAAAGTAAAGTAATAAATTCACAAATTCAGTTGGGCAGCACTCATACTTTAAAAAGGCATATAATTGATTTGAAAATTAAACTTATTTTATACAAACCATTACAATAAAGACCTTGAAAGCTCAAGATTATGTGAACAATTGCAAACTGTTCATTTGAAAAAAGAATCATACAGCACTCTGTTTAATGAGGTCAAATAAGCTGCAATTGAAAGTAAGCCATGAAGTAAACAGGGAATGTACATGATCAGATGTGGCCAACACAACGCTACAATAGGCCACAAACATTTCTAACTAGTCTTTAGAAGTATTTATCATCAGGCGTCTAGTGTAGAGCAACCAGGAAAAACAAATGCATTCAACTGTCAATTATCTGGCAAAATCATCAAAATAAAGAAAACACCTATATAAATGTAAAGATCTATAAGGCTCAGTGACTCCCTCATGGCCTTAACAATGACACTAAAAGGTAAGAAAAGAAAAATCAAACATATCAAAAATGGAGAAACAAGGCAGTTAAAACTGACAGCATTTTCCCATTCAAAGGCTCCCTCATCACTTGTAGCATCTCTCTATAAAGAGCTGTCATCCTCAGGAAGCCATAAAGACCCCATTAGACATACAGAAAAATCCCCTAAGCAAGAGGAATGCTCTGGGCAAAATACCAACAATACAACTATCACACAAAGACTACTCCAAATGGCTTTGGTCCTGGTACAAACTCCATTCTCCGTCCACTCTCCCTCGGAGGCTAAACAGACTGTCCGCAACCTTAGTGTCATATTTGACTCTGGGATGAGCTTCCAACCTCATGTTCGATCCCATTTCTGAGACCAGCTATTTCCAACTCCATATCAAATGACTCCACCTCTTCCACAGCTCATCTTGCAAACCCTCATCCATTCCCTGGTTACCTCGAGAATGGACTATTCCAACGCACTCCTGGCATGCAGCACACATTTTGACCCCTGGTAACTTGAATGCATCCAAACAAGGGTGTGAGCAAAACTCTAATTCTGGTGGCTTTACTCATACCATGTCCTGCTGACCCACCATCTGGTGCTCGCTGAACTGAATTGGAATGGCTCCTAGTTTAGCAAAACTTTGATTTCTAAACGTTCCTTAATTTTCAAATTCCTTCATGAATTTCCTCCCTACATTTGCTCTCACAATAAACAATGACACTCTATTAGCTTTCCTAATTATTTGCTGCAGCTCCATATTAACCTTTGGTGAATCATGCACTAGGACACCCAGATCCCTTTGCACCTCAAGAGCTCTGCAATCTCTCATTTAGATAATATGCTTTTTTATTCTCCCTGCCAAAATGGACAACTTCACATTTTCCCCAGACTATAATGCATTTGCCAGATCTTTGCCCATTCACCTAATTTATCTACATCCCTTTGTAGTCTCCTTATGTACTTTTCACAAATTGCTTTCCTACAATCTTTGGGTCATTAGCAAATTTAGCATCCATTGGTCTCTTCATCCAAGCCATTTATTTAAATAGTGAAAAGTTGAGGCCCCTGCACACCACATGTTACATCTTGCCAACCAGAGATTGACCCATTTATGGCTACTCTGTTTCCTGTCTGCCTGATTACCGTGAAGATTTCCACATGCCCTGCCTTTAAATAGCAGCTTCTATCATTTCCCTATGACAGATGTTACGTTAACTGGCCTGTAGTTTCCGGTTTTCTGCCAATTTTCCATTCTAATGGAACTTTCCCAAAATGTTGAGAATTTTAGAAAATTAAAACCAAAGCATAAAACTATCTCACGAGTCCTTTCTTGGCTTCGGTGCCCTAGGC
This sequence comes from Scyliorhinus canicula, assembly GCF_902713615.1. Taxonomy (NCBI): domain Eukaryota; kingdom Metazoa; phylum Chordata; class Chondrichthyes; order Carcharhiniformes; family Scyliorhinidae; genus Scyliorhinus; species Scyliorhinus canicula. Next base: position 167,119,239 of record NC_052148.1, read on the forward strand.
TACGGTGGCGAGGGAGTATTGCAGCTAAAATTTCCATTGCCAATCCCTATTCAAAGACCCTTGCTAGAATGTGCCAAGTACTTTGTTGGTTCTAAAGCATTTCCAGACTGCCAGTGGTTGTGACAGGCTATGTGAATTTGTGCCTTTCTTGAGAAAGAGGGCGCGATTCCCCGCTGGTTGGGAGAATAGCGGGAGGGCCTCCCGACATTTTTTGCACCCTTCCGCTATTCTCTCCCCCCCCCCCCCCCTCGCTCGACCCACATCACGAATCGGCGCTCGCCGTTTTTTACGGCGAGCGGCGATTCTCCGCGGCCGATGGGCCGAGCCTTTACGCCCGTTTTTTCATGGCAGCAAACACACCTGCTTGCTGCCGTCATAAAAACGGGCACTGGATGCCTATCGGGGACATCCAGAGGCCCGTTTGGGGCGGGAGCACCACCGTTGTGCTCGGGAGGGGACAGGCCCACGAACGGTGCCCACCGATCGTCGGGCCTGCGTCCAAAAGGGACGCACTATTTCCCCTCCGCCGCCCGACAAGATCAAGCCGCCACATCTTGTCGGGCGGTGGTGAAGAAATGCGGAACCGCGCATGCGCGGGTTCCGTCAATGGCGTGATGACGTCACCCGCGCATGCGCGGGTTGGAGCCGGCTCCAACCTGCGCATGCGCGGCTGGCGTCTGTATAACATCAGCCGCGCGTCATCTTGGCGGTCGTTAAGGCCGCGACGCCATGGTTCCCGGGGTCCCGCTCCTAGCCCCGATTTTGGGGGGGGGGGGGGGGGGGGGGGGGCGAGAGAATCGTGTCCCGGGAACGGGAGTGAAGGCTGCCGTGAATCACGGGCAGTTTCACGGCAGCCTTTACGACTCTCCGCATTTGCGGAGAATCTCGCCCAGAGCTCCTCCTGTGAGGAATTTTTAGGATAAGGGATAGCAGATTTAAAACAGAGATGAGGAGAAATTACTTGTCTCAAACGGTCATGAATCTGTGGAATTCACTATCCCAGAGTGGGGTGGATGAGTAAATTTGAAGAGATAGAGAGATTTTAAAATTAGTAATGGGTTCTGGAGAACATGCAGGAAAATGGAGTTCAGGCCGAGGTGAGACCAGCCATGGTCATGTTGAATGGTGGAGCATGCTTGAGAAGATATGTGGTCTCCTGTTCCTCTTTCTTATGTTCTTAGGTTTTTGGGCATTTTTCCTTCCATCATCTGACATGGCTCAGTGTCAAATTTTGTTCTATGGTAGTCTTGTGAAGCGCCTTGGAATGTTTTCTGTTCCAGGTGCTACATAAATACAAGTTACTCCCTTGCTGGTGTGGACACTCAATGAAGCGTGGGAAGGGGGGACTTTGTCCCCGACGATGTCGCGGGCGCTGATCTCGTTAATTTTAAAGAGGGACAAGGACCCCAAGCAGTGTGGTTCATACAGGCCCATATCTCTCCTCAACGTGGATGCTAAGGTCCTGGCAAAAATCCTGGCCACCAGGAGAGAGGACTGTGTGCCAGGGGTTGTGCACGAGGACCAGACAGGTTTCGTGAAGGGAAGGCAGCTGAACACGAATGTGCGGAGATTGTTGAATGTCATCATGATGCCGGCGATTGAGGGGGAGGCAGAGATAGTGGTGGCGCTGGATGCGGAGAAGGCCTTCGATAGAGTGGAGTGGGGGTACCTATGGGAGGTGTTGGGGAGGTTTGGATTTGGTGACGGGTTCATTAGATGGGTACGGCTGCTATATGAGGCCCCAATGGCGTGCGTGGCCACGATTAGGAGGAGGTCGGAGTACTTCCGGCTTTACCGAGGGACCAGGTAGGGTTGCCCCCTGTCCCCCTTGTTGTTTGCACTGGCAATCGAGCCGCTGGCGATGGCGTTGAGGGATTCAGAGAGGTGGAGAGGCTTGGTGCGAGGTGGAGAGGAACATAGAGTGTCGTTGTATGCCGATGACCTGTTACTGTATGTGGCGGACCCGGTGGGAGGGATGCCGGGAGTGATGGAGTTGCTAGCTGAGTTTGGGACCTTTTCAGGTTATAAATTAAATTTAGGCAAGAGCGAGGTGTTTGTGGTGCACCCTGGAGACCAGGAGGAAGGAATTGGTAGGCTCCCACTTAGGCGGGCAGGAGAGAGCTTTAGGTACCTGGGGGTGCAGGTGGCCAGGGACTGGGGGACTCTTCACAAGCATAACTTCACCAGACTTGTAGATCAGATGGAGGAGGAGTTCAAGAGGTGGGACATGCTCCCATTATCGTTGGCGGGAAGGGTACAGTCCGTCAAAATGACGGTGCTTCCGAGGTTCTTGTTCCTCTTTCAGTGCCTGCCCATCTTTATCCCCAGGGCCTTCTTTAGGAGAGTGACTAGCAGTATTTTGAGCTTTGTGTGGGCACATGGAACTCCAAGAGTGAAGAGGGTGTTCCTGGAGTGAGGGAGGGATAGAGGCGGCCTGGCGCTGCCCAACCTTCTGGGGTACTATTGGGCAGCCAATGTGTCAATGGTGCGTAAATGGGTGATGGAGGGGGGAGGGGCGGTGTGGAAAAGAATGTAGATGGCGTCATGTAGAGGTACGAGCCTGGGTGCCATGGTAACGGCACCGTTGCCGCTCTCCCCCAAGAGGTTTACCACGAGCCCGGTGGTGGCGGCAACCCCAAGCTCGATGGAGGCTCCACTGGGTGGCAACCATCGGTTCATCCCGGGGAACAAGGAAGGGGGATTTAGGGGGTGGCAAAGGGCGGGCATCAGCAAATTGAGGGACCTGTTTATTGGCGGGAGGTTTGCGGGCCTGGGGGAACTGGAAGATAAATTTGGCCTTCCCCAAGGGAACATGTTCAGATACTTGCAGGTAAAGGCGTTTGCTAGGCGACAGGTAGAGGGATTCCCTCTGCTGCCCTCGCAGGGGACGATGGACAGAGTGCTTTCGGGGGTGTGGGTCGGAGAGGGGAAGGTGTCTGACATCTATAAGGTAATGCAGGAGGTGGAGGAGTCGTCAGTGGAGGAGCTGAAGGCTAAATGGGAGGAGGAACTTGGGGAGCAGATAGAGGATGGGACTTGGGCGGAGGCCTTGGAGAGAGTCAACTCTTCCTCCTCGTGCGAGGCTTACTCTCATCCAATTTAAGGTGCTGCACCAGGCCCACATGTCCGGGACTAGGATGAGTAGGTTCTTTGTGGGTGAGGACAGGTGCACCAGATGTTCGGGGAGTCCAGCGAACCACGCCCATATGTTCTGGGCATGCCCAGAACTGGAAGAATTCTGTAAGGGGGTCGCGGGGATGGTGTCGAGGGTGGTTGGATCCAGGGTCAAACCAGGGTGGGGACTCGCGATTTTTGGAGTTGCGGTAGAGCCGGGAGTGCAGGAGGCGAAAGAGGCCGGTGTCCTGGCCTTTGCGTCCCTAGTAGCCCGACGAAGGATTCTGCTACAGTGGAAGGATGCAATGCCCCCAAGTGTGGAGACCTGGATCAGTGACATGGCAGGATTTATAAAATTGGAAATGGTCAAATTTGCCCTGAGAGGATCAATACAAGGGTTCTATAAACGATGGCAGCCCTTTCTGGACTTCCTGGCTTAAAGATAGGTAGCTTGGTCAATAGCAGCAGCAACCCGGGGGGGGGGGGGGGGGGGGGGGGTGTTCCTTATTGTAGTGTCTATTCTGTAACTTTATATTGTGTTAATTTGCGTTGTTGTTAAAATGCTGTGTTGTTCATGGAGGTGGGGGCGAATGTTTATGATTGTTAATATTATTGTTATTTTTGGTATTTTACTATGGTGCGTTATTGTTGTATAAATTCAAAATTTTTCAATAAAAATTATTTCAAAAAATAAATAAATACAAGTTACTGTTGAACACCCAAATACAACCCCTCCACCTGCTGCATTCCCAACATCAAAATGTTCAAGCTTGAGTTCCAAGTCTGTGAGTACCTTGCTGCTCATTAGACATTGAACTTGATGCTGAGGATGCAACATGCGGTTCAACCCTCTATGCAAAGCTGCTTGCTGATCTCAAGAGGCTCAATGAAACTATGACTTTAAAAAAAAAATTTAGAGTACCAAATTCTTTTTTTCTAATTAAGCGACAACCTGGCGTGGCCAATTCACCCGCCCTGTACATATTTTTGCGTTGTGGGGGTGAGACCCACGCAAACATGGGGAGAATGTACAAACTCTACACAGATAGTGACCCGGGGCCGGGATCGAACCCAGGTTCTCGGTGCCCTGAGGCAGCAGTGCCAACCACTGTGCAACCCCGCAATGAAAGTTTTTATTGAATCTGTCTGCACTACCACTGATAGCTACATTAAGGCATTTCAGAATAGAATAAATGTAACAAGGCTCCATGTTAAATGTATACGGGCTGCTGGACTTCAGTTGTAAAATCGGAACTAGATGGTGAACATAGCTATTAAGGTCCCAAGCCATTCACCAGCATTGGATACATTCAGTACTAATCTGAGCCTGGATGGTGAAATAAGACAAGTCCTTAGGATGATGAAGAATGGAGACAGATAGCAGCAACGGTGTGCAGCACGGTGGCGCAATGGGGGGGGGGGGGGGGGGGGGGGTTGTTGGGTTACGGGTATAGGGTGGATACGTGGGTTTGAGTAGGGTGATCATTGCTCGACACAACATCGAGGGCCGGAGGGCCTGTTCTGTGCTGTACTGTTCTATGTTCTAACTGTGAGACGTATGAAAGAAAAACCCAATTGAAAACATTGCAAATAGACACTGTGCATTTAGTAATATAATAATAATAATAATCGCTTTTTGTCACAAGTAGGCTTCAATTAAGTTACTGTGAAAAGCCCCTACTCGCCACATTCCGGCACCTGTTCGGGGAGGCCGGTTCGGGAATTGAACCCGTGCTGCTGGCCTTGTTCTGCATTGCAAGCCAGCTGTTTAGCCCACTGTGCTAAACCAGGAGCCGGGAGAAACATCTCTCAAAATGGGGATCTGCAAAGCAGGCACGGTTAGAGCACACACCCAAATCCCCTTCCTACCCCCAAAACACCCCTTGTAATTTCACCATTCTCCTTGATGGCCTGTCTGTCTATTCAATTGGAGTTATTTTAATTAATATGCATCTGTTCCCCCACTAGTTCAGTGACTAATACATTTCTGTATTTATGGAACTGCTAATGACAAAAAACAATAAAACACCCTCAAACTGTTAGATATCAGTTGTGAGATGAGGAGTTTGAGGAAAATGGAAATAAATGGGTGTAAACTAGGTTACAAATGGGTTTAACGGATGTCTGCGCCTGACACCTACTACATCCCCTCATTACCACCCCTCAGCACTCAAACTCAAATGAAAATCGCTTATTGTCACGAGTAGGCTTCAATGAAGTTACTGTGAAAAGCCCCTAGTCGCCACATTCCGGCGCCTGTCCGGGGAGGCTGGTACGGGAATCGAACCGTGCTGCTGGCCTGCTTGGTCTGCTTTAAAAGCCAGCGATTTAGCCTTGTGAGCTAAACCAGCCCCTGATAACACCATCCCTCAGCACTCAAACTCTTGGATAGGGTTAAGATGAAAAGTTTTGAATGCTGAGAAAGTGAAACAAAAACAGAAAATAGAAAATGTTTGAAATGGCAATGGTAGGGCAGATAGTAACTAAAAAAAAAGGGCAGGTTAATGTTAAAATTGGGACCCGTCACCCAAAACAATGTGCTATCTTATTTATCTTTTTCATATCCTGATTGACTGCTGTGTATTGCAAGCATCTCTTTTCTGATTTCTTTACGATTACCGAAGAGTATCAGATTCAGCAACCCCAGGTAGCATTCAACTGCTGGCTTCTCCAGACTTCCATCCAGAAAACAGCAGTATCATTTCGCTTCAAGCTTATTGATCATGTTCTGCCAGAATTCACATTTTATGAGTTTTCACTGCAGTGGACAATATCAAATAAGTCTTGTGTTAGAAAATATGCAAAAAATTAAAGAAGAAATGGTAAAATCCACGTGGATTAAAATGGTAATATTTACCTCCTTATCATCTGCCACTTAATATAGCTGCAGCTATATTAGACTTTTAGAGTACAACAGCAATTTTTTCCATATCGCATTAGAGCCTTTCATAATTTGGAACGGATCTATTGATTTCTTCCTAACCATCCTTATCTTTTGGGTTGTGGGGGGTGGGACACAAACAGACACGGGGGAATGTGCAAACTCCACACGGACAGTGACCCGGGGCCAGGATCAAACCCGGGTCCTCGGAGCCGTGAAGCAGCAGTGCTAACCACTGTGCCACCTAACCATCCTTATTCTAATATTTCACTGGATTCTTTTGTCTGCCCCTGTGATTGATGGCTAGTGACTGCTCTCAGTACCGCAATGCCTCAAAGTTAAAATACACACCCTCATGTTTAAATCATAGAATCCATACAGTGCAGGAGGCCATTTAACCCATCAAGTCTGCACCGACTCTCCGAAAGAGCATCCAAACAAGCCCCCCATCCTATCCCTAGAACCCCATAACCACAGCTAAACCACACATCCCTGGAAGGGGGAATATAGCATGGCCAATCCACCCGACTTGCCCATCTTTGGACTGTGGGAGAACAGTCCAAACCCGAAGCACCAGGAGGAAATCCACACAGACACGGGAAAAACATGAAATCTCCACACAGTCACCAAAGGTTGGAATTTAACTGGATTGTGGTGCTGTGATGCAGTAATGCTAACCACTATGCTACCTTGCCATCCCAAACCCTTTATGGTCTCAACCTCCCTCCCACTGCAGGGACCTCTGCATAAGAGTCAGGCTGACATGTCAATGTAGTACTTGAGAGGGGGAGGGGGGAAACTGGAGGGAGATGGGGTGGTTGGAGGCCTTGGGCACGGGGCCCACCATGCTAGATGGGCAGGCTAGTAAATGGGTGTGAGGTGGGGCGCTACCAGGAGGCAGGGAGGGGGGGAGGGAGAGAGAGAGAGAGAGAGAGAGAGAGAGAGAATGGGTGTGGTTGGTGTGGCGCAGTTGGGAAGGGATCAATGGCAGTGTGGGTCATAATGTCCGATATCACTATGTAGATGCCAAAGGACTGTGCCGAGGTGATAGGCAAGGATCAGATGGGTTTTGTTAATGAGAGGCAGTTGTTGATGAATGCGAGGAGACCACTCAATGTAATCGTGATAATTTCGGAGGGCAGGAGGTGGAGGTAGTGGTGGTGATGGTATTGCCGAGCATGATGAACTATTATAGGACGGCGATCATTGCTATGGTAAGGAAATCGGTCGTGGGGGAGGGGTCCATGTGGGGAGGTGGGTGGAGGTAGCATCGTGCAGGGGTACGTGTTTGAGGGCTTTGTTCTTGGCGCCTTTACCATTCTCGCCAGCCAGGTACTCAGTGAGCCCAGTGGTAGTAATGGTTCCAAGGGTGTAGGGCAGTGGCCGCAACATGTGGGGCTGGAGAGGACGTTGGTGTTGGCTCCGATCGGCTTGTGCCGGCGGGGTTGGATGCGAAGTTTAGGGGTTGGCAGCAGGGAAGGATTGAGCGCTTTGGGGACTTTATATACGAGGCACATTTGCGGGGCTGGAAGACCTGGAGGAAGAGTATACGAGTTACCCAGAGCGAATGGCTTTAGATATCTGCAGGTTCGGGACTTTGTAAGGAGAGAGGTGCCGTATGTTTCTGGCCTGCCGTCCTGGGTTGCAGGACAAGGTGCTGTTGAAGGATGAAATAGGGTAGAGCAAGGTGTTAGATGTCTCTAAGGAGTTGATAGAGTGAAAGGGAGCCATGGTGAATGATATCAAGTGTAAATGAGAGGAGCTAGGAGGGGAGGTGGGGGCCGAAGCGTGCATGGAGGCCTTGCGGGGCGTGAACGTCCTCATCGTGTACAATGCTAAGTCTCATCCAGTTTAATGTGGTGCATAGGGCTCATATGATGGTGGCGAGGATGTGTAGCTTCTTTGTGGGGGTGGAGGATAGGTGTGGGTGGTGGGGGCCTGTGAATCACGTCCACATGTTCTGAGGGGGTTCTGGCATGGGTTCTTGGACGTAATATCCGAGTTGCTGGGTTTGGAGGTGGTTCCGAGTCCAGAGATGGCGATATTTCGGGTGGCGGAAGATATAAGAACATAGGGTGGAAGTGAGGGTTTAAGTGGGTCGGTGCAGACTCGATGGACTGAATGGCCTCCTTCTGAACTGTATGTTCTATGTTCTAAAAACTAGAAGCAGGAGTAAACCCCTCGAGCCTGCTCCGTCATTCAATAAGATCATAGCTGATCTTTTTGTGGACTTAGCTCCACTTACCCGCCTGCTCACTGTAACCTTTTATTCCTTTACTGTTCAAAAATCTACCTACCTTTGCCTTAAAAACATCTAACGAGGTAGCCTCAACTACTTCACAGGGCCGGAATTCCAGATTCACAACCCTCAACACGGCCTCAAAATAAAGGGAAGCAGATTTAGGACTAGGCCCCCTAGTTCTAGTTTACCGCCAGTGGAAACAACCTCCCTGCTTCTATCCTATCTATTCCCATCATAATTTTATGTGTTTCTAGAAGATCCCCCCATATTCTTCTAATTCCAATGAGTATAGTCCCAGTTTACTCCGTCTCTCCTCATAAGCTAATCCTCTCTCAACTCCGGAATCAACCTAGTGAATCTCCTCTGCACACCCCCCGCGTGCCAGTACATCCTTTCTCAAGTAAGGAGACCAAAAGACTGAGGGGAGGGAGCAAGGGGGTCAAAATGGGGAAGGCAAAATGTGGAGGTTGATGTTATGGGGCAAGTGGGTGTGGTTGTTCGTTGAATTGTTCTGTTGTTCTTCTGATTTTTGTGTGTATATGTGAAAATGCCTTGAATAAAATATATATTTTTTAAAATTGTGGCCCCATCTGTCCTCTCAAGTGGATGTAAAAGATCCCCTGGTACTTTTTCATAGAACTGCAAGGTGTTCTGGCCAACATCTACCCTTTAACCAACACCTGAAACGGATGATCTGGTCATTATTGAATTGCTACATGCAAATTGCCTGCTGCATTTCCTAAAATTACAATGGCGATAATACTTCAAAAAGTACTTGACTGACTTCCGGTTGCGGCTATGACCAGCTAAGTCGCACATTTGGCAGCTCCTGCGACAAAGGTGTTTAAGGGCCGATTGGAGGGCCCCGACGGTACTGTAAAGACAAATCCCGGTGGGGGAAGGCTCCCTGAGGAGAGTGAGACCAACTTTATGGTCGGTACTCGGAGTGGGGCGACAAAAAAAGCGGCAGCAGCTCCCCGAAAAAAGCGGGGGAAGAGGACCAAAATGGCGGCCGGTGGCGCACTAGAAGATTGGAGAAAATGGGCGGAGGAGCAGCAGGCCGCTCTCCTCCGGTGTTTTACGGAGCTGAAAGTGGAACTCTTAGAGTCTATGAACGCGACGACCACAAGGCTGATGGGGGCCCAGGCGACCCAAGAGGCGTCGATAAGAGAGCTGCAGCAGGAGATGACTGCAAGGGAGGAGGAGGCCACGGTCCTCGTGGGAAAGGTGGAGGTGCACGAGGCACTCCACCTGAAATGGCAGAGCCGCTTTGAGGAGCTGGACACTCGAATGAGGCGGAAGAACTTGAGGATCCTGGGCCTAGCAGAAGGCCTGGAGGGGCCTGATCTCCCGAAATATGTAGCGGAGATGCTGAGCTCCCTGATGGGAGAGGGGGCCGGTCCATCGCCCCTGGAGCTGGAAGAAGCATATCGGGTCATGGCTAGGCGGCCTAGGGCGAACGAGCCCCCGAGGGCGGTGCTGGTGCGATTCCAGCGTTTCTGTGATCGGGAGAAAGTGCTGAGGTGGGCCAAGAGGGAGAAAAGCAGCAAATGGGAGAATTCGACGGTGCGGATATATCAGGACTGGAGTGCGGAGGTGGCAAAGCGGCGGGCCCGGTTTAACCGGACGAAGGCGGTGCTGCACGCAAAGAGGATCAAGTTCGGAATGCTGCAGCCAGCGCGTTTGTGGGTCACCTACAAGGACCAGCACCATTACTTTGAGACCCCAGAGGAGGCATGGACTTTTGTTCGGGAGGAAAAGCTGGACCTGAACTAGAACTTGGGAACGCCGGCGGTCGAGGCCGCCCGAGTACCCTTGACTGATCAAGTGGCCCATGTCTTTCTTAGGCCAGGTCGGAACTTGGTTAAAGTTGATGGATCGTTTGGTTCCTTTGAAACTTGTGTTATGGGGGGTTTCTTTGTTCCTTTTTGTGTGTCTCTTCCCGTTGCCAACTTCCCTTAATTATTGTTGTTGTAGGGGGGGCTTTTTTACTGTTTTTTGATCTGTTCTTTAAGGGTTATGGTTACTGTTCTGTTCGATGGAGGGTGATGGTTAAATACGTTATTATTGGGTAGTTATTTAGTTATGCAGGCATAGTTATGTATTTATGTATTTATTTGAGATTTGTTATTTATATTGTTATATTGTTAAGTTGGGGAGGCGGGACGGGGGGGGTGCAAGTTGGTTATGCGTGTTTTCTTTTTCTCTTTTTCTTCCTCTCGTTTTAAGGGGGCTTCTTTATGGGCTTGGATGGGGACGGGGGTGGAATTGAAGATGGCGGGGTAGGGTGTGGCCGGGCGAAAGCGCGGGCTTTCCCCTGTTTCCCGCGCGCGGGACGGAGGAAGGGGGAGGAGAGAAGAGGGGGGTGTGGCCAGCAATGGCGGCTTTTCCCGCGCTGAAGCGGGGTCAGAGAGGGATGGCAAGGGGGGGGGGAGGCCCCTCCCCCCCCACATCGGGAGGAGTCGGAGTGTGGCAGGGGCAGCCGGGTCAGCGAAAACCAGCTGACTCTCGGGAGTACGATGGTGGATACACCGCGGCTAGGAGGGGTCCTAGCCAGGGGGGGGGGGGGGGGGGGGGGGGGGAAGGGGGGTTACGGGGGGATACCGGGTTGCTGCTGGAAAGGCCGAGGACGGGAAGGGAAGAACGGGAGGAGAGAGGGGGAGGGGCCATCGCCATGGGGAACGGGTCAGAAGGGGAGGGTCGACCCGGGGCGAACAGGGGACAGGACATGGCTAATAGACAGGGGAAAGGGACGGGTCGCTCCGCGACCCGGTTGATTACTTGGAACGTGAGGGGGCTGAATGGGCCGGTCAAGAGATCAAGGGTTTTTTCACACCTAAAGGGACTGCAGGCGGATGTGGCAATGTTGCAGGAGACTCACTTGAGAGTAGTAGACCAGGTACGCCTGAGAAGGGGGTGGGTGGGACAGGTGTTCCACTCAGGCTTGGACGCAAAGAACCGGGGGGTGGCGATTTTGGTGGGAAAGAGGGTGTCGTTCGTGGCGGCGCAGGTGGTAGCAGATAAGGAGGGTAGGTACGTGATGGTGAAGGGTAGGCTGCAGGGAGAGAATGTGGTGCTGGTGAATGTGTATGCCCCGAATTGGGATGACGCGGGTTTTATGAGGCGCCTGTTGGGCCTCATTCCGGGTCTGGAGGCAGGGGGCCTGATCATGGGGGGGGACTTCAATACAGTGCTCGACCCTGGGCTGGACAGATCGAGTTCCAGGACGAATAGGAGGCCGGCAGCGGCAGAGGTGCTAAGGGGGTTCATGGAGCAGATGGGGGGGGTAGACCCTTGGAGATTTGGCAGGCCAAGGGCGAGGGAGTATTCTTTTTTCTCCCACGTCCACAGGGTGTACTCCAGAATAGACTTTTTTGTACTGAGCAGGGGGCTGATTTCGAGAGTGCAGGACACGGAGTACTCGGCCATTGCGATTTCGGACCATGCACCACACTGGGTAGAGGTAGAACTGGGGGAAGCACGGGACCAGCGCCCGTTGTGGCGCCTGGATGTGGGGCTGCTGGCGGACGATGAGGTGTGCGGAAGGGTCCGGAAGGGCATTGAGAGATATCTGGGCACGAACGACACGGGCGAGGTGAAGGTGGGGATAGTCTGGGAGGCCCTGAAAGCAGTGATCAGAGGAGAGCTGATCTCCATAAGGGCACACAGAGAAAGGAAGGAGAGGCAGGAGAGGGAGAGACTGGTGGGGGAACTTATAGAAGTGGACAGGAGATATGCGGAGACACCAGAGGAGGGGCTGTTGAGGGAGCGGCGCAGTTTACAGGCCCAGTTTGACCTACTGACCACTAGGAAGGCGGAGACGCAATGGAGAAGGGCACAGGGCGCGGTCTATGAGTACGGGGAAAAGGCGAGCAGGATGCTGGCACACCAGCTGCGCAAGCGAGATGCAGCCAGAGAGATTGGGGGAGTGAGAGAGAAGGGAGGGAACGTAGTGCAGAAGGGGCAAGAGGTGAACGGGGTCTTCAGGGATTTCTACAGGGAACTGTACCGGTCTGAGCCGCCCAGGAGGAGGGGGGGAATGGAGAACTTCCTCGATAGATTGAGGTTCCCAAAGGTCCAGGAGGAACGGGTGGAGGGGCTGGGGGCGCCGATAGAGCTGCAGGAGCTAGTTAAAGGGATAGGCCAGATGCAGGCGGGGAAGGCGCCGGGGCCGGATGGGTTCCCGGTGGAATTTTATAAGAAGTATGTGGACTTGGTGGGTCCAGTGCTGGTGCGAGCCTTCAATGAGGCGCGAGAGGGGGGGGTTCTGCCCCCGACAATGTCACAGGCCCTGATCTCCTTGATCCTGAAGCGGGACAAAGACCCTGTACAGTGCGGGTCCTACAGGCCTATCTCCCTCTTGAATGTAGATGCCAAACTGTTGGCAAAGGTCCTGGCAACCAGAATAGAGGATTGTGTGCCAGGGGTAATCCATGAGGACCAGACGGGGTTCGTAAAGGGACGACAACTTAACACAAATGTCCGGAGACTGTTGAATGTGATTATGATGCCAGCAGTGGAGGGGGAGGCTGAGATAGTGGTAGCACTGGATGCGGAGAAGGCATTCGATAGGGTGGAGTGGGAATACCTGTGGGAGACGCTGGAACGGTTTGGGTTTGGGGAGGGATTTATCAAGTGGGTGAAGCTGCTGTATTCGGCCCCGATGGCGAGTGTGGTTACAAACGGGAGGAGGTCAGAGTATTTTGGGCTCCATCGAGGTACCAGGCAGGGATGCCCCCTATCCCCCTTACTATTTGCATTAGCGATCGAACCGTTGGCGATGGCACTGAGGGGTTCAGGGGGGTGGAGAGGACTGACAAGGGGAGGGGAGGAACATCGGGTATCACTCTATGCGGATGATTTGTTGTTGTATGTGGCAGACCCGGAAGGGGGAATGCCGGAGGTAATGGAAATACTAGCGGAGTTTGGGGACTTTTCGGGATATAAATTAAATGTGGGTAAAAGTGAGGTCTTTGTGATACACCCGGGAGATCAGGGGGAGGGAATTGGGCGGCTCCCCTTTAAGAGAGCAGTAAAGAGCTTCAGGTACTTAGGGGTGCAGGTGGCAAGGAACTGGGGGACCCTCCACAAGCTGAACTTTTCAAGGCTGGTGGAGCAGATGGAGGAGGAGTTCAAGAGGTGGGACATGGTACCGCTGTCGCTAGCAGGGAGGGTGCAGTCAGTCAAAATGACGGTCCTCCCGAGGTTCTTGTTTCTGTTCCAGTGCTTGCCCATCTTTCTCCCCAGGGCCTTCTTCAAGAAGGTAACTAGCAGCATTATGGGCTATGTGTGGGCACATGGCACCCCTAGAGTGAGAAGGATTTTCTTGGAACGGAGTAGGGACAGTGGAGGATTAGCGCTACCCAATCTTTCTGGATACTACTGGGCGGCGAACGCATCGATGGTGCGCAAGTGGGTGATGGAGGGGGAGGGGGCAGCTTGGAAACGTATGGAGAGGGCGTCCTGCGGCAATACAAGCCTGGGGGCGCTAGTAACGGCACCATGGCCGCTCCCCCCCACAAGGTATACCACGAGTCCGGTAGTGGCGGCCACCCTTAAAATCTGGGGGCAGTGGAGGCGACACAGGGGGGAAGTGGGGGGTCTGATGGCGGCGCCACTGAGAGGGAACCACAGATTTGTCCCGGGGAACACTGGCGGGGGATTCCAGAGCTGGCACAGGGCGGGCATCAGGCAACTGAGGGACATGTTCATAGAGGGGAGGTTTGCGAGCCTGGGAGAGCTGGAGGAGAAATTTGAGCTCCCCCCGGGGAACACGTTTAGATACCTGCAGGTGAAGGCATTTGCCAGACGACAGGTGGAAGGATTTCCCTTGCTACCCGATAGAGGGGTGAGTGATAGGGTGCTGTCAGGGGTCTGGGTCGGAGAAGGGAAGGTCTCGGACATCTACAAAATAATGCAGGAGGTGGAGGAGGTATCGATAGAGGAGCTGAAAGACAAGTGGGAAGCGGAGCTGGGAGAGCAGATAGAAGATGGGACATGGGCGGATGCCTTAGAGAGGGTCAATTCGTCGTCGTCGTGCGCAAGGTTGGGCCTCATCCAATTTAAGGTGCTGCATAGAGCCCATATGACGGGGACTAGGATGAGTCGGTTCTTCGGGGGTGAGGACAGGTGTGTTAGGTGTTCGGGAAGCCCTGCGAACCATGTACATATGTTCTGGATGTGCCCGGCACTGGAAGAGTTCTGGGAGGGGGTGGCGGGGACGGTATCGAGAGTGGTGGGAACCAGGGTCAAACCAGGGTGGGGGCTAGCGATTTTTGGGGTTGGGGTGGAGCCAGGAGTACAAGAGGCAGGGGAGGCCGGAATATTGGCCTTTGCGTCCTTGGTAGCTCGGAGAAGGATCTTGATTCAGTGGAGGGACACAAGGCCACCAAGTGTTAACACCTGGTTAAACGACATGGCAAGCTTCATCCAATTGGAAAGAATCAAATTCGCCCTGAGAGGGTCGGTACGGGGGTTCTTCCGGCGGTGGCAGCCCTTCCTTGACTTTCTGGATCAGAGATAGGAACTGGAGGCCGAAACAGCAGCAACCCGGGGAGAAAGGGGGGGGGGGGAAGGGAGGGGGGGGGGGGGGATAGCAACGAAGGGAGCACGTCAGCGGGGGGTCGCGGGCAATGACTGCCCGAGGCCATCGGCAGAAAGGGAAAAACGGTTTGGTTGCTAGACTGGTAGCGCGGGGGGGGGGGGGGGGGGGGGGGGGGGGGAGGGTGGGGGGGTGCGCGCGGGGGGGAGGGCGTGGGGAGGATATTCCAGGGGGGATTTGTTGTGTTATAATTTAAAATGTAGTAGGGGTAAATGTTTGTATCGAAAAATTTCAATAAAAATTATTTAAAAAAAAAAAAAAAAAAAGTACTTGACTGTAAAGCATCTTAGGACACCCTACAGTTATGGAAGGTGATTCATAAATGAAAGTTATTTATTTATGTTCTGTCAATGTGCCAGAGAATGCAAGCTGCATTATATAACTCAGTGGGCTAGACAGCTGGTTTGTGATGCAAAACAAGGCCAGCAGCACGGGTTCAATTACCGTACCAGCTGAGAATTCTGAATTCTCCCTCTGTGTACCCGAACAGGTGCCGGAATGTGGCTACTAGGGGCTTTTCACAGTAACTTAATTGCAGTGTTAATGTAAGCCTACTTGAGACAATAAAGATTAATTATTTATTTATTTATATTAGCAAAATTCTTATACACTTTTCCATGGTCTTGGCATCATTACCCAAGAAGGATGTCCAGAAACGGAAGCAATTTACAAAATGCAACTGAATGGATGATCCACAAATTTCATCTGTCATGTATATCCGTCCAATTCATTAACTGTGGCATAATTTGATTGAGGCTCTTAGATGGCACCTTACTAAAAATGCATTTACATAGAGATTACTTCACATTGTCAATTTCCTCAAAAACGACAAAATTTGTCAAATAAACTTGCTTTTTACAATCCACACTGTCTTTAATTAATTTATGTTTTTCTAGGCAAATATTTACCTTACTTTGCATTATGACCTCCAAGAGCTTACCACTGACGTTAGGCTGACTGTTCTATAGTTACTTGGTTTATTCCTTTCATTTTTTGGAACAGAGGTGATATGTCAACAACCCTCTAGACTTCTGGCACAAATTGAAAATCTAATAACGTTTGAGATATTGTCATTGAAACCCCTCTATTGCCTTCAGAATTACATAGATAGAACAGTACAGCACAGAACAGGCCCTTCGGCCCTCGATGTTGTGCCGAGCAATGATCACCCTACTTAAACCCACGTAACCCGTATACCCGTAACCCAACAATCCCCCCATTAACCTTACACTACGGGCAATTTAGCATGGCCAATCCACCTAACCCGCACATCTTTGGACTGTGGGAGGAAACCGGAGCACCCGGAGGAAACCCACGCACACACGGGGAGGACGTGCAGACTCCACACAGACAGTGACCCAGCCGGGAATCGAACCTGGGACCCTGGAGCTGTGAAGCATTGATGCTAACCACCATGCTACCGTGAGGCCCCAAATTCTAGGACACATGCCAGAAGTGTCTTTCCACTTTGAGCTACACCAGTTTTTCTTTTAAGATCTACTTAATGAAATGAAATAAAATGAAAAATGAAATGAAAATTGCTTATTGTCACGAGTAGGCTTCAATGAAGTTACTGTGAAAAGCCCCTAGTCGCCACATTCCGGCGCCTGCCCGGGGAGGCTGGTACGGGAATCGAACCGTGCTGCTGGCCTGCTTGGTCTGCTTTAAAAGCCAGCGATTTAGCCAAGTGAGTTAAACCAGCCCCTATAGTTATTATAATTAAATGCGTCCTTCCATCTTCATTATCACACTGTCTATGTGAACTATGAAAATCAAGTCTACCTTCAAAAAGACTGGAGCAGTGGACAGGACCATATGGGCAAAAGACATCACCCAAATAAGATCACAAGTTATTACAACCCTGAGTTATGCTATCATAGTTAGATACTGCACAGTACAAGCATATATTTTGGTCCATACTTTACTGCTAATATGTTTACTAAACCATCTACCTGATCAGCATAGGAAGTAAATTTAATAAAGAGGAATCTTACCCAAAAGCCAAGCCTTTCTGAATTTACATCTCAAAAAGATTCTACACAATATGAAAAATGTATGCATGCCTAAACTTAACCAAACTGTGAAGAAGCTGCCTCACCTGTGCATAGTATTGCTGGGTCGGTGCTTGTTGCTGCAACTGCCCTGGGATGTGTGAATGGTTGGAGTTGGCTCGACCTCTTGGAACTTGATGCTTTCCATGTGGAAAAGAAGTCAATTCCTGCCCAGCTACCTGCTCACCTTGGGCACGGAACAGTCTGTCTCGCAACTGCAGGATCGTCAACTTGTTGAAAGAAGATGAAGAAATAAATAAAAATGAAGGGGGATAAAGATAGATTTATGAGCTTCTTCAAAATGAAAGCTTTTCATTTTCAGAGGAGCTGTCATCAAAGGTTTCCCTTTACCTTCCTTTGTGTGTCACAGCGACAAACTCTGTCATCATCACATCTCCTAAAAAGTTTCTTTTTTTAAAGTTGTGAAACTAAGTACGTTTATTCTGCATCAACAAGAATATTTTTCTCTCGTCATTTATTTTGCAATAATGCAGATGTGAATAGACTTGATGCTGCCCATTTGCTCACTATTACTACAACTCTCTTGACTGTTACTTCCTTCCTAAAATGGGTGAGAGGAAATAAGCAACAAACAAAAGAAATACTCATTAAAAGGACTATCCTGTGCAACATTGCATGGGGGAAGAGGGGAAACATAAATGAAAAGCCAAGTCCTGAAGTCAAAATCAGAGCAAACGTTATGTAGTAGAAGATAAATTCCAAACTATCAGCATGGTTGGTACTCACTGTTTGGAAGTAATTTAAATTTAGCGCCAAGCAGAAATATAACTATGGATAACTCAGGTGTGCTTTCTAAAATAATTTACAACCAGAATAATGTAATGGTTACAGATGTTATGAATCATGCAATGCTGTTTTATGCACTTTAACTTCAATTTAACTTTGAAAGAAATGTATAAAAACTAATTGCACTGTTTTTTTATAATTTAAATAAAAATCATCTTTTTTCCAATTAAGGGGCAATTTAGTGTGCCCAATCCACGTACCCTGCACATCTTTGGGTTGTGGGGGTGAGACCCACGCAGACACGAGGAGAATTTGCAAACTTCCAGGATCAAACTTGGGTCCTTGGTACCGTGAGGCAGCAGTATTAACCACTGTACCACCATACCTCCCCAAACTAATTGCACTGTTGAGTCATACTAATAGAATGCAGTGATGTAATTTGTATTACATGAAATGTGATAGAATTTTAGTACCATTTTATTTTTTACATATATATAGGAGACCATTTTAATGCAAATGATCATTTTGAATCCCACTTGCTGTCATTTTTGGTAATCTTTATATTCCAGAGCTGATATGGGGCCTGTATTTTAATAGATGTCAGGCCATTTCAATAACCAGTGCCAATTCACAGTATTAAGCTACATGAAAAGTGTTAGACATAAGTCAAAGTAAATAACCAATTCACTGAAAGAAATTAGGATGGATCAATTATTTCAGTTTTGGATGAACGTGAAGTTTTGGTAGATGTAGAGTTTGCGTAAAATGTGCTTTTTTTTTTGTTCTCCTTGATCAGTGCATACTTGTATTTTTGAGTAATCCACATTAATATTACTGACATTGTACCATTTATATATCCCAAGAAATCAAGAATCTAGTAACACAGATGTTACCCAAAGCTTAATTTGCTTTCACTATTTATAAAACTAACAAAATATGGAAAACAACACGTTATGTGTTGCAATTCTGTCTCTCCACAATATGAGTTACGAGGCGCATTGTAAAAATATTTCTTTGCGAATCTTCCCCTCGACTAAAAATTGCCACTGATGTGGCCCATGAAGACATGTGCTCAAACAGCTGGTTTCCTCAATCATCAAGAAACATGTGGCTGGAAAGTGGAGAATAAGCTAAAACACCTTGAAGTATTACCTGATTGGTATCAGTAGGAAGATAAGACAAAGCAGCAGTCAGACTTCCTTGTGCAGCTAACAGACCAGCATATTGACTCATCTTTTCTGCTAGGACATCACCCGTTCCATTATTGTTTGTTCCTTGGCTAAGTTCAATGGCTTTACGCAAAACCACTACTTTCTCAATCAGATCCTGAAAACAGAGGACACAAAAATATAGAAAAAACTATTAAAATCTTGCTGCTAGAAAAATCTTCTCTCGGAATTAGGCTGTAACTGAAGTTAGCCACAACAAAGCCTTGCAAACCTGACCCTGGGAGTTACTGAGGCCAAAAAAAGTCATTTTTAGAATTTATGCAGGGTCACAGATTCCCAGTGCACAGAGTCATGCCACAATTCATGCAGCCAATGGCACAAAGTAATTCTGCTATGACAACATGAGGTTAGCAAACAGGAAGACTTTGGGGAAACTGTCCCATCACGTGGAAAGTGGTACTAATCAGCTGTGTCCAAAGCCTTTTAACCCTATTGCAATGGTGTGGGTATTATGAAGCTGGAGCACTGCTCGGCCAAATTATTGAGGCGGTATCCAATAATTATAGATATTGCAAAGTCTAAAGAGCTTAATTGAAGTTTGCAATGAATCTCAACATCCACAAAGGGTTCTTGTAAGGTACTTTGCACATGCTACAGTTTCTTATATGTAAGCAGCAACGCATTGCACACTAAACCATTCAGAAGTTGTTGGAAGGGCGGCACGGTGGCACAGTGGTTAGCATTGCTGCCTACGGCGCTGAGGACCCGGGTTCGAATCCCGGCCCTGGGTCACTGTCCGTGAGGAGTTTGCACATTCTCCCCGTGTCTGCGTGGGTTTCACCCCCACAACCCAAAGATGTGCAGGATAGGTGGATTGGCTACGCTAAATTGCCCCTTAATTGGAAAAAATAATTGGGTACTCTAAATTTATAAAAAAAAAAAGAAGTTGTTGGAAGAGGAGGATCCTTTGATAGCAATAACATGTATTTATGCAGTGCCTTTAATCTAATTAAATGCCCTCCAGGCACTTTGCAGGAGCATGATCAAAATCTAACATTTAGCCAAACAAGAGATATCAGAGCAAATTACAACAGAGTTCAAAAGGAAGGGAGTGAAAGGATCTTTTCAGCTTAAAATTTTACTAAGGTGGAACAAAAAATAGAAAGGTTAAGAAATGGAGAGGGCAGCACGGTGGCCTAGTGGTTAGCACAACCGCCTCACGGCGCTGAGGTCCCAGGTTCGATCCCGGCTCTGGGTCACTGTCCGTGTGGAGTTTACACATTCTCCCCGTGTCTGCGTGGGTTTCGCCCCCACAACCCAAAAATGTGCAGAGTAGGTGGATTGGCCACACTAAATTGCCCCTTAATTGGAAAAAATAATTGGCTAATCTAAATTTAAAAAAAAAAAAAAGAAATGGTGAACC
This sequence comes from Scyliorhinus canicula, assembly GCF_902713615.1. NCBI lineage: Eukaryota > Metazoa > Chordata > Chondrichthyes > Carcharhiniformes > Scyliorhinidae > Scyliorhinus > Scyliorhinus canicula. The sequence continues at coordinate 167,139,467 of NC_052148.1, forward strand.
AGGCAGCAGAGCTAGATTTGAGCTCTGCCACCATTTGAAAAAAGACTGAGGGGGAGGGGTGAAGAGCTATTGGTGAATTAGGGCAACGGCTATATAAGGAGGCTGCACAAGTGGAGTGAGACAAGGCCATGTCAGCATTTCAAGGAGGGGTTTTAACATTTATTCTGGAAGAAAAAGGTGAGCAATGATGGAGATAATTAGTGGTTGGATAAGTATGTGGGCAGCTGAGTTTTAGAGAGATTTGGAGTTTGCACGTTCGCCCCGTGACTGCAGAGTTTCCTTTGGGTGTTCCGGTTACCTCCTACTGTCCAAAGATGTGTCGTTTAGGTGCATTGGCCATGCTAAAACTGCTGCTTAATGTTCAACGGTGTGCAAGTGGGGTTACAGGGATAGGGAGGAGAGTGGGCCTAGGTTTGATTCCTGGCTTGGGTCACTGTCTGTGCGGAGTCTGCACGTTTTCCCTGTGTCTGCGTGGGTTTCCTCTGGGTGCTCTGGTTTCCTCCCACAAGTCCCGAAAGATGTGCTGTTAGGTGAATTGGACATTCTGAATTCTTCCTCAATGTAGGGGGCCAGAGTGTGGCGACTAGGGGATTTTCACAGGAACATCATTGCAGTGTTAATGTAAGCCTACTTGTGACACTAATAAAGATTATTATTATTAGGGTGCTCTTTCAGGGGGTTCCGTGCAGACACGATGGGCTGAATGGATTCCTTCTGCACTTTAGGGATTCAATGGAGAAAAGAAGGCTGAGAAAGGTGAGGTTGGAGAAATCAGACATATAAAGGCATGGATATTGTGTCGGTGGAAGAAAGCCAAGCTAATAATGAATAGGGACTAGAAACTCAGCTTGAGACTGAACAGGAAATTAATATTTCAAACTATCTGGTTTAGCCATCTACAGTAGCTAGGGAGAGACATGGGTCAGGAGTAACAGAATATGTAATTTATACGCATAGCAGTTTTTCCATTCGCATTAGTAACCACCTGATCAAAAAATATCTCACTGATGTGAAAGTTCCACCTTGTGTTTCTATCTTTTTTTTCTACTGCTGTTCTACTACTAAACCAGTTTTTGATACAACTGGACGATTATTCTATAAAGCTGAGCGTTGATCAAAAACTTTGTACATGGAACCTATAATACAAACACCCAACTCGGGCGACACAATGGTTAGCACCTCTGCCTCACAGTGTCAGAGACCTGAGTTCGATTCCGACCTTGGGTGACTATCTGTGTGGATTTTGCATGGGTTTCCTGTGGGTGCTTCAGTTTCCTAATACAGTCCAAAGAGTACAGTTTAGATTGATTGGCCATGGTTAATACGTGAGGTTACGGGGATAGAGCCTAGTTAGGGTGCTCTTTAGGAGGGTCAGTGGTGAGTCAATGGACAGAATGGCCTCCTTCTGCACTGTAGGGATTCTATGGAATTAACACAATGTCTGTATGGGAATAGAAAACACTGAAAGGTGATGGCTTCTTAATATTCAAACCCCACTCCTGGGACAATTACAATCTAGTTGACATTCAGCCCAACTCACTTCTGACGAAGAGCCAAAATGTACTCTAAATATTGACTATGCTATACCTCCTTACAGACGCTGCCAGATCTGCTGAGTTGTTCCAGCATTCCCTGTTCTCACTTCAAAGTGTTCAAGATGCCATTTCACTATTCAAAAAGGGAGTTATCCCAGTATTCTTTTTTTTTAAATCTAGAGTAGCCAATTCATTTTTTCCAATTAAGGGTCAATTTAGCGTGGCCAATCCACCTACTCTGCACATTTTTGGGTTGTGGGGGCGAAACCCACGCAGACACGGGGAGAATGTGCAAACTCCACACGGACAGTAACCCAGAGCCGGGATCGAACCTGGGACCTCAGCGCTGTGAGGCGGTTGTGCTAACCACTAGGCCACCGTGCTGCCCTTATCCCAGTATTCTGGTCAGCATGACTCGATCAATCGCCACCATTAAAATCAATTATATCCCACAAGTCCCGAAAGATGTGCTTCTTAGGTCTATTGGACATTCCGAATTCTCCCACTGTGTACCCGAATAGGGGCCATAGTGAGGCAACTAGAGGATTTTCGCAGTAACTTAATTGCAGTGTTAATGTAAGCCTACTTGTGACACTAATAAAGGTTATTATTATTATAATTAATTGTTCATTCACTTCATTTCTGTTGATGGCACTTTGCTGTGTGCAAAAGTGCTTGTTCACAAAACAGGAGCAAACACAATTTTATTGATTGTATGTGAAGAAATTGGAGTTATGAAGTGACTTGATAGACACTCTATTAACACAGGTTCTTCCTTTAGCAAGATGGAATACAGTTAAGAGTGGCATGGACTGGGTGGATCCATCTCCGCATTCTCAATTTTAGCTGTGCTTCTGGAGTAAAGCACTAAAAGGCAACTCTTTATGGGGCTTGTGGGAATACTTGAAGGGTGTTGACAAGTGGGGATCTGAATGCACCAGGTGGAAAAGAGCTTCCCATCCACATTCTCAACCAAGTTTAATATAAATGAAAATATTTTCCACTCGCCTAGGACACAGAAAGCATGTTATCAGAAAAACTCAAGTTGGGGAAAGACAGTTGGGAGAGAGATTTATGCCTCTGAAATAAAGAGTGTTCAAATGACAATTGACAATGACGTGAAACCAGCTCGTAGGGTGTTATTAAATCTTGCAATTTCACACGAGGCTGAGGCTGAAATCTATAAAGTACTGTTGGTGATCATTAAGTTCGGAGGGGGGCTAAAATCATTAGATAGGAGACAGGTCCAAACAAGCCACTATGATCCCTTTCAAGAACTTATTGTCTTAACATTTGTTATTTAAAAAACCACAATTGCATTGCACCAAAGATCTCAATGTCACTAACCTGAAGAGCAAGAGGTGAGTTTCCATTCTGAGCTCTATCCCAACAGGATACTAGTTTTTCCACATTACCAGCACAGATATAGCACAGGCAGGCTTGGGCTTGAAGGCTGCTATCCCCCTCACTCTCTAACCGTGTGCCCAAAAAATCTGGGAAGGAAACAAGCAAAAGCACTTAGAAAACAAAAAAATATTTTCCTTGTGTAATTTATTTTGCATTCCACTTCTCTATTGCTTTGAGAATGGAGATGTATTACACTGCCAGCTGGTGTTACTAATCACCTACACATGTTGCATGCTGTTCCAATCGGAATGTGGCGACTAGGGGCTTTTCACAGTAACTTTATTGAAGCCTACTCGTGACAATAAGCGATTTTAATTTCATTTCAATTCCTGCCTGGTTTGCGATTGGGACAGTTCAGGTGAGAAGGCGGGGATTGGACCTGCTTTTTTCACTCCTTGACAATAAACCTTTGTCTTCCAATTCAGTACAATTGATATCAGAGTGGAAGCTTAGAAAATGACACAGCAGGAGAATTTTGGAACAATATATTTCAGGGCATGTTGTTCTGCTCCCGCCCCATGCCCTGCTCCTGTCCAGCTCCAGAATTCCTGCTATTTCCTGTATCTAATCACTTGTACCCACCCATTGGCATAAGAGTTAGAATCATAGAATTTACAGTGCGGAAGATTCAGCCCATCGAATCTGCACCAGCCCTTGGAAAGAACACCCTACTTGAGCCATGCCTCCACCCTACCCCCGTAACCCCACCCCACCTTACCTTTGGATACTAAGGGCAATTTAGCATGGCCAATCCACCTAACCTGCACATTTTTGTACTGTTGGAGGAAACCCATGCAGACACGGGGAGAAAGTGCAAACTCCAAACAGACAGTTACCCAAGGCCGGGATTGAACCTGGGACCCTGGAGTAGTGCTAACCACTGTGCCACCCCGAGTTAGTAGTGAGGGTAGAGAAATGAAGCACAGTTGCAGGCCGCTTGGGCCTTGAACATAGTAAACTATATGCAGAGGAAAATTTAAGGCAGTTGATGTCTATTTTATAATTTATTAAAAGAAAATAGATATATGGGCAGCATGGTAGCATTGTGGCTAGCACAATTGCTTCATAGCACCAGGGTCCCAGGTTCGATTCCGCCTTGGGTCACTGTCTGTGCGGAGTCTGCACATCCTCCCCGTGTGTGTGTGGGTTTTCTCCGGGTGCTCCGGTTTCCTCCCACAATCCAAAGATGCACGGGTTAGGTGGATTGGCCATGATAAATTGCCCTTAGTGTCCAAAATTGCCCTTAGTGTTGGGTGGGGTTACTGAGTTATGGGGATAGGGTGGAGGGGTTGACCTTGGGTAGGGGGTAGGGTGCTCTTTCCAAGAGCCGGATGGGCCGAATGGCCTCCTACTGCACTGTAAATTCTATGTAAAAATTCTATGTAATCTATGTAATAAATTAAACCCTATTAATTGCAATCTGTTTCCATTTATTAAACCAATGGTGTCTGACCCCCCTCAGGTACATGAATACTGCAGAAATACTTCTACTACAAGCATGGCATTTCTGTTTATTGCATTCAACCACTCTTATAGGACCAACACACAGTGGCTCGAGTCATTTGATTCAAATCAATCAGACAGGATGACAAATACTTCAGAATACAGGACAGAGCAACACTACTCACCACAAAATGCAGCAAATTCATCAGTCCTGGCGTACGTCAACAAGGCAGCCAAAGCTTCCTTCCAGTTCTGAAGATCGCATGACTGCAGAATCTCTTTCCAGTCTCTTGTAACTACAGCATCTATCAACTAAACATTTTAAGCAAAATGTCAGAACACAGAAGCCAAGTATTAAAGTTCAAAACACAGTCAGAATGGAAGCCACCTTACCCTGGTGATCTTGCTTTTTGTTTTGGCAAAGTATTTTTTTTGTGTCTTAGCTAGAAGTTCCTGTCCTCCAGCTATTGCTAATATGATGGCATCTGCCATTCGATTATCGTACAAGCAGAGATCAACGGCTCCTTCGAAGTTGCCAGTCAGCAAAGCTTGAGTAATCAGGCCATCAACATCTGTGGTATGGAAAGGAATTTTAAAAAAGGTTTCATCTTACCAAAATATCTTAATTCCATAAATCCTGAAGTACAGCACTAATGGAGTGCTGTATTGTCTGAAATGCCATCTTTCAGATGAAACGTTAAACTGAGGCCCTGCCTGTTCAAGTGGATGTAGAAAACTCAATGGCACTATTCCGAGTTCTGCTAATGTCCTACTTGACATCCCTTCATCAATCTTAACCATTCAAAGCTGATCAACTGGCAATTAATTGGTTTGCAGTTTGAGACACCGTGTACACAAACTGGCTACTGTAATGACTCATATTGAGGTAACTGCACTTTACAAAGTAACCAATGCGGTCATTAGTACCTGAAACATCACAAGGACACTAAAATATACGCAAAATGTAAATTAATATTTTCCCTTGCCGGACACAAACCTAGCATGCAATTTCAATTATGTTCTTGCTTCAGGGTATGAAACTAAGTCGGTAAATGGTATGCGAACTGTCAACTGCTTTTCAGCACAACAGAAAAGTGTTGCGAGGAGCTGTGTGTTGCGACTAAATACCCCACTTCTGATGCTGCTTGTGGCAACAAGCGTTGGAGTAACTTGAGTTTTCCTCCTGACTCCCAATACTCCCTCTGTTTTCACATTTCACGGGGCAGCACGGTGACCCAGTGGTTAGCACCACTGCAGATCTGTCTGAAGCCACCTAAAGACTAAAATTTGCCTTTCTACAGGGATTAAGGGCAAATGGACAAATCCAGATGGGAGCCAACATGTGTTATTCTCATTTTTATTTTGTGGTAGCAAAAAGGAAGGTCAGATAAATTGACATTATTAGCGATTATAGGTTGAATGAATTTCTATGTGTAGATATCTGGAGTTAGAAATGATATTGTTTTGGGGTGTGGAAACCTGATGCCATGGGATTGAGGAAAGAGAGATAGGAAATTTAGCTCTGACAAGATCAAAGGCGGGAACAGGTTTCACAGCTTCATTTTAAATGTTTCATTACATGGAAAAGACTGAACTACAAATGCTACTCTCATTTGCTCAGTTATAAAGTGCACCTTTGATTTTAAATTGTCGTCAACTAATTCTTACTTTCCCTGCAGATTTGCAATAGAATACCTGCCGCTTACTAGTTCCGCTTTACAGTGCAATTACTTGCAAATCCTGCCACATAGATACTATTTACTATAGCAAGGACTGACCAAGACATGATGAGTCAGATGGGTTTTCCTCGGTGTTATAAACTTCTCGATGATTTGATTTGGCACATCGCAGCTTTAACTAAGTTACCTCATGAAAAATGCAGTCAGTTTTGGGAGTGATTTTTTTAAGGTTGATTAACTTTAGCAAAAAGAGTCGCGTGAAGAGATTTATAAAAGGGATGATTTTAGATTTCAAACTACTACAAACTGACCTCCACTGACAGAAAGATTGAATTTGGTTTCATCCTCAATTTGCTTCTCGGGTGTGGACTCACTGAGGTCCAAATCGCCTTCATCTTCTTCGCTCTCACTTTCTGTCTACATGATAAAAGAAAAAGATAATGACATATCATATACAAAACACTAACAAACAGAGGCACCACCTGTATTTTAAGATATAGTCTATCTTGCTCAGTGTGCTAAGTGCTCTATTACTTTGAAGAATATAGTCACAAAGAAACGTAATGCATAAATAAACCGTGGAATTCTATGACTGTCTGCAACATCTTCAGTATAGCCACGAGAAAGATTTTGAGGCATAGTCCAAATACAGATTTATATGATGTATAACCCTAGACTGGGTTATGTTTTATCCTCAAGAGTTCGGCCAGGTTATCTGCCAGCCCAGTCCTAGAACAGCTGCAGGATATAGGCCAGTAAGATTCCAGGTTTGGCTCATAGCCTGTGTTCCTTGAACTGCAGCAGCATATACGTTCCAACAGCATTCAGTACCCCTGTGTTATCGGCAGAAAATCAGTCGCAGCTCCTAATCTTGATAACTCTTAATGATCCATTCCTGGAAACGTGTGTGGGGACACCAGGAGAGGATGGATCAGCTATCAGCCACCAATACTCGCAGTAGACTATTTACACACGGTTATTTTTTTTTAAAATTACCAATTAAGGGGCAATTTAGTGTGGCCAATCCACCGACCCTGTCCATCTTTGGGTTGTGGGTGAGAGACCCATGCAGACACAGGAAGTGTGTGCAAACTCCACACATAGGGATCGAACCCGGGTCCTTGGCGCAATGAAGCAGCAGCACTAACCATTGTGCCACCGTGCCGCTTAGTTACGCAATATAAGGTGGGATGACTGTACCCCAGCAAGGCATTAGCACCCTCAGACAAAGAAAGAAAATCCATTTTTATAAAAAATGTATGATTATTAAGCAATTCAACATTGGCCATTTGCTAACTAAGCCATTTGAAGCATGAAAACATTGATTTTTTAAGTGTGTGAAAATATGAGCAACACACAGTGTTATCTGCATGCACACATAAAATAATAGGATTGATCTAATACCTCCCCCAGCAACTGATCTTCTATAGCAGGGCTGTCTTCAGCACTTTCTGCTGTTTGCACAAAGTCACCAGGAGCCTTAAAGTGGAAAGGTTAAATGACAACACCATAAGGAACATTAGGAAGCACAAGCAAAGCCAAAGACAATAATGCCAGGCAGGACAATGGGGTAAGAAAATTATTCCACAAGTGATATAAATCATAGGTCTATTACAAGGTCAGTGAAATACTTCACTCTTTATAAACTTTCCCTGAGTCGCTGGGTAATTGTGGTAAGATATATTCTACTCAACATCACCAATGGTTCCAAACTTTAAAAAAGATACAGTGAGTTAGCAGACCGAAATTTGACCCCAAGCCAACAGGATCATGTCACCTTTCTCGATGACCTATACAAAATGAGTTTTCAGTCTTAACCTCACTCTAATAGGCACGACCAACACCATTTAAGTGATTTCTCTCAGAAAGATCACAAGGTGACTGACGTGGCAAATAATCGTTCCAACGATGCAGTACAGGCTATTCGCTGGCTGAAGGACACTAGCGAGAATGGAAGGAGCTTTATTCTGAAATATACATGGGTCACCCATCCCGAGTGTGCCTGGTGTAGATAATGGTGCTTGAAAGTATTCCATTCCAGAATAACATTCCTCACCTGTTGAGTACAAAAAAGATCATCCAAGAAAGATACGAAAGAACTGCAATTTTGAATTATACCAGGTAGATAATAGGGACTTCAAACTGAAAGCATTTTTGGATGCAAGTAATCTAAATCATAAGACCCCGTTTAAAATATTACATTAAGATCCTTGTATTTTTGTTCATTCATTGTGTATTTTTCATAATTTAGTTAAACAGAGTTATGACATTGTTGGGGAATTGGTTTACAGAGCTTACAGTTCAACTGCAATGGAGCCTAACCAGCATTAATGCAGATATATTTGTGAACCAATGGGATATAGTCCTAGTCCTCATATATTAGTCTTTATCACTAGTGGGACATTCTTATGTACTTTTTATTGACATCACAGATAAAGTATTTGCAGAACCTGGATTAAAACATAGAAGGCACTAAAACTTGAGAAAACAACTGAAGCACATTTTTGTTCTTATGGTATACAGCTGCAGTTAATACAACATAAGTGTTGCTGTACACTTTCCATTCAAGTAGATCAGGACAGCAATGGCTCTTCAAACTTGGATTTCTCCAGTTAGGTGCCAATCCCATTCAACCCTCAGACAAAAGACTCAGGATGGGCAAATGTGCCAATCCCACAAGACCAATTAAAGCCACAACAATGAAATGCCAAATTGGTCCACAGTATCAGGCAAGTTAACAAACAAGCAGGAACGAGAAGTCAAGAATGGTTTACTGTCCCTCAATTCAAATCTAATTTGACTGCAGTATGATGACTTGAAAAAGGTTGTGGAAATGTCCAAAGCTGCCCATCGTACTGAACAGGAATCTACCATACAGTTTACAAAATGATTACTTTTTTTTTTTTTAAAGCTGCATAAACAAAAGGAGGTTAGCACTAAAGTTTGGAACATTTCAATTTTGGCTGGCATCACTCTACATCTGGCATTCCCACTTTCAATACAGCAGAATAAAATTCTCTCTCTTAGCTTTGGTCCTCAACCCAACCTCAGGATAATATCCCCAACTTATTGTAACCCTTTTCCATTTTTTGCATGCTATCCATGAGTGATCTCTTGGAATGAGCTAGTCAATTAGTGACAAATAAAGGACTGCCTTAAGCCGTTAACCTGTGCTCGTTTGGAATTTTGAGGTTGCCTAAACATTTCACATAGCAACTTTACAACCAGCCATAGTAACAGATTTCCATCCACAGAAACAGGAATCTCACAACCATATTCCACTGTCCAGTTAGAGCACGGCTGATCCATACGCAAATTCCATTTGGTTTAGTTTAAACTTATGTGTAAGTAAAAAGGCCAGCATCCAATGTAAACTTTAAATTAGAAACTTTAGAGTTTGAAGATGGAACTTTCATTTCTCGTTCTTGTGGAATAATATTTACCCCATGGTTTGTACAATCATAGCAGAATTCAATAAAAATCAACAAGTCAGAATCAATCACATTTTCAGGTTAAATAACGATTAAATGAAATAATACTTCAGAAAATACAGGTTGCAAGCCTGAGAGGTCGAAAGCTGAGATTAGAGAAAATGGGCAAGTTAATTGGTAACTAGAGGGCTTAAATTTAAGATGGGTAAAAGAATAAAGGGAAAGGTTCGAAGGAATACAGTGGAATATCCTACCAACAACATTGGGGAAACAGACTCCACAACAGCTTTTAAAAGGGGAAGTGGATAAAGATCTGAAAGAGAAAGGATTTAAAGGAAACAGGAAAAATGTAATGTTGCTGGACAAAGTGCGCTACTCTTTAAAATTTAGAGTTCTGCACACAGCAGGAGCTGGGTGATCTCTTTCTGTGCTGCAAAGTTCCATGTTTCTATGTGCCATTATCTAACTGCTAAACCATAATATTGAAAATCATGCTGTGTTCCTCAAGTACATTATGGATGTCTCCTTACGATCAGAAATTATATAAAGTAACATTATTTCCATAGCACCAGACAATCCCGAAACCAACTTTAATTTTCAAAAGTTAAAACAACAGAGGCTACAGGTTGAAAATATAGGAGAAGGAGGAGAGGAGAGAAGTGTTGATGTAAAAATAGAAATGGATGATGTAAAATCAACATTATGGATGTGGGAATGGAAAAAAGACAGATTAGGGAGATAAAAGGGAACCGGTCCAAAATAAACTAGAAAAGTCTGCAACAAGTTGACGGACCAGCAATCTTCTAAGATAAGATGCACAGAACGCAAAATAGATATACTCCTAAAAGGCATAAAGGAAGTAGTTACAAAAGATGGAGTTCTATAAATACAGACATCAAACTAACCCAAAACTTGAAAAGAGAGATGTAATAAAATGAGGGCTAACAAAGAAAGTCAAGAGGAATGGAAAACATATTGAGGAGGCAAAAAGGAAAATGAGGAATGTTAACAAAATAGTATGAGATTTTAAAGGATAATTAAAGGAAAAGAATAATTAAAAAGAATTAGGGATGAAGGGGGAAAATCTAGCTGGGGAGGTTGAAAGCATAACAAAAATACATTCCGTTATAAAATAGGTATAGTAGAAAAGGATGTAGATGTCACAGTTAGATGAAGAATTGAGTTCCCATTTTTCCACAAACTAGATAAATTACTGGGCTCCAACAGCATAACATATACACTTGGCACTTGAAAAAAAAGTCAAGATGGGGAAAGAAGAGGCTCTATGGTTTATCAAGTCCCCTTAATTATGCAAATTGTGCAACAGACTCAAAGCAAATGAACAGTCTTGTTCATGAAGGGAACCCCAGAATAAACTGGTATCTTTGGGTCGGTTAGTTGAAAGTTAGTTTGTGGGCAAACTTAAAATCAAGGTTGCAATTAAATGACGGGCAAGATGATCAAAGACAACCAGCATGCAGTTGTCAATGGCAAATCATTGTTAAGAAATGGAAGTGTTTTTTGAAGAATGGACTAATTGTAAAAAGGAAATGAAGCTTATAGTTTTCAGAAGGATTCAAACATGTCTCAGAAGAAGCTAATTAAAATAAAAACCAGGCATGTGGTATAAAAGAAAATGGGGCAGCATAGATCGAAATTTACCCAATGGTCAGGAAACAAAGGTTTAGGATGAATGAATAATGCCCAGATTGGAGAATGGTTGAATTAGAATTCAAGGGGCCAATGATGTGTCTACTCTTGTTCTCAATAAATTCAAATGATTCGAAACTTGGGCAGAGTGAGCACAATAATGAATTTTCTGATGTCACAGAAGCAGAGGCTGTGGCAAAGCTCAAGAGGACAGAGCTTTCTCTGACCACACGCTTGTTTCCCTTACCAACCACATCTGCCTATTCCCCTCCAGTCATAATACTTTGACCACCTACTGACTGGGAGAAGAAAACCTTCCTTCTCTCCCCACCCCCATCTGCGTACCTCCAATTCCTAAATCCTTCACTTATGGTTCTTTACCTACAATGGTACTGCTGCTGAAATTTTGCTTAAACACTCACTTGCCTTCATGATCAACACTATTCTTCCCCACAAAAGTATTATCGTCTCCCTCTCAACGCACCTCCCCCTCCCACCCCCAATAGTCCATCTCCATTCACTCAAGTGTGCCAACATAAACACACTTGGAGTAAAAGCTATGGATTGTGGATAGCACAATTGCTTCACAGCTCCAGGGTCCCAAGTTCGATTTCGACTTAGGTCACTGTCTGTGTGGAGTCTGCACATCCTCCCCGTGACTGCGTGGGTTTCCTCCGGGTACTCCGGTTTCCTCCCACAGTCCAAAGATGTGCAGGTTGGGTGGATTGGCCATGAAAAATTGTCCAAAATTCTATGATTAACCTAGGACAAAAGTTCGGCGCAACATCGTGGGCCGAAGGGCCTGTTCTGTGCTGTATTTCTCTATACTCTGCCCATCCATCACTGGATCTGGCTTACTCACCAAGGTTTACGGAATCTCAGACTCTTTTGCTGAAATTTCTCACAATTACAAATTCACCCTGGAGGGAAAAGATATCACCAGGGTCTATGACCAACTGCATCACTAAATGCTTCTTCAATACAGCCTCCTCTCTGTATCTCCAAGTCTAAACGGCCTCTACAGCTTCCTGGTGCACCACCACCAGTCCTGAATCCATTCCTGCCTCTCCGAAATTTCTCGTTCTAGGTTCACTCGTTAAACAAAACTTCCTCCCCATCCACCCTGTCAAGACCTCTCAGTACCTTATGTTTCAACCAAGTCCCTCCTTACTCCCATCTGTTTCTGCTTCAGCAAATGTACCTTATCCGGGAGTATTCTCTTCCCTTGATCCTCTGTCTGCTCAACCCGTCCTCATCCATCTCCCTTTCTCATATTGTCAGTGGTGCCTTTTCAGATATCACCTCTCTCACCTTCAAAACCAATATCACTTCCTCCTCAAAAAACCCACCCTTGCTCAGTGTGTACCTCCAAAGACTGCCCCATCTTCGACCCTCTATCCCCCTCAAATGTTTGAATGCATTGCTGACTCCCAATTCCATGTCCAACTTTTCCATAATTCCCATTCAAATGTCTTCAGTCTGACTACTATCTGATACACAGCACGCAAAGCGTCCTTACGAAGGACATCCTCTGTGATTGTGTGAATATCTCTCCTCACCTTATTTGCATCAAGTGATACAGTCACATTCGCCTCTACTGATTTTCCTCTGTTGTCTAACTCTACTGGATAGATCTACAACAACTCTATTCACAGCGTCCTGATTTTAACAGGCAGCCAAAGCTGAAGGGGCGGCACGGTGGTTAACACTGCTGCCTCACAGCTCCAGGGGCCTGGGTTCAATTCTGGCCTCGGGTGACTGTCTCTGTGGAGTTTTCACTTTCTCCCAGTGCATGGGTTTCCTAAGGGTGCTCCGGTTTCCCTCCCACAGTCCAAAGATGTGCAGGTTAGGTGGATTGGCCATGATAAAAATTGCCCCTTAGTGTCCAAATTGTTGGGTTACAGGGATAGGGTGGCAGCGTGGGCTTAAGTAGTGTGCTCTTTCAAAGGGTCACTGTTTCCGAGAGTCAGGGCAGACTCGATGGGCCGAATGGCCTCCTTCTGCACTGTAAATTCTATGATTCTATGAAAGTTACATCCAGCAATTTAAAACCACCATCGGTTAAGAATGAGGACTCTTTCGGAAAAACGACTTTGTGCTGAAAATGGATAGAAGATAGACGAGTGTCATCTGTGACTCAGCTCAGTCAGATGTTTCTAGATTAAAGTCTCACTTCAGGACTTGAGCACAAATTCCAAGTCAAAACTTATCTGAAAGTTTACATGGTGGGAGGAGTAACATCGAGGAAGCCAAAACGTTAAAGTTACACCGTGTAAAATTTTGCTCTCAAAAGAGCAGTTGTTACTTAATATTTTTATTCTCCATTTTACCATTTTCTTCAGAATTTACACCCCACCAACAAACAGTAAACGGTAACAAATACAATGTTGATCCCCTTATTAACAACAACAATCCCATCCTCACACCTACCCCAAACAACAGCCCACATGACAATATAAGCATCAAAAAACAAACCCTCCCAAGGTGGGAAAAGAAAGGAAAAAAGAAAATGGAATCAGGAATCGCCTATGGTCACCATTGACATATACAGTCCACCCCCCCTAATATTCAATGCCATCCAATCCCCGAAAGAGTACCGTGAATGGCACCCATGAATTGTAGACAACCCCCCCCCCCCCAAGGCTTCTTCCCTCCACTTCCTCTTGTAAACTCCTCCCCCGAACCTCGGGTCCTTCCCCCAACTTTTCACCCTGGCTAGACTCACCAAAACCTCTTCTACCAGGCTCCGACAGCCGCAGCCCCTACCCCCACCACACTCCCATTCACTGGCCGGCTTAAACTGGCCAGCATGGAGGCCCCCGCCCGGGTCTCCTTCCACCTTGCCTGGTCCCAGGAAAACCAAGACATCCCCTTTAGCACACAACCACCGCATACACACCCAAGTAACAAAGAACGATTATTGCAAATGAAACTCTTCCCTTGTCCAAATATATACAACGCGACTCATTTAGTACATACGTCGACTCATTTAGTACATACACCAACACACAGTGAAAAAATAAAGTTACATGAGGCTACATCGGTATATGACTATTTCTCAATTCTGCCACAGTCCTTCTGCCTTCGCAAACTCCTCCACTGCTTCCGCCATCCCAAAATAAAACTCCTTGGATTTGAAGATCTCACTCAACTTAGCTGGACATACTATGCCGCACTGCAACTTGCTGATGTACAGTGCCTTCTTCACCTGGCTGAAGGCAGCCCGCCTCATCGCCAGCTCCACTGTAAAGTCCTGGTATATATGTATACCAGCTCCAGCCCACTGCACCTCCCGCTTCTGTTTTGCCCAGCACAGGACTGTCTCCTTCATGCTATACCTACAGAAACACAGAGTTACGACTCTTGGCGGCTCTCACCTTTGGTATAGGCCTCCACCACCGATGAGCCCGATCCAGTTCATATGGGGAGGGACCGTCCCCCTCCCTCAATAGCTCCACCAACATTGTGGCAAAATACTCCGTCGGCCTCAGGCCTTCCACCCCTTCGGGTAGACCCACAATCCTCAGATCTGTCGCCTGGATCTGTTTTCCAGGTCTTCCATTTTGGCTCGCAGACCCTTGTTGGTCACTATCACCCTTCACAACTCCTTCCCCATCGAGGTGAGTTGATCACTGTGCTGCAATAATGCCTCTTCCACTTCCTTCAGTGTCTCACCTTGCTCCCGCACCTCCGCCACTGCGCTTGATACTGCCGCCCTCACCGGGGCAATCGCGTCCTCCACCAGCACTTTCAATACTGTCCCCATCTCCTCCTTCATCGCTTCCATGTGCTTTGTGAACTGTTTTTCCAAGTTCTAAAACCATCACCTTGGTCATTTCTTCTGCTGTGAACGATGCGGCCTCTCCTGGTGCTCCAGCCTCCGCTTTCCTTACAGTACCTCTGAGGAAGTGAACAAACGAACGGGGTGGACCGCAGGACCCTGAGGGTACTGTGTTCACAGAAAGAGAACAAAGGGATGGAGGGGAGCTTTGCCTCGTGGTGAGCATGGTGAAAAGGATGCTGGGGTTACAATGCAAAGTGACCAATTAGGATATAGGGCCAGGTCAGGAGGTGTATAGAATGACCAATGGGAAGCTCATATGTGAATCTTACTGTGATTTTGAATATATCTGCAGAAGTTTCTTTGTATACTCTCTCTCTCTTTATTCTGGGCTCTCAGAAGACAGTGTGTGTGTCCTGAGGTCCTATGGATTGAGTCAGCCTTGCAAGTTAGTTATTATTAAATGATATGATACCTGCAAATCCATCTCAGATTTTATTGAATCTAGACTGACAGCAAATTAACCAGGAATCAACACCTCCGCTGACTTTTTCACTCACCGGCGGACTTCCGTTAACCCCCTTTATCACGGCTGTTTTTCTCCCAAACTTGGACATTTCTCCTCCCTTTGCCTTCTTGCATCCTTTTCAGCCCTCGTTGCCCCCCTTGCGTTAAAACTCCGAAGATCCTATTCCCAAGCGGGAGCCCTCCAGTGTGCGGCTGCTTCCTACCCGCCTTCACCAGTCCAGCAGTCGTTACTTTTAAAGAGTTCATTGGAAGTACTGATTGGCTGTAACATTTTGGGCAGCATAATGTGTGGAGCAATGACTGGAGCAGATGAAAGTGGCAGTTATACCTGGCGGAGAATGGGAATATGAGTGGACCTTACTGTAGATGGTCAGGCTGTTGTGTTTGCTACAGGTCAGTTCATGTTAACACTGTTGCCACTGATTGGTCAGCACACAATCAACTCGTTAGATACAATGGTCAATTTTGAGAATGAGTCACTCTTCACCAACCTGCCCATCCCAACCTGGTCAAACAATGTTTGGAAGAAGATTGATCTCTCAACAGACCTGCGATGTCACCAGATCAAATTTATGATCTTCTACTGATGTTCCCAAACTTATCATTCCAATGGCATAGTTCCCATTTCAAACAAACAAATGTTGCCATGTGATGTCCACGGTCACCAATTGTCGCTAACATCTTTATGGAAGAGTTCAAACAAGCAGCACTTAATCAGCTCATCCGACAACTTCATAATTTCCTGCAACATTTTAACATATATTTTAACAATATTTGAATACTAAGATGCACTGCAGTAATTCACCAAGATCCCTTCAACAGCATCTCCCAAACCTGCAACTACCACCACCAGAAGGACAAGGGCAATAGATGCATGAAAACACCACCACCACCTGCAAATCCCTCTCCAAGCCGCACATCATCCTGACTTGGGAGATATATCGTCGGTCCTTCATGGTCACTGGGTCAAAATTCTGGAAGTCTCTCCCTAACAGTACTATGGGTGTACCTATACCACACAGACTGTAGCAATTCAAGAAAATGGCTCATCACCACCTTCTCTAGGGCAATGAGGGATGGGATAGCCAGTGACACCCACATCCCATTAAATAATTTTTTTTAATTACCATGGAGATGGAGCAATTTTCTATGCCTTTTCTCAATGCTCTCCAGAGCAAGCCTCATAGTGGCATTCACCACATCTATCGTAAGCCCACTCACACCGACAGGAACCTAAACTGCTGACTTTTGCATCACCCCGACAATCAGTTTCCAGAACTCAGTAGAACCTACGCCATCAGTGACAAAACAATGTCTACAACAAAAACTTTACCACTTTAAGTCTAGAATGCATTCCCTTCACACAACGTTAAGATGCATCTACTGGTTGCTCGCTCCATAACAATTACTTCCACTCAGACAAGAGTCAGCCTTCTGTACATCAGTTCCACCGCACACAGATCACAATGTATTCTCAAGTCAGCAGACAGACAAGTGCAGCACATCATCCACGAATGTCCACTCCATTCTTCATAACAACAAAGACAAGAAACCTCTCAAAACCAGGAATTTGCAGCATACCAAGTGACTGCGGATTCATCTGCATTGGAGAAAAATAGACCACAGCCTATTTATTAGACTCAAGAAACATCAAACATACTTCAAACATAGTGAGTGGGACAAATGAGCTATTAGCAAATATGTTCAACAGTAATCACCACATCCAATCGTCCAAATCTAAGCGTAGCTCATTCATCACATACTTGCGCACAAGACACATCAGGAAGTCCATGGAGATCTGCAAACACCACACCATCCTCCAAGACAGTGGCGTTCTTGTCAGGAATATCTGGTTAGTCTTAGTCAAGAAACACATTACCACTCATTCTGTGGTCCACCAATCAGCAGCATGAACGTTAACATGTAGCAATCTATTACAAACAAACGCTGACCTATCAGCAGTAAGATCCTGCCCATATCCCCATTCCTCACTATATATAACTACCTCTTTCATCTGTCTCAGTCATTCCTCCAGACAACGGACAGAGTATGTTGCCCAGAACGTTGAGGCCCATCAATTCTTCAAATAAATTGCTTTAAGGTAACAATGTTCTTTTTGGAGCAAAAACTTTACATGGTGTAACTCAAATTTGTCTTTCTCAAAATCTAGGTTGTGCATAGCTGAGGATATTCTGCTCTGTTCGAGGCGCCAGATTTCAAATGAGACGTTAATCAGAAATCCTGCCTGCCCTCACAAGTGACCACAAAATATAACATGGTATTATTTTGACGAATAGAGGGGAGTTATTCCCAATGTCCTTGCCAAAATCTATCAATCCATCAACATCACATAAATGGATTATCTGGTCATTACCACATTGCTGTTTTTAGGATCTTGCACATGGACTGCTGTGTTTTCTACATTATGGCAGTAACTACACTTCATCTTTAGAGCACTTTGAGACATCTGCTGGTATTGAAAGGCATTATATAAATGCTTTATTTTGTTCTTTGCCGCAAGCAACGATTGATGCATCATTTAAGACAAGGTTAGATAAACTTTTCAAGCAGAGAAAGATACAGGGCTATGGGAAAACAGGACAATGAGATTCATTTTGATTTCTTCTTGCAAAGAGTTGGCACAGACAATGGGCTGCAGTACCTTTGCACAGGAAACTCAAATTGCACAATAAAGTGACAATAGCATTCTATTAATAATTCTTTATATAAAAACACTTGTGTGTGGCATTACAGGACAATTATTTTTCCAATTTTGCAACCTGAAATGGCAAAAAACTGTGCTAAATTTTGTTTATTTTGTATTGTCAGTACCTGATCTGCGGGAAGTCCAATCTTGTCTGCTCCACTTTGTAGTGCTGTTGCAATCTAAGCAAAAATGTGCAAATATTGAAGTTAACTGTGTTGGCCCGAAGAAAGAATTCTCTCAGTTACATTCTATATTGTTTACATCCTCCTCCCTCCCAAGTATCATGTTTTTGATTAATTCTTTCTCGAACTGCTCTAATAGATAATAGGAATAAATGATAGTTTATTTCTTTGTACCACTCAGATGTCACCAGGAAATCTACGACCCACCTTCTCTGCAAGCTCTTCGTGCTTGTATCCTAAAAGTTCCAAGTATTTATTGCGATGATCTATCTCAAAGTTAACCTGTGAAAATAAGATGGGAAAATCAGTATAAGGGGCTGAAGGATATACTGACAGAAACAACAAAAGTACCTTTGCTGAATTTTCTCTTCCAAAAGCCCCGAAAAATTTAAAAGTGGCGATCAGAAGAGGGCTACAAATGGTGGATTCAAAACAGAAAATGCTGGAAATACACAGATCAGACTGAAAATCAGCGAGAGCATTAGAGTGCCAGAGGACCAAACCTTCCCAAAACATCTTATGAAGCATAAGGATAGGGAAAACGTGACAAAGACCTGCAATGCCAGTCCATACATGGAAGTGTTATACTTGCAGGAGGAGGCCATTTGGCCCATCATGCCTGCACCAAATGAGCAATTCACTTAGTGCCATTCTTCTGCCTGGTTTTGTTCATGGCTTAATTCTCACCTCTGTTCCAATATTAAAATTATAATCATTTAAATAGAATTACATAAAATGTACAGTACAAAAACAGGCCTTCAGCTTAACCGACCCATTCTGGGTAACTACGCTCCACATGAGCCACGTTTTGCTTAAATTTGTTCTTGGGAGATGAGCATTTCAAGGTCAATTCAAATTTGCTCTTGGAACTGGTAGTGGTGAGCCATTTGGATACCAACCACAATTCCAGCAGGCCATAGTGATCGATGAAGCAGAAGGTTGGAACAGTTCCATTTTATCTTGGTACAGAAGCGTCACTCTGACATAACGCATTTCCAGCCTCATTGCTGTGTTTATGGCAAACGAAATTCATCACGATTGCAATTATCTGTCCCGAGCTGCTAGGTGCCTAAGCAAAACCACACATGGGTTATTTTGGCAATTTAAGATCATTGCAGGCCAGTTTTTATGCTTGCGTCTCTCCTAAGCTTTCCGGGCTTTGTGCCAATTGTTTTTTTTGTCTGCAGTATTACTGGCACCAATGGGTTGCGCAATGAAAATCTCTCTGTGCGAGGTGCTGGGATGGCCTCCAGATGGCACGTTGATATGCTTTAAGAGATGCTCAGTGCCTATCTGCTGTCACCTGGACACCCATTTATGCAGACAGAGGTGACCAGACTGAAGAATTGTTTGTAACACTACACATATTACAGATATTTGTGCGTGGCTGAGTAAACTAGTTCTTATAAAGCAGTCATTTTCAAACCCAGGGTCATGGGCGGGTGCCATGCGTTGCAGCGTTCACGATCGTGGGAGGTAGTGCCCAACGGCTGCCACCGACTTTTTTAAATGCCAGCTGCGACTGGCTTTCAGAATACCAGCCGTCCCACGCATGCATGCCCCCTCAGCAGTGCGCAGCCCCAGAGCCCAGCGGGGCAGACCGCCTCCTCCTGCCTCCTGACCAGCTGCATGCTGACCCAGGAGCAGATTTTTTTCTTTAAAAAAAAAAAATCGATGGAGTCTTCCTGCTTGGAGTGGCGGCAGAGAGCAGGTCACACACGTCCCATACACTGATGTCACGTGCCCTGGGCTGAAGAGAGATTCCTTCATTCTGTTAGCAACAAAGCAAAAAACACGACTGAAGAATTTAAAATGGATTGTTTGGTAATAAGGAAGAGAGGGCCAGAGACACAAACATGCCAGGATCTCACAACAAAATCTGCTGGAGAGAGTGGCTCAGGAAAATGCTCAGGACAAGACAAAGCAGTGCTGGTGTGAGCTCCAGGGCTTCTGGTGAACAGCCCAATAAGAAGAAGCTGAAATCAAGAACAGAGCAGTATAAAGATGATATTTTAAGGTATGGCTTTATTAATTGTGCCAATGCAAATCAGGATGTGAAGTCCATGTGTGTTATATGCAGGGAAGTATTGGCAAATGAAAGTTTAAAACCCTCAAAACTAAAGGTATTGAAGACTGGCGAGTTCAAAGACAAATCTCTCGATTTTCTTTTCAAAGGATGCAGCGTAAACTTAAATTTCCACGGATGTCCTTTGCAGACATGTAATATTGAATGACAAAGCAAGTGAGATAGTGAGGATGAAGGAGGCTACCTGTCACAATAAAAGTAAGTGAAAATGGTGGGTCACAAAGTTCGGGTGGCAGAGGTCACACAGGACAGCTGCCGTAGGTCTTGATGATCAGCCAGCGTGGGTCGCCAAGGTTGGCCGGGTGGTAAAAGTGGGTTCCGGGAAAAAGATTGAAAAACAGTTCTAGATCAATGTACATAAGGTACTAGGCAAGATTAATGTAAAAGGACAACGGTTACTGGAGCTTTACTGTTAGCATGGACTCTGACAAACAGCAATTTCCAAACCAAGTAGGGCCCCAAGGTGTCGTGGAGAAACCAGAGATCATGCCACTGGCCCAAGCTGTAGATCACCAGACATACCACCCTCAGCAGGATCCTCCCTCACTTGTAGCTTTCACATGTTGACTATGACACTGACCATTCCCTGGTGTGTCGCATGGTCAGATTTCCACTAAGGAAACTGGAGAACTCCAAGAATGATGGTCATCCTTTGATCCTGGGTTTTTCCAAAGTGGGGGTCATGACCGTGGGTGGGTCGCAGGCAGGTGTCAGAAGGGATCAAGCAGCAAAAGACACAATGTTCTGAATCCATCAGTCTCTTAATGCAGAATTTTCCAACGGCAGCATTCAGAAGCCTGCTGGGAAAATACTGCCTAAAGTGTCAATTTACACCTCCAGAGGGAGCAATTATTGATAGATTTCCTGCTAGCTAGCCGGTTCCCCCTAACCCACCACCATCAGCTCCTTCCCGGCAGTGGTTCCATTTCGACAATCATGTGCCGCAAAACGTTTGGCGGATTTCCTGACCTCTCTAGGCCAACGCTGCGGCACAAAGGTTCATCCAGACATGGTCCATCTGCACCTTAAATCCCGCTGGACATGGAGCTCATGTGTTCTGCCCCAATGCAGAACAGTGATCTGGTAGACAACATCAAACTCCCCCTCCGGGAAACTATCCTGCAGGAGAAAGAGACCGTCATGAAATAGTAGGAGACCATCAGAGAACTCACTGCCAAACTCAGCAGATCCCCACAACACCTTAGGGCCCTGCTTGGTTTGGAAGTAGCTGTTTGTCAGAGTCCATGCTAATATAAAGCTCCAGCAAACGTTGTCCTTTTACATTCATCTTGCCAATCCCCTGGTGCTTTACGTGCATTGGACAAGCTGCGTAGTCTGTACTCGCCCTTTTTCAAGTCCCCTAGAACAGTGTTTTTCAAACTTTTTCCCGGAACCCACTTTTACCACCCGGCCAACCTTGGCAACCCATGCTGGCTGATCAGAGAGTTTGAGTATATCAGAGCCCTTGGTGAGTGAGCACAAACCTGGATTCATTCCATGTGTTTGTGTATAATGTCTCCATGCAGACAAATAGCCGGAAAATCTTCTGCAGATCTTCTTGCAGTGTGGTTGCTGCTGAGGTACCAGAGATATGTGTGTCAGAGACGGCAAACATTGCTACATTATTGGAAACAACAGTCTCCACAAAGTGACTGCATTGGCATGTCTTCTGGATGAGGGGACATGAACACATTATGATGCCACAACTGATTATCTGAGAAAATAATACATATTTACGAAAACATTTATCAATGTCCATTTTGTCTGGCTAATGACAACCAGAACAGTTAGTTTGTCAGTTGTCTGTGGGTCACATTTAACATTCATCAATATTGGTGAACTTATTTTTTTTTTCTTTTTATAATTTAGAGTACCCAGTTATTTTTTTTTCCCCCCCAATTAAGGGACAATTTAGCGTGGCCAATCCACCTACACCCGGTGCGGGGATAGCGAAGGACCTCCTTGTGAACCTGTTCCTGGGCCTGGCGAAGCGCGCCATTTATAAGTCCAGGCAGCGGGCGACCGAGGGGGTCGTCCGGCCAGACTGTCTGTCTGTCTATCTCCCATGGCTACATTCGCGGCCGGATGTCCCTGGAAAGGGAGCATGCGGTGTCCGTGGGCACCATCTTGGCCTTCCGTGCCCGGTGAGCACCACAGGGGCTGGTGTGCTTTATTGACCCATTTAACTGCACTCTTATTTGATGTTCTTAAGTTTCCATTGATCTTTATTATGTTTGGGCAGTGGCCCTAACAGGAGTGGCCTTTTTTAGCTTTGTCCCTCAGTTTGTTTTCCATTCTTCCGATTTGTTGGTGGACCTCAAAAGAGTGGCCAATCCACCTACCCTGCACATCTTTGGGATGTGGGGGTGAAGGTGAACTTATTTCTAATAGTACACTTTGAAGTTGAATAAACTTGCATCAAATAATTGAATTGCATATAAGCAAATTATAAATCAAGATCTTAATATCACTACCTTCAGACTTATGGCTGTTTTATTTACAAGAACCACATATGGCTTTGCCCCACAAATATTTGTTCTTTGTTCTCTTCACCTCAGTTTTCTTCACTTCTTTGTTTCCTCAAGGTAGTGGGCCACGATGAATGCAAGTTCACAATTGTTGGCGGCTCTCCAGTATCCCTCATGAGTAATTATCCTTCATGTGTGACCCTGGACAGTGAACCTTTATAGATGGAGGACATCACAGGCATATATGATCCTGTCCTCACTCTATGTCAACATAAATTCAATGCTCCAGAGGCTACTGGATAGTGAATTAGAACAGGAAAGCTAGATGACGTTGTTTCCCTCTCTTGCCTGGGGCAACAAAACTTTAGTATCTCAACCACTGCCTTGAGTCTAGGTTAGCAAATGTGGCATGGGTCCCGAAGGTCAGCCAATTGGCAAAAGTGGATCCCAGGAAAAAAAGTTTTGTTATAAAGCATTCCAATCACAATCTATCCTGTTTTTCACTGATATAAATCTTGATCAAAGACTCCGTTTTATTATGGTACTTGCCAGTTATTGCTGAACTAAATAAAACATCATTGCATATAAATGGATCCAAACAGCACACCTTGAAAGATGCACGATTATTCAGCTGGTCAATAAATGGCAACATCTCTAAATTTATTGGATCAATTCCTGGTTCTCCAGGCTAGTTGTTGCATTGTTGCAATTACCTACAACTCCCGTGTGTTAACAAATGGATAATTAGCCAGGGTTTCTACCCTTAATTGTTCAAGGATAATAGCTGGAGCAGTTGAACGGCCCGCTGACACAATCTCTAAGCTCAGGCATGGAGAGTGAAGAGAGAGGAGGATACCAGGTGACAGTCCAATGAAAGGTCAATGCCTCCTGATGAAGAGAGTGGGAAATAGTGGGAGAGGAAAATGACACTGGCACTCAATAATATTTTAGTGAAACCATACAGTTCTGCTCACCAGATTCCCAACCGGGTTCAGCGTTAACAAAAATGACAAAAGGACGCAAGATCATAGAGCTGTGATGGGACAGGTTAAGAAAACAAGCAATTAAAACTTCTTTTGGATAGATTTTTATGAGGCAACAATAAATCACCTCTGAAAGCAAATGGTGGTTATGAGGACTCTTGAAGTTTAACAGGCAATCAGAAAATGCAAGAGAGGATTTTAGCAGGATGACTCTTGAAATAGCAAAGCATTTTTTGTTGAAATCAAAGGATTCTTCAGACGATAATTTGCAGGTAAACAAAGAATGTTTTCAGATTTCATTGAAGCAAAGAAAATATAAAGTGGGTAAAAACAAATGTGAATGTGGGAACTGATGTTCACTTCATGCAGCCTGGAGCCAAAACACCAATTAGGAACATAGGAATAGGGAAAGGCCAATTGATCCATCGAGCCTACTATGTCATTCAAACACATCTTGGCTGATCATTGGGTTTCCCCAATACACCCCTGATCCAGAAGTCTATCCATTTCAGTCTTAAACACATTCAATGATTGAGCTTCCTCATCTTCTGGGGTAGAGAATTCCAAAGATTCACCACCCCCGAATGACCAAGAGTTCTTCTTCATCTGTTGATGGCCTGTCCCTTATTCTGAGGCGGTGACCCCTTGTTCTACATTCACCAGCCAGGGGAAACGTCCTATCTACATCCATCCTGCCACATCTTGTAATAATTTTGTACATTTCAATAAGTACACCTCACATTCCTCAGGGCCATTTTCCTCATAAAACATCCTGCCATCCTAGGGATTAGTCTGGTGAACCTCCGATGCATTTCCCCCAAGACAAGCTAGCTTTCCTTTGAGAAGGAGATCAAAACTATACACAATACTCCTGTTGAGGCCTCACCAAGGCTATCTGCAATCATAGACAGCTATCTTTACTCCTGTAGGCAATTCGCATTGAAATGAAGACCACCATACCATTTGCCTTCCTAGTTGTTTGCTGCACCTGCATGTCAACTTTTAGTGACTCATGAACAATACCATGCAGGTCCCTTTGGGCATCAACACTTCCTAACCTCTCACCATTTCAGAAATACTTTCTGTTTTTTTCAACAAATTGGATATCTTCAAACTTATTCACACTATATTCTATTTGCCATGTTTCTGCTCATTCACTTAGCCCACCCAAATTCTCCTCAAATTTCCTTGCATACTCCTCACAACTTACATTCCCACCTTGTTTTGAGTTATCAGCAAATTTGGAAAATTACGATTAGTACCAACATCCAAATACTTTTTATAGATTTTGAACATGTGTGGCTCCAGCACTGATCCTTGTGGTACCCCACTAGTAAACAGCCTGCCTCCCCGAGAATGCCGTTTATTCCTACTCTGTTTTCTGTGCCATCCAATTTTCAATCCATACCAGTATATTATACCTAATCCTGTGCACTCTAATTTTGTTTACTAACCTCCTGTGTGGAGCCTCACAAAAGCTTTCTTAAATCCAAATACATCACATCCACTGGTTCTTCTTTATCCATACTACAACTAACATCCTCAAAAAACTCCAACAAGATTTCCCTTGCATAAATCCTCCCAGTCTTTTCTAAATGGCCAGCTATTACATCCATTATAATGGATTCTAACATTTCTCCTACTACTGACGTCAAACAGATCTGTAGTTCTCCATTCACTTCCACCCATCCTAAAATGGTGGGGTTACATTTGCTACTTTCTAGTCTACATGAATCTTTTCAGAATCTATAGCATTTTGAAATATTCATCAACTCATTCACTATCTCAAAGACTTATTTTACACAGAGAGCAACTGGGATCTGCAAAGCACTGTCTTAGGGCATGGTTGAGAGAGACTCAACTGCCTTAAGGCATAGTAGAGAGAGATTCAACTGAGGCCTTCAAAAGGGAATGGGATAATTTCTGAAGAAAATAGTGCAAGTCTACAGGGAAAAGACAAGGAAATGGGACTAGGTGAATTGCACTTGCAGAAAAATGGTCTGCTCCTGTACTGTAACCATTCAATGATTCAATGAAAAGTCTCAACAATTCACCGTCAGCATTTCCTCTCACCTTTAAGAACCCCCAAACGTTCCTCTCAAAGTCTGTCTGGGCAGCATTAACTTTTGATTGACAGTACTCCACAAAGCCTCCTGTATGTATCGTTGACTGCAGCTCATTGGAACGGTTCAGGAGTTCCGATTCTGTGACAACTTGACTGACGAATACTTGGAACGGAACTTCCTGCTGTTGAGATTGGGGTTTCACGTTCTGAAACGTGACAAGCTTTCCTCCAAACTTGCCATGAAATTTCACAAAAGGTAACACACAGAACAATTAAGCAATGGAGAAAGAGGGGGGAAAAGAAAAAGAGTTCAGCCGTTAAATTCAAATTGCAGCAATGGCAAGTATGTAAGTGTCATATTAATCAATTTAAATTAAATACTAAAACTGCAGTAATTTTTACAAATGTGGGTAGTCAACCTCCACCATACCACCAAAGGAGAGGCAGGAGCTTCCTCATTACAAAGATATGGGAGAAAAATAAATCAATGGAAACAATGAATTTGCTGTAACTGTGAGACAAAATTGCACACCGAGGGAAAATGCCATGAAGTTACTTCATTACTGCTGAATAAACTGTTGGGCATGGCACTCGGGTACACAGGGCAGGAGAATGCAAACTTCAAACAGTGATCTGCGGTCAGCTAACGTCAATAGGGAGAGTGGTGAAAGCACCACAAATGACCTGGACTGCGCACGCAAATTTAGCTGGAAATCTTGCTCTCCAGCACTATCCAGTTACTCTAACACCAAGTGTGCACGAGGATGTCTGATGAAGACAAGAGCAGCCCTGCTGTGACGGCTCCTGCAATCAAATACTTTGTCAGCACTCACTATCTCAAATTTCTCACAAGATGAATAGGTATTTAGGTAAGACACAGGGATGGGTGCTGTCAGATGTAGATTCATACTCTGGCATGAGTGATCACATTCTGAAGAGGAGAGAAAAGGGCACAAAGTGGAAAAACAACCTTGTGATTTTATAAATTATTTATTTTTACTCTAGAATACAAAGATTTCAAAACTTACAGCAAATGTAGCTCCAACAGGGCGGCGAATCCACTTGGGTGGTTTTTTAAGAGGCAGCACAACACTTGGTTGTGCTACAGACTGAGGGAGCTGCAACGGAGGAAGGGTCTGTCCAGTACCGAATGGATCTAAATTCCCAAAGGAGGATGAAATCTGTCAAAAACAAAAATATAGCATTTGTAGATCATTGGCGACAGAGCATAGTCTGGTGTAAAAACACAAAAAGGCAAGGAGACATCACATATATGCTTACACTAAGACCAACGTTAAAAATGGTAAATATTTGATTTGTCACATTTGTTGCTTTCAAAACAGCTGTAACATAAACTCAAGAGCAAGTCGAACATAGGCACTGATCCTGGGGACAATCTTTTTCCATGTCCTCATGATCCCACTAATAATTTTGATGCATCCTTGAAAAGCACGGCCAACTTAAAATCAATGGCTCATTGTCCCCAGCCAGCACAACAGCCAGCACAACTACATCCCCAGCATCATGTCACTTCCACTCCCATTCTGAACCATATTTCTCTCACAGCTCATACCTTCAATCTTCACCTGATTTATAAATTGTGAAATTTATATTTTTGAAACTAAATAGACTAATTGCAAACTTGGTGCCATATTTGACCCCCAACATTAGCTTCCGACCACATGTTCATATTTTGATCTCCGTGGCATCACCCAACTTCTCCCCTGCCTCAGCTCATCTGTTGTGGAATGCCATCATTACCCCAGACTTGACTATTCCAATGCACTTCTGGCAACTTCCCACTTTCTACCCTCCATAAATTTTAGGTAACCCAAAACTCTGTTTGTGTCCCAACTCGGACTGCTCTATTCACCTATCATTCCGCTGCTTGCTGATCAACATGGGTTCCCTCAAGCAATGCCTTCATTCTAAAATTCTCAACTTTGCTTTCAAATCCTTTCATGGCCTTGTCCCTCCCTATCTCTTAAATCTACTGCAAGGTATCAACGTTCATCCAATTCTGGCTTTTTGAGTATCCCCATTTTAATCATTCCGCCCTTCATGGTTGTGCCTTTTGTTGCATAGGCTCCAAGCGGTGGACCTCCCTTGTTGCACCTCTCACCTTTTCTACCTTGCTTTCCTCCTCCAAAACACTTGAACCTATCTCTTTGACAACCTTTTGGTCAGCTCACCTAATATCTCTCTGTGATTAAATATCATGTTTTGTTTTGTAACATACCTTTTATTCATTCATGGGATGTGGCTGTCGCTGACTAGGCCAGCCTTCATTTCCCATTACTTATTGCCCTTGCACTGAGTGGCTTGCTAGGCCGTTTCAGAGGGCATTTAAGAGTCAACCACATTGCTGTGGGTCTGGAGTCACATGTAGATCAGACCAGGTATGGAGAGCAGATTTCCTTCCCTAAAGGACATTAGTGAATGTTTCTTTTACGACAATTGGCAATAGTTTAAGATTTTGAATTCAAATTCCACCAACATGGTGGGATTCGAACCAGGGTCCCCTGCATCACTGGATTATTACACCAGTAACAATACTACTACCCCGCTACCACTCCCGTTTCTTTTACACTAAAAACACAATGTAAATAAGTTATTTTCATCTGACTGCACTACCCACATATAACCGTGTCCAATGTATATACCACTGTGATCAATGAAAGATTGATTTGTTCAACACCAAGTGGTGAGCATGTGAGATAGGTTAGCACCACAGTCTAGACTGCATTTTTTTCCATTTTAATATTGGCATTCCTTCTGAACCCGTTGGCACATATAATGAAATTATGTAAAGGCATCTCTTATTACATACAGTGAAGGAACCACAGCAGCAAGAGGAGTGACAAAATACACAAGAAACAAGATAAATCACCACCACCTTCGTAAAGATTTATTTACATTGTCAACCTGTCGCTGTCTTTGTGCATCAAGATTCCCACCCATGAGGGAGTAGATGCTGATGTGGCCATCGAATGCAGCTGCAGAGAGGACAGCAGGGTTCCGTGGGCACCACTGAATATCAAAGCACCATTGTGTGGCTGTAGGCAGCTCATAAACCACCTGTCAAAAAAAAAAACCAATTAAAACAGAGACTAATAATTAAAATGGATAATATTTGATTTGAATTAAGTCAGACATATAACTTTAATACTGAATTTAACCATTCAAATTTGGAATGTGAAAACAGAATGTGCCATTAGATATATCTCTGTACCCACAGGATTGATTGATTACAGAGAACGTGGTGATATGGGACTCCATGTTTACTGTGAGCGAAGGTGAGGGTAGAACATTGATTGGGCTTGAACAGTGGAGAAATAAGGGTCCTGGACATTGTTGCTATCATTTAGGGATCAGGGAATATAACACGGAATTTTCTCTCGGCTAATTGAATGGGCATGATGGAGTCCATGTAGCAGTAGCTTTTGCTACTGAAATAATCACTCAATGGTCCAAATAGTTGCTTACTTTTCTTCTGCGACTCATATTCTTGCCGCCAATATGTTTTTGTAGTTTTTGTGATTATATTTACCTACGGATCTCCTCTAGGGAAACCTACAGAAAAAGGTATATGGTTGTGTTCTTCACTTTGTTTCCAAATCCCACAAAGTATTAAATTAATAACAAAGTTGCAAAAGGTATCCTCGGAGTCATAAATGGCCCTGGGATGAGCTTCCAGCCACAGATTGGCCATGCTAAATTGCCCGTAGTGTAAGGTTAATGGGGGGATTGTTGGGTTACTGGTATAGGGTGGATACGTGGGTTTGAGTAGGGTGATCATTGCTCGGCACAACATCGAGGGCCGAAGGGCCTGTTCTGTGCTGTACTGTTCTATGTTCTATGTTCTATATCCACACCATATTTAAGATAATCTCTTTCTATGTTCATAAGAGTAAGAAGTCTTACAACACCAGGTTAAAATCCAACAGGTTTGTTTCAAACACTAGCTTTCGGAGCACTTCTCCTTCCTCAGGTGAGCAGTGAGCAGCAATGCTCCAAAAGCTAGTGTTTGAAACAAACCTGTTGGACTTTAACCTGGTGTTGTAAGACTTCTTACTGTGCTCACCCCAGTCCAACGCCGGCATCTCCACATTATGTCCATAACTTCAGCTGACAGTGCCTTGCCTCCGTTCATCTGTCGATGAAACCCTCATCTGTGCCTTGTAACCTCTCGATCGGACTATTCCAACACATCTTCTATCCTCCATAAGCTTGAGCTCATCCACAACTCTCCCGCTTGTGTCCTAGCTCACTCAAGTCCCATTCAGCTATCACCCCTGTGCTCACTAACCTTCACTGTCAGCTACACCTCAATTTAAACTTCTCATTCTTGGTTTTAAGTCCCTCCATAGCCTCACCCCTCTCGTTCAGCTCCTCCAGGCATCTTCGAGTTATCAGCTCTGCTGCACTTCTGCTCTTAAGCATTCTCAAGTTAAATCGCCACGCCTTCAGCTACCAAGGCCCAATGCTTAGAATTCCCTCCCTTCGGGAAGCACGGTGGCGCAGTGGGTTAGCCCCGCAGCCTCACGCCGCTGAGGTCCCAGGTTGGATCTCGGCTCTGGGTCACTGTCCGTGTGGGGTTTGCACATTCTCCCCATGTCTGCATGGGTTTCACCCCGACAAACCAAAAGATGTGTAGGCTAGGTGGATTGGTCACACTAAAGTGCCCCTTAATTGGAAAAAATGAATTGGGTACTCTAAATTATTTAAAAAAGAATTCCCTCCCTTCCTCCTTTAGGAGACTTCTTAAAACTTACCTCTTTGACCAAGCTGTTGGTCATCTACCCTAATACTTTCTATTGAAGGATGAGTATCAAAGTTTCATGTCTAACACTCCTGCCAAGCACCTTGGAACATGTTACTATGTCAAAGGTGCTTTCCGAGTGCAAACTGCGGCTGTAAAAATAGGCATACTCAATAGACTTGCATGATTTTTAATGTTCAGCACATTGAAATGAGAAAACTTCATTAAAATTTCCAAACTAAACAAAGTTGCATGCAGTCTGAACCTAACCCAGTGCAAAGCTCAAGTGCATTTTCTTTTAATATTCAGCTTACTTCTGCAGTGTTGGGGTTCCAGCAAAGCATGCGATTGTCCTTCCCACAACTCAGAAGTAGCTCCGAGTCTGCCAGGCTCCAGGCAATGGCTAAAATTCCTCTGCAAAACATATTCGATTTATGATATTATTAAGAATTAAATGCAGCTCCTTCAATTTAAAAGGAAAGCATCAGGATTAAATTTTGTTAAAAATAAATTATCCTTCCAATTTTAGTCTTATCTTTCTGGAGATCATGTCTCTAGCCAAGTTATGCTTATTGTGATGCCAGCAGCCTCCTTAGACCTCACCAGCATTAACATATCAATTGAATAATCCAGATGTAATTGTCAGGAGACTATTCTTTTTACATTTTTTAAAAACCCATCCTTAAAGTTACAAAGCCAATGCGCAGAGTGGGCAGAGCAAGCCGCTAGTTCATCTCATTGTTGGCTCCAAAAATCAATTCATATTCAAATTGAAGCCAATTCATGGTCTCCGCAAGAGAGACGTACAAGATCCAAGCTGACAAGAAAAGGCATTGCCCCTCATTTTAGGCTTGATCTGACACTTAGCCAAAAGGCCGAGAAGTGATGATGTCACAATGCTGTTTAACCATGTTGCGTCACAGCCAAATCCAATCAGATGTTCATATAATGTTGACAGTGAAGAATTGTCAACAGGATTGGAATTAGTAGCCTTTTATAAGGTTTATGCAGTGTGCTGAAATGACCTGAAGAAAGTGGAGGAGAACTACTAAAGATTCAAAAGCAAATGCTGTTATGTCAGCAAACACAGCAACCATTTTGTGCACAGCTAGGTCCCACCAACAGCAAAGAGATGAATGGTCAATTAATCAATTTTCTGTTGGAGCACATCAGGAGAATTCCATTTTTCTTCGAACAGTGGCATGGAATCCTTTACATCTAGCTTAACAGGTAGCAAGAGATTCAGTCAGTATTTCATCCAAAAGGTAACAATATAGATAATAGATGTGCTCTCAATGCTGCACTGAAATACTAGCCTACATTACATGCTTGATATTCTGACTCAA
Source organism: Scyliorhinus canicula (assembly GCF_902713615.1). NCBI lineage: Eukaryota > Metazoa > Chordata > Chondrichthyes > Carcharhiniformes > Scyliorhinidae > Scyliorhinus > Scyliorhinus canicula. The sequence goes on from NC_052148.1 coordinate 167,171,520, forward strand.
AGGCAAGCGAGAATGTTATTAAGTGATCCAAGAGAAACTTTGAAAAGCTGGCAATAACTGGCTGAGGAGGAAGTAAGAAACTGAAAACCTCCTGGATAGAGAAGAATATTTGGAGATGGCCATTCTATGATGATGCATGGTGAACAATACCTGGATATTTTACAAACATAAATAAGTCGGTATAATAAACTTGGCAAAGAAAGCATGTTGAAGGGGCAGAATATGAAGTACATAGGCATTTTGTGAAATACAAATAATCTTGGAACCAATGAAGAGAAAGGTATGAAAGAAACTCAACAACATTCATGCAATGGCACCTTCCAAACCCTCTGCCCACCTAAAAGGACAGGGCAGAAGATGCACGGGAACATCACCACTCCAAGTCACACCTATCCTGACTTGGAACTGTAATCGTCGTTCTGGGTCAAAATCCTGGAAATCCATCCTAACAGCGCTGTGATTGCACCACATGGATTGCAACAGTTCAAGGTGGCATCTCACCACCACCTTCTCAAGGGTGATTAGGGATGTGTAATAAAATACTGGCCTAGCCAGTGATGCCCTCATCCATAAACAATTAATTTTAGAAACTGAGGTAATTTCAACACAGCCCTATTACGTATCAAAGAAAAGATTTAACAAATTATAGCTATTAAGAAAAAGAATTAGTAACTCACTAAATCATAATTTAAAAGCAATTTAATAATGACAAACCAACATGCCTTTCTCTGGTATTAACTCTACCTTGTGTGGTTTTCCAGCACTCGCAAGGGAGATGTTGCAAACCGGAGGTCCCACATCTGAATCACAGGCATTCGATCATCCTCGGAGGAAACAGCCATCTGTGTGGCAACATCAGGATGCCAGGCCAGTCCAGAACAGTGCATCTGCCAGCAGCAACAATGCACTTCATTAATAGTATGTAGATACTGGTGGATTTCCCATGGCAGTACTTGCAACTAAAACAAAACAGCTGGGGTGGGGATACAGAAGAGAGCCAGAGAGAAAAGGGAAACTCGGAGATCATACGGCAAAGGGGGAAAATAAGCTTTATATTTCCACATTCTATTTCCATTCCGTCAAAGTTGAATTTTAAAAACATGTAAACTTTTTTCTGAAAAAAAAAACAAAAAAAAGGAAAATACGATTCGCGGGAATGGAACTGGTTACTGATGCTTCTGGGACTTCACAGCTACCTTTGGCACAGTTGGTTAGTGAGTGAAAGGCATTAAGCAGGTAATTAAACAACAGGAGATAGGGTTAATGTTGAAAGTGAGGCAATGGAAGGAAGGAGAAAGCACAGCAGGTGAATTAAAGAACGGGTATAGTAATTGGAAGAGCTGTTGACGTCCATGATTTCTTTACAACCCCCATCAGTAAAATATAAGCGTTTGATGGCTTCTTTTACCTGTCACACCATCCAGCTGAAAGGTAAGAGGAGAGACAGAGAAGCAAAGAAGCATAGAAGAGTCATAAACAGGGGGTTGGGGGGGAAAGAGAAACAGCAACAGAGGGATATCAGACACAAGGAAGAGTGTAACCACATTCTCATATTTACCATGCACAACACCACCAGCTACCAAAACACTAATTAACGTGTGTATCCCTGATGGGGCCCCCACCAGCCCCATATACCAGTAAACTGCCGGCACGATATGGGACACCAATTTAAAATGGATGGCAAAAGACGACAATGGAGACACGAGGACATTTGTTTTTAAATACACGGGGAGTGGTTAGGATCTGGAATGCACACCCTGGGATTGCACTGGAAGCAGATTCAATTGGGGCTGTCAAAGGAAATTGATAAGCAACTGACGAGACAAATAAAAATTGCAATGCTACAAGTGCAAAAAGGAGTGCAAAAAGTACTCTTGCAGAAAGCCAGTGCAGACACAACAGGACAAATGGTCTGCTTTGGTGCTTCAACCATTTTAAGATTCTATGAGGAGATGGGGTGAATTTTCAGGATTGCATTGATGTTATTGAGGCTCCTCACTGGTAGTGAAAATCTGAAATATTACAGGATGAATGCAGCTCAAGTTGAAAATGATGCAGGAAGAAGCAGCCCGCTGGATCAGCACCCCAGCCATCACCTTAAACATTCACTCCCTTGGCCGCCAATGACTGTGCACCATCTCCAAGATGCACTACAGCGACTCACCAAGGCTCCTTCAACAGTACCTTCCAAACCTGCAATCTCTATCACCTCGAAGGACAAGGGCAGCAGATGCAAATCAACATCAACACCTGCAAGTTCCCTTCAAGTCGCACACCTTCCTAGCTTGTAACTATATTACTGTTCCTTCACTTCTCACTGGGTCAACATTCTGAATCTCCCCTCCCAACAGCACCGTGGGTGTACCTACACCAGGTCAGCTGCACAGTTCAAGAAGACAGCTCACCACCACCTGTTCAAGGGCAATAAGAGATGGACAATAAATACTGGCCTTGCTCACAACGCTCATTTTCCAGAAGTGAATGAAAAAAATACTCTGATCATACATATCCTCAAATGATCACACGTGACACAGGATTCTATTTCTGTTGATGAAATTAAATGAAAATCGCTTATTATCACAAGTAGGCTTCAAATGAAGTTACTGTGAAAAGCTCATAGTCGCCACATTCCGGCGCCTGTTCGGGGAGGCTGGTATGGGAATTGAATCGTGCTGCTGGCCTGCCTTGGTCTGCTTTCAAAGCCAGCGATTTAGCCCTGTGCTAAACCAGCTCCAGGTGCAAGAGACTGTAAAATCTTATCCGAGCATGCAGCACTATTCCAGAAGCTTTGTGCTACCATGTCTTTTTACAAAATGTTATACCCGATTAAATGTTAGAACAACTGCAACACATTTTGTTTGCACTACATTTTCAGGAATCTACCAATTCAATATGTCTGTTGGCTTAACCTTGCACATTGTTATAGTAATGTTACGTGCTGCAGGAACAACATGTCTTGTTAGTAGTGACCATAATTGAGAGGAATAGTCAGGAATAGTCAGGGAGGGGTGCCATTGGGTTAGGTCGCAACTCTGACTGGGGAGCATCATTCCAATTCATATTAAAATTCTTTACCGCAATATGTTGTGCCAAACATCACCCATTTCCCAGAAAATCTACTTACTCGGTTGGTGTGGTCACTGACTTTCAGTATTGGTTCATTCTTGCGCAGGTCCCAGACAACAGCACGCCCACTTGGATTAGCTGAAGCCAGAATATGCTGCACTTGCCTGTTCCAGGCAACACAACTAATGTCTTCAGGAGGCTAGGAAATAAAATAAAATATTTATCAGGGATTTTCAAAAAAATACATGATATATATAGTTTGCACTGGAGTGCTGAACTGGTTGCATTTGAGTGCTACAGTGAGAGTTTAGTGACTGAGGGAGAATAAGGGTTCATTTTTATTTAAAGTCTAGTATTTCTTTTATTTATTTAATTAACTTAAAAGTTGTTGTTTGGTCTATAAGATGGTGAATTTTGAATCAGTTTTAAACAAGGTTCTACTTGTAGGTACTTGCAGCTGGAGCTTGTTAATTAGTTAATTGGATTAGGCCATTTTTCAGAGGCTAGAGTCACAGTATAAATCTGAGCTAGCTACTGTGCAGACTTTGTTTGCACTGGAGTGCTGAACTGGTTGCATTTGAGTGCTACAGTGAGGGTTTGGTGACTGATGGAGTTAGGTGAGGAGGGAGTAAGGTGCTCCTTACATCTCATTTCCTATATTTATCAAAGAGCGTGAAGGGAGCCAGGAGTTTAGAGTACAGCTGACTGGAAGCAGAGTCGGAGGGCGGAGGTCCAGTTGGTCCACGGGGCAGCTAATTCTGTAAAGTAAGAGGGGATGGAGGCTAGGGCAGTTGCATGCTCCTCCTGTAGGATGTGGGTGGTGAGGGATACCTCTGGTGTCCCCGCTGACTATACCTGTGGGAAGTGCACCCAACTCCAGCTCCTCCGAGACAGTGTTAGGGAGCTGGAGCAACTTCGGATCATCCGGGAGGCAGAGGGGGTTATCGAGACAAGTTACAGGGAGGTAGCCACACCCAAGGTACTGGACAAGAGTAGCTGGGTTATAGTCAGGGAAAAGAAAACTAACAGGCAGACAGTACAGGGATCCCTCGGGGCCGTTCCCCTTCAAAACAAGTATACGGTTTTGGATGCTGTTGGGGGATGACCTACCGGGGGAAGGCCCTAGCGGCCAGGTCTCTGGCACTGAGTCTGGCTCTGGGGCTCAGAAGGGAACGGGGGAGCGTAGAAAAGCAATAGTAATAGGAGATTCAATGGTTAGGGAATAGTATACTTCATTTCAGATATAGTGTGTTCAGATATAGATATGTGTCAGGTTAGTGTATACTTCATTTCAGATAGAAGATTCTGTGGGCGTGAGCGAGACTCCCGGAAGGTATGTTGCCTCCCGGGTGCCAGGGCCAGGGATGTCTCGGATCGTGTCTTCAGGATCCTGAAGGGGGAAGGTGAGCAGCCAGAAGTCGTGGTGCGCATTGGTAGCAACGACGTAGGTAGGACAAGGGGTGTGGAGATAATAAACAAGTTTAGGGAGTTAGGCTGGAAGTTAAAGGCCAGGACAGACAGAGTTGTCATCTCTGGTTTGTTGCCGGTGCCACGTGATAGCGAGGCTAGGAATAGGGAGAGAGTGCAGTTGAACACGTGGCTGCAGGAATGGTGTAGGAGGGAGGGCTTCAGGTATTTGGATAATTGGAGTGCGTTCTGGGGAAGGTGGGACCTGTACAAGCAGGACGGGTTGCATCTGAACCAGAGGGGCACCAATATCCTGGGGGGGGAGGTTTTCTAGTAGTTTTCGGGAGGGCTTAAACTAATTTGGCAGGGGAATGGGAACTGGATCTGTAGTCCAGCAACTAAGGAAGCTGATATTCAGGACGCCAAAGCACATAGTGATGCAGTGGGGAAGGTAACACTGACAAAGGAGAGTACTTGCAGGCAAGGAGATGGGTTGAAGTGTGTATACTTCAATGCAAGAAGCATCAGGAATAAGGTGGGTGAACTTAAGGCATGGATCGGTACTTGGGACTACGATGTGGTGGCCATCACGGAAACTTGGATAGAAGAGGGGCAGAAATGGTTGTTGGAGGTCCCTGGTTATAGATGTTTCAACAAGATTAGGGAGGATGGTAAAAGAGGTGGTGGGGTGGCATTGTTAATTAGAGATAGTATAACAGCTGCAGAAAGGCAGTTCGAGGGGGATCTGCATACTGAGGTAATATGGGTTGAAGTCAGAAATAGGAGAGGAGCAGTCACCTTGTTGGGAGTTTTCTATAGGCCCCCCAATAGCAGCAGAGATGTGGAGGAACAGATTGGGAAACAGATTTTGGAATGGTGCAGAAGTCACAGGGTAGTAGTCATGGGTGACTTCAACTTCCCAAACATTGAGTGGAAACTCTTTAGATCAAATAGTTTGAATGGGGTAGTGTTTGTGCAGTATGTCCAGGAAGCTTTTCTAACAGAGTATGTAGATTGTCTGACCAGAGGGGAGGCCATATTGGATTTGGTACTTGGTAATGAACCAAGGCAGGTGATAGATTTGTTAGTGGGGGAGCATTTTGGAGGTAGTGACCACAATTCTGTGACTTTCCCTTTAGTAATGGAGAGGGATAGGTGCGTGCAACAGGGCAAGGTTTACAATTGGGGGAAGGGTAAATACAATGCTGTGAGACAAGAATTGAAGTGCATAAGTTGGGAACATAGGCTGTCAGGGAAGGACACAAGTGAAATGTGGAACTTGTTCAAGGAACAGGTACTGCGTGTTTTTGATATGTATGTCCCTGTCAGGCAGGGAACAGATGGTCGAGTGAAGGGACCATGGTTGACAAGAGAGGTTGAATGTCTTGTTAAGAGGAAGGAGACTTGTATAAGGCTAAGGAAACAAGGTTCAGACAGGGTGCTGGAGGGAACTGAAGAAAGGGATTAGGAGAGCCAAGAGAGGGCATGAAAAATCTTTGGCGGGTAGGATCAAGGAAAACCCCAAGGCCTTTTACACATATATGAGAAATATGAGAATGACTAGAGAAAGGGTAGGTCCAATCAAGGACAGTAGCGGGAGATTGTGTATTGAGTCTGAAGAGATAGGAGGTCTTGAACAAGTATTTTTCAAACAAGGGGGGCCATATTGTTGGAGAGGACTGTGTGAAACAGACTGGTAAGCTCGAGGAGATACTTGTTAGGAAGGAAGATGTGTTGGGCGTTTTGAAAAACTTGAGGATAGACAAGTCCCCTGGGCCTGACGGGATTTATCCAAGGATTCTATGGGAAGCAAGAAATGAAATTGCAGAGCCGTTGGCAATGATCTTTTCGTCCTCGCTGTCAACAGGGGTGGTACCAGAGGATTGGAGAGTGGTGAATGTCGTGCCCCTGTTTAAAAAAGGGAATAGGGATAACCCTGGGAACTACAGGCCAGTTAGTCTTACTTCGGTGGTAGGCAAAGTAATGGAAAGGGTACTGAGGGATAGGATTTCTGAGCATCTGGAAAGACACTGCTTGATTAGGGATAGTCAGCACGGATTTGTGAGGGGTAGGTCTTGCCTTACAAGTCTTATTGACTTCTTTGAGGAGGTGACCAAGCATGTGGATGAAAGTAAAGCAGTGGATGTAGTGTACATGGATTTTAGTACGGCATGATAAGGTTCCCCATTGTAGGCTTATGCAGAAAGTAAGGAGGCATGGGATAGTGGGAAATTTGGCCAGTTGGATAACGAACTGGCTAACCGATAGAAGACATAGACTGGTGGCGGATGGCAAATATTCAGCCTGGAGCCCAGTTACCAGTGGCATACCGCAGGGATCAGTTCTGGGTCCTCTGTTGTTTGTGATTTTCATTAACAACTTGGATGAGGGAGTTGAAGAGTGGGTCAGTAAATTTGCAGATGATAAAAAGATTGGTGGAGTTGTGGATAGTGAGGGAGGAGGGCTGTTGTCGGCTTCAAAGAGACATAGATAGGATGCAGAGCTGGGCTGAGAAGTGGCAGATGGAGTTTAACCCTGACAAGTGTGAGGTTGTCCATTTTGGAAGGACAAATATGAATGCGGAATACAGGGTTAACGGTAGGGTTCTTGGCAATGTAGAGGAGCAGAGAGATCTTGGGGTCTATGTTCATAGATCTTTGAAAGTTGCCACTCAAGTGGATAGAGCTGTGAAGAAGGCCTGTGGTGTGCTAGCGTTCATTAGCAGAGGGATTGAATTTAAGAGCCGTGAGGTGATGATGCAGCTGTACAAAACCTTGGTTAGGCCACATTTGGAGTACTGTGTGCAGTTCTGGTCACCTCATTTTAGGAAGGATGTGGAAGCTTTGGAAAAGGTGCAAAGGAGATTTACCAGGATGTTGCCTGGAATGGAGAGTAGGTCTTACGAGGAAAGGTTGAGGGTGCTAGGCCTTTTCTCATTAGAACGGAGAAGGATGAGGGGCGACTTGATAGAGGTTTATAAGATGATCAGGGGAATAGATAGAGTAGACAGTCAGAGACTTTTTCCCCAGGTGGAACGCACCATTACAAGGGGACATAAATTTAAGGTAAATGGTGGAAGATATAGGGGGGATGCCAGAGGTAGGTTCTTTACCCAGAGAGTAGTGGGGGCATGGAATGCACTGCCTGTGGAAGTAGTTGAGTCGGAAACGTTAGGGACCTTCAAGCGGCTATTGGATAGGTACATGGATTAGGGTAGAATAATGGAGTGTAGATTAATTTCTTCTTAAGGGCGGCACGGTAGCATTGTGGATAGCACAATTGCTTCACAGCTCCAGGGTCCCAGGTTCGATTCCGGCTTGGGTCAATGTCTCGGTGGAGTCTGCACATCCTCCCCGTGCATGCGTGGGTTTCCTCCGGGTGCTCCGGTTTCCTCCCACAGTCCAAAGATGTGCAGGTTGGGTGGATTGGTCATGATCAATTGCCCTTAGTGTCCAAAATTCTATGATTAACCTAGGACAAAAGTTCAGCACAACATAGTGGGCCAAAGGGCCTGTTCTGTGCTGTATTTCTCTATCTATATATGGTCACTCTTGACATCAGCACCTCTATTTAATTAAGAATTATGAGATTAAAGATTTGATCAATCTGGAACAGAATTTCAGTTAATAACAGTACAGTATTCGGGAGGTTCCAGATGCACAAAAAAAGCAAATTGAAAGTTAGAGGTTGTAACAATGGTTTAGAATGAATACTATGGGCTATGGTTTTACGACTACATCGGCAGAAAAACTATCAATAAAACCACCTGGTTTTGAAGAACATCAGTGCATCAGGCACAGTGATGCAAATAATTTCAATAGATCGAGCAGCTGACAATCAAGACTGGTGACCTTCTTTCTGAACACTTCAATCAAAATGGAAAGGAGTACATGGGTTCTCGAAAGGTGGTCGGCTTGTAACAAAGACTCCCCCACCCCCCAACATCCACCCAGCAACCTCAACCTTTCGTTAAAATACAAACAGCCAACTATCTGCTGTGCCAAATCTCCCATACAGAAAAGACCCTGATAGATGTCTAATCCAACAGGCAGCTTCCCATCATACAACTAGACAACATTTATACAGCATGTTTCAAGAACAAGTACATTTCAGAGAAAAGGAGCTGATGTCGACCCTTCGTCAGGAAGTTTGAAGAAGTGATTGAAAGCTTCGATGAAGATTTATTTTGGGAAGAAGGCTTTTTAAAAGTGGTGTAGCACTTACACACACAAAACCAAGAGTTTTCTCCCTCAGAATGTGCACGCGTAGTTCAAATATATTTCCCAGCTTCAATGGGAAATATATCTTCAAAATGATAGAAGTATTTTAATTTCTAAGTATTAATAAATGGTCTTTTTTATGCAATAACTTTTATTGAAAACATTCAGAACATGCTGTGCACTCTCCTGGATTTAGCTAAACCATACAAACCATAATCTATAGCCCTGGATGACTACAAGCTACAATCACACATATGCTTTAAGGACCAATACATGGCCAATATTAGTAACTTGCTGTACAACAAAAATAAACAGATAACTGTTGTTTCACAAAAGCCCACAAAAAAAAAAGAACTGAAACGTGAATTACTTTGCACAGCACATCTATTGATAGCACAGATAGCAGAGAAATGCAAATGGGTTTATTTTTAAGATTGTTGAATTTTCAAAACACAGAATGTCAAAAACTCAAATTAGTGAATAGTAAGAAATAATGAAACAACAGATAGGGGAGGGAGTGAACCATTCAGCTCCTTGATATACTAAACTAACAAAAAAATCAACAGTCTTTCAGGGAGAGGTCCATATTTATATTACACTGTGTGGAGATGTGCTTCCTGCTTTCTCCCTGAATGGCTAATTTTACTGGGCTTCTGTGTTTCCGATTTCATAAGAGAAAGTCATTTCTCGGTCTACATCTGACAAGCCTTTCACCATTTTAAACATCTCAACCACACCGCCAACTCAATCATACCATCTAACCTCCTATAATCAAGGGAATATAAGCCACGTGTAAGCAAGTTGAGCTCAATTTAATTCAAGCCCTGTTATCCTTCTGGTGAATTTACTCTGCGTCCCTCGAAGGCCAATATATATTTCCTGCGATGCATTGACGAAAACTGGGCAATACTCTGGACAGAGTCTGACCAAAACTCTATACAGGTGAAGCAATATATACTCCTACTCCTGTTCCTTCTCTGTCTCACCTTCATCTATTCATCCACCTTTAATGGGCTTTAACAAACTAAAATCAACATAGATCAAACCTGAATTGTCATGACGATGGACATGATGACTAACTGAGATGTACCTACAACTCAGCCAACTAATTCACAGATATATTGATCTGATTGAAGACCAGTTTTTACAAAAAAGCAAAGGGAATGTTACTGTGGGGTTTTTGCGTGTGTCGGACTGTTTTGTTATTGAGAATGTTAATATGCTAAAATGTTAAAATGATAAATGCCTCAATAAAATGTTTCCTTAAAAAAATTTTTAAAAGCAAAGACACTGATCAAAGGATGGCTGTCAAGTTACCTGATGACAAACGCTGTAAAGTTGACCACTTCTCTGGAAGGGGTATGAATTGCATTGCAGACCTGTCACATGGAATTTCACACTTAGACCGAGGGGGGATGGTGGTGTCAAGGCCCAATTTAAACAGGTATTCTTGAGAGGATGACATTAAAAATGCAAAGTACTCGCCTTTTAATCCACTGTAATTCTGTGGAGACAATGGTACTTGCTACCCGGCTAGTTATACCCAAACAGACACTCCACCCCATCTCAATTAAATGTGCCAATTGGTTTCTGAGATAAACTGGGATTACTACAAAAGGGATGCAGACCTGCTAATTGAATACCCTTCGGGGATTTTACTGAAATGAGTTTTAAAACTGGCTCTGAAAAATAGAAAGAACAACCAGCAGGAGGGGGGAAAAACAAGAGTCATCTAAAAAGACTGCGGGAAGAGAGCAGTAAGACCTCTCTCTCTCTCTCTGGAAGCAATAAACGTACCCTCAACAGAGCGCAGCCCTGAGCCAAAACCAACTCCAGAATTCCACCAGGAGTCACCAAACTTCAACAGCCGCAACATTCCCCAATGTACGCCTCATGGACACGCAAAGGAGTTATTCATATATTCTTTTAACTTTTTTGCACTCAACGTTCTTACTTCTGATCTGTGCATGTTGCCACATCTTCTCTTATTTTTCTCAGGTCTTAGTAACTAATGAACGTACTCTTTCTTGGACTCAAGAAAGCATGGTTTTATTAGCTTGTTAGAAAGCAAATACATTTGGACTGGAAAAGATACCCACAGGGAAACACATTTTTAAAATTTTTGTTGCAACAAAACAAGGGAACTGAATACAAAGGAAGTCAGCTCACTTCTCCTCATCCTAAATGGAGTGTGGCGACTAGGTGATTTTCATAGTAACTTCAGTGCAGTATAAGCCTACTTGTGACAATAATAAAGATTATCATCACGTTGTGGCATAATTAACTGGCAACCGATAGATCAAACTGAAGAAAAAAGGTATATTTCATATTAACTAACTAATGCAGCTGAAATGTGCTTTTACCTTAGGCCATGCTTCCAGAAAGTATGTAGCATTGAAAGGGACAGCCACTCCTAGTTTTCCAGCAGAAGTTTACCATTCCCTGCCATGCCAGGTCAAAACTTCCATAGTCCTTCAACAATAATTTCATGCCATCTATATGGATATAATCATCATCAGCCAGGCACATCTTGATGACTCCTCATTCCCTAAAACTTCAAGAGCCCCATTCATTCTTTTCCCTTTCTTTTGATCAGAAACTAAACCCTCAAAAGCATCATGCCATTTTTCCTGCATTTGTAAGCACTTGTGAAAGGTGCCAAAATGTGCCACTCAGCACCTCAAAAGAGTTTGTATTTGAGTTTCTCTCCCCTTGGCAACCTGACATCTCTTGGAAACTTCTCAGAACTGAAGTGTTTCCCGGGAATTGTAATTATTCCCTTTCCAGGCGTCTCTTTCACTTTGTAACTAAAGGAAAATTTCAAAGCATAAGCACCTGGTATGTTCCAGCATTCATGACAATGAATAAAACAAAGGAGGTAAGTGTGCTGTGATGATCTTCAAATAGAAATCTCATAGTAAAGCAATGTCAAAGTCTAATCAGCAACGGACTGAAGAGCAAAGGGAAACTGTACCTGACCAATAAACAGAAGTGGATATTAACCTATCAGTCCCAATCTGCATTTAAGGACCATGAAACTGCAACAGAAACTGATAGCACCACAATAATTTCACTTCAGTCAGTAACATGCAAGAACTATAAAGTCTCAAATAAAATAATCGGTCACATTAAGAGTCAGGGAAAATGTATGTACTTTGACTCAGCAAAATCATAGGCAGGGTATGATGAAACTTTCCTCCAATAATCATCTCTTGATAAAATACAGTCAAATGGCTTAACAGTGTACTTTTCTGTAGTTTCATGCTAGCTCCATAGATGAGCGATGACACTGAACAATGCAGGCTCGGGAAGATGCAGTTTCATCCCTGAACTGCACAGAGTTAAGTGATCACAGTCATGATAACTAATAAATCACCATCTCTGAAGTGGGAGAAAGATTGGGGCGGGCAGGCAGGTTGGGGAATGGGAAAGCAATGAGATTGGAATGACCCATGGTCCCTACTGTTAATCTCTATCCAGTAAGCTCTGTTATGATGACCCGAATTGTTCGACAGTCTATCAGCAATCAAATATTTGACAAATGTTCAACTGAATGCCGTCAGATTTTCTATGGTATTTGTTATTGACAGACCCAGGGCTAAAGCGCTAACAAGTCACAGCATGCTTCTTTTTAATACCATGCTAAGATGAGAAGTAATCGCTTGTCAAAGACTTTTTATTTAAAGTCAATTGCAAAACCCTATTGCTCCCTGAAAGCAAACAAACAGGATTCAAGTGCAGTACTGAGTAGGTCAATTTGTCAAAAAAAGTCCAAATATTACATCAATTTGATTAAGATCCTGCAAGCTGTTCATTAAGTTAGTATTGATGGCAACAGAGCACTGTGACCTAGATTCAAGCATTATGCATTATGTTAGAGCTGTGGAAGGAGGGGTCCTAACACAGATTGCACCTTTTGAGTTACTGATATCAACTGAAAGCAGCAAGTTGAACAGGCTGAATAATAATTCTTCTGGTGATAGTGAAATAAAATTGCAATTAATAATTACTATTGTTAATCAAGATAAAATTAAACAAGTGAATATTCTTGGGCTGCATTCTAATTAAAATGACTAACTGCTGCTGATTTGGGCAACATTTGATTATCGCTGGTGTATAGCATTCACATTCCAAAAGAAAGCAGGAATGCTCCTTGCACCAACTTCCCAACATATGAGGAATGAAGTGTCGATTAAATACAAGGAAACATTAATGGAACAAACATACCTGAGATTTTGCTCCAGGTGTCATTGGCGTATCAAAATTATTCAAGTCCCAGATGTAGATTTCAGACTCATTGGCTCCTGAAGCTACAAGGTTACTCTGGTCAAAAGAAACAATTAATATCTTCTTAAGTATTCAAGAAATTTCATTTCAAAGGCTTTCACATAGGTAAATTATACAGTTGCATTATCTCTCCAATCCTTTCAATTAAAACAGGATTGAAGGGCACCACGGTGGCGCAGTGGGTTAGCCCTGCTGCTTCACGCCGCCGAGGTCCCAGATTCGATCCCGGCTCTGGGTCACTGTCCATGTGGAGTTATAGCACATTCTCCCCGTGTTTGCGTGGGTTTCATCCCCACAACCCAAACATGTGCTGGCGAAATGGATTGGCCACCCTAAATTGCCTCTTAATTGAAAAAAAAAAGGAATTTGGTACTCTAACTTTGTTTTTAAAAATAAATAAATAAACAAATTGAAATTGTGTAGCTCGTGTGCGGCATTGTGGTTAGCACTGCTGCCTCACAGAGCCAGGGTCCCGGGTTCAATTCTGGCCTTGGGTCACTGTCTGTGTGGAGCTTGCACACTCTCCCCGTGTCTGTGTGGGTATTCTCCGGGTGCTAGGTGGATTGCCATGCTAAAAGGTGCCCCTTAGAGTCTAACGATGTACGGGTTAGACAGGGATAGGGCATGGGCCGAGGTAGGGTGCTCTTTCAGAGGGTCGGTGCAGTCTCGATGGGCCAAATTCTGTACTGTAGGGATTCTATGGAAATTATGTGCTCTAACCAGAACAGTACAAATGCCATTCTGCACCCTCACCCAAATAAGTATTGATTTTCTTTGAAAAAAATGACAAATCCCCATTCACCTTTGCCCAGCCACCACACCCCAAACAGGTCAGCTCCACAAGACCTTCCATGCAGCTCCACGACAGCACAATGGTAAGCACTGTAAATTTGTGCTAGCGGCGCACCATGATGCACACCTCCACCAGATCTTCTTGGACCACTGCCTTTTCAGATTGAAACGTGAATTTGAATCCCTCTCAGATTGGTAGGATAAGTGCTTCTCTTTGCTGACAATAAGAGCTCATTATGAAATGAAACTGATCCCTTGCAACCAAATTATTTTGGGCACAGACCCAGAGCGCAACAAGCCACCTAATTATTACAGTATTAGTTAGAGAGTTCACAAATCACGGTCTGTGTCACAGCAGAGACCCATAGTTAGAGGGTCTCTGCTGTGGACCCAGAGACTTAAAGTTAAGCAAGAGGCAGTGGTAGAGGCGGGTACAATTTTTTCCTTTAAAAAGCAGGTAGACAGTTACATGGGCAGGGTGGGTTTAGAGGGATATTGGCCAAATGGGACTAGCTTAGTGATAGAAACTGGACGGCAAGGACAAGCTGGGCCGAAGGGCCTGTTTCCATGCTGTAAACATCTATGATTTTATTTTTATGATTTTATATATCTGGATGCAGCAGTCACTATTACACTTCAATCAGGAGTGTTTTATGCTAGGTGAAAATCTAGCATGCCTTTCATTATCCGTGGAGTTGCATCATACAACAATAATGGAGCTGTTGACTAATCATGGCAATCAATCTCTATCAATTAATCCAGAACAAATCAAGAAACGAGGCGAGAAAGATCCTCAATCGTGGAAACCTTTAGGAACCAAGAATTATTTTCCTCAATAATGCCATCCCTCATCTTGATCGAGGGGGGAAAAAAATAACTCTTTCATGAAAAGGTTTTTATTGAAATTTGTAATGAGCAGATATTTGGAAGATTCTGCTAACTTACTTGAAAAGGATTGAAATCAAGTGCTCTAACTGGACCAGAGTGAGTGTCCTTCTGGGCAATCACAACATCCTCTCCTCCTGCTATAATTTCAGACGGATTGTATAGAATGATACTCCCATTTTCACCACCAGCAACGAGGACACCAGACGATAGACCATCAGTCGTGATTTCATGAGCACCCCAAATAAGCTTATGGTACCTGGAGAACAAATAAAAATATGCATCATAGCACAAAGCCATACAGACCAAATAATCCGAGTTTAGCTATCAATTTGATATTAAACGAACTTTGCAACCAGTTTATTCATTACATCAGATCTACAGCAACAGGCCTTTCTGTCCAACTGGCCTATGCCAACGCTTCAACTGAACAGATGCTTCCTCCAATTACTCTTCATTTAACCTTACTTTCATTTCCTTCTATTCTTTTCGCCCATATGTGTTCCTCTTAAACCTAACTATGCAGAGCATAAAGGGCCCCAAGGGGAAAGCAGGAGGGCATGAGGAAATCAATAACAGTTAGTTCTCCAGTCATAATCTTGCAAGTGACAGACAGACAGACAGTCGCAAATCTCAGATGCTGGCAGATTGAAGGAGCATCCTTCCTTCATGGGGAGTGCAAGTCCCTCCGTCTGCTGTCACAAGCTAGTGGCATCCAGCACAGGAGCAGAGAAGCACTCTCCTGTTAACCAACAGCGCACAGCGGAGGGGCCAAAACTGATACAGCAAAACACAGATTCAGCAGGACTAAAATGTAGTTTGGTTTTACCTATGTGGGGAAGAAAAGGTGCCACATGATTTCATATCCAGTGTAGAGTCAGCCAGGTCCAGCTCAAAGATCTCCAAGGAAGCACTTGTGCTGAAGGTAGCATCCAACTGCTGTGCTGAGGTGCCTGTGTTAAACGTTGGAGAGAATGTAAACAATTGTGCAATTCACTGTGGGCACATTACCATGGTAAATATTGGCTTTGGGTAGCTGGACATGAAACAAATGTGCCTTAGCCAAATGCTTGTTATTGACTGCAATATCAACTTTATGAGTGCATATGAGCTACACAATTTCTCAAGCAATAAAAATTATTTTTCAATAAGTCTGCATAACAATGTTATAGTTCAGGCTCTCTCCTCAATCTCTACTTGGGTTCACAGCAAGATGCAGTTTCTATAAAAGACTGCAGCCCCTATAATTGGAAAATGATTAATCCTTTGCACATCATAAATATTAGAGATTTCGCAAGACTAATAATTGCAGATTTTACCTAGATACCTCACACTAGATATTGCAAATGTTTTGCAATATGTTTGGTGACCTCTCCAATCTGCAGAAGTACCATGGTTGCAGATGGAAATAAAAACAGAAAATACTGAGCAGTTCCGGCTGGATGTTTGGCATAGGCCTCATCCGCTACTGATTAAATCCCAGTGGCAGTGGGATGAAGCCCTAAAGGTGGTCATTGTCTTCTTAAAGGCCTAATTGGCCCATAGGCATGCATGTCTCCTGATTGATGCCATTTATTCCCTACCACTGGTAAAGGTTCAATGGGGCCAAGGACAGTTGGATAGGCAGTGGGCACAGCAACCATGGCATGGCACCCAATTTTATGGGCCACCCTGCCCATCAACCCACACCCATATGACCATGAAATCCAGTCCATTGAGTTTTCAGGTGATTTATAATCATGTTCACAATCAGCAACAAAGCAGTGCAATCGAAATATTAGGGACATCAGCAGGGTTTAGGCAGCACAGTTTAGTTGCAAGTCATGACACGCAACATACTATTCATGTACAAACAGCATGAAAGGGGGCCATTTCTTCCAAGTTGCCAACTGCAGCAATCAGCCACTCCATTAGACTCCTGCTGAAAATGGAAGGGTTGGAAACTCTATCTGGAGCAGAAGCCTGGGGCCTGCTGTGCACTGAGCTAAACTGCAATATGAAAATGTCAGAATCTGCTAAGAGAGAGTGGCCATGTTCTCTGGTTTACCTTGTGCTATGCCAAAAGAGATTGACTGGTTATAGATTTTTAAGTTTTGTGCACATTGTTTGCACACTTTCACGATCACATTTTCCTGATTTGCTCCTGTTTTACTTTGAGCCAACCGGAACTGAAAGAAAAGGTCACATACAAATCAAAATGGCTAACATCTGGAAAAGTGTCATAGCGAAATTAATAAGTGCTTCTCCATCTATGATTTTTGTCTGCAATTTACAGTAATACTGCAGAACTGAGGAATCTCCCAGTGAGCTTAATTCCAGGTTCTATCCACCAATCTGTGGTGCTGCAAAACTCGAAGACCCAAACTAAAGACTAGCAAACTAAATGAAAAACTAGAGCAAAACTAAATGAAAAACTAGAGCAAAACTGAGCTTTATATATCCGAAATAAGTTCTTAATGGTGGAGACTAACAGCTGCAGTGGAGCAATGAGGTTTAGCTGTCAACAGAGTCATAGAATAGTAATTTAAGAGAAGTAGGCCATTCAACACATCAAGTCTACGCTGGATCTTTCAAACAGTTAAGACACATGCCCCCATTCTTTTCACAAGGTTCTTCAAATATTTATCAAATTAATTTTGAAAGTAACTACTGAAAACACTTTGAATCAAACCTCATCTGCTGAAAGAACCCCAGTATATTAACAGAACTATAACCATTCATCTTTGGCATCATTCCAGTACCTCTCTTCTGCACCCTCTACAAAACCTTCATGTTCATGCGGCACACTGGTTAACACAGTTTTTTTTTAATAAACACTTTATTGAGGTATTTTCGTAATAGTGACAACAGCAAAATAAACAATATACATGAAACCATGAACATAGTGCAAAAGCCATTTACCTCTCGTACAGGTCCCACTCTTATTGAGCCCCTACTCTAATCTAAACTACTCTCCTCCCTCCTCCCCCCCCCCCCCCCCCCCCCCCCAACCTGTCTGCTGCCGATTAATTTCCCACAAAGAAGTCGACGAACGGTTGCCACCTCTAGGTGAACCCTAACAGTGACCCTCGCAAGGTGATCTTGATTTTCTCCAAACAGAGGAAGCTAGCCATGTCCGATAGCCAGGTCTCCGACTTTGGGGGCTTTGAATCCCTCCAAGCCAATAGTATCCGTCTCCGGGCTACCAGGAAAGCAAAAGCCAGAACGTCTGCCTCTTTCTCCTCCTGGATTCCCGGGTCTTCTGACACCCCAAAAATCGCCACCTCTGGACTCAGCGCCACCCTTGTTTTTCTTCTTTTTTTTTAAATTTAGAGTACCCAATTAATTTTTTCCAATTAAGGGGCAATTTAGCGTGGACAATCCACCTACCCTGCACATCTTTGGGTTGTGGGGGCGAAACCCACGCAAACACGGGGAGAATGTGTAAACTCCACACGGACAGTGACCCAGAGCCGTGATCGAACCTGGGACCTCAGCGCCGTGAGGCAACAAGGCTAACCCACGCCACCCTTGTTTTTAACACCGCGGACATGACGTCTGCAAACCCTTGCCAAAATCCCCTAAGCTTTGGGCATGTCCAAAACATGCGGACATGGTTCACCAGTCCTCCCGCACATTTTGCACACCTGTCTTCCACCCCAAAGAATCTGCTCATCTGGGCCACTGTCATGTGAGCCCAGTGAATGACCTTGAATTGTATCAGGCTGAGCCTGGCATGCAGACGCGTTGACTCTACTCAACGCGTCTGCCATAGACCATCCTCTATCTCACCTCCCAACTCCTCCTCCCACTTGCGCGTCAGCTCCTCAGTCTGCGTCTCCTCCGACCCCATATGCTCCTTATAAATGTCCGAGACGCTCCCTTCTCCTACCCACCCGCTGGAAACTGTGGTTAACACAGTTGCTAGGGATCCGGGTTCGATTCCTGGCTTGGGCGACTGTCCGTGTGGCGTCTACATGTTCTCCCTGTGTCTGGGTGGGTTTCCTCCGAGTGCTGTGGTTTCCTCCCACTAGTTCTGAAAGACGTGCTGTTAGGTAAATTGGACATTCTGAATTCTCTCTCAGTGTACCCAAACAGGCACCGGAATATGGAGACTAGGGGATTTTCACAGTAACTTCATTGCAGTGTCAATATAAGCCTACTTATGACACTAATAAAGATTATTATTATTATGCCTTTCCTAAAGTATGGTCACTAATAGAGAAAAACATGGCTGCTTGCCAGCACAAAAAGTAGGTTTTGCTCCACAATGCTCTACAATTCCTTCCATGATGGTGATTCTGGCATTAAAATCAGGTAACACAGATGGGAAGCTGCTCAATCCAGGATGACTCAAAGCAATGACCGATGACTCCAAGCACATACTTCATGATTTCCTGTTTGCCAATGACTGCGCATTAAATTAAAATCGCTTATTGTCACAAGTAGGCTTCAAATTAAGTTACTGTGAATAGCCCCTAGTCGCCACATTCCGGCGCCTGCTGTTTCAGAGCTGGAACATGCAATGCAGCATGGACTTGTTCTCCAATGCATGTAACAACCCCAGCCTTGCATTCAGTACGAAGAAAACCGAAGTAATGAACCAGACAGCTCCAGAAAAGCTCTCTTGCAAGTCCAAGATTTCAGTTCACAACCAGAACCTGTCAGCGGTGGATAAATTCACTGATCTCACTGATCACACTTTCTCAAGCTGTCTATATGGATGACGAGGCACAGGGAAGAATTACCAACGGAAGTGTAACTTTCTAGACTTTGAACATCAGTCGCAGAATGAAGAGGAATAGGTATGCAAATTAACTGAAAATCTATCGAGCAATAGTCCTGCCCACTTTGCTCCTCGCACGAGAGACTTAGACTTGTATCAGCTTCATGCCAAGAAGCTCAAGCACTTGAGTTGCCTTTGAAAGCACTTGAAGATCAGATAGCAGAACAAAATACCAGACACTGAGGGCCTTACACAAGCATTTACACATATTGGGACAACTCAGAGTTGAGCTTGGCCAGAATGTCTGACACACTCTTACCAAAGCAAATTGAGTCTGGGGTGTGCTCTCATGTTGGTCAAAGGAAGTCCTATAAAGGCTTCGATATCGACTTTGCGACCTGGAAGCTCACTCAGGATCGGCGCACCTCCTTTCGAAGCAAGTGCATCTCAGACGCAAATAGAAAACACAAGGAGAGGAAATCCAGGGTCTGCAACCGGTCCAAAACTCAAACATCTGCCATATCCTGTCCTATTTTCAGCAGAACCCTCCAGGTGCAGATGAGCCTGAACAGTCACCTAATGCCCCCACCAGAACCTGACCAAACGCTCACAGATGAAAATCTTAGTCATCTTCGTTCACTCAGAATTGGACATTGTGTTCCAGTTGAGACAATACTATCATTTTAAAAGTAACTAACGTTTGTACTCAATATCCCTAGTAATAAAGTTCAGATTCCCATATGCTTAATTGACTGCTTTGTTAACCTGTCCCGATATCTTGAATGGTTTGTGGACAAGCATCCATAGGTCTTCCCGTACACAAATTACTTTTTTCTACTTGTGCGCTAGCTTTTTGTAAAAATTGCAATTGGAATGTTTGTCTTTACCTTTCGAGGATAGGAAGTGATGCTTTAGTTGTAGAGCTCCAAGTCAGTCTCCATCTGGAGTACTGTGATCAGTCCTGGGAACCAAATCTTAGGAAAGGTATATACAGCTCAGATTCAATAGTGATACAATTTGATGGGCTGTATCATAAGAATTTGATCATTTCCCTCCCAAGTACTTTTTTACGTCTGCTGAGGGAATCCACAACAATGGGCATTGTAGAGTTAGCCCATTTTGAAGTGAAATCAGAAAGCACCTTTTCACATAAATAAAATTCTTGACCTATGAATGCCTTGATTTTCCACAGGTATTATTCAGTATACCTTCGGTGAAAGATTAACAGAAGACCTGGAGAAATGGTGCAAATATTTAGCTTTTCTGGACTGTGGAGGTCACCCAAGGCCGGAATCGAGCTCGGGACCCTGGCACCGTGAGGCAGCAGGGCTAAACACTATGCCACCCTAATATATGGACAAGTTACTACCATATTACATGCCCTGATTTATTCATGTAACTGTGGTGTCTATTTAGTGGTTAATCTCCTCCATAATTGCATGTCCCTGCACAAAGGGGATGTAGTCTTCATGTGAAAAGATGCATTAAGAGGTTATGTGGCAATGCACATGCAGATGTATTTCAATTTTTGCTTAACGTTAACTAGAAGTATGAAAATGTGTGAAACAGCAAACAGCTTTATTAAGAAACAGAAAAGTAGAATTAGCTGAAGCAAAGGACTTTCTCTGCATTACAGAAACTCCAAGAGGCAAAGCAATGGCTCTAAGATGCCACCACTGGTGGAAGACTGTATTTACAAGATGACACGTTTACATAAGTAGCTCCCAGTATAACTATAATGGAAAAAGTTGAGAAAACTTAACAGACAATTATCTGAATGGCCATAAATTAAGAGAAGGGAATGTGCAATGAGACCTGGGTGTCCTCGCACACCAGTCGCTGAAGGCAAGCATGCAGCTACAGCAGGTGGTAAAGAAGGCAGCTGGTATGCTGGCCTTCATTGCGAGAGAATGAGTACAAGAGCAAGGATGTCATGCTGCAATTATACAGGGACTTGGTGAGGCCACAAATGAATAATGTGTGCAGTTTTGGTCTCCTTTTCTGGGGAAAGAAGTTTTTGCTATAGAGGGAATGCAGCGATTCTTGTGATGGCAGGATGGACGCACGAGAGATTGAATCAGTTAGGATTGTATTCACTGGAGTTCACAAGAATGAGGGGAGGGGTCTCATAGAAACCTATAAAATGCTAACAGGACTAGACAGGGTAGATGCAAGAAAGATGTCCCCGATGGTGGGTGTGTCCAGAACCAGGGGTCACAGTCTAAGAATAAGGGGTAGTCCATTTAGGAAAGAGACGAGGGGAGCTTCCTCCACCAAGAGAGTGACGAGCCTGTGGAACTCATTACCACAGGAAGTGGTTGAGGCCAAAACATTATATGTCTTCAAGAAGCAATTAGATATAGCACTTTGGATGAAGGGGATCAAAGGATATGGGGGAATAGGCGGAATTAGGCAATTGAGTTGGATGATCAGCCATGATCATAATGAATGGCGGAGCAGTACGAAGGGCTGAATGGCCTCTTCCTGCTCCTATTTGCTCTGTTTCTAACAGGAACGGAGGTTCAGTAACAAGAAATGAACACAGATGTAGCAGTTTTAACGTTCTATATAGATGGGTAAAGAACTTCCTACTTCCCACCACCCAATCCAAGGTAGAATCGAAAAAATACTTTCAGTAGCAGGGTATCTTACAAACCCTTTTCATACTTTTATAGATGTCCACACTCCCCCAATTCCTTACCTCAGCACCAATTATACAACAGTGGGGCAACTCACTCATTCAGCAATGCCACACATCAGATATTTAGATTTTTATTTTTTTAACGTGTTGCGTCTAGTACATCATCTGCCCATCAAACGTTAGACTCACAAATACACAATGCAAATCTGTTGCAGCCGACTGTTTGAATGGCTACACCAGCTGTATATCTGTTAGAATATGTTCATTCTGTTCCATAACACATTTCAGAAATATTAAGCATGTGCCATTATATATTTTGATAAGGAAAAACTATAGTCCGTCACCACCATAGATTGGAGCCTGTTTGCTGGAGTCAAAATGTTGTAATCGAGAATTTCTATGTAGAACATATGCTGGTCTGATAATCGAGTAAGCATATGTTAATTTGTTAAAAATTTATGGAAATCAGTTTCACGCCCAGAAAGGACCTGAACCTATTTACGTCACCTTTGAGGATCAGGAAAGATCTCAAACAGAGATCACACCAGCGCAAATCCCGTTTTTGACCGCTCGCGAGATTTAGCAGCCATTACGGGATTTGCATTCACGGCCAACAGGGCCACTGGATCACGGCCGACCTCTTTAATTCAGAGTTTATTTTAAAGAAACTATGTGTTTTTTTTTTAAATTTAGATTACCCAATTATTTGTTCCAATTAAGGGGCAATTTAGCCTGGCCAATCCACCTACTCTGCACATTTTTGGGTTGTGGGGGCGAAACCCACGCAGACACGGGGAGAATGTGCAAACTCCACACAGACAGTCACCCAGAGCCGGGATCGAACCTGGGACCTCAGCGCCGTGAGGCGGTTGTGCTAACCACTAGGCCACCGTGCTGCCCTTAAAGAAACTATGTTGTAGCAGAAGAGACTCTAAGCCAAATAAAAGAGCTTCCATCAGTGACACAATCATTTCCTTTCAACTCTCCTCTAGTAAGTCCAATCAAACTCATGCTGGACTATGGTTAGTGTTCCTGTACATTCTTTTCTCACAAACCCAAACAGTAATGTCCAGCAGAACATTTTTATGTCCACTCCAACTCTTGTTCTCACTCAAAATCCACAATTTTCAGAAAAATCGCTGAATCAAGAATAGAATCATCACAACATTATCACAATCTTGGACATCAGTAATACAGTGATTACGGTCCTGGACCAGCAAACAAGTGGCCATGAGCTCAAATTGTACCATGGCTAGCTGTGAAACAGAATTCAACAAAGTTGTTAAATTATGGCCAGAAAAATAACTATGGAAATTGCTTCACGAATGATCTTCAGGAAAAGAAACCTATCCCATTGGCTCATCAGACAGGATTGGTTGCCCTCGGAAGTGGCTCAGCAAAACACTCAATATTAAAAGAACTGCCACCATCTTTTCAGGGTAACTTGACATGGACAACAAACGTGGTCTTGCCAATGTTACTCACCTAACAATGAGAATTATTTTTTAAATTAACGTTTAAGTCTCTGTTTTGACCGTTTTCTTTCCACTGCTGCTTTGACGGAGGCCAGCTGACTCACATTTATCTATATCGGTTAGGCCATTTTACATGGACCAGCTATACTCTTCTTGTGAGGTGCACTGTTTGTTAATTGTTTGAATTTCTCGAATTGCTATTCAACTGCAACTTCAAGCCAGTGGTGTTCTTACCTGCAGCCAGGTAAATAGGGTGTTGGCGTGCTGGACTCCATGCTTGGATAGCAGTCCGATTGATTTCCTTAAGCTTCATTCTTGCTGGCCAAGCTGGGAAAAGAAAAACAAAGTATGTCAGTGCTTGAAGTTGGCATTAAAAACAAAAAGATTAAAGAACAGCAGTTATTACAAAGTTGCTCAACAATTGAAATTTCAAGGTGGGGGGGAGGGGCCACTGTCATTGGAACCTTAATAGTCAGGGTTCAATGGGCCTGGGAGATCTGAATGGTGGGGGGATGGGAATGATACTGGGTGAGATGTTTTCAAGGTGGGGAGTTTCTAGGAGGGGGGGTGACTAGGGGAGGGGGAAAGCATTTGGAATATGGTCATGTACTCAAATTTGGACAGGCCCCACTCATTGGCCCCTTGGGGGCAGACCCATGGAGGTTTTTACATCCGCTGGTGCACAAGGTGAACTCGAGGATCGACTTTTTCGTGGTGGGGAAGGCGCTCCTAGTTGGGGTAAGGAAAGCAGAGTATTCGGCGACCGTGATATCAGACCATGCTCCGCACTGGGTGGATGTGGTCTTGGAGATGGGTTCAGCCCAGAGTCCGGTGTGGAGGTTAGATGTGTGTTTGCTGGCAGTCTCGAACCTTTGCCCTAAAAGGGGAAGGTGATTGAGGAGTATGTGTAGTTTAACTGGAATGGCGAGGTCTCGGAGTCAGTGGTTTGGGAGGCATTGAAGACGTAGTGAGCGAAGAGGCCATTTCATTCGATGCAAAGCTGGATAGGGAGGCGCAGGAGAAACAACAGATAGAGGAGACTTTGGAGGTATATGGGAGATATGCGGAGGACCCAGAGCGGGGGCATTTGGTGAGGAGTTGCAGTTGATATTTGATCTTCTATCCACAGAGAGCACGATCCAGCAGTTCAGGCGAGTGAGGGGAGTCGTCTATGAGTACAGTGAGAAGGCCAGTCGATCGCTGGTGGGACAGTTCTGTCGGCAGGTGAGGAAGATCGTGCAGATTAGGGATGGGACAGATGAGTTGGTGGTGGCACGGGAGCAGGTGAATAGAGTGATTGAAGACTTTTATCGGGATTTGTCTAAGTCGGAGCTACCAGAGGATGAGGGAATTTTTATAATAATCATAATCCCTATTAGTGTCACAAGTACAAGCCTCCCCGAACAGGCGCCGGAATGTGGTGACTAGGGGCTTTTCACAGTAACTTCATTGAAGCCTACTCGTGACAATAAGCGATTTTCATTTCATTTCATTTCAAGTCGGCTGACACTAACGCTGCAATGATGTTACTGTGAAAATCCCCTCGTGGCCACAATCCGGCACCTGGAGAGTCTGGAGGTGGGGAAGGAGGAGGGTGGGATTGGAGGAGCCAATGGGGGTGGAAGATGTGGAGGCAGCAATAGGGAAGATGCAGTCGGGTAAGACGCCGGGCCATTGACTTCCGGTGTGGACATGGAGTAAGTGGTCACACACAAGGTAGCTCCTGCCCAAGGTTACAGAAAAGAGCTCTTTTTTAATCAAGACGGGGTGGAATTTTGATCAAAATATGTAGGTGAATGTTGGAGGAGTACTTTCCCCCAGGAATGGTGTGTCTCTTGGTTACCAGACCCGGCAGAAACAGTGAAAGATTTGGTTGGAGCTGCAGTAAAGACAAAAGCCTCTTCCAGCATGCAGGCGGGGGAAGGCGAGCTTAAAGGCTTCAATCTGACTTGAGGGCCTTTTTAAAAGCTGAATTCTAGCAGCAGAGGGAACAACTGTAAGAAGATTTCGCCAAGGCCATTGAATAAGCGGTGACGAGACTTCCGGTGGCGGCCATGGAGGAGTAGGTCGCGCATTCAGCAGCTCCCGTCTGGAACGGACTCTCGGTCCTTTTTCAGGAGTTTCCACGGACTTTTTGGGGTAGATTGGTGAAGCGAACACTGCCAAAAGGATTCCCTCTCTGTTGTATGGATAGCTGGACCAGAAGTGGCCGGGTGAAGCGTTTAAGTCCCAGCAGACAGAAGTGTGCGGAGCGGGCGCCGAGGAACGGCATGGCGGCCGGTATAGACCAGGGTCCATGGGCGCAGTGGGCACAGGAGCAACAGGAGCTCCTTAGGGGCTGCTTTGCTGATCCTAAAAAGGACATGCTGGCCCCGATGAAGGCATCAATAGACCAAATGATCGCAACTCAGGCAATACAAGGGAAAGCGATTAAGGAGATGGAGAAAAAGCTACCCGACCATGAGGACGAGTTGGTGTGGCAGGAGAGGCTGGAGGACCTAGAAAACAGGTCCAGGAGACAGAACTTGAGAATTGTGGGCCTCCCCGAAGGTGTGGAGGGGTCGGATGCGGGAGCATTTGTGTCCAAGATGCTGGAGACGCTGATAGGGACGGGGGTATTCCCTCGACCCCTGGAGCTGGACTGGGCGCACAGAGCCCTCGCAAGGAAGCCCAAGGCGAATGAACCGCAGAGGGCCATGTTAGTGAGATTTCATCGCTTCTCGGACAAGGAACTTGTCATGCGGTGGGCAAAAAAAGAACGGAGCAGCAGGTGCGAGAACAGTGTGATACGCATCTACCAGGACCTGGGTGCGGAGCTGGCCAAGAGGCGTGCTGGATTCAACTGGGTGAAGGCGACCCTCTTCAGTAAGGGTGTGAAATTTGGGATGCTACACCCAGCGAGGCTATGGGTCACGTACAAAGAACGGCATCACTATTTTGAGACGCCGGACGAGGCGTGGTCATTCGTCAAACAAGAAAAGCTGGACTCGAATTAAAGGACAGTTAAGCTTTGGCGGAATGCGGCGGTGGGGCTGGGTAACACTGTACCGTTTCTAATATAAGATTGTATACAATGTTGGGTGCGTATAAGGGCTGTGGTGGTGGCTGGAGGGTGCAGTGTTTTCGGCAAAGTTGAGATACGGAGTGCGAATTTTCGGGAAGTTGTGGCCTCGGTTCAACAAGTGTGTCCTCAAGGGACAATGTTAGTGTCTTCTGTTTATTTTTTGTTTCGTATTACTATTTACTCACTGGGACCGGAGAGGTAGTTTAATTTGTTTATTCACGTGGGGAGAAGGGTCCGGACAATGAAGCGACAGTCTGATCGGCGCCAGGGGCGGGAGCTGCCAGGGTCAGCTGACTCTCGGGAGCGTAGTGGGGGGTGAGCAAGTGCCCAGCTGGTGCTTGGCGGGGGATTTTGGGTCGTGGGACTGTTTGGGGGAGGGGGGTGCTGCTTTGCTGACAGAGGAGGTATCGATTTCAGGGTACCAATTGAGGGTCAGGGGCTCCCTGTGGGGGCGCTCGAGGAAACGATGGGCGCGTGCTCTAGGTTGGCCAAGAAAGGGCGATGGCTAGTCGGCAGGGGTGTGGGGGGTGGTTAGCCCCTCGTCCAGGCTGATCACGTGGAATGTGAGGGATTTGAATGGGCCGGTCAAAAGAGCGCACGTGTTCGCGCATCTAATGGGGTTAAAGGCAGACGTAGCAATGCTTCAGGAGACACATTTAAAGCTCGCAGATCACACAAGATTGAGAAAGGGATGGGTAAGCCAGGTGTTCCATTCAGGGCTGGATTCGAGGACCAGGGGGTTAGCAATTCTGATCCGTAAGCATGTGGCATTCGAGGCTGGGAGAATTGTGGCAGATAAGGGGGGCAGGTATATAATGGAGAGTGGAAAGTGGGAGGGGATCCGGGTGGTGTTTGTGAACGTCTCTGCTCCGAATTAGGATGATGTGGAATTTATGAGACGCATGCTAGGAGACTTTAACGGTCATCGACCTCGAGTTGGACCGGTCGAAGTCCAGGACAGGGAAGCGACCAGCAGTGGCTAAGGAACTGAAGGATTTTATGGAGCAGATTGGGGGGGGGGGGGAGATCCCTGGAGGTTCGCACAGCCGAGAGCGAAGGAGTTCTCTTTTTTCTCCCACGTTCATAAGGTTTATTCCCGCGTAGACTTCTTTGTCTTGAGCAGGGTGTTAATCCCAAAGGTGGCGGGGACAGAATACTCAGCAATCACAGTCTCGGACCATGCCCTGCACTGGGTGGACCTGCGGCTTAGTGAGGAGAGAGGGCAGCACCCACTCTGGAGACTGGATGTGGGGCTACTGGCGGACGAAGAGGTTTGCGGGTGGATCAGCAGGAACATCCAGGATTACCTGGAAACAAACGATACGGGTGAGGTAGCAGCGGCAACGGTCTGAGAGGCTCTGAAGGCAGTTGTCAGAGAGGAACACATCTGAATTCGATCCCATAGGGAAAAAGAGAGAAAGAGCAGAGAGGGAGAGTCTGGTGGAGGAGATACTCTGAGTGGACAGGAGATACGCGGAGGCCCCCGAGGCGAGGCGACTGAGTGAGCGGCGGAGTCTGCAGGTGGACTTTGAACTGCTGACCACAGGGAAAGCGGTAGCACAGCTGAGGAAGGCAAGGGGGGCAGTCTATGAGTGTGGGGAGAAAGCGAGTAGAATGCTGGCACACCAACTGCGAAAGAGGGAGGCGGCCAGGGAAATCGGGGGAGTAAAGAATAAGGAGGGTAACACGGTCTTGGATCCAGGGGGGAGTGAACGGAGTCTTTAAGGAATTCTATAGTAAACTGTACGAGTCGGAGCCCCCGACGGGAGAGGAAGGGATGAGGCCATCTTTGGACCAGTTGAGGTTTCCAAAGATGGAAGAGGGGCTGGGGGCCCCGATTGAATTGGAGGAGATTGTCAGGGGTATAGAGGGCATGCAATCGGGTAAAGCCCTTGGGCCGGACAGTTACCAGGTAGAATTCTACCAGAAATTTTCGGAAATATTGAGCCCACTCCTGATGAGGACTTTCAATGAGGCTAGAGAGAAAGGAACTCTACCCCCCAACAATGTCACAGGCTTTGATCTCACTCATTCTTAAACGAGGGAAGGACCTCGTTGCGGGTCATACAGGCCGATTTCCCTTTTAAACGTGGATGCCAAATTGCTAGCTAAGATTCTGGCCACAAGAATTGAGGATTGCGTCCCAGGGGCGATAGAGGAAGACCAGACTGGGTTTGTTAAAGGCAGACAACTCAATACCAATGTCCGGAGACTTTTGAATATTATTATGATGCCCTCAGAGGGAGGGGAGGCGGAGGTGGTAACAGCGATGGATGCAGAGAAAGCCTTTGACCGGGTGGAGTGGGAGTACCTGTGGGAAACGCTGGGGAGGTTCGGGTTTGGTGAGGGCTTTATTGGCTGGGTGAAATTGCTGTACCAGGCGCCTGTAGCAAGTGTATGTACAAACCGGCTGAGGTCGGGGTACTTCGAGCTTCACTGGGGAACGAGGCAGGGGTGTCCCCTCTCCCCGTTACTATTTGCCTTAGCTATAGAATCACTAGCTATGGCACTGAGAGCCTCGAGGAACTGGCGGGGACTAGTTCGGGGTGGGGGGGGGGGGTGTGGAATATCGGGTCTCGCTATACGCAGATGATTTGCTCCTGTACATTTCGGACCCTGTAGAGGGGATAGGGGGAGGTTCTGCAGGTCCCGAGGGATTTTGGTAAATTGGCACTGCTGATGGCAGAAACGTTTGAGGATGTGATGGTTAGGGGAATATTGCCGGAGACAATGGGGCAGTCATCCATCTCACTATTACTTAAAAAGGAGAAGGGTCCAATGGAGTGTGGGTCGTGCAGGTCTATTTCTCTACTGAATGTGGATGCTGAGATATTGGCAAAGGTTTTGGCGGTGAGGGTGGAAGAAGGCCTTTGCAAAGGTAAGGGGAAGGATCAGACAGGGTTTGCCACGGGCAGGTAGTTGTTATCAAATGTGTGGCAGTTGCTGAACATGGTGTTTTCTCTGGCGGAAGGAGGGAGCTGGAGGTGGCATAGATTGAGTGGAGTTATTAGTTTACGGTGCTGGAGAAGTTTGGGATAGGGCCTAAGTTTGTGGCATGGGTGAAATTGTTGTACAAAGACCTGACAGCATGTGTGCAGACTAACTCGAGGTACTTTCCACTTCTGTTTGCGCTGGTGATTGAGCCCTTGACCATTGCACTGAGGGGTTCGGGGTGAACTAGAGGGTGTCTCTGTACACGGATGGTCTGCTGCTGTACATCTTGGGCCTGAGCCCATCGGTGAGGGATATAATGGGGTTGCTAAGGAAACTTTGGGCGTTTGAGGTACAAGTAAAATTTAGGGAAAAGCAAATATTTTATGGTGTGGCCTCCAGGCGCAGGGGCGGGAGTGGGAGGGTTGCCATTCCAGGCAGCGACAACCCTTTTCAGGTATTTGGGAGTGTAGGTGGCACGGGACTTGGCACAAATTTGTAAGCTTAATTTCACGAGCCTGGTGGGAAGGGTGAAGGAGGACTTGGTGCATTTGGATAGTCTCCCCTTGTCGCTGGCAGGCCGGGTGCAGGCAGTAAAGATGAACATTCTGCCACGGTTCCAGGTCAGGGGGAGGGGGTTGTCCCTTCTGAATTTGTTACACTATTACTGGGCGGTGAATGCAGAGAAGGTGCGGGGCTAGGATAGAGAGAGACGGAGGCTTTGTGGTTGCGATGGAGGCGGGTTCTTGTAAAGGGTCGGGGTTGCAGGTGCTGGCAATGGCACCACTACTGTTTGTTGCAGGAACGTACTTGGGTAGTCCTGTGGTGGTAGCCACGTTGACGATTTGGAGGCAATTCCGACAGCGGTTTAAGTTGAGGGCAGAATCGAGGGCGATGACGATAAGAGGGAACCATAGGTTGGAGCCAAGGAGGATGGATGCGAGTTTCCAGGGAGGGGAGGAGAAAGGGGTGAAAGAGATGTCGGATCTGTTTTTGATGGGGTGGTTTGCAAGCTTGGCGAAGTTGGGGGTGAAGTTTGGGCTCCAACGTGAGGAGGGCTTCAGGTATATGTAGGTGCTTAACTTTGCAAGAAAAGTCTTCCCGAATTTTCCGGTGGCACCGTCATCCTTGTTGCTGGCGATGCTGTTGGTGGGGTGGGGTCATTTTGTTGATTTACAGTTGGATCATGGAAGAGGATAAGATGTCCATGGAAAGGATTACAGTCAAGTGGGAGGAAGAGTTTGGGATGGTGTTGAAGGAGGGATTGTGGTGCCACGGGTCAATGCCTCAACCTCGTGTGCGAGGATGGGGTTGATTCAATTAAAAGTGGTGTACAGGGTGCACTTAATGAAGGTGAGGACGAGCCGGCTGTTTAAGGGGATGGAGGATAGCTGCAAACTGTGTGGAATTGCCCAGCAAATCCATATGCTCTGCTCCTGCTCGAAGTTAGAGAAATTTTGGGGGTCGTTTTTCAGCATCGTGTCTGAGGTTCTACACGTGGATTTGGAGCCAAGTCCCCTTGAGGCCATATTCGGGGTATCAGACCTGCTGCAGTAGCAGACGGGAGCGGGGACAGATGTTTTAGCCTTTGCCTCGTTGATCACTCGCAAGTGGGTTCTGTTAGGTTAGAGGTCAGCTTTTCCCCCCCTGTGCATCGGCGTGGCTGGGGGATCTAATAGAGTTCCTGTATTTGGAGACGGTGACATTTGCTGAGAGGGGTAGATGAGGAGTTCCACAAGAGATGGGGTTTGTTTTTCTTACACTTTGGGGCTCTGGTTGCTATCAAGGGGTGGGGGTTGTGTTTTAAAACATTGAAAATCTGAATAAAAATATTTTTCAAATAAAAACAATTGAATTTAATTCACAAACGGGTGGCACAGTAGCATAGCGGCGCTGAGGTCCCAGGATCGATCCCGGCCCCGGGTAAACTGTCCTCGTGGAGTTTGCACATTCTCCCTGTGTGTCTCACCCCCACAACCCAAAGACATGCAGGGTAAGTGGATTGGCCACGCTAAATTTGGCAAAACAAAAATTGGGTACTATAAATTTTTTAAAACAAGAACTTCATTCAAAAGCATCAAATATACATAGGGTCTCTTTATGTAGGATGAATTGTTATTGTTTGTGTCAGAGCCGAGAGTCAATAGGGGGGTTTACTGGAGCTGCTCCGAGTGGGTCCTTTTCGGGTAACACTAAATTGGACAAAAGCAAATATTTTGTGGTTTCCTGATCAGGGATTCCGTAGGACGGCGATCCACTTTAGATATCTGGGGTGTGGTGGTTGGCGACGTTGAAGATCTGGAGGCAGATGAGGCAGCACTAAGTTGTTGTGGGAACCATAGGTTTGAGCCAGGGAAGTGGGATGGGAGTTTTCAGAGATGGGAGTTAGGGTATTAAAGGATTTGTTTCTGTGAGGCCATTTTGCGAGACTGGAGGAGTTGGGGGGAGCAGTATGGGTTGGGGGCAGGGGCGGTATTTAGATATCTACAGGTCAGAGATTTTGCCAGGAAGGAGGTTCAGATATTGCCCGATAGCACCAGCCCCCACATTGCTGGAGATATTGACGACAGGGGGAAACGGAGAGGGAGGTGGTGCTGGCGATCTTGCGGAGGATTCTGGGGGAGGACAAAGTATCATTGGAGGGGATTAAAGTGAAGTGGGAGAAAGAGTTGGGGGAGGGTATGAAAGAAGGGCTGTAGCGTGAGGTGCTCCGGAGGGCAAATGCCTCAACCACGTGCGCAAGGCTGGGGCTGATACAGTTGAAGGTGGTGTATAGGGCACACCTCATGAGGGCGAGGATGAGCTGACTCTTTGAGGGGGTGGAGGATGTGTGTGAGCACTGTGAGGAGAGCTCCATAAACCATGTCCACATGTTTTGCCCTGTCCGCAATTGGAGGGGTATTGGAGGGAGGTCTTTAAGGTCATCTCAGGCTCGGTGCATGTGAGGTTCGAACCAGCCGCCCTGGAAGCCACATTCAGAGTATCAGACCAGCCTGGGCTGGAGGCGGGTGCGGAGGCAGAATTCTTGGCCTTCACCTCGCTGATTGCCCGAAGGCAGGTCCTGTTGGGGTGGTCAGCCTCTCCGCCCTGTGCCTCAGCGTGGCCTGCTGGAATTAAACGTTCGAGAAGGTGAAGTTTCAGCTGAGGGGAAGTTTGGAAGGGTTCTACAATTCATGGGCATTATTTATCTTGCAGTTTCAAGAATTGGAGGTCATCGAACATTGGGGGGGGGGTGGCTGGTGGTTGAGTGCATTGTTTATTGTTTACCATGTACGGGATGACCCCACCTTTCATCAAACCCCCCTGAAGAGCCCCTTAACTCATACTCTATCTTCTCTAATTGCAGGAAGTCGTACAGGTCACCCAGCCATGCTGCTACCCCCCGGTGGCGATGCCGACTGCCATTCCAGAAATATTTGCCGCCATGCAATCAGAGAGGCGAAGGCCAAGACATCGGCCTTCCTCCTCTCCATGAGCTCCGGCTTCTCTGAAACCCCAAATATCGCAACCTAAGGGTCCGGGTCCACCTCCTCCTCCACTATCCTGGCTAAGACTGTGAACACTCCAACCCAGAATCTTCCCAATTTTTCACAACCCTAAAACATGTGTGCATGATTCGCTGGCCCCCACCCACACTAGATAGTGAAATGTCATGGCTGGATCAGATCTATGAAATTTAAAGATGAACCAACGTATAGATTTTTTTTACATCAGCCTCTTTATTTAACTCTTCAGGACACGCGACAATGCAGAATCGCCGAGCAGAAACTTTTTGCCAAGTTCCACACGAGTACAGCCTCAACCGGCACCTTGGATTCATGTTGCATTACATTCATCCCCCACCATCTGGCCTGGGCTTGCAAAATCCTACCAACTGTCACAGCTTGAGACAATTTAACCTCTTTAACCTGTGATTACCACTCTCTCTGGATCTGTAAAGACTTAATTAC
Organism: Scyliorhinus canicula; assembly: GCF_902713615.1. Taxonomy (NCBI): domain Eukaryota; kingdom Metazoa; phylum Chordata; class Chondrichthyes; order Carcharhiniformes; family Scyliorhinidae; genus Scyliorhinus; species Scyliorhinus canicula. The sequence goes on from NC_052148.1 coordinate 167,204,943, forward strand.
CTGTAAAGGCTCGCATTCAAAGTATCATCTTGTATCTTTGTCTACATATGTGTTTCTGGAACCTACCTCTTCATTCACCCAAAGAAGGAGCAGTGCTCCGAAAGTTACTGATTCGAAACAACCCGTTGGGCTTTAACCTGGTGTTGTAAGACTTCTTACTGTGCCCACCCCAGTCCAATGCCAGCATCTCCACATCATTTATTTAACTCAACCAATCTTTGGCAAACAGAAAATAAATGCACTCGGCTGCTTCTATGGTCATCCAAGCATCCTTTAGCATGCTAACTTTTGCCCACTAAGCAATGTATTATGCTTGAATCAGAAATTCAGCACAGCCACAGAAACTGGAAGTAGTGTGGTACATCAGAATTCTTCATTTCTACATACTAAATTGCTAATGCATGTGTTTTTTCCCCCCATTGAATTAATTCTAACTGGGTATCACAGCATTGTGACAGCGAATCTCCTGACTTACTTAAACCAGTGATCAAAGAATATAAGCACAATACTAGCACATCTCAAAAAGGTTAGAAGTTACACAAGGTTCTTCTTTTACTTCTGCACAATAAAGTCAACATTCAGAACACACTCAAAACTGCACTTTCAGCTGAAAACGAAGGAGGAAGCTATTTGTTGTAGCTGATGGTGTAATTGTGTCAACGGTTTTCTGATGTCACCCATAAGCAATTCCACTAAGTTGTCAAAAAAGGCACACATTTAATTCATTTTCAAGGGGTGGATGTACAAAGGGAAGAGGTAAAATGATTTTGTGTTTTTACTTCCATCTCCCTGACAGATCCCCTTAGTGCAACTCCATATTTAGCTGCTTGCAGCAGCCTGTGGGAACGGTCTCCAGTTCCAGATTTCCCCATCATAAAGAGGCAGGTCTCCCCAGGAGACCACCACATAAGTAATTGCATAAATTGACCCTGCGCACTTGACACTCTTGTGGCATGCTACAGTGCTGATGAACAACTATGCTTAAAAAAATAGATTGTAGATTACTAAAAACTGCAAGACCGCCATCACAGCCAGTGGTGCCAGGATTGCATCTTTACAAGGCACTTCTCCAAACCTCACTCCTCCTTTGAAGATTTACAATCACCCCAACAAACCCAACTGATTATTTGGAGGATATACAATGCTCATTTTGCTTACAATGCAAATTTTGCTTACTAAAATGTAATATTTTTGTTGTTGATGACACTAAAATAGGCTGTACTGAAAGCAGTGTAGACGGAAGCATAAAATTACTAAGAGATATTGGTGGATTAGGTGAATGGGCAAAACTATGACAAATGGATGACAATGTAGGCAAATGTGGAATTGCAGGGCAGCACGGTGGCACAGTGGCTAGCCGAGTCGCCTGCGGCGCCGAGGACCCGGGTTCGAATCCCAGACCTGGGTCACTGTCCGTGTGGAGTTTGCACATTCTCCCCGTGTCTGCGTGGGTTTCGCTCCCACAACCCAAAAGATGTGCAGGATAGGTGGATTAGCCATGCTAAATTGCCCCTTAATTGGAAAAAAATAAAAAATAATTGAGTACTCTAAATTTATTTTATAAAATGTGGAATTGCTCATTTTGAGCATATACAGGATATTTTCAAGATAGTAACAGTGTGGTCCAAAGAGACCTTGGGAGCCAGGTGCACAAATTATTAAAATGTCAAGAACAGAAAATGATAAATAAAAGAATGGAATGCTGGGGTTAATATCTAGAGGACTAGAATACAAGGGGGTAGACATCATGTTTCGGTTATATAAAGCCCTGTTTTTTTTTTAATTTAAAGGGCCCAATTGTTTTCCCAATTAAGGGGCAATTTGGCATTGCCAATCCACCTACCACGCAGACACGGGGAGAATATCCAAAGTCCATACGGAATGTGACCCAGACTGGGATCAAACCCAGATCCTCAGCACCATGAGGCAGCAGTACTAAGCACTGCACCACCGTGCCGCCCTACAAAGCCATTGCTGGAGCATAGCTAGAAAGGATATATTGGCCTTGGGAGGGATTGCAGCAAAGATTTAACAGAATGATACCTCAACTCCCAAGAGTTACATTAGGAGGAGATTACACAAACTTGGGGTTGTATACACTGGAATATACAAACTTATTGGGTGACTTAATCAAAGTTTGAAATAATAAGGGGAATGGATAAGTAGATCAAGAGAAATTATTTCTGCTGGTTGGGAGTTTAGGACTAGGTTGATTCTATTTAAACAGTTTATATTTTAAATTGGAGGTTCAGAGATTTTTCTAAACAAAGAGAGTTGAGACATGGACAAAGTTAGGTATATGGGGTTAGGCCACAGATCAGCCATAATCTCATCGAGTGATGGAAAAGGCACAAGAGGCTAAATGGCTTAGTCCTGTTCCCTATAGTACTGAACGCAAGTGAAGTTTAAAATTGAACAATTATGGAAGGACCCATTATTACTCAGGAAAAAGTATACTCTTACTTCCTTTGAAGAACAACTGCCTGTCCTCTCAGATATATTTTGACAAGTAAAAGAACTGCAAAATAAAAGGGAAATGTATGCATACTTAAAGTGGTAAATCAGGTGTTCAATTGAAACACAAAATCCCTGATTCAAGAGGTAAGATTCTACCAATAGGTTGGAGGCTACCATAAAAGATGCAGCGATCCTTCTCCTATTTTATCAATAAAGAATAAGACCCAAACTAACCGAACTTCCATACACAAGAGAGGTCCAAGAATATTGAATATCATTGCTCCAATTTTAATTAGGAAGTCTTAGGTTGATTTCCATTCTGTACCTGATCTCAGCAGAGACAAAGGCATTAAGAGACTCAGTGACCCTGGGTTAGCGGAAAGGTGGAGGAAAACAAAGATTCCCACTCTTTTTGGAAGGTTGCGTGTGTGGATGACTGCAATGTACCTAAATGTACCTGTGGTTCACACACCAAGAATACATGATGCTCAAGGTGGTAAAAGTTGACATGAAGTGATCAGAAGCAAACAATTGTAAAAGAAAGAATTCCAATTATAAAGCACCTTTTATGACTTCAGGGTGTCCAAAGCACTTGACATTCAGTAATACTGTAATCGTGTAGATAATGTTTGCAACATTAGAAATGCAGCTATTTGTTTACAGTAGTCCCACAAGCAGCAAAATCATCAAATAGTCTTTTTTAAAATAAATTTTAGAGTACCCAATTATTTTTTTTCCCCAATTAAGAGGCAATTTAGTGTGGCCAGTCCACCTACCCTGCACAGGCATGGGGAGAATGTGCAAACTCCAGATGGACAGTGACCCAGGGCCAGGATCGAACCCAGGTACTCAATACTGTGAGGCAGCAGTGCTAACCACTGCACCACCATGCTGCCCGATAGAGGTAGTGGTTATACAGTGATGCACAGTACTTTGTTCAGTATCAAGATTCACTGTTTCCCTCCCACCTTCCTTTTTTTTTATAAATTTAGATTACCCAATTATTTTTTCCAATTAAGGGGCAATTTAGCGTGGCCAATCCACCTACTCTGCACATTTTTGGGTTGTGGGGGCGAAACCCACGCAGACACGGGGAGAATGTGCAAACTCCACACGGACAGTGACCCAGAGCCGGGATCGAACCTGGGACCTCAGCGCCGTGAGGCGGTTGTGCTAACCACTAGGCCACCGTGCTGCCCTCCCTCCCACCTTCCTTGGGGAAAAAAGGATTTTAAGCTTTCGAAGATTGTTGCAACCAACTTTCATTGAATTGCAACATTCACTGTGCCCTTCATCCCGAGAAATGCATGTGCTTAGCCAGTGCAGGCATCTTGGGCAAATGGCCTCCTTCCACGCTGTAACATTTCTGTGATTAATAGCATCTTCCACGGCCACAGGACATCTTTGCAGACAATGAAGTACTTCTGAAGTAGAGTCACTGTCCAGATGCAGTAGCACTGCAAGCTCCCATAAACAGTAATCTGATAACCACCAGATTAGTGTGTTTTGGAGCTGTTGACTGAGGGGTAAACATTGACAAAGACACTGGGGATAACTCCCCTGCCCTTCTTTGAAATAGTGCCATGGGACATTTTCGGTCCGCCTGAGGGAGCAGACAGGCCTGTCTCGTCTTGGGGACAACACAGCCGACAGTGCCGGTTCCAGAGAAGCACTCCAGTCCACAACTTCCGAACTGCATAGTCATTTGGATAATGCATCCCAACCCCGACCTGCCTGCTCACAGCTAGAGATCAATCAAATTATTTGGAAAACAGGGGCGATCAGGCCAATATCCATGCCTGAACCCAGGGAATAGGAATGATCCAGAACTGCGTCCACTTGTACACATAGAGATTCGGTACAGACAGGTCAGAGACAGGAGAGTTAGAGCCACGGTAAAATGGTGACATATTGTATACAATGAGTAAACCCACTGGTTACATTAACGAAAAAGATACATTGAAACCAGAGACAGACCGGGGGAGTCAAGGAGCAGAGATTATCGCTCACGCAGAGTTGGGCCCGTTAGAAACAAGTGGAGAAATTAGTTAAGTTTTAGGAACCAGACAGCAGTGAAGTGAAAACAAAAATCCCATTCCGTACAGAGCGGGCGCAACCCGCGGCCCGCCTGCTGATTTCCTGCGGTTACCCCTCTCCTCAGCTGGGAGGGATTTAACCGGGTACCGAGGCCCAGAGCTGAGGAGGAGGCTTCCACACAGCAGCCCACCCCCTGCCACTTACCTCCGGCTCCGTTCTGTCGGTGTCCACAACGCGGCTCCGCCTGTCGCTCCCGGGCCGCCGCCGCCGGTGCCACAAGTCCACGTCTCCACCAACGTGGCAGCCAAAGCAGATTGGACCGACACAGCAACACTTCCGCTTCCTTGGACTGCAGAGTCCGCCCAGCATCGCTGCATCACACAGTGAGTGAGGCGGCAATCATGCAGCAGAGGAACCAACACACCCAGTCATTCACTGGGTACAAAGAAGTGCAACAAGCCAGTAGCAGAGCAATCGCATACAGGAACAATCCTCCAGTACACCGAGCAATGCAATGAGTATATCTCCCTGTATCACAGTAAGAGAACAATCATACTGCCGTAGCAATGTCTCATCATGTAACAATGCTGACTAAATGGTTGCGTTTGAACAAATGCATAAAGGGATACAGCGCTAAGGAAAATATATCTGATGAAAGGCCATCGACCTGAAACATTAATTCTGTTTCTCTCTCCACAGATGCTGTCTGACCAACTGAGTAATTCCAGACTTTGGTGTTGTAAGGTTACTTTTGCCAATGCATCTTGTTGCTATGCAGCTGCTTTCTGTGAAATAACGAAATGACCCAGGCATAGCTCCTGTGTTCCTACTTCCTGCCATAAACAGTGACCTGACTTTAGTTGCAGACACTCTTGCTATGATGCTAAAAGACCAAAGGCCCAGACCACATTTGTTGGGGAGAGTTGGTGTTTTCACTGGGGCAGATCATTCTCAGTCCAGCTGACACATAAGAATAAACTAATTTGTACTACATTTAGGTTTAACTGCATCAGCAAACCACCTAAGCCGTTGGAAGAGCTTAACAACCTTATGGATCGTTTGTGGTAACTCTTGCTTGATACTGCTGATTAATTCCACGTGAACCCTACAGTGGGTGAGTTTTCCTGTTCATTCACAGCAGCAGAGGCCCCGCCTGGCGCAAAATAATCGCACCAAACTACAACCTACAGTTGTACATTAACCACAATGATAGGGAGAGAAGATGGAGACCAGGAGAACACTTTTGATGCTAATTTCAGGCCATAAAGTATTACCCAGACACAATATACGAGACTGGGTTGAGAAGATTGCACTAAACCTGTCTAATTTTCCTTCAATTACTGTAAAAGGAAAAAATATATGTAGTTTTTGTTAAGAATGTGTGATCCCTGGACTTTACACCTGGACTTTACAAGACGACCATACATCCCTTAAGGATAGACAGGCCTAAAGCAGTGAAAAAAAGAATTGTAGAATTTTGCAGCATAGAAGGCCTCCAACACATTGGTCCTGTGCCAGTTCTTTGAAAGAATTGTCAATTAATCCCACACCCTTGTTCTTTCACCATAGCCTTGCAACCTTTTTCTTTCAAGTACATATCAATTCCCTTTTAATAGGTATGACAGCACAGTGCTGGCACAATTAGGGCAATATGGTGGCACATTAGGTAGCACTACTGCCTCAAAGCGCCAGGGACCTGAGTTCAAATCCAACCTTGGGTGACTGTGGAATTTGCACATTCTTCAAGTGTGCGTGTGGGTTTCCTCCTGGTGCTCCGGTTTCCTACTACAATCCGGAGATGAGCAGGTTAGGTAGATTGGCCACACTAAATTGCCCCTTAGTGTCCAAAAATGTGCAGATTAGGTGGGGTTGTGGGGATAAGGCAGTGTAGTGGGCAGAGGTAGCATAGTCTTTCAGAGGTTGGTGCAGACTCGATGGGCTGAATGGCCTCCTCCTGCACTGTAGGGGTTCTATGATTGAATCTACTTCCACTGATCATAATAACTCACTATGTAAAAAGGATCTCCAAATCACTGCCCTCCAATTATCAACTCGCAGATCAGTGAAAAGAGTTTCCCCTTTCTACCAAATCTCCCCTGAACCTTCTCCAACCTCAGGAGAAAAGCTCCAGCTTCAATCACGTTGAATGATTGCCTTTCTCAAAATTATTTTGGAAGGATTCTGAATTAAGTCTACAGTTCCCACATTCAGTTAAATAAAGGCCGGATTGGATATCCTCATGAGTGAAACTACTTGGTGTACAGACAGAGATTCGATATTCAATTATCTGTCTGTATTGAGCTTATCTCAGTAGGGGAAGCAATTCGGGTATTATAATTGTCCTCACTGCCCCAAGGCCAATGAGGGAGAAAAATCCCTCAGAGATGTGTTATTAAGAGCCAGGATGCTCTTAATTGCTATCCAGTAACTCCAGTGCATGAGTAAGCTAGAATTTTCTCAGTTGAGATAGTTTCCACTGTTAAAAAGCCTGCTGATACTCAGGAGTTGCATTTCCATGACGGTTGTGCCAACAATCAATTCCAGTGAACAAACCCTCCCTGGCATTCCCAGAGTGCAGAAGTGAAATGGAACATACTTCAAGACTCCATTTACAACACAGAACTTTCAACATATGGGAAGCAAGAAAGAAAAAAATGATAACTGGTTTGAGGCTAACCACTGTTTTGGAACTTGTTATTGAAGCCAAGTGATCCGCTATCATTAATTACAAGAGAGATTCAGGTAAGAAGACTCTGAATGCACAAAGAACTGCTTGAAGTTCAACAGACTGCTAGGCGCTGTTCCAATAACTGCTGGTTACAACTTTGCCAGAATATGCAGATGTCCTCCAACATGGAAGATGGGATCAAAAAAGCAATAGGTCCAGCGGCAAAGAAAATTGCTCCATTGAAACAATGGCAGGGGAGGATATCGTTGACTGCAATAAACAAATGTAAAGATGGGCGGAACACTATCTTAGGTTGTAGTTGGAACACTACCTTGGGTTGTAGTCCAACAACAACTTATATTTATATAGCATCTTTAAAAAGGGGTTTCACAGGAGCATTGTAAAATAAAGAATGACAGCACTAAATTAGGAGATGTTCAGTCAGTCAGATAACCAAAAACTTGGTCAAAGAGATAGGTTTTAAGGAATGTCTTAAAGAAGGAAAGCACGATAGCGAGTCAGAGGGGTGTAGAGAGTATTCTGGAGCTTGGGGCCGAGGTAACTAAAGGCATGTAGAGCAATTATAATTTTGAATTCACAGTGGTTAGCACTGCTGCCTCTCAGCCCTGAGGACCCGAGTTTGATCCCGGCCCTGGGTCACTGTCCTTGTGGAGTTTACATTCTCCCCTTGCCTGCGTGGGTCTCACCCCCACAACACAAACATGTGCAGGATAGGTGAATTGGCCACACTAAATTGCCACTTAATTGGAAAAAAAAAAAGAATTGGGCACTTTAAATTAAAAAAAATAATAATAGGGGGTTGTGGGACTGGAGGAGATTACAGAAAAAGGGAAGGGGACAACCATCGAAGATTTTGAAAACAAGAATGAAAATGTTCAAGTCAAGATATTGTTTGACCAGGAGCCAAGCAAAGTTAGCAAGCACAGGGGTGATAGAATGGGACTTATAGAATCATAGAATTTAGAGTGAAGAAGGAGCTCATTCAGCCCATCGAGTTGGTACTGACTCTATGAAACAGCACCCTATCTAGGCCCACTCCCCCACCCTATCCCCGAAACCCCACCTGACCTTTGGACACTAAGGGGCAATTCAACATGGTCAATCCACCTAATCTGCACATCTTTGGACTGTGGGTGGAAACTGGAGCACTCGGAGGAAACCCACACAGACACGAGGAGAACATACAAACTCCATACAGACAGTAACCCAAGGCCAGAATTGAACGTGGGTCCCTGGTGCTGTGAGGCAGTAGTGCTAACCACTGTGCCACTGTACTGCCCACAAGTTGGTCATCCACTTCCCACAAGTTAAGACACAGACAGCTCAGTTTTGGAATTTGAATTAAATTTAAAAATCTGGAACATATAGCCGGCCTCAGTAATGTTGACCATGACAGCTATATTGATTGTTATGAGATCCCATCTGGTTCACTAATGCCCCTTTGACGAAATAAATCTGCCGTCCTCACCCAGCCTGACCTACATGTGACTCCAGATCCATAGCAATGGGTGAACAAGCCAGACATTGAAGGACAATTAGGGGTGGCCAACAATGCCTGTTTTGCCAACATACCAATGTTACGGAGGTGGAAGTAGGTGGTATGAATATGAGGTTGGAAGCTCACCTTGGGATCAAATGTGACACCAAGACTGTGAATACACTGGCTTAATCTCAGGTTATTTCCGGGGCCAGGGTGGAGTCGGCAGCTTGGGGAAGGAGCCTGCAGTGCAGACCAATAACAATGTCTTCCGAATATTTAATTAGAGGAAATATCTGCTCATTCAGCACTTAGCATCAGAAAAACAGTCTGATAATTTAGTAACTGTAAAAACACTGTCGCCAAGGAATCTCTAGACACCAGAAAGAGACTCCCTGTCATGGAGGAGCTAGATACTGAATCCCTGGTGGAGAAGCTTAGCAAAGCTATTGACTCACTTGCCATTGGCAAAGCTTCAGGTGATGATACTATACTGCATGAATTCAAGCTTGGGAAATTGTTACTCCTGCAGCATCTGCATGAACCTCTCTGTCTCGACTGGACAGAGGGGGTTAGTGCCTCAGGATGCAGGATGATGCAAAGATCGAGGCCGGAATTTTCCGGCTGTTCTTGCTGGCTAGATCTTCCATTCCCGCTGACGGCAAACCCCATGGGTTCCCCGGCGGCTGGGGGTGCATAGAACGGGAAACCCTGTTGACAGCGGCAGGATAAGAAGATCTTGCCACCACGAAACATGCCGCAGCGGGCACACTTTGACCTTGTACAAAAATAAGGGCACTGCAGCAATAACAGCAACTGTTCCTGCTGAGCATTGTGGAAAAAGTATTTGCCTTGTTTCTATTGCCACACTGCAGATCTTAGCTGAATGCATCTACCCCAAGTCCCAGCGGCTTTCAGAACTGAATGATCTTTTCAGTATGGTAGCTGCAAGAGAAATGCCATAATGGGCACCACTATATAATGCCTTCATTAATCTCACCAAGGTTTTGGTGCTTTTTAAAAATTCATTCAGGGATGTGGGCTTTGTTGACTAAGCCAACATTTATTGCCCATCCCTAATTGCCCTTGAGAAGGTGGTGGTGAGCTGCTTCTGAAACCACTGCAGTCCATGTGGTGTGGGTACATTCACTATGCTGTTAGGGAGGGATTTGCAGGATTTTGACCCAGAGACAGTGAAGGAACGGTGATATATTTCCAAGTAAGGATGGTGAGTGACATGGTGGGGAGCTTCCAGGTGATGCTGTTCCCATGTTTCTGCTGTCTGTGGTGATCTTTGTGAGAGGTTCCCAGGACGGAAGACGTAGTGATCACAAAGATACTTGAAGCTCTTTTTAAGAACTAAACTAATCTTACTTACGCCACGAAATTAGAGTTCGACACTTATTCCAAATAGTAAACACATATATAAGAATTAAACTACACTCACGAACACTATCTGTATCTGCTAACTATGACTATAATATCTTAACTAGCCCTAACTTCTTTTTTTTATTAGAAATTTAGAGTACCCAATTATTTTTTCCAATTAAGGGGCAATTTAGCATGGCCAATCCACCTACCCTGCACATCTTTGGGTTGTGGGTGTGAAACCCATGCAGACATGGGGAGAATGTGAAAATTTCACACGGACAGTGACCCAGGGCCAGGATTCCAACCCGGGTCCTCAGCGCTGTAGGCAGCAATACTTTTTTTTTTATTTTTCTGTTTTAAATTTAGAGTAGCCAATTCATTTTTTACAATTAAGGGACAATTTGGCGTGGCCAATCCACCTACCCTGCACATTTTTTTGGGTTGTGGGGGCGAAACTCACGCAAACACGGGGAGAATGAGCAAACTCCACACAGATAGTGACCCAGAGCCGGGATCGAACCTGGGACCTTGGCGCCGTGAGGCTGCAGGGCTAACCCTCTGTGCCACCGTGCTGCCTGTTGGCAGCAATACTAACCATTGTGCCACCGTGCTGCCCTCTGCAATACACTTCTAATCTTCTCTTCTTCAGCTCCAATCCACTCTCCCCCTGAAATCCAAGAGTAAGTGCAATATATAATACTGTCCCTTAGCTCCCTCTAGTGCCTAGGCTTAACATAACATTAACTCTTCACATGCTGTACATTTATATAATGTTACACTGTCCTTGTCTAACTGCCTCCATCTCCAGCAAATATAGCAAAGATCAGCCACACCAGGTGTTGTTTAAAAGTTGACCTCCAAGGCCAGCAAGCATTGTCTGAAGAGGTATACGGCTACTAGGAGTTATCTGCCAGTAATCCACATATTTGGCAATTTATGCCAAAGGCAATTGAGACAATGGTGTAGTGGTAATGTCACAGGCCTAGAAATCCAGAGACCAAGGCTAATGTTCTGAGGATAAAAACAAACTATTGCGGATCACAGATGGTGGAATCTGAAACCAAAACAAAATACTGGACAATCTCAGAAGGCCTGACAGCATCTGTGGGCCAAGAACGGAACTAACGTTTTGAGTCTGGATGACTGTCAAAGCTGGAGAGAACTAAAAATAGGGTGGGATTTATACTGTTGGGGGGGTTTGGTTCATGAAGCAGTGGAGCTGGATAGAGAGCCAGCTATAGGTGGAGATTTACAAAGATGTTATAATAATCTTTATTGTCACAATTAGTCTTACATTAACACGGCAATGAAGTTACTGTGAAAAGCCCCTTGTCGCCACATTCCGGCGCCTGTTTGGATACACAGGAGTTGTTGGGGACAAAAAGATAAAGGGAGTGTAAGTGGTAGTGATAATGACCAAGAAGTCATTAATCTGTGTGGCAAGATTTAACTCCAACTCAATCTGTAAGTTTGATAGGGCAGCATGGTGGCGCAGTAGTTAGTGCTGCTGCCTCACGGCGCCGAGGTCCCAGGTTCGATCCCAGCTCTGGGTCACTGTCTGTGTGGAGTTTGCACATTCTCCCCGTGTTTGCGTGGGTTTCAACCCCACAACCCAAAGATGTGCAGGGTAGGCAGATTGGACACGCTAAATTGCCCCTTAATTGGAAAAAATGAATTGGCTACTCTAAATTTACAACAACAAAAAAAAAGTTTGCGGATGATACAACTGTGGTGGGCCATTTCTCAAACAACGACGAATTAGACTACAGAAGGGAGATAAATTACTTGGTTGCATGGTGTACCAAAAACAACATCTCTCTAAATGTTGGAAAGACCAAGGAACTGATCATCGACTTCAGAAAGCGTAGCACAACACACACTCCCGTCTGCATCAATGGCTCCGAAGTGGAGATGGTCGATAGCTTTGAGTTCCTGAGGGTCACCATCACCAGGTGATGTCTGCCTGGTCTACTCACGTTGATGCAACAGCCAAGAAAGCCCAACAACATCCCTACTTCCTACGAAAGCTAAAGGAATTCGGCATGTCTGCATCGACTCTTACAAACTTCTACAGATGTGCCATTTTTAGATCTGAACTTTGGTTAGTGTATCTTACATGTCGCTGCACAATATACACTGCTCGTCAGATTATCAAACAGAGCTTCGTGTATGAAGTAAATTGCTTTTATTCAGTTTGAATTTCAGATACCTCTTCATCAGTATTTTTTACTTGCAATACAGAGTCTTTTTAAAGTTTGTTTTGTCCAAGTAAATACAGAGTACTGAGCTGAATTTAATACAAATCACAGCTCTAATGGTTCTTCTAATTGAATACAGAAAGTTGAAAATGAAACAAAATAGCTGTTCAAAGCGAAAGAGCAGAAAAAGTAGCTTCAGAGATTAAAGTAAGTCATTCCAGAATGGACTGTTCAAACCGGAAAGATTATTGCTGTCACTAATGTCTCTCCCCTTTCCGTCTGTGATTGGGTTAAAGTTCTTTAATAGTTAATTCAATTCGATATGTATTTGTTCATCAAATTTTTAATATGGGTTGATTTGAAATATGCCTTTCTTATGAATCTTATCCGTTGCTATGAAAACAGTTTCTGGGAGTGTTGCCCAAAATCTTTGACTTGGCCAAATGTGTCCTTGGTCTGTCTAGGTTTATTATCTTGATTATTCTCATGGGAAACAGCATCTCTCACTGTCTGGTATTTTACAAGAAGCCATTTTAAATCTTGGGCTGTTTATTCCTTTAATTTGTTATATACTAAAAGGTAGATTCTTTACTAAAAAGGTAGATTCTATCAGTCATAGAGAGCATCCTATCTGGCTGCATCACAGCTTGGTATGGCAACTGCTCGGTCCAAGATCGCAAGAAACTGCAGACTGTGGTGAACTCAGCCCAACGCATCACACAAGCTTGCCACCCTCACATTGATTCTGTATAAACCTCCCGCTGCCTCAGGAAGGCAGTCAGCATTATCAGAGCCCCCTTCCCACCCAGGCATTGCCTTCTTCCAAACCTTTCCATCAGGCAGAAGGTACAGAAGTCTGAAGTCCCACACATAAATAAATAATCTTTATTGTCACAAGTAGGCTTACATTAACACTGCAACAAAGTTACTGTGAAAAGCCCCTAGTCGCCACATTCCGGCACCTGTTCAGGTACACAGAGGGAGAACTTCATTGTAGTGTTAATGTATGCCTACTTGTGACACTAATAGAGATTATTATTAAGAGATCAGAATGTGTTATTACGAGAACAGGGGCAAGCAGTGTGTCAGTGGACAACTTGGAACAGGGAACAGATGGCCATAATGGGGTGGGGCAACAATGGTGAGGAGAAAACAGACTGAAGGAAGAAATTAAAATAAATTTTCCACAAGGAACTTCAGAGAGTCGTGAATACCGCCCAGTCCATCACATAAACCTGCCTCCCGTCCATGGATACCATTTACACAGATCTGTTGAGCTGCTTGCAGAAAAATACTTTTCACTGTACCTCGGACCATAAACAAATCCAAATCCAAAATTATATAAATAAAAATGAACCTTGGAATTCCTACAGTGCAAGGGCAGCACAGTGGTCAGTAATGCTGTCTCATGGGCAGCACGGTGGCACAGTGGTTAGCATTGTTGCTTACGGCACTGAGGACCCAGGTTCGAATCCCGGCCCTGGGTCACTGTCCGTGTGGAGTTTGCACATTCTCCCCGTGTCTGCGTGGGTTTCGCCCCCACAACCCAAAAAGATGTGCAGGATAGGTGGATTGGCCACACTAAATTGCCCCTTAATTGGAAAAAATAATTGGGTACGCTAAATTAAAAAAAAAAGTAATGCTGTCTCATGACGCTGAGGACTCGCGTTCGATCCTGGCCCCGGGTCACTGTCCGCGTGGAATTTGCACGTTCTCCGTGTCTGCGTGGGTCTCACCCCCACAACCCAAAAAGATGGGCAGGAGGTGGATTGGCCACAATAAATTGCCCTTTAATTGGAAAAAGAGAATTGGGTACTCTAAACTTACTTAAAAAAAATAATCCTACAGGACGCCTTTCAGCCCATCGGGTCTGCGTTAATTGCAGAGTCTGCACCAACCCCTGAAAGTGTACCCTATCCAGGCCCACTCCCCATAATCCCACCTAACCTGCACATCTTTGAACACTAAGGAGCAATTTAGCATGGCCAATCCACCATCCTGCACATCTTTGGACTGTGCGGGTGTTGCTCTATTAATAATGTTGGTGAACCAGAAGCCTTCCCTTATATGGTCAAATTACCACACAACCAGTTAGTTAGTTCAAAAGATTTTTTATTTACATACACAAGAGTCATCTCGACATGCAAACACAATATCTACTAAGAGTTAAACTACACCTATCAGCTACAATAACCTATACTTAACTTCAGGGCGACCGGCACTGTGCAAATGGATAAGGCCTTTATCTGGATTTCACTTGGCTGGTTCAAAGAAAGTGGCTCCCTCTCTACTAGGCTCATCCATCAGGTAGTGACCATTGGTCTTGAACTTGGCTAGCTGTTCCTGCTACGATTGGGTTGGCACAAGAGACAGAACACATGGCTGTGCTCTTTTATCCCTCTGGGATTTCGTGCTCTTTGGGGCGGTCCTTAACCTTGGACCCAATAGTTCGACAGGGCTCTGATCACCGTCTTTGATTTCGGCCAATAAAGGGGCGGGTGCCTTGGTGGCTGGGCAGGTCCTTAGCGGGTCATTGACCTTGGCAGTTGTGCTTTCTGAGTAAGGGGTGTGGTGCCGATCCTGGGAAAATGGGCTATTAAAATGCAAACGAGTGGGGGTTTTGATCAGGTCTGGTTACCTGTGTTTCAAATACAGATATGCTCTGTATCCTGGGTTGGCCATAATTCCCATGGTCCTTTGCAGGTGGCCATCTTAGATGGCTGATCTTGAAAAAGGATAAAGTGACCCATCATGGAATCTAACCTGGGACCCTGGCGCTGTGAAGCCACAGTGCTACCAGTGTCGGGGTAATATTTTAAAAGTTGTATATTTGCTAGATAATTCTTAATGTTAATTTTTTCTGGATAGAATTTTTTTTAAATTAAGGGATGAGCAATTAATGTTTTCTTGCCAGCAATGACACATCCCATGAATTAAAAAATGGTAATCTGTGGTCCCAGTAGGCCTGATAGGGAATTGCAAACCATTAATGAAAGCACCGTTTGATTTTTAAAAGCCAGCATACCTACCAAGCAACCCTTCAACTGCTAAATTTGCAGTTTCTCTGAATGTTATCAAAATTAATAAATACAAAATAGTGAATATTAGTGCAATATCAAAGTTCTCTGTCCCTGGTGACCAAATTTAATCCAAGCTCCACGCCCCCTGGCTTCCAGGTCAGCCAATATAGTCAGTGGAAATCTCAAGTACTTTTGCCATACCATCATTGCTCCTCCTTGCAACCTCAATCACCAAACTCCTTTTCCTCCCAACCAAGCAGTGTCTTGATATTAAGAACCTAATTTTCAAATTCTACCAGCCTCACTCACCCTTCCCTACCTCAAGTATCCTCCAGCCTTTCAACATCCATGCTTCTGACCCCACTTGTGGATTTTAATTACTCCACTGTTAGCTGCTCTGCCTTATATACTGGAATTGCCCTATTTAAATCCCTTCCCACTACTTTGATCACATTAAGAAGTCTTACACCAGGTTAAAGTCCAACATGTTCGTTTCAAACACTAGCTTTCGGAGCACTGCTTCTTCCTCAGGTTCACCAACAAACATGTTGGACTTTAACCTGGTGTTGTAAGACTTCTTACTGTGCTCACCCCAATCCAACGCCGGCATCTCCACATCACTACTTTGATGATTTGGTCTGACCAAATTCATGGTCAGTGACTCAGGCGTGGTAAGGATTTAATAGAATTTACAGTGCAGGAGGCCATTCGGCCCATCGAGTCTGCACCAGCTCTTGGAATGAGCACCCTACCCAAGTTCAACACCTCCACCCTATCCCCATAATCCCACCCAACACTAAGGTTCTGGTGTAGCACCTTCTGACTCACATGCAATCTTGTTTATGAGCATATGCACGCAGGTGCTTCCTCCCTCTGCTAGAAGCCATATTAATGGATGTTCCTTCCCTTTGTCAGATTCACTGGTTTGAATCAGTTGTGTTTACTGGAACCTCCCAAATGTGTTCAAGTAGTTAACGTTACTCAGGAGAATTAAGTGATTTCATTATAAATAGAGACAAAAGGGTGTGGCAGCATACACTTCATACGAGTAGGCGTACCACCAAGATGCCCGATGAGCTCAATTAGGCTGCCATAGCTCATCAAGCATGTGTGGAACTGCACCACGCAATTCGGGAATAAAACACCTGGTGCCCCACCAGGTTTGAAATGCATCGGAGGTTAATTAGCTACCAGTGAGGAAACTGTTGCAGTAGCATCAACCTTCTTGCTTCCTTGAACCGCATGTGTCAAAACTTGTTATAATTAAAGTGGAGGCAGCACAGT
This sequence comes from Scyliorhinus canicula, assembly GCF_902713615.1. Taxonomy (NCBI): domain Eukaryota; kingdom Metazoa; phylum Chordata; class Chondrichthyes; order Carcharhiniformes; family Scyliorhinidae; genus Scyliorhinus; species Scyliorhinus canicula. Next base: position 167,221,476 of record NC_052148.1, read on the forward strand.
AGTTAGCACCGCTCGCTCATGGTACCAAGGACCCAGGTTCGATCCTGGCTTAGGGTCACTGTACACACGGAGTTTGCACATAGCTGCGTGAGTCTCACACCCACAATCCAAAAAGATGTGCACGGTAGGTGGATTGGCCGCACTAAATTGACCCATATTTGCTCAAAATTAAAGCAGGAACAAAATGCGTTTGGTAAGATTTGAAAGCAATGGCTTCATCGGCTTACCAGAAGTCCAGCAATGAATATATATCCCTTTTGAAATCATAGAGATTGTAAATTAGGCATATTTCTGCTAGAATAAAGCTGCAACTTTACCCAAACAGCTATAAAGATCAACTGAGATACCACATGCATTATTATGGTATGGTTGTGGAATCATCATTTGTACTGGCTTTTGTCCATTGGTACAAAATCAGCAAAAGTTTCGGAATGGGAACCTCGGGTGGAAATCTATAATTTAAAAAAACACTTCACAAGCAACAGTTGTATTAGTTTGCTGGATCAATTTATTTGTTTTTGATTCCTGGAGATCTTGCAACATTTTCCCAAGAGAAACAACGCATCTTCATTTGGTCCCAATAGTTAACTGCAACTGCCAGACGTGAATCAGATGATCAGTTCAAACGGAAAACAGTCTGTGGAGATGAAAATAAATCCGTGAGTTGTGAAAAAAATACTAAGTTTTAAAATACTTAAAATAAAAATACTTCAGTGGCTACCTATTCCACAAAGCTGCAACAGGAATGATCTTTACTCTCACTTGCTTATCTGAACTGCAGATTTCTATTTGGTTTGGCTTTTAAAAAAAAAGTTCCTATCATCAGATAAAACAAGTTCAGTCAAAACTGTAATGGTTACACTATCAAAAACATTCTGGACTGTACCCTCATTTTGATAGGTTTATAATCCTGCCCCTTTCAGGGTCAGCTGGGTAGTTAGTGACTGAATGTAATCAATGGGACAGTCGTGAACATCTCGATCACAATCACTCAAATAAGCTCCACCATGGGAAAAAAAACAATTACCTGGCCATCATCAGAAAAGGCTAGCGATGTGTACTGTTGCAGTACCCACTGGGGCACTGCTCTTGGTGCTGATAACTTCTAGGCAAAGCTCAACCACGATCTTCCCTTTAAATCCATCATCTTCTCTTTAAATCCCTTTGGGGAAAGAAATAATGAGTTTAACAGGCATAAAAACAAGATATAAGGATCATGTATTTCAAAAACTAGAATGTACAAATGAAAAGCCTGAAAACAAGGAAATAGGGGACTACAGAAATAAAATACAAAATTGTTGTGTTATTAACTACACCCAATTTTGTTCACTAAAAAGAGTAAATTAACCATTACACACATTTCCCATCCTCAAATATAATTAAATCAAAACACTCCAAACAGGAACTCAAAACGAATTTACCCAGACCCACCCAATTTTCTTGCCTCCGTCCTCAAAATTGCGATAATTACAACACTTCTAGATGCAATTAAGGGCAGAAAAGTGCCATTCAGAAATGTGGTTAGCTCAGGAACAGCCTCTGAAGTTTCAGCAGATATGATCTCAGAAAAGGCAAGAGACTCATCACAGCTAACAACATGTACTATTACATTTTATTTAATTTTTTATTATTTTATAAAGTGGGCAGTCTTCAAGAATTTGTATCAAAACGCACTCAACCCAAAATAATGAATGTAAATCTTATGGCAACAGTGGCCTACCCAAATCAAATTGCAGGGAACAGTAGCAAGTACCAGTAGCTGATGCAGTTAAAGCACAGCATTGTCAACAGCCTTGGCATCCAGGGTACCCCTCATTCAGATTCCACAGAAGTGCTTGACCATCCTACAAAATGAATAGTGAGCACACCATTACAATTAAGCTTAGCAGCAGATACAGCCATAAGGAAAATCAAGCTGCTCCAAACATCACAAAGATCTTTTTATTGCTGTTGCCACAGTGTTAATAAACATTTTTTTTACTTCAAGCCCAATTCATTTTTTCCAATTAAGGGGTAATTTAGCATGGCCAATCCACCTAGCCTGCACATCTTTGGGTTGTGAAGGCAAAACCCAAACACGGGGAGAATGTGCAAACTCCACATGGACAGTGACCCAGAGCCACGATTGAACCTGATGAGGCAACAGGGCTAACCCGTTGTGTCACCGTGCTGCACCATCTAGAACAGGGGTGGGCAAACTTTTCCGTGCAAGGGCCACATTCAGAAATTCACAATTTTAAAGGACCGCATAGCATATTAATTAATAGTCCCGGTTGTAACCAATTAGCGTGCGGCATATACCTCAGCGCTTCCCCCGGCGGCATCCTGCCTTTAGCCCTTTTTCTCTACTTTTCAAAAATGGCGCTTCGCCCGGTTATGATTCTGGGCACCTCATATTAGAACAGTACAGCACAGAACAGGCCCTTCGGCCCTCAATGTTGTGCCGAGCAATGATCACCCTACTCAAGTCAACGTATCCACCCTATACCAGTAACCCAACAGCCCCCCCCCCCATTAACCTTATATATTTTTTTAATGACTTGATGGGCCGCATAAAGACCTTTGGCGGCCCGCATGCGGGCCGTAGTTTGCCCACCCCGATCTAGAATAAACACGACATTAATGTGGACAACTCAAAAACAAAAGCACAATGTTGATATGCCTACAAATATCTGGCATGTCAATTCTGCACTATCCCTTATGGAGTGGTTATGACATTACTAGCTAAAAATCATTAAAGACAATGCAGTTTAAGTGCATACCTTTCCACCCAAGGCAAAGATCATCTAAAGATACTACTGCCGAATTCAAATTCCCAGCCTGTCCAATATGGTTAGTCTTTGCAGTTTGCAAGGCTCCAAACCTAGTGATTAGCAGAAAGAAAAAGAAACAAACACAAATTCAGCATGCCGAAGGAATAAAATGCGACAAGTTGTCTTCTAGTTGTGACTACATGTCCTCAGTTTTACAACATAATCACAGAAAATCATGATGTGAACAGCAGTGAAAACGTTCTCATCATCAGACATGTATAATCATAATTATTTTACACTTGCTTGCAAAAACTATTGCAAACACAAAAAGTAGAAATCACCCATGAGTGTAAATGAGTGACTGTACATCATTAGCTGTTGACAAAAAAAATAAAGCTACAACAGACTATAGACTCAAGTACTCACTTTTAAGAAAGGGTGGACAATCCCCATGTGGCTCCATATTCAGGAGTAGTGTATGAAAACAAGGACGCAACTGAAAGCATGTTTATTGCCGGTGTCAATCTCCCTAAAAATTTACAAGAGGTCAGTTTAGAAAATGTAGTTTCGATTAATATAGAAAGAATATTTATTTATCTATCAACACAGGAAACCCTCATATTTGCAGGACAAGTAGTCATCTCCTTACAAAAAGGATAACTCCGTTTGATGTGACCAAAGTTTAATCACTGGGTAACCTGAATTGTTTTCTACCAAGCATTTCCAGTAGATAGGCATTCAACAACCAGCTGTAGAAACCATTACTAGAAGCAGAGTGGTTTGTCTCCAATGACAATTGGAGCAGTTATGACATATAAAAAAGGCTAACATACATCTGCATGGTGTACTTACACTCCTAAAATGTGGACAGCTTGATCGGTCTGTCATGCAAGCCAGTTATCTGTAAAGGTTAAAGCTCAGAATATCTTTCGTGTGATCAACAAACGGCCAGGTACATCCTCCAGAACCTGGAGCCTAAAGTAAACGAATCACAAAAAAAACCAGTCATTTGAAACACCTAGGCTGAAGAATTCTCTGGCAAGCAAAATATAACCCCTCACATGCAAATTCTTTCTCCCCCCCCAGATTAGGTTTTTGCCAATATAAATATTGCATTGTAGTAATGCAGTTTGAAGTATTACACATAGTTAAATGTTAATAAATGTGTTGAGGTACTTGCTTCATTGATGAAATTCTATGCACCATTCATCAATACTGTCAAGTGTGCTTAATCTGGCATTTCAATCAGAAAAATGTTCAATTGGGGACGTACTGGTGGGTAAAAGGGGATTCCGCCATGTGTTTTTATTGGTCTGAGCATCTGTACACTCCCTTCATTTTCTACACAATGTTGATACCAGATCAGTTTTTTGCAAATGATGGGAGGCAGACATAGCTGATACCTTGCATGAAGCTAGGTGCTCTGTCCTATTCGCTCAATAGTTTTAGTGCTGCCACACAACCAAGAGACTTGCAGACTGTAGCTGGAGTCCACATGGCAGTAGGCAGACCAGGAGGAATTTCTTCAGCCAGAGGGTGATGAAGCTGTGGAAATCACTGCCCCAGAAAGCTGTGGAGGGAGGCCAAGCTGCTGAGTGTCTTTACGACAGAGATAGATAGGGAATCAGCGGTTATGGGTTCCAAACCTTGAAGAGAATGAAAAACATCCACCATAACAGAATGGCGCAGCAGATTCGCCAAGGTCGGACGGCCTAATTCTGCTCCCAGGATCCCTTACTGCTGCTGCTCACCCTGGCCAGGGCGGACACTGAGGCAAAGTATGGAGGTAAAACGCACAACCCGCCTGCAGGGGGCGCCTAGCAGCTGCACGTGGCAACAGGCCCAACTCGCGGCCCAGCGCGGCCGGGGAGCCCGCCGCCCCGGGGCCCAGCGCCGCCGCCGGGAGGAGCCCGCCGCTCAGCGCCGCCGCCGGCGAGGAGCCCACCGCCGCCGAAGAGGAACCCGCCGCCGCCGAAGAGGAACCTGCCGCCCCGGGCCCAGCGCCGCCGCCGGGGAAGGGCCCGCCGCTAACAGACTTTTAGCCCCGGCCTCCCCACGGTGCCGGAGGAACGGTTTCAACCGGAGCCTCCACGTCGCCCCAATCCCGGCCTCGAGCCCTCAGGACCGGCGCCCCGTTGCCCGGGACCTTACCTCGGCATGCGGACAGGATGATGTCCGGGAGCGCTGTGTGCCGCCGGCCCGGGCCTCGGCCCGTCATGTGGGTTACTCATGGTGCCGGATGGTCCCTGATTCTCAGCCAGGTCGATGCCGCCAACAGGGAGAAGAGGAAGTGCGGCGGCCCTCCCGCTCCAATTTATGGGGTTGGGCTGGAAGGGCGGGCTCTAAGCGGCTGAGTGACAGCTCACTGCCCGGGCCCCGCCCTCCCCCGCAGAGCCCCGCCCCCCGCAGAGCCCCGCAGAGCCCCGCCCCGCCCCCCGCTATTTGCAACCTTGGTGTCATATTTGATCCTGAGATGACCTTCGAACTTCATGTTCACGCCATTAATGACTGCCTATTTCCTCCCCCCCCCCCCTCCCCGCATCTCACCTCATCTGCTGCTAAAACTATCATCCTACCTCTAAAGTTGACTATTCCAAAACACTGGTGGCTGAACTCCCACATTCTACCGTCCATAAACTTGAGGTCACCCAAATCTCTAGTGTCCATCTCTGGGCAGCACAGTAGTATAGTGGTTAGCACTATGGCTTCACAGCACCAGGGTCCCAGGTTCGATTCCCGGCTTAGGTAACTGTGTGGAGTCTGCACATTCTCCATGTCTGCGTGGGTTTCCTCCAGGTGCTCCGGTTTCCTCCCACAAGTCTTGAAAAACGTGCTATTAGGTAATTTGGACATTATGAATTCTCCCTCTGTGCACCCGAACAGGCACCGGAATGTGTAACTTCATTGCAGGGTTAATGTAAGCCTACTTGTGACAATAAACATTATTATTATGTCCTTACTCATACCAAGTTCCATTCATTTTGAGCATTCTCATCCTTGTTTTTAAATCCCTCAATCTGTTAATCTATTTACCTTCAATATGATGTGATCTCTGCCTCAGTCAATAACAGGTCCAGCTGCATCTTGAAGGCATGCAGATATTCAGCAAAAACCTCAAAAATTGATTAGATATTCCAAATGCTCACTATTTTGAGAAAATTAGAAAAAACACCTATCCCTACTTTGATTTAATTTGAATGTATATACCCTGGTCCTCTTGAATTTATCAAACTGAAATAATTTATCAACAGTCACTCTATCCAACCCTTTCATTATTTCACAAAGGACACCACAAAGTCTCTAATGGTCCAAATTAAATAGGCCCAGCACTTTAAACTCATGAGTAACTAAGGAAGCTAGGAATCATTTTTAATGATGTCCTGTGAACTTTTTCCAGCATGTGATGGGACCAAAATGGTGCAAAGTACTCTAAGATAAAAGCAAAATATCTGACTGCATCTGTGGATAGAGAAGGGATCAAATGTTTCAAGTCTGGATGACTCTTTGTCAAAGCTAGAGTACTCTGGATGCAGTCTAACCAAGGACTATAATAAAATAATTATATCCTTTTACATCTAGTGATGACACAACCCAATACCATTTGAGTTGGCTGCAGATTCTCAACATTGGTTGTGAACTTTTGAGAGATTTGTGTGAAATACATCCAAGACACATTACTCTCAACCACTTTCATTATCATATAAATGGTACATATATTCTGTGTTGGTCCCGACTTTATGGATCACAGTGCATTTATCCAGATTAGATGCCATTTTTTCAGAAGACTGCACCCTCTACAGTTCCATATCAACTGCAAACTTACTGACCATAGCCCCAAAACTATGTCCAGGTCATTAATAAAAACACAGAACTGTAGTGGACTAGAGCGATCCCCGAAAACCTGGGGTGGGACAGTGGTATCACAATGTAACCTGCTTCCAGGCTGATGCACAATATCCACTATAACTCTTGTCTGCAGAATTAGAATAATTCCTAATCTAGTGGGTCAAATTCCTACTGATATCACAATTTTACTTTATGAAGTAATCCAGTGTGAGGTAGCTCATTAAGGATCCTCTGAAGACAGATTACCTATCGTCACCAATCTACTAATTTCTGTAAAAAGACCTTCAATCTTGCAAGTCACAACCTTTTTTGAGAGCTGTGTTGAGTATCTTCAATAACTTTAAAGAAATTAACTAATATTTGTGTGTATACACAATTATACCAAGTTCTTTAACTGTGTAATTCCTGATTTCAGAATCAGTTGGAAAGTTGCATGAGTTAAGTTTCAGAGAGCAACATTAGCAAGCAGCCCAGCCAAATGAGCCAATCACTTCCAGCAAATTTGAGCAAGGATTAACCACAAATTAAACTTTCAGATGAAGTGTTTCTAATGATTAAAAAACAAAGTAAAAACTCCTGAATGTATTAATCCAAAATTACAACCTACATTATCCAAACTGATCTAGTTGTATTCAGAGGGAATCCGATAGTTAACATAAACACAGTATCAAAACAGACTTAGATTCCCTTAAGTTACTCCTCATCACACATGTTTACTATTGATATTGTTGCCATCATCTAAACTGACCCCTTCTCCATGGCCACGCCCACCCAGTGTGTGGAGCATAGTCCAAATTAACGATTGCAGAATACTCTGCCTTCCTCACCCCGGCTAACAGCGCCTCCCCATCACAAAAAAAACCCCCATCCTCGAATACACATTCTGTACTTGCAAAAAAAACTCGAACACGCCCTATCCCATGGATGCAAAAACATCCACGGGTCCAGCCCTTCCTCTTTCATAAAGGCAGCACAGAGGGGTTCAGGGAACGCGGCTTGGAACTCTCCACCTTTGGATCTAATAAAGTGCCCTTCCATGCCGGACCTGCGGTGACAACATGTAGGTGGAAGTCGCACGTTGTGTGGCTCCTGCTCGAGGCTCTGGTTTTTGGAGTTTCAGGGGCAGTTTTTGAACAAGCTGGTACAGGAAAGTATTAGGAAGTTGAGGGATGTCAAAGACGCAGAAGAAAGCCACTGGAAAGAAGGGGCGAGTGAAGGTTCACCGTCGAGTGAACGGTTTAGCACGGCAGCAGGAAAGGTGGCGGAGGCTGGATTTCTGGATGGGGCAAAACTCCCCTCACAGTGGAAACTCTGACCAAGGTGACGGCCGTAGAATTCAAGCGACAGTGCACTAAGCACTTGGAGGTGATGTGAAAGGAGATGATTGCTGTAATGAAGGAGTGGGTTGAGGAGGCGATTGCCCCAGTGAAGGCTGCAGTGTCAAAGACATCGGCCGAGCTATGGGAGCAAGGAGATATTTTTTTTTCCTTGTTTAAAATGATTCATCTTCAGCTCTTCACAGTTGTTGTCTTGCTTGGTCGCAGCTAGAAAATGGAGAAATTTCTCCTCTGTGATTTGGCGCCAAAAGCACAGGCAAATGTGAAGCAGTGTACGTGCTGGGCACGTGACCTGGTCTCTGCCGCCACTTCTGGCCAGAAGATTGCATTGTTCCATTTAAAAGCCAGTTGCTGCCGGCATTCTCAATTTAAAAGGCAGTAATGGCTGTTGGACACTTCTCCTGTGATGGGGAACGCCCCGACTCTCCTGCCACCCACCCAAAACCTGCAGTTTGAAAAGCCCTGGCTTACAGTCATATTGAAAGACAACAGCTGCAATCATATAGTTCCATTCAGAATTGCAGGATATCCTGAAGCATTTTACAGCCAATTAAACATTTATTTAAAATAAATTTAGAGTACCCAATTTTTTTTTCCCCTCTATTAAGGGGCAATTTAGTGTGGCCAATCTACCTAACCTGCACATCTTTGGGTTGTGAAGGTGAAACCCACGCAGACATGGGGAGAATGTGCAAACTCCACACAGACAGTGACCCAGGGCTGGGATTCGAACCTGGGTCCTCAGTGCTGCAGTCCCAGTGCTATCCACTGCGCCACATGCCACCCTCAATTAAACATTGTTAAAATGTGTTAAGTGTGCTAATGCTTTGATCATGGCCCCAGGTCATTGCCCGGGTAGAGTTTGCACATTCGCCCCATGTCTGCGTGAATCTCACCCCCACTACCCAAAGATGTGCAGGGTAGGTGGATTGGCTATGCTAAATTGGCCCTTAATTGAAAAAAATAATAATTGGGTACTCTAAATTTATATTTAAAAAGTGTGGCAATGCCTAGTTGTCTAGGATCAGGGTCAATCTGGTTGCCCTCTGTTCCATATTTCCATCGCTATTATTGTGCAAAAAGGTGCTTCACAAAGAATAATGCGATCTACCATTACATTTATCAGACTTTGCCAAGAAGGTTTAACTGTTTTAAACAGCAGGCGCACCTTAAGACTTCAAGTTTAATTATTGTACTACATGGGCAGCATGGTGGCGCAGTAGGTTAACCCTCACGGCACCGAAGTCCCAGGTTCGATCCCGGCTCTGGGTCACTGTCCGTGTGGAGTTTGCACATTCTCTCCGTGTTTGCGTGGGTTTCACCCCCACAACCCAAAAGATGTGGTTAAGTGGATTGGCTATGCTAAATTGCCTCATAATTAGAAAAAAGTGATTGGGTACGCTAAATTTAAAAAAAAAATTACTGTACTATATGTCTTTTTGTTTTGGATGCGCAGTTTTGTAAGTTATTAAATCTGACCAAGTGTTGTAGCCCATATGCAGTGATGAAACAGTATGCTAATGTCTGCCTTGAGGAAGAGTTCATATGTAGAACTATTTGCTCTACAGGCTGTTTCCAGGATGCACACCAAGATGAGCATCAACTACTGCTGGAGGATTTTCAACTCAGTGAAAGATCAGCTTTGGTATGCCCAAAACCTGTTGGCCTTCCAGTGCAAAGAGTTGCCGAAGACTGATACATTCCAAAGGTTCAGAACTACATGTAGATGGACACACGAAAGCTAGAGACAGCTACCACCAGGTCAAATGGGGAAAGGCCACTGTCGAAACAAAGCTCTTCAGCCATAGTACATCAACTGGAAAAATAAAACTCAGGCTATAGGTTTCAAATGTAATTAACATTGCATTTACAATTACAGGTGTACAATGAGTAATAAAGTATTGGCATAAACTGCTTTGTTTTGCACTTTATGCAATATTAATTTGAACAGCATTAACATTTGTTGCTATTGCCATCAGAAGATTTGGGCCAATGAAATGAAAATCGCTTATTGTCACGAGTAGGCTTCAATGAAGTTATTGTGAAAAGCCCCTAGTCGCCACATTCCGGCGCCTGTCCGGGGAGGCTGGTACGGGAATCGAACCGTGCTGCTGGCCTGCTTTAAAGGCCAGCGATGCCCCTCACCAGGGGGATAGTGGAGGGAGATGGAACTGGATGGCAATTGTCGGTAGCCCTCCCCCTACTGTAGGGGGAGCCGTCTCCACCTCATGTCATGTCATATAATCCAATTCACTAACTGAACACAGCCAAGCAAATACAAAACAGCTCCGTGGTCCACATGCCTCTCAATATAAGGTAATCAAGGAAGCAGATAGAGTAAGATATGGAGACTCTAGTAAATCATTTACAATGATTAACTGAGCTTGGGACTTAGAAGTATATTTCACTATTGTTAAATGCATTTAATTGCATTATTAGGTGATTCACATACTACATAATTAAAAAGTTGCATTCCTATATATCACAGAAATGAAAAGAGGTTTAGAAATTAGAATTAAGAGTTTATATGCAAGCATATTTTTTTTGAATACACATTAATTTCACAGTAGTTGCAGAGCAGTGCGTTAATATTGAATTTGTTGGCATAACTATGCCTTTAATGGAAGCAAAAAGTTCACTGCTGACCCTGGGATACCACTGAATTGAGGCGAAAGGACTCCTGTCCTAATTTTTATTGGATTGTGACATTCCCTGTCTGGCTTGAAGTAGGTCAGTGTGTTCGCCTATTTCCCTTCTAAAACTGGCCTTTGATTTTCTTCAGTGATGTCTCATCTCCTTAAAGAAAAACACCCCATTCTAGATGATACTTAGCAATTTAGAGGCAGTAGTCACATTAATGTAACAAAAAAATTTAGAGCACCCAATTATTTTTTTTCCAATTAAGCTATCACGGAGACAGCCTCTGTTACACCAGCATCTTCGTTATCAAGCAGAGAGGTTCAGTTAACTGAGGCATGTTCTCTAGAGAGTGCAAAATCCTTCAGTTTAAAATAGTACACAAGCCATAACACACTGTGCACAAGATTCCCTTTAATTGACTGCTGGAGTAGCTATAAGCAGGTCCTTCTTCTATTGGAGATAAAAGCTAGAAACCTGCAAAAACAAAAAGCAGCTTTGGAAATATACAGTAAGTATATCACCATCTGTTGTGATAGAGGTTAATATCTCAGATATTTTTCTCAAATGTCATTTGCACATTATCAACTCCTATACCTAACCATTCGAGATTGTATACGAAGAGGCCAAAAACACCAGCTTTAATAGCAATGTTCCAAGCTGTTCAGCATTATGTTGAAATTAAGACAATTGAGGAACACAAGGCCAATGATACAATTTTATTATAAATGCAGCTACTTTTCATATAAAATTAGCATAAGTACATACAAAAATTAGTTTATAATAAACAGAAGTTACAACTGAAGTTGAGAAACACGAAAATGAAAGCTTAATTTAAACATGAACTGGGAAATTATCAAGTACCTGTACAATTGATGAACCTTGCAGCATAACATTCTTATTCATTGGGTCTTACCATTGGGACATTTCAGCTAAGATAGCAACTGAAATCATCCTTTCATTAGTATACAGATTACATGGCTGTTGTATCAAAAGTATATGCCAGTTATAATCAAATCATATGCTCTTCATCAAATTGATCTGTTCTTAATTTCTCTCCAAAAGTCACCACTTTGAAGAAAAGCAAAATGAAAAATGATGCAGATCCTTTGGAGTGGTTGGTATGGTGAGGATTCCCTTCAAATGTGAGAAGTAATGAATTATGTGGAGAATAAAGAATTAGAAAACCTGTGGTAGGGTAGTTAAAGTTGATTTATTCTCCACAGAACAAATTTGACATTCATACCAATATCATCAAGCAGTGCAGTAAGTCAGAAATCTTTTAGACAGCAGCTGCAATTAAATACACATGTCAGTTTCAGTGTACCACATAATATATAAACAAAGTTTGTTAATTCAAAAAGCAGTGGAAAAGCAACACAAAATGAAACTGCAATGGTGTATGATCGTTTTTTGCCCATCAATCTGAAGCACAGGTACTGTTTTGCATTTGACAGCACCAGAGTTGTACTCCGCCATAAACACACAAAGTGTACTTACACGTGCAAAGTTTTCATCCCCATCAGTAAATATTAAATGTTACAACAGAAATGGAAACATCCATTTTCTCAGAATATTATGAAAAATTTACTTCAGTTGATAAATTTCTCAGGAAGTCCAGCAATTTTGCAGCACATCCCCAGTACAGCATCAAGTCAAAGTGGTGTGAGATACATCAATGAAGGGCAAGGGCAAAGTTTTCATTGCTCCAGTCAAATTATGATCTAACTTTAGATATAATCATTCCTACAGCACTGCAAAATGGAAACAATTAGTAATGCACATATGACCTTTAAAAAGAAACATCCTTAAGCTCGATCAATTGTTTTTCAGTCCCTTACTGAGATATTAGAAAGTTGTGCTTTAAAATATCTCCTCATTGTATTTAGTTATATAGAAATCTTCACGCACTAGTCCTCTCGGGCAGCATTTCTACTAAGGCCATCATGATTTCATCAGATCTGTTAGGACAATAAATATGTCCACTCATTATAGTCAATGCTTAAAAAAACCCTAAAAACTGTATCATAGAACTAATTCTGTTGACGTGATTTATAATGGAGAAAATCTTGTATTCCCCAATGATTATTAGAGGTGAAAGGGGCCCAGTTATAGGTTTAGGATGGGATAAATAAAAGGTTTCAATTCCTGGTCCTTGAAAGTCAGATATCACAACTGGACCACAAGGTCAAGAAGGATTAAATTATATGGGGAATCCTGGTACCAGCAACCTCTCCAGGATTCTGAAACAGTGCTTACTTTAGGAAACGTGACCTATTTTTACCCCCACATCTGCTTGGTCCATGCACCAATTATGGTCAACCTCCTCCAATGCCTTTGTCAATGACATTCTGAATTCACTGTCGCTAAGTATTCTGCTGGCCATTCTTACCAGGAGGAAAAACAGAGAGGGGTGTTTGGTACCTCATTACAACGAAGACCAAAATAAATTTCTACATTCAGTACATGGTGTCCATGATATGTATCACAGTTGGAATTTTAAAAAAAACAGAAGTCCAGAAATATCTCTGCAAGTGCAACGAGACAGCATTTAACCTGTTAAACTGTTTCAGAGAGGCAAAGGGTTCAAGTTCAATTATTTATGATTTAGAGTTGGGCTGCAAGGTGATGCAATGGCTAACACTGCTGCCCCCGGCACTGAGGTCCCGGGTTCGATTCCGGCCCCGGGTCACTGTCCGTGTTGAGTTTGCACATTCTTCCCGTGCCTGCGTAGCTCGCACCCCCACAACCCAAAAAGACGTGCAGGGTAGGTGAATTGGCCATGCTTAATTGTCCCTTAATTGGAAAGAAAAAGAATTGGGTACACTAAATTCATTAAAAGAAATTATGGTTCAGAGTCAGTGAAATAACATCCACAAAAGCATCAAAACCAGCTTTGCATACCATGCTGTTTGTCAGCTCCCTTGGCTGGAAAATTATGTATTCAGATCAAAAAAAACAAAAGCGGGGAAATGCAAATAAAAAGGCAAACAAGGAAGGTTAAACCATAAAAATATCTTGTCCAACTTTTCTTTCAGGAAAGTACGAAACCCTTTACCCTGGATCATAGCAAGACTGCAAGTGAGAGGGCTGAAGGGCACCTGCACATTGATGTCATCCAGTGCCACATGGCCAGTTGGTGTCCAAGGAACAGCACTCAGATAATCTGTGGGGTTAGCTAGGCTTCTCTCACTACCTCCCCTTGGCAATACAGCTGGGAAATCGAAGCTTAGATCAGAGAATAACACCTGCCTCAGCAATCGATAATCCTATAGCCGACTAACTCCAGTATTTTACACCCCCTGCAACAACAAAAAAACGACTAGCCTCTACAAGACTTTTGTTTCTTTTAAGGTCGCAGGCCAACACTCTTCATTGGCATATGCACTTCAAAATGAAATTCTTAAACATTAAATATCTTGGGTTTGTTCTCTAAACTTTATGATCCTTTACTAATCTCTTAAAACCAATATCTAAAACTTGTGGATAAATTGAGATGGGCCCTTCACCATCATAACAAGAGAGTACAAAGCTGATGCTAGTATGGCAACTCATTAAATAATAAGGGGTTAAATACAACAAGTTCATATAGCTTGCATCTGTCTACACGGGGCTCTGAGCTGTGAAAATGGTAGCAATGCCAATATGTACTGGTAATCATGCTTTTGTGTCCTATCTAACCTTCCCAAAATTAAGACTAAAATGCAATGAACAGTAATAGCATAAATACATTTGAAATGTCATATAACGTGGACCATCACAAACAATATTAAGGACAAACACTGCTTTACATCTCAACTTGAAAATTGGAATCCTGAAGTTTGTATCTGGTACACCCAAATGTGATGTTTTCTGGAGAGCTCATTCGAATTATCCATTGATGTTCAGTGGTCTGTCTGACAGCTTAAGGTGTCACAGGGTATTTAGATTACCAATTTAAAAAAATTAATAAATATTATCTAAAGTTTTATCTATCATAATCTTCCCAGTTTGCATGAAATACAACTCTAAACAAATGAATTTAAATGAAGTCAACATAAATAATGTATACTTCTGCCTTCAGAAGTGACAGAAGGCAATTAATCTATTTAATATTTGGGTTGTTACAAAAAGCTTCTTGCATTGTGTTTGACTAATGTGAAGAAAAATAACAATACACACAAAATTAAATTTAGATAATTCAGATGAAAATACAGAAAAGTATGAAATCTGCACCTTCAAATTAATACCAATAAAACACCCACAGCAATAGTCATACTATTTTCACAATCTACACACATATTCCAAATTCCATTCAGATAACCAAAAGTATTTTTGTATACAATATTTAAATATACATAATACAGCTGCAGAAACTAAATTAACAGAATATATACAAATTATTATAGCATTTCAATTCCTGGTACAGCAGAGAAAGACTATGCATATCCCCACTTGAAACCTGATAAAGTACAAGCTCGAGAAGCCAGTTAGCTATTAATATACATTTTATACACCATTACTCACTTAGAATAATAAATCTAAGGCAGGTATGGATTTAAATTAGCATCAAATACCCTGTTCTAACATTCTGTAAAAATACCTTTTAAAAACATCCTCATCTTTCTTTATGTTAAAAGGCTATTCCTCAAGTTACGAAAATAGCAGTTACAGAAAGGTTTTAAGATTCGGACATTGATCACGGCTGGTGCCAAATTTGACTAAGTCGACTGCTCAATTTTGAGGTCAAGCAGACAAACGTTCAATGTGTCTTTCTGCAGCAAAATCATGTAGCAATACTTTCGAAAGCATCTTTGTTTTAAACGATCAGAATCCTGGGGCTTTAAATGTTAATTTGAAACAAGGAAAATAGTCAATTTTGCTCACATTTTACAAAAAATGTTTGAATAAAAAAGGTGTGCCTTGAATGTTTGCATATTGCACTGTTACCGTTAATGGATATGATGACATGTTCAGTGTGAGTCACTCACTTTCAGGTCCCTACCTCTATTTGATTATTGTTGAAATGGTTGTAGAATTTTTATTGAAAGGAGTACACTTAGAAAAAGGACGTGCAAATAGGCTTTTACGGAAAACAAAATTACCCTAAACAATAGAGTTGTTTTTCCACAACTCTTGATGACTCATGTGTGACAAAATTATGTTCCACTGAAGACATTTTGTTTGGAAAGATAAAAGTGATGACCATTGTAGCGTTTCCCCCCTTTCCTGATCTCCATTCATAGTTGAGATATTGCTTCTCAGTTTTTGCCCATACATGTCCTACTAATTCAGGGGCGGCTCCTTACTTGGATTTTGCCATTGGAAGGCAACCAAGTGCCTGTGTGTGGCAGCCTTCCATGGCCCAAATGGCCACAGGGTACATAATGCTGTGTGTGTGTGTGTGTGTGTGTGTGTGTGCGCGCGCGCGTGCCGGGGGGGGGGGGGGGGGGGGGGGGGGGGGAAAGAGAGAGAGCGAGAGAGACAGACAATCAGAAAACCCATTTCTCCTTAACATACTGTGTCACCCTGTGATCTTGCTAATTGGCAATCTTGTTTAGAGGTGGATAGATGCTGGAAAAGTCAACAAAACGGGTCAAGAGTGCTGACAACCAATAATACCTACATAGGTGAATTCTGTATTTCCAACACAAGGCGCATCCATCAGTTGATCGAGCATGTAGTAAAGCATCATTACAGGCTATTAATTATCACAGTAGGTTACCAGATTTTAAAAGTGCTGTGGACGAGTTATTCAATCCTTCATGATGTTTCACAAGGGGAGGTGGGTGTATTTACATTAACAAGGACGGACATATGTAATAGAACATTAAAAGCTTTATAGCCACACAGCACCTTATTTCTACCCTCAGCCTCGGTTACATTTTAAAAAGTCATTATGTAAAAAGCTTGATCTTTAGTGCTCTTTGCAAGTAATTTCTGATAGTCATTTTAATTGAAGGGACTGTACTTAGATCATCCACTATCAAGATTTTCAACTGTCCAGAGGCAGCTTGCACCTCAGGCTAACAGATATTCACAATTTGGGGCATAGAACATCCAAGGTGTCCATGACATCCAAGGGAAAAGCAGGTCAACATAGAGAAAGCAACTTTGCATAGAAGAATGCAACAAATATAAAATATCACCACTAGCATCAAAAGAGTGTTTCCTTCATGACTGTTTTGCATATTCACACATTGATTTTATATCATAAAATCTACTTTGTATTTTAAGCATTTTAAGTTTTAAAAAGGCACCTCAGCCAGACAATGCACAGAAAGTCTGTTTTGAAGGAATAATCTGACATATTGAAAGTTCTTGCTAACCGTACAGCTGTAAAACATCATGGCAAGCCCAAAACTCTTTTAGCTTTTATATTTAAAAAATCTTAGCCGGAGTTTTCCCAACTGATTTTTCCTGTTCAGCTCTCATAGGAGAGCACAAGTGGATTAGCAACTCAGAGGACAGGTATCTCCTTTAGCTTTTCCTGCTGAGTTTATAATTTGCATTAAGCAGCGCCCAAATTCTTCCAGAATCATGCGCTCAGTGACGGCTTTTGCCTGGCTATTCTTCTCTCCTTCCTCTGCTTGTGCCAGAAGGCATTCACAAGTTGCTTCTGCCACTTCTTTTGTCACAAACGTGAATGGCAATCTGAAAATGAAAGACAATAAAAAAAAAAGCTTGAGGTGAACAAAATGAATCATTGGCACTTTTTACATTTTTGTGAGAAAAACCTTATGGAAATTAATTTTTTATGGTTTTGGTGGTGTAGTCAAGCTGCAAAATATATTGTACACCTTGTCGTTTTGTCTCGCTACCACCGACAGATGATTTCTTTTGGATGGCAAAAGGGCTAAGTGACCTTGGGCGTTATGGATTCCCCGAGTAATTATGAAAATGTCTTAATCTAATTAAGGTCCATTGGTCTGCCTCATAAGCTATATAGATCCCCAAGGTGCAGAAAAGAATTTTGAACCTGCCACTGCAGAACCTGGACCACAGCAGGAACTAGCTGGCAAAATAGGTGGGTTTTTAATTCAAAGTTGTATAATTCTATTAAGCATATGTCAAATTCATAAAGGATTTATTAATGCTGTTTGTGGGAAGGTTAAACAAAATCTTTATCCACCACAGTGGCTGCTTAAGAAAATAGTTCTATGCAATTAGTACTCGAGGTTAATCACCAATTTGATTCTTGCTCCAAGTTAAAGTAGAGTCTTTCCACATGGATCAATGGGAAAAAGCTACTGAGCTAAATAATATTAAAACATGCCAAGTTAACTGACTTCCGCAAGAATATTGAACAGGAAAAGTGCATTTTTGTTACAGTTGAACACCACCCAATCCACAAATTTTGGTTTTATTGCACATAATTTATTCTCCCTCACTTTATACTTAACCCCAAGGAAACAAGGATCAAAAGAAATTGTATTATAGAGGGACTGACGACATGAAACATTTTGTTCCATGTAAAATTTTAATACTAAGTTGATCTGTATCAAAGCGAAACTTCTCCCCGTGTTTGCGTGGGTTTCGCCCGCACAACCCAAAAAGATGTGCACGGTAGGTGGATTGATCATGCTAAATTGGCCCTTAATTGGAAAAAAATAATTGGGAACTCTAAAATAAAAAAATATAAAAAAGCAGAACTCATTTTGGTAATCATAACTTGACAAGTTGAATGATCACTAAAGATGTAGCTACTAAAAAATTCTACTTTACCACGAGGGCTGGGTAGCACAAAAGACTATTTTCCGATGCAACAAATCAAATCCAACCCAGACAAATGGAATAAAAGGAGTTTGAACAACCTCAAGTCTAGTTCTCAATGGACATCAATGCACTGTGCAGAACATCGCTCAACAATTCAGTATATCTCAGATAACAGGCAGATATCAACAATGTGGAAATATAGGGATTAAATAACAGAAAAAATGAATACTGATTCCTGCTCAACAATAGTCATTCCCAGTTTAGCACTCCTACTATTCTCCTAACAAATGAAGTGCTGAACAAAAATCACTCTCCCATAAGAAAACATGCAATAAAGGTGGGTTACATTCCTGACCTGTAATTTTTGCATTAAAAATCTTTCAGTTGTCTTGAACCCAACTGGCCCACAATAGCACTCATTAATTCTTAATAACTTATAGTACTAACTCTATCAACCTAACCCCCTACTAACTACGTTCCGACCCCAACTCACCACCTCTCCTGCCTCTTGACACCTTTCCAAACTTTCCACCTCTTCCCAAGGCTCTCACTTGATACCTCCCTTGCCAGACCCTCTGCTTCCCTTAATGACCCACATGCTCATTGCTTCCCTCTCCCAAACACTTGCTGTGAGCGAGGGCCCTGGAGGGGAGTGGCGAGAGGGATGGAGGGAGTAGGGAAGCAGCAAGTGGGAGGGTCGTCAAGAGAAGCTGTGATCCAGAGCCAAAGCAAAGGGAACTTGGGAGGAGCTCTGCCCCCCTGACATATGGCATTAATGGTGCCCATGAACCAGAATCCCTGCCTTGTGGGTTCTTGGGAAAGAAACAACCTATTGGAGTAAACCAAAATACAGTGGAACCCTTTATGCAGTATTCTGAGATCTATCGGGTTGCTTTCCGACAACCCCTGCAGCATAGTTGGGACAAACAGTACTGGTTCCATTCTTTCCTTTGGACAATAATAGCTATATGAAAAGGGAGCCCCTGATGCTTGAATAATTCATGGTCGCTAGACTATTTGCCCAGGCATGTTAATTCCTGGTTAATTTGCTGTCAGTCTAGATTCAATAAAATCTGAGATGCATTTGCAGGTATCATATCATTTAATAATAACTAACTTGCAAGGCTGCATCAATCCATAGGACCTGCAGAACACACATACTGTCTTCTGCAGAATCCAGGAGTAAGAGACTCTCAAACAAAGAAAGTCTGGAGATATACTTCAAATTACATCAAGATTCGCATACAAACTTCCCATTGGTCGTTTTACACACCTCCTGACCTGGCCCTATATCCTAATTGGCTCTCTTTATCCTGGGCACATTTTCAACCCAGCATCCTTTTCACTATTCTCCACGAGGCTACCATCCCCCCGAGCCATGTTTTGCTCTCCTCTTTGTTCTGTCTGTGAACACATCACCCTCAGGGTCCTACTGTCCATCCTATTCGTTTGCTCACTTCCTCAGGCATGGACCCTGATTTGCTTTTGCACAACACAGAGAGCAACAGTTGCCAGTTCTCAGAGGTTACTTCTGATGGTAGGAGAGATCATTGCATCTTATTGGATAGCAAACCAGCCACAACCTGGGCAGCCCCAAGTCAGTTGGCTGCTTTTCTGCCATGGCCTACTTGTATGAATGGGTGCTTGGTGTGACAATGTGTATATTGTAAGAATAATGAAGGGTTAACAATTTACTGTAACTGCATACAATCACTAGATGGCGATCATCTGGCATAAACAGGGGCTGTTTAGCACAGGGATAAATCGCTGGCTTTGAAAGCAGGCCAGCAGCAGGGTTCAATTCCCGTACCAGCCTCCCCGAACAGGCGCCGGAATGTGGCGACTAGGGGCTTTTCACAGTAACTTCATTTGAAGCCTACTTGTGACAATAAGCAATTTTCATTTCATTTCAAGCGCATACATGTGGATCACGCGAGTGTTAGGCGAGGTAGAGAAAGTTGTTCTGTAATTAGAATCATAGCTTTAGTGAAACCATAATCTTTTATATCTGAGCAAGCAAGTCGAATCTATTTGGTTGTAGTGTAAATAAATTAGCTTTGTTCAAAACTTAGCTTGATGTCCTTTGTGAGACACTACACTTCGAAGCCATCCTCATTCAGAAAGCAAAAAGCATCATAGAATAGAACAGTACAGCACAGAACAGGCCCTTCGGCCCTCGATGTTGTGCCGAGCAATGATCACCCCACTTAAACCCACGTAACCCATAACCCAACAATCCCCCCATTAACCTTACACTACGGGCAATTTAGCATGGCCAATCCACCTAACCCGCACATCTTTGGACTGTGGGAGGAAACCGGAGCACCCGGAGGAAACCCACGCACACAGGGGGAGGACGTGCAGACTCCACACAGACAGTGACCCAGCCGGGAATCGAACCTGGGACCCTGGAGCTGTGAGCATTGATGCTAACCACCATGCTACCGTGAGGCCCCTATATACTATAGACCCCTCATACTTGGACCCCTCATACAAGCTCATACTTGGAGCTTGAAAGCCATTTCTCAAGAGGTGGGTCATTAATCTAAGCACCAGGCAAGACAAACTGAACAAAGAAGGTACACCCGTCTTTCACATGGTAAACTGGAATGTAAGGACTATGTCTCCTGGCCTTACCGACTACCTTCTGCAGGTTGATGCTGCATGCAAGGCACCTGTGATTGACAAAGAACTTAGAAGCTTTAATGTGAATATTGCTATTGTTGTAAGAACCAAGGCTTGTTGCAAATGCATCTCCTAAAGAGAAACACTGCAAGCTCTTCCAGCAGGGGAAAACACGCAACACATGACCGTGGAGTTCCACAAAAAAAAACACTACTTGTCATGAGTGAAGTCCCTACAGAAGGCAGAGAGAAATTGCTTACACTTTGCTGGTCAACAAGCATGGGACCAGTTAACCTCATGTGCATCCCCTCCACCCAAGATATCAAGAATCAATTTGATAACGCACTTGATGCTGCTGTCAACAAAATTCCCAGACCGAGGGATTACACCTTCTCGGGGGATGGGTGAGTACAGATTCCACAGCTTGGCCAATGTACATGGGGCACCAGGGGATTAGCAAGAGGCATGTAAATGGTAAATGGTTGCTGGGCCTAAACAGTTACCACGAACTCTGACAAACAGCTACTTCCAAACCAAGCAGTGCCCCAAGATGTTGTGGAGAAACCAGAGATCATGCCAGTGGCACCAGCTGCTACCACCCTCAACAGGGTCCTCCATCACTTGCAGCTACCACACTGTTGACTGTGACACTGAACACTTCCTGGTGTGTTACATGATCAGATTTCAGCGAAGGAAACTGTTGAACTCCGAGGAAGAAGATTATCCTCTGATCCATTGGGGGCTGTGACCCGCAGATGGGTTGCGGGCGGTGTCAGAAGTGTCGCAGAGCCACGAGTCACAGTGTTCTGAATCTATCAGCCACCAACATAGTTTTCCATGCCAGCATTCAGAGCCCTGCAGGAAAAATACTGCCTAAAATGTCAAATCAGTCCTCTAGTGGGAGGAATTATTGACAGATTTCCTGTAAGCCTGGCGGTTATCTCCCAACCCACCATCACCAAACCCACCATCGCCAAACCCCTTCCTGGTGGAGGCTCCGGTTTGAAAATCATGTGTCGTGAAATATTTGGCGGAGAGAATGTGCGTGTGTGTGTGTGTGAGTGAGGTGTGTACAATGTGTCTGTGCAGACAAATAGCATGAAAATCTTCTGCAAATCCTCTTGCCATGTGGTTGCTGCTGAGGGGCCAGAAGCATGTATGTCAGAGATGGCATGGAGGTATATTCAATGGGAGGGAGTGAGCTACCATTGCTACATTATTGGAGACAACAGTCTCCACAAAGTGACTGCAATGGCATGTTTTCTGGTTGGGGAGACAAGAGCACATTACGATGCCACAATTGAATATCTGAGAAAATGAATATTTGAGAAACCATTTTTCAATGTCCACTTTGTCTGATTAATGACAACGAGAACAGTTAGTTTGTCAGTTGTCTGTGGGTCACTTTTAGTGTAACAGCATTCATCAATATTGGTGAACTTATTTCTCATAGTGCACTTTTAGGTTGAATAAACTTGCATCAAATAATTGAATTGCATTTAAGCCAATTATAAATCAAGATCTTAATACCACTATCTTCAGATTTATAGCTGTTTCCGACAGCACTTTAGGTTGAAGGTGGACTCACAGGCGATGCCTAGGGGAACCATGGGTTTGAACCAGGGAGGATGGACGCAAGGTTCTGGGGATTGGAGGAGAGGGGGGGATTAGAGATGAAGAATCTGTTTATGGAGAGGTGGTTTGCAAGCTTGGAGGAGTTGGCGATGACGTTTGGGCTCCAGCGGGAGGACTTCAGGTATATACAGAAGTGGAACTTCGCAAGAAAGGTCTTCCCGAACCTTCTGGTGGCAGTGTCTTCCTCATTGCTCTAGGAGGTACTGTCGGTGGGTGGGCTAGAGTCATTTCGGCAATTTACGGTAGGTAGGTTCATGGAGGAGGATAAAGTGTCAATGGATGGGTTTAAGGCCAAATGGGAGGAAGAGATAGGGATTGTGTTGGAGGAGGGGTTATGGTGCCAAGTGCTGCAAAGGGTCAAGACCTCAATCTCATTCGTGGGGCTGGGGTTCATTCAAGTAAAAGTAGTGTACAGGGTGCACTGAACGAAGGAGAGGATGTGCCAATTGTTTGAGGGGGTGGTGGAAAGGTGCTAGCAGTGTGGGAGTGGCCCAGCTAATCATGCCCATATATTCTGGTCCTGCCCGAAGTTAGAGACATTTTGGGGGTCATTTTTCAGCACCATGCCCAAGGTTCGACACATGGATTTGGGAGCCAGGTCCCCGGGAGGCCATATTCTGGGTGTCAGACCTGCAGGAGGTTCCGCCGGGCGCGGGGGCAGATGTCTTGGCCTTCACCTTGTTGATCACCCAACAGTCTTGTTTGGGGGGGGGGGGGGGGGTCAGCTTCTCTCCCCTGTGGCTCAGTGTGGCTGGGGATCTAATGGAGTTCCTGTATTTGGAGAGGTGAAATCTGCTCTCAGGGGAAGGCGAGGGATTCCACAAGAGATGGGGTTTGCTTATCTTATACTTTGGAGATCACGTTGCCATCAAGGGGTGGGTGGTGTGAGGGGTGGGGTTGGGGTTCTGTTTATTTGTTATAAAAATGAAGGAAACTTGAATCAAAATATATATATTTAAAACTTAGCAAGACTGAACATCAAGGTCAATGTGTGTAATATGCTAGTTCATGAGTTGCTGTTTGTTGATGACACCACACTGCATCCCATACTGAAGCTCACTTACAACAAATTTTAGATCAGTTCTCCTGGACCTGCAAGGGGTTTGGACTGATGATCAATGTCAGGAAGACCAAAAAATATTGGCCAGGACATAAGAGCCTCCACATTCCATCAACATTGACAACCTCACTGTGGAGGCCACTGGCTGCTTCACATACCTTGGATCAATAATTAGCAACAAAATGTCCCTTGATGCGGAAATCAGCACCAGGATTGTCAAGGCTGCAAGTGTCAAGTCAAAGTGGAGAAGTTGAGAGTGAACCATCAGCATACTAACCAAAAATACAAAGCCCCCCAAGTGTAACAGGCTTGTGATCTCGGCACTCTCCTTTACAGTAGGAAGGGTTGGACAACTTCTGCAAGTCAAGAAAAACAGTTTTCACTTCTGCTGCTTCAGACCATCTCCTGGCAAGACAGAATGTCAAATGGAAGTACACCAGCATGCAGGGATCCTCAGCACGTTTACTGAACCAATTTAGGCTCATCAGTCGTGCTCAAGTGTGGCTCACACATGCTAAATATATTCACTCATGGGGTCCTATCCTTTTGAAGCAGAAGGAGCACGCACCTTTTTCAGCTAAACAAAATTTGAGATAGCCATTTCCTGGTTCATTCGCCATGGCAATGCCTCGATCAGAGCCAACCAGTCTGGTTTGAATTTAAACAAAAGCTTAGCAGTTAACTGTTCCTTGGTATATTCTCCGTGCAGCATCTCTACCAATCTGAATCTACTTGCCAACCAATCAGCACCCTCTTCTCATCCAGTATAAATTGATCCCTCTTTTCAGAAATTACAACATTAAAAAAAATTATGGGGAGCCCAAGTAAATGTGCCACGGTAAGAATGTTATATATAAAACTATTAAACTTTCATTCCAACAACTATGAAACAATGGTATTTTTAGCCTCACTCTGAAATCTGATCCATGACCCAAGTTCTGAAGTCAGTGAATGACCTACTTTCCTCCTCCACTTGCAACTGCTGGCGTTGTTCTAGTCAGTAGATCGGAGATCTGTGATGAAAGCTTTGTTTTTGCAGCAGTCTGTTGCTGGACACGCACTTCTGCAGCATCTGCCAAATGCATTAGGGTCTTCCGCTCAGGGCTCTCCTCAAAATTCTTGCAGCCAATGCATTTACATATCGATGAACACATGATCTTTGCCTGAGGAGCAAAAATGAGAAGGGAAAATATTAGATTTCAATCCAGTTTATTTCACTCATTGCGCCTAATCTGAAAATGCAAAACGATTGCCAGTTGTTAATGAGGTGAAGTATTTTGATAAAGCAATACTGCACCTCTCTAAAATAAAGGACATTCTCGGCAGAACTGTCAAATTCTGATTTAAAGATCCATCCAGGACAAAGTATTTTCAACTTGTCTTTAAGACTACCACTGCCTTAGTCAGACCAGACAAATGTTCTCAGGTTAATCAGTTAGTGTCATAAACCACTGTTGGGATTGGATTGGATTTGTTTATGGTCATGTGTACCGAGGTACAGTGAAAAGTATTTTTCTGCAAGCAGCTCAACAGATCATTCAGTACATGGGAAGAAAAGGGAATTAAACAAAATGCAAGAAAATGCATAATAGGGCAACACAAGATATACAATGTAACTACATAAGCATTGGCATCGGATGAAGCATACAGGGTGTAGTGTTAATGAGGTCAGTCAATAAGAGGGTCATTTAGGAGTCTGGTGACAGTGGGGAAGAAGCTGTTTTTGAGTCTGTTCATGCGTGTTCTCAGACTTCTGTATCTCCTGCCCGATGGAAGAAATTGGAAAACTGAGTAAGCCGGGTGGGAGGGATCCTTGATTATGCTGCCTGCTTTCCCCAGGCAGCGGGAGGTGTAGATGGAGTCCATGGATGGGAGGCAGGTTTGTGAGATGGACTGGGCGGTATTCACGACTCTCTGAAGTTCCTTGCAGTCCTGGGCCGGGCAGTTGCCATACCAGGCTGTGATGCAGCCCGATAGATTGCTTTCTATAGTGCATCTGTAAAAGTTGGTAAGGGTTAATGTGGACAAGGGTTAATTGCACCATATATCAGGGTAAATATCAAGGTTGAGAGGAGTCCTATATACTCCTATTATTCAAATGCCCCATTTCAGCTAAAAGATTGTACATTTTAGCTTTATAATATAACTATAGTATAGTATAACTATTCCATCAGCATAACATTTGAGATGAGACAGTCTGCACAAGGAAAATAATACACCAGTTCCATACAAATTAAACTCTTGCTCAGAAGAGGAACTATTGGACTTAAACCGTCAACTCTGGTTCTCTCTCCATAAATACTGCTAGTTCTACTGATGTTTACCAGCGCTTTCCATTTTTATTTCAGATCTCCAGTGTAGCCATCTAAAATGGCCACCTGCAAAGGACCATGGGACTTATGGTCAACTTGGGGCACAGACAAGAACACAGCCTCTGTGTATTTTGCAAAGAAGCCAGACCTGACAGAAACTTGCACCTATTAAAGGTCAATCGCCATTTCCCCAGGACAATAGAACTCAAATCAAGGAACGGCAACAGTAGCAGACTAACCGGCACCACTTCCCCTTATTTGGAAAGGCATTCGTCCGTGCCTGGGACAATGACAGCTAGGACCCGCCCAGCCATCGAGATATCCACCCCCTAATTGGCCAGGATCAATGAGGGTGATCGAAACCCTATCGATCCACTGGATCTGGAGTTAGGACCACCCTAAAGGGCACAAAAACCCAGGGGAATAAGAAGAACTGCAAACCGAGAGATCGGCCTCTTTTGGACCGGCCTCTGTGCGACCATTTGCAGCATAACAATCAGCCAAGTTAAAGGACCCGCGATCGCTACCTGAAGGACAAGCCCAGCTGAGACGAACCTGACTACTTCCAACCGACCCACGTGGACACAGATAAAGGCCTTATCTCCCGCACAGAGACAGTCACCCCGGATTTAAGTATAGGTCATCTTAGTTATTAGATATAGTTTAGTGCGTAGCTGCGTTTATCATTGCATATAGAGATAAGTGTTTATTAAAAAACTGTCTTTTGAACTAATGTACTGGTTGTGTGGTCATTTGGTCAATATAAGAAAAAGCTTGTGGTTCACCACCAGCATCTGCCGTATTTTGCTTTTATTCCAGCAGATGCTTTTTGTAGTTTATGGTTGTAAAATATAGTCATAGGATTTTTCCCACACAGCAGTTGGATTCTTGAATTAAGGCCCTGTGAGGAGATTCACATGTAGCAGAGGATCAGCTGCCTGTTCATACACACCCCAGAATTTTTACTTTCATTAATGGGAAGAAATGCCATTCATTTGAGCTGTACATAAGCAGCAGATTGGAGTGTGGTTTATGCCCCCAAAAGTTAAAAAGCTTTGCTCAGAGTTGAACTTCAATTTGGAGAAAATATGGTTGAGCAGGGCAGGGCATATTCCAAATACAAGAAAGACTAAGATGCAAAGAATTTATTTCAGAGATTGATAGCACAGGAAAAGGAGAAAAATTCAACACCAACAAGTTCCAAGAGACCAGATGTATGGAATGGACTGAGCAAAAGACCTTGACATGGAGTTCATTAAATTCCTTCATTAAAGTGGTATATACGTCTCAGGATCATATTCCTAACCTAACAAGTATAGACTAAAATGATCAAATACTTCACAGGATACATGTGCCTCTAGATTTTCATGGTTATTTCCATTCATTACTTTTTTTGCATGACCTCACTAACATGCTATTTTGGACTGATTTGGCTTGTGGGTGACAAGAACTTGCTTCTCTCTGCCTGGCATACATTCCACTATCTGAAAAAATGAAAATCGCTTATTGTCACGAGTAGGCTTCAATGAAGTTACTGTGAAAAGCCCCTAGTTGTCACATTCCGGCGCCTGTCCGGGGAGGCTGGTATGGGAATCGAACCGTGCTGCTGGCCTGCTTGAAAAGCCAGCGATTTAGCTCAGTGAGCTAAACCAGCCCCTATCTACAGTAACAGTGAGGCCAACTATTACCATGACCTCTCTTCCAATGCCTCTGGAATCTTCCCGGAGCACATCATCTCGTTCCACCCCTCTCACCATTTTAAAATCCTCATTGACCACTGATCCTTCAAAGGCACACCAATGATTCTGTGCTGATATTCCCTTTCAACATCTGAAACGATGTTTATCCTTGGATTTCTCCTTCTCAGTTCCTCAGAATGTATTTCTCTGCATTATTCTGACCTACAAATTATTCTTGCACATTGACAGTCATTTGAACATGGGAACAGATGAAATAGAAGTAGGTTACTCAGCCCTACGAATTTGTTCTGCCATTCAATAAAATCATGGCTGCTAGTTGTAACTTCTCGTTTACCCATGAGAACCTTTCATCCCCTTGTTATCAAGAAACTATCTAGTTCTGCCCTGAAAACATTAAAAGACAGCTTCCATTGTCCTGAGGGAGTTCCAAAGACTCACGATCCTCAGAAATTATTTCTTCTCCTCTGTCTTTAAACGGTGACCCAAGTTTGAGATCCTCCTACAAAAGCAAACATCCTCTCCACACCCACCCTGTCAAGACTCCTCAGGATCTTACATGTTTCAATCAAGTTGCCTCTTACTCTTCTAAACTCCAGCATGTCCAAGCCTAGCTTGTCCAACTTTTCCTCTTAAGACAACCTGCCCATTCCAGGAATTAGTTTACTAAACCTTCCCTCAGCTGTATCTAATGCATTTACATCCTTCCTTAAATAAGGCGACCAATCAATACTACAGGTGTGGTCTCACCAGGTCACAACTGTATAACCTTCGTACTTTTGCATTCACATTCCCTTGCAATATGTTGTAACATTTTATTTGCTTTCCTTTTTATTTCCTGCACCTGCATTCTAACCTTGTGATTCATGCAACTCAAGAGCTCTGCAATCGCTTACCATTTAGATAATTGCTTTGTTTTTCTTCTTCCTTCCAAAATGGACAATATCACATTTTCCCACATTATACTTCATTTGCCAGGTTTTTGCCAGTTTATCTCCCCTGTTCCTCCTTATGTCCTCTTCACAACTTAGTTTCCTACTTATTGTTGTATCATCAGCAAATTTAGCAACCATACATCCCATCTGTCCCTTCATCCAATTCATTTATACAAATTGTAAAAAGTTGAGGCCCCAGCACTGATCCTTGTGGCACATCACTCATTAGATCCTGCCAACCAGAAAAAGACCCATTAATGGCTACCCCATTTCCTGTTTGCTAGCCAGTCTTCTGGCAATGTTACCCTCACATCATGAGCTTTTATTTTCTGCAGTAACCTTGGATGTGACATTTATCAAATGCCTTCTGGAAACAATTCTAATCTTTTTTATTTTATTTCAGAGTACCCAATAAATTTTTTCCAATTAAGGGGCAATTCAGCGTGGCCAATCCACCTAGCTTGCACATTTTTGGGTTGTGGGGGGCGAAACCCGCGCAAACACAGGGAGAATGTGCAAACTCAACACGGACAGTGACCCAGAGCCAGGATCGAACCTGGAACCTCGGCGCCGTGAGGTCACAGTGCTAACCCACTGCGCCACCGTGCTGCCCTAACAATTCTAATCTTTGCCATCCTGCACTGCCCCTCTGCTCCCATGTGCAGTGGCACAAGGGCAGCACAGTGGCACCGTGGTGAGCACTGCAGCTTCACAGTGCCAGGGACCCAGGTTCAATTCCGGCCTTGGGTGACTGTGAATTTGTACACTCTCAGAGTCTGCGTGGGTTTCATCCGAATGCTCTGCTTTCCTCTCACAGTCCAAAGATGTGCAGTTTAGGTAGATTGGCCATGATATATTACCCCTTAGTGTCTAGGGATGTGCAGGTTAGGTTATGGGGTTACGGGGACAGGGCAGGTGGATGGAGTGTGGATATGGGTAGAGAAGCGTAGGTGCAGACTCGAAGGGCCGAATGGCCTCCTCCTACACTGTAGGGATTCTATGATTACTACCATGCACCCCTCAATCACATGTCCTCACCCCTTTTCAATCCCTTCCTGTTCTTCTGCATATATCCCTGGGAAAATTACAATTCTGCTTAGGCACCATGTTCTGGAATTACCTCCACAAACTCCTTCAACCTTTTCACCTCTCTTTTCTCTGTTAAGACCTTCAGTAAAATTATTTAACCTCACATCTGGCTATCCCTTCAAAGATGATCTTTGAGTTGATGTTTATTTTTCCCTTAAGCATTGTAGCACAGATTTTCTATATTAAAGGCACCATAGAAATAAATTGAAGGGACTGAAAAGGAGCGATTATAGCATATAGCAGAGAAGTATAGTGGAGATATAGGCAAAAATATCCAAGAGTTTCAATATTACCGTTTGGAATCCAAGTTTAATTACCGCTAAAGTTCCCACAAAATGTCACAAGTGGGGGGAGGGGCCTTTCTGTTGGGGGTCATGTAACATTGCGGGGGGAGGTTAGTTTGTTGGTTTATTATTTTACTGGGTTATTGTTTACCTACAAAACTTGAAATAAATGAATACTTTTTTTTAGAAGAGGCTACACACGTGTTTGACTGCGTTGAATGGGAGTACCTTTGAGGTATTGGGTCGATTTGGGTTTAGACTGTGGTTCATTGCTGTATTAGGATGTTGTATAGGGCCCTCACAGCTAGTGTTTGCACCAACACAAGTTTGAGGTATTTTCGTTTGGGATACAAGGCGATGATGCTAAGGGCATCAGTGGAGTTGAGGGGAATAGAGAGGGGGAGTGTATGGAACACCGAGTGTCCCTATATGCGGATGACTTGTGTGACAGACCAGATCTCCAGCTTGAGCAGGATTATGGAGATGCCGAGTAAATATGGCTCTTTTTCAGGGTACAGATTAAATGTGGGAAAGAGGTGTTTTGGCGAGTTCCCAGGGACAAGGAACCTGGAGAAGTTGCCATTTCATTGGTCAGGTCGAGTTCTCGGTATCTGTGAATACAGGTGGTGTGAATGTGTCTCTAATTCACTTGTCTCTCAGTCTGGAAGAAACGGTCTCGAACACATTCGTACTTTAGAATATTCTTTATTGCGATCGGGGCAGCCCTCTAGGTATTCTAAAGAACCACCTCCGAGAGTGCCAAAATATTGCTCAAAACATCCTTTCTTTATATGTTTTTTAAGGGGCTGTCCCTTACATTCACTTGCGCTTGCCCCCATTACAAAGCATAGCTTGTTTTTACCATAGATCCAATACATGATTAACTTGTTATTGCCATAATTTCGATACATGATTTTACAGATTTTGAGGTTACCTATTGGCACATGAGTATATAGCAGTTTTAGCAAAAACAGCAGGTGTTTAGCCACAGTTTCAACAGCTCCCACATTTCATATTCCGTCATCCAGCCATCTTCCTTGTTTCTCAAGGCTATTCGGCTTACAGTCATGAGTTGGCTCACGAATTCAATAACAACACCCTTATTTGTAACTTTCCACTAATGTGTCCCATTAATTCTGGCTTGTTCTAGCTATTAACCCTTGCTTCACATTCTCTTTTTTTTAAATATAATTTTTATTGGAATTTTTTACAGAAAATATAACAATGAAAAGCAACAATAAAACACCATAATAACCGTAACACCCCCAAGACCGTATCAACGCATGTATCACCCCCCCCCCCCCCAAACCCTGTAAACGCATGTATCACCATCACCACCACCGCCCCCCCCCCCACGGTTGCTGCTGCTGCTGACCCAGTACCCTATCGTTGAGCCAGAAAGTCGAGGAAAGGTTGCCACCGCCTAAGGAACCATTGTATCGATCCTCTCAGGGCGAATTTGACCTTCTCTAGCTTAATAAAACCCGCCATGCTTGCTTCACATTCTCATTGGCACATAGCTGGGCTCTGTTGCACAAGTTGAATGTGGCCAACCTGGTAGAAGGGGTGAAGAAGGATTTAAAGAGGTGGGATGTTCTCCCGTTATCGCTGGCAGGGTGGGGTCAAACCGTGAAAATTATGATCCTTCCAAAAAGTTTCTTTATTTTACAGAATCTCCCAATTTTCCTACCTAATTCTTTGTTTGGAAAGGTTATTAAGATGATTTTGGACTTTGTGTGGGCAAGCAGGGTGCCTTGGATCCAGAGAGCCTTTTTCAGAGGGACAGGCAGTCTGGGGGTTGGCGTTGCTGAATTTCATGATCGATTATTGGGTGGCAAATGTTGACAACGTTCGAAAATGGGTCCTGGAGGATGGGTCTGTTCTGGGGGGCGGATGGAGGAAGCTTCATGTATAGGATCGAGTGAGGGCAATGGTGATGGCTCCGCTTCTGTTCTCGCCGGCCAAATACTCCACAAGTCCAGTACTTGTTGCCTCAAGAGTTTGGAATCGGTTAAGGCAAAAAGCTAGATGGAATGTCGCTGTGGGCACTGATAGAGGGAATTTATAGATTTATTCCAGCAGGTTGGATTCGACATATAGGGTCTGGGAACGGGAGGGGATAGATAGATTTAGAGACTGGTTTGTGGAGGGTAGATTTGCAGAGCTGGGGAAATTGGTAGGCAAGTTTCAGCTTCCAAAGAGAAATGGGTTTCGGTACTTCCAGGTCAGGAGTTTTGAGAGGAAGGAGCTGGCCACGTTTCCGTGGTTACCCCCCCCCCCCCACTCTTTTCTGGAAAGGATAGTTTCTGAGGATAGGGGAGGGCAAGAAGGCAGTTGAAGGAGAGGTAGGCGGCCTTGCTGGAGGAGATAAAGAGCAATTGGGAGGAGGAGCTGGGTGGTGCATTTCAAAGGGGGGGGGGGGGGAGTGAGGCCTTACGCAAGACAAACTTGACCTCTTCATGTGTGAGATCCAAAGTTTTGCATTGAGCACATATGACAAAGACACACATGGCCCTATCAAACACTTTCTCAGTGTCCAATGAAATAATAACCTCCAGATCGGTCACTGGAGAAGGGGACTGTACGATGCTTAATGACGGCATATATTGGCCGACAGTTCCTGAACCTCTTTTCCTATAAATTTAGAGTACCCAATTCTTTTTTTCCCCCCAGGGGGTAATTTAGCGTGGCCAATTCATCTACCAGGCACATCTTTGGGTTGTGAGGGCGAGTCCCCTGCAGACACGGAGAGTGCAAACTCCACATGGACAGTGATCAGGGGCCGGGATCGAACTTGGGTTCTCGGCGGCATGAGGCAGCAGTGTTAACCACTGTGCCACCGTGCTGCCTTCGTTGCCAAGCCTTAAAGCCCATCTATTCCTCCGATATCACCCCTGGAAAGCTGGGCTCCAACCTCATTGTTAGCCAACAGAGTCCCATACCGGAATTATTTCCTGGGATGCCACCTGCTGCCTCAGCTGATGCACTAAGAGACGCCTCTCCTTCTCCCCATGTTCATAAAAAGTCCCCCTCGAGACTTCCGGTGGCTATGATGGATCAGTAAGCCACACATTCGGGAGCTCCCGTTTTAAAGAGATTTTTCGGCTCTTTTGAGAGCCCAAAACGGAAATTTTTCGACGTCTCCCGGTGGGGGAAGGTGTGCTGAACGACTTTCCCTGCAGTCCATGACTCGAACTCGGAGTGGAAAGGGGGAAAAAACAGCAGCAGCTCCTCAGAAAAAACGGGGGAAGGGATCCAAGATGGCCACCGACAGAGCTCCAGAGGAATGGAGACTCTGGGCCCAGGAACAACAAACTGATCTCCTGCGCTGCTTTAAAGAATTCAAGGATGAAGTACTGAGCTCTCTGCAGGAAACGAACAGAAGGCTGTCAGAGATTCAGTCCACCCAGGGTGCTGCCATCAAGAAGTTGCAGACGCAGGCTATTGAACGAGAGGAGGAGGCCGTGGTCCTCGTGAGTAAGGTGGAGGGGCACGAAGCACTCCACAAGAAGTGGCAGGAACGCTTTGAGGAGCTGGATCACCGCACGAGGCGGAAAAACCTGCGGATCTTGGGCCTTGCAGAGGGGCTGGAGGGATCGGACCTGACAGCCTATGTGGCTGTAATGCTGAATTCGCTAGTGGGGGCCGGATCTCTCCATCTGCCCTTGGAGCTGGAGGGAGCGCACAGGGTGCTGGCCAGGAGGCCCAAGGAAGATGAACCCCCGCGTGCGGTGCTGGTGAGGTTCCACCGGTTCAGTGATCGGGAGTGCGTGCTGCGCTGGGCCAAGAAGGTGAAGAGCAGCAATTGGGAGAATGGGGTAGTGCGGATCTACCAGGGCTGGAGTGCGGAGGTGGCTAAGCGGCAGTCCGGATTTAATCGGACGAAAGAGGTGCTTTATAGAAAAAAGATAAAGTTCGGAATGTTGCCGCCCGCGCGCCTGTGGGTAACCTATTTGGACCGGCACCATTATTTTGATTCCCCGGAGGAGGCGTGGGCCTTCGTGCGGACGGAGAAACTGGACTTGAACTAGGGGTTGGGGGTTGCGAGGTCGGCTGTAAGATATTAGTGCTGGATTCTGCTGTTGCTGTGTTCTCTTTTTCTTCTGTTGTTTTCTTCTTGTTTTAGTACTTTTGCAATTTTGATATGGTTATTTACGGAGGGGTTGTTCTGCTATGTTTTTGTTTTTGTGCTGTGGGACATTGTCTGGGCTGTGTATCTTGAGGGGAGGGTCGGGGGGGGGGGGTATGTTGTATTCTATGCCGGAGTTGGGGTATGGAGTGGGGCTGATATTTGGGAGCTGCGTCGGAAGGGTGTGGTGGGGCAGTGCAAAAGCGCGGGCTTTCCTCTGGTTTCCCGTGCTGCGGGGCTGGGGGGTGGAGATGGTGACGGGGGAGGCGGGGCCTTAACTGGTTCTTCCCCGCGCTGGAGCGGTGCCTGGAGGAGGGATAGATTGGGGGATGATCCCACTTCGGGAGGGGTCGGGCTATTGGCGGGAGTTTCCGGGGTCAGCAGAAGTTAGCTGACCCACGGAAGTACAATGGAGGACGGTTCGCGGCTGGGAGGGTTCCTAGCCTGGGGGGGGAAGGGAGGGGGGGAAAGGGGAATACCGGGTTGCTGCTGGTAGGGTCAAGAAGGAGCTGGTGGGGGCTGGGGGGACAGAGGTGAGGGGTTGTCGCTATGGGGACGGGGTCGAGCAGGGGGTGCTGGCCTGGGGCGGGCAGTCAACGGGCTATGGCTAGCCGACGGGGGAGGGGGGCGGGACGCCCTCTGATCCGGTTGGTCACCTGGAATGTGAGAGGGTTGAATGGGCCGGTGAAGCGGTCGAGGGTACTGGCTCACCTGAAGGGGCTAAAGGCGGATGTGGCAATGCTTCAGGAGACCCACCTGAGGGTGGCGGACCAGGTCCGCCTGAGGAAGGGATGGGTGGGGCAGGTTTTCCACTCGGGGTTGGATGTGAGGAACCGGGGAGTGGCGATTCTGGTGGGGAAAAATGTGTTGTTTGAGGCATCGGAGGTGGTGGCGGATAAGGGGGGTAGGTATGTGATGGTTAGGGGCAGGCTACAAGGAGAGAAGGTGGCACTGGCTAGTGTGTATGCCCCAAATTGGGACGATGCGGGCTTTATGAGGCGTATGTTGGGACGGATC
Source organism: Scyliorhinus canicula (assembly GCF_902713615.1). Taxonomy (NCBI): domain Eukaryota; kingdom Metazoa; phylum Chordata; class Chondrichthyes; order Carcharhiniformes; family Scyliorhinidae; genus Scyliorhinus; species Scyliorhinus canicula. The sequence continues at coordinate 167,256,527 of NC_052148.1, forward strand.
CCGGATCTGGAGGCGGGAGGTCTGATCATAGGGGGGGGAACTTTAATACGGTGTTGGATCCTTCACTGGATCGGTCCAGCTCTAGGACGGGTAGGAGGCCGGCGGCGGCCAAGGTACTGAGAGGGTTTATGGACCAGATGGGTGGGGTGGATCCATGGAGGTTTGTAAGGCCGAGGGCACGCGAGTACTCTTTCTTCTCCCACGTACATAGGATCTACTCTCGGATAGATTTCTTCGTGGTGAGTAGGGGACTGATTCCGAGAGTGGAGGAGGCCGAGTATTCGGCCATTGCAATCTCCGACCACGCTCCGCATTGGATAGAGTTGGAGATGGGAGAGGTGCGAGACCAACGTCCATTGTGGCGTTTGGATGTGGGGTTGTTGGCGGAGGAGGAGGTGTGTAGGAGGGTCCGGGCAAGTATTGAGGGGTACCTTGAGGTGAATGATACGGGGGAGGTTCAGGTGGGGATGGTTTGGGAAGCCCTGAAGGCAGTAATTAGTGGGGAGCTGATATCCATCCGGGCACACAGGGAGAGGAGCGAGAGGGATAGACTGGTGGGAAAGATGCTGGAGGTGGACAGGAGGTATGCAGAGGCACCAGAGGAGGGACTGTTGGGGGAGAGGCGCAGCCTGCAGGCTAAATTTGATTTGCTGACCACTAGAAAGGCGGAGGCACAGTGGAGGAAGGCACAAGGGGCAGTGTACGAACATGGTGAAAAGGCGAGTAGGATGCTGGCTCATCAGCTGCGTAAGCGGGATGCGGCTAAGGAGATTGCTGGAGTGAGAGATAAGAGTGGGAATGTGGTGCGGAAGGGGGTAGAGGTGAATGAGGTCTTCAAGGATTTTTACGGGGAACTGTACCGGTCGGAGCCAACGGGGGAGAGGAGGGGAATGGAGAGGTTCCTTGACGGGCTTTCTTTCCCGAAGGTGCAGGAGGAGAAGGTGGAGGGGTTGGGTGCGCCGATTGAGCTGGAGGAGCTAGTTAAGGGGATCGGGCAGATGCAGTCAGGGAAGGCACCGGGGCCGGATGGGTTCCGGTGGAATTTTATAAAAAGTTTGTGGATCTAGTGGGCCCCTTGCTGGTGCGAACACTCAATGAAGCGTGGGAGGGGGGGACTTTGCCCCCGACGATGTCACGGGCGCTGATCTCGTTAATTTTAAAGAAAGACAAGGACCCCCAGCAGTGTGGTTCATACAGGCCCATATCTCTCCTCAACGTGGACGCTAAGGTGCTGGCAAAAATCCTGGCCACCAGGATAGAGGACTGTGTGCCAGGGGTTGTGCACGAGGACCAGACAGGTTTTGTGAAGGGAAGGCAGCTGAACACGAATGTGCGGAGATTGCTGAATGTCATTATGATGCCGGCGATTGTGGGGGAGGCAGAGATAGTGGTGGCACTGGATGCGGAGAAGGCCTTCGATAGAGTGGAGTGGGGGTACCTATGGGAGGTGTTGGGGAGGTTTGGATTTGGTGAAGGGTTCATTAGATGGATAAGGCTGTTATACGAGGCCCCGATGGCGTGCGTGGCTACGAATAGGAGGAGGTCGGAGTACTTCCGGCTTTACCGAGGGACCAGGCAGGGTTGCCCCTTGTCCCCCTTGTTGTTTGCACTGGCAATCGAGCCGCTGGCGATGGCATTGAGAGATTCAGAGAGGTGGAGAGGCTTGGTGCGAGGTGGAGAGGAACATAGGGTGTCGTTGTATGCCGACGACCTGTTACTGTATGTGGCGGACTCGGTGGGAGGGATGCCGGGAGTGATGGAGTTACTAGCCGAGTTTGGGACCTTCTCAGGTTATAAATTAAACTTAGGCAAGAGCGAGGTGTTTGTGGTGCACCCTGGAGACCAGGAGGAAGGAATTGGTAGGCTCCCGCTTAGGCGGGCAGGGGAGAGCTTTAGGTACCTGGGGGTGCAAGTGGCCAGGGACTGGGGGACTCTCCACAAGCATAACTTTACCAGGCTGGTAGATCAGATGGAGGAGGAGTTCAGGAGGTGGGACATGCTGCCATTGTCGTTGGTGGGGAGGGTGCAGTCCGTCAAAATGACAGTGCTTCCGAGGTTCTTGTTCCTTTTTCAGTGCCTGCCCATATTTATCCCCATGGCCTTCTTTAGGAGAGTGACTAGCAGTATTCTGAGTTTTGTGTGGGCACATGGGACTCCGAGAGTGAGGAGGGTGTTCCTGGAGCGAGGAAGGGATGGAGGTGGGCTGGCACTGCCCAACCTTCTGGGGTACTATTGGGCAGCCAATGTGTCAATGGTGCGTAAATGGATGATGGAGGGGGGAGGGGCGGCGTGGAAAAGAATGGAAATGGCGTCATGTAGAGGTACGAGCCTGGGTGCCATGGTAACGGCACCGTTGCCGCTCTCCCCTAAGAGGTTTACCACGAGCCCGGTGGTGGCGGCGACCCTAAGAATCTGGGGACAATGGAGACGGCATCAGGGGGAAACAGGGGGCTTGATGGAGGCTCCACTGGGTGGCAACCATCGGTTCATCCCGGGGAACACGGATGGGGGATTCAGGGGGTGGCAAAGGGCGGGCATCAGCAAATTGAGGGACCTGTTTATTGGCAGGAGGTTTGCGGGCCTGGGGGAACTGGAAGATAAATTTGGCCTTCCCCAGGGGAACATGTTCAGATACCTGCAGGTAAAGGCGTTTGCTAGGCGACAGGTAGAGGGATTCCCTTTGCTGCCCTCGCAGGGGGCGATGGACAGAGTGCTTTCGGGGGTGTGGGTAGGAGAGGGGAAGGTGTCTGACATCTATAAGGTAATGCAGGAGGTGGAGGAGTCGTCAGTGGAGGGGCTGAAGGCTAAATGGGAGGAGGAACTCAGGGAGCAGATAGAGGACGGGACTTGGGCGGATGCCTTGGAGAGAGTCAACTCTTCCTCCTCATGTGCGAGGCTTAGTCTCATCCAATTTAAGGTGCTGCACCGGGCCCACATGTCCGGGACTAGGATGAGTAGGTTCTTCGGGGGTGAGGACAGGTGCACCAGATGTTCAGGGAGTCCTGCGAACCACGCCCATATGTTCTGGGCATGCCCAGCACTGGAAGAATTCTGGAAGGGGGTGGCGGGGACGGTGTCGAGGGTGGTTGGATCCAGGGTCAAACCAGGGTGGGGACTCGCGATTTTTGGAGTTGCGGTAGAGCCGGAGTGCAGGAGGCGAAAGAGGCCGGTGTCCTGGCCTTTGCGTCCCTAGTAGCCCGCCGAAGGATTCTGTTACAATGGAAGGATGCAAGGCCCCCAAGTGTGGAGACCTGGATCAGTGACATGGCGGGATTTATAAAATTGGAAAAGGTCAAATTTGCCCTGAGAGGATCAATACAAGGGTTCTATAAACGATGGCAGCCTTTTTTGGACTTCCTGGCTCAGAGATAGGTAACTGGATCAATAGCAGCAGCAACCGGGGGGGGGGGGTGCATTATTGTAGTGTTTATTCTGTAACTTTATAGTGTGTTAATATGCGTTGTTGTTAAAATGCTGGGTTGTTCATGGGGATGGGGCGAATGTATATGATTGTTAATATTATTGTTATTTTCGGTATTTTACTAAGGTGCGTCAATGTTGTATAAAATCAAAATTTCTCAATAAAAATTATTAAAAAAAAAAAAGTCCCCCTCGAGTGCTACAGCTGACCCCCTGCCATACTCGTTGAGAGTAGCTCAAATTCTGTTTTCAATTTCTTCGTACACGGCAGCAACTCCGGTGTAGGAGCAATCGAATACCGACAGTCCACCTCGAGGAAGTAGTCTACCAGCTTCTTCCACTCCACCCTCCCAGACCTATCTCTATGTGATTTAAAATAAATTATCTCTCCACTGATGACCACCTTAAGGGTCTCCCATAATGTAGAAGGGGAGACAGAGTCTCTCTTGTTGAACCTAATGTACTCCCCCATTAGTGGAGGATATGCGCACACAAAAACTTGTATCTGCCAAGAGCCCTGTGTCCAGTCTCCATGGTGGGCATTGAATGGGATCTGGCTGAAATATTAAATCCACAAAATGTGGAGCATGGTCTGAGATGACTATTGCTGAGTACCCGCCTTCTTCATCCCAGGAAGGAGACACCTACCCAGCATAAAATAAGTCTAGTCGAGAATAAACCTGATTTCCGTGGGAGAAGAACAAAAAATCCTTATCCCTAGGTATGTAAATACTGCCACAGTTCTCCCTCCCCCATCTGAAGAAATCAGACTCGGGCACAGATCGGTACAACCTAGGATCTAGAACTCAATTAAAGTCTCCCTCCAAGAATAGCTGATGTAAATCAAAATCAGGAATAGAGGCCAGCAATTTATTAATAAAAGCTGTATCACCCCAATTCGGAGCACACATTCACTAGGACCGCCAAAGATCCACTGATAATCACGTGTCTCCCATTCGGATCTCACAGGATCTTAACAGCTGAGAAAGAAACCCTGCTATTTATTAACACTCCCCACTCCCACCATCAAATCCCAAAAGGAACATATCTGACCCACCCAACCATTCGGTAGCCAAGTCCGGTCTTTGACCCGCAAATGGGTCTCCTGCAACAAAACCACATCAGCATTCACTCTTCAGATGAGTGAATAGCCTCAATCTCTTCACAGGGTTGTTCAATCCCCTCACATTCCAAGTGAGCAGCCAAATTGGACCACCCCCCTCCCCCCCCCCCCCCCCCCCTCCCCAACCCCAGGACCAGAGTCCACCATTTGCACCAAATGTATCACCCACAACTACTTAAAATGTACAGGTATTGACTTCCAGTGCCAGCCTTGGAGTGAGAGGTCACATATTTGGTGGCTCCCATTCAAGGTGGTATGTTTTGGTCTTTTCCCCACGCGAAAGGTGAAGTTCTTGATGGCAAGTGGTGCAGGAATGCCTGTTGAAGCCTCTGGTGTGGCTGGTGGATGGATCCAAGAACAAGGAGTGGGGCGAGAATAAAAGAGGTGCCAGAAGAGGAGAATCTTCATGGTGCACCACACCATGGGAGGATAAGATGGCGGAGGGCAAAGGGGCTGCTCTGCCTACCCAGTGGTCAACGGAGCAGCCAGTGGAGTTTCTAAACGCAAAGTTCAGCCAGCAGAGAAAGGAGGCCCTTAGAAGGCCTGGCCAAAGTGGTGGAACCAATTAAATCGGGGATAGAGAGAGATGCAGCGTCGGGCGATCCAGAAAGCAAGGTGGCAGTGGGGGAGCATGAGGAGCTGTTGGTCTCGTTGGTAGCCGAGGTAGGGTGATGCAGGAGACCCAAAAGAGGCTGAAGGAGAAGGTGAAGAATCACTCCAGAAGACATAAATTGAGGATCACGGGGATGCCCAAAGACATAGAAGGTGCAGAGGCCGGCATGTACGTGGTCAAAATGTTGGAGAAGCTGATGGCGCAGGGGGCCTTTGACCAGCCCCCAGAGGTTGCCTGCGCGCACAGGGCGCTGATGAGGAGTCCGCAGGCAGGCGAGCTGCCAAGGGCTATGGTGTTGTGGTTGCACCACCTTCTGGATAAGGAGAAGGTCCTCCAATGGGCGAGGCAGGCGAAGAAGTGCACCTGGAAAGGGAACGAGCTGCGGGTGTACCAGGACTTGGGAGCAGAACTGGCGAAGTGGAGGGCAGGGTTTAATCGGGTCTAACTGGGTCAACGCTGCCCTGTAAGAAGGAGCCGAAGTTCGGAGTGGTATACCCAGCCTTTCCGGAAGCACAAGTATTATTTGAGCACGCCAGAAGAGTTCCTGGGGTACAATGCACTGGGAGGAGATTGAGGACATTAAACTTCGGAGGAGTTTGACAGTGTGTCTGTTTTCTGAATAATCTTCCCTTTGAAATGTTTCCTTTGTTCTGATGACAGGGTTTTTGGAGGGCAGGCTGTTCACGAGGGAACATTGGGGCGGTGGGAGGGACTACATCCTTTGCTTTTCTTTAGAGGAGTATGGATGGGGGTTTAGGGAGGGTGGAGGCCTTCGGAGGGGCCAACCATGCTAACAGAGCGGTCTAGTCATTGGAATGAAGTGGGGTGTTGTCAGGAGATAGGAGTGTACGGGAGGGGGAAACGAGAGAGGGCTGAATGGGCTAGCCACACAGCCACGTGTGTTTGCGCACTTGAAGAGTCTGAAGGCAGATGTGACCTTTTTGCAGGAGACACACAAAGATAGGGGATCAGACAAGGCTGAGGAAAGGAAGAGTGGGACGAGTGTTCCATTCGGGACTGGAAACCAAGACGAGGGAGGGTGGCAGCCCTAGTGAATAAGCAGGTGGCGTTTGAGGTGGGGAATATTGTGGAAGGGGGGTGGGGTTCGTGATGATCAGTGGGAAGCAGGAGGGGTGACCAGTGGTTCTGGTAAACGTTTATACCCCAAACCGGGAAGGGGGACTTCAAGGGGTGGGATGTACTGCCATGGTCACTGGCAGGATGGGTGCAGACAGTAAAAATAAGTGCTGCCAAGATTTCTTGTGTTTCAGAACCTCCCAATCTTCGTCTCAAAGGCATTCTTTAAAAAAGTCAACGTGCTGATCTCTGGTTTATGTGGACTGGGAAGTCCCCACAGGTCAGGAGGGAGGTGTTAGGGGAGAGGGGGGGGGGGGGGGGGGGGGAAGAGGAGGAGAAGAGTTGGCACTGCTGAACACCATGAAGTATTACTGGGGTTACCGGGTGGCGAACATTGCCACGATCATGAAATCGTAGTGGGGGAGGGGTCAGCATGGGGGCAGATGGAAACGGCTTCTTGTCGGGGAACGAGCCTCAGGGAGTTGTTGACAGCGCCTCTGCCGTTCCTGCCGGCCAGACACAGTGATCCCAGTCGTGGTGTTGGCCTCAAGGGTGTGGGGGCAATGGACGCAACATTTGCGATTGGAGAGTGCCTCGGTGTGGGCACCGATCTTTGACAACCAGATGTTGGTTGTGGGGGGGGGGGGGGGGGGGGGGGGGGGGTTCCTGGATGGGAGGTTTCAGGGGTGGCGGCAGGCAGGGATTGAGCGATTGGGCAATCTGTTTATAGGGTGCAGATTCGTGAAGCTGTACAACCTGGAGGAAGAATAAGAGTTGCCCAGGGGTTAGGTACCCACAGGTCCAGGATTTTGTGAGGAAAAAGGAGCCGTCCTATCCTGGGCTGCTGTCCCTGGGGTTGCAGGATATGGAACTGTGGAACCGTATGATAATTGCCTGTGATGGCTCTCCTTGGCGAGGCTGACGGAGCGAGCAATGGGCCCAATCCAGCTTGGAAGGGGACAACTGTCCACCCCCCCGTCCACCCCCCAACCATCTTCCCAAACATCTTCAACATATATTCAGTTGGGTTCAGGCCCTCCACTCCCTCCAGAAGTCCCACGACTCTGAGGTTCTGCCTCCTGGAGCAATTGCCCAAGTTGCTCACTTTGGCACGCAGAATTTTAAAATTCTCCATATCTTGCAACACTGTGGGACTGTCGAGACTGTTCCTCCTCTCAGAGGGAGCGATCACAATATGGTGAAAATTAAAATACAGATGGAGGGTGAGAAGGTAAAATCAAACACTATTTGTGCTTAAACAAAGGAGATTACAATGGGATGAGAGAAGAACTAGCTAAGGTAGACTGTGAGCAAAGACTTTATGGTGAAATAGTTGAGGAACAGTGGAGAACCTTCACAAGCGATTTTTCACAGTGCTCAGCAAAGGTTTATACAAACAAAAAGGAAGGATGGTAGAAAGAGGGAAAATCGACCATGGATACCTTAGGAAATAAGGAAGAGTATCAAGTTGAAGGAAAAAACATACAAAGTGGCAAAGATTAGTGGGAGACTAGAGGACTAGGTAACCTTTAGGGGCAACAGAAAGCTACTAAAAAAAGCAATAAAGAGTAAGATAGATTATGACAATAAACTTGCTTAGAATATAAAAACAGACAGTAAAAGTTTCTACAAATATATAAACAAAAAAAAAGGGTGGCTAAAGTAAATATTGGTCTTTTAGAGGATGAGAAGGGGGATTTAATAATGGGAGATGAGGAAATGGCTGAGGAACTGAACAGGTTTTTTGGGTCGGTCTTCACAGTGGAAGACACAAATAACATGCCAGTGACTGATAGAAATGAGGCTATGACAGGAGAGGACCTTGAGATGATTGTTATCACTGAGGCAAGCGAATGGGGCTAAAGGTAGACAAGTCTCCTGGCCCTGATGGAATGCAGAGTGCTAAAAGAGATGGCTACGGAAATTGCAAATACACTAGTGATAATTTACCAAAATTCACTAGACTCTGGGGTGGTCCCGGCGGATTGGAAATTAGCAAACATGACACCACTGAGGTAGACAGAAAGCGGGTAATTATACACAAGTGAGCTTAACTTCGGTAGTAGGGAAGATGCTGGAATCTATCATCAAGGAAGAAATAGCGAGGCATCTGGATAGAAATTGTCCCATTGGGCAGACGCAGCATGGGTTCATAAAGGGCAGATTGTGCCGAACTAATTTAGTGGAATTCTTTGAGGACATTACCAGTGCAGTAGATAACGGGGAGCCAATGGATGTGGTATATCTGGATTTCCAGAAAGCCTTTGGCAAGGTGCCACACAAAAGGTTGCTGTACAAAATAAAAATGCATGGCATTAAGGGTAAAGTAGTAGCATGGATAGAGGATTGATTAATAGAAAGCAGAGTGGGGATTAATGGGCGTTTCTCTGGTTGGCAATCAGTAGCTAGTGGTGTCCCTCAGGGATCAGTGTTGGGCCCACAATTGTTCACAATTTACATAGATGATTTGGAGTTGGGGACCAAGGGCCATGTATCCAAGTTTGCAGACGACATTAAGGTGAGTGGTAAAGCGAAAAGTGCAGAGGATACTGGAAGTCTGCAGAGGGATTTGGATAGGTTAAGTGAATGGGCTAGGGTCTGGCAGATGGAATACAATGTTGACACATGTGAGGTTATCCATTTTGGTAGGAATAACAAGAGAAATTATTTAAATGATAAAATATTAAAACATGCTGCTGTGCAGAGAGACCTGGGTGTGCTAGTGCTTGAGTCACAAAATGTTGGTTTATAAGTGATTAAGAAGGCAAATGGAATTTTGTCCTTCATTGCTAGAGGGATGGAATTTAAGAATAGGGAGGTTATGCTGCAATTGTATAAGGTGTCAGTGAAGCCACACCTGGAGTATTGTGTTCAGTTTTGGTCTCCTTACCTGAGAAAGGACGTACTGGCGCTGAAGGGTGTGCAGAGGAGATTCACTAGGTTAATCCCAGAGCTGAAGGGGTTGGATTATGAGGAGAGGTTGAGTAGACTGGGACTGTACTCGTTGGAATTTAGAAGGATGAGGGGGGATCTTATAGAAACATTTAAAATTATGAAGGGAATAAATAGGATAGATGCGGGCAGGTTGTTTCCACTGGAGGGTGAAAGCAGAACTAGGGGGGGTATAGCCTCAAAATAAGGGGAAGTAGATTTAGAACTGAGTTTAGGAGGAACGTCTTCACCCAAAGGGTTGGGAATCTATGGAATTCCTTGCCCAGTGAAGCAGTTGAGGCTCCTTCATTAAATGTTTTTAAGATAAAGACAGATAGTTTTTTTTGAAGAATAAAGGGATTAAGGGTTATGGTGTTCGGGCCGGAAAATGGAGCCAAGTCCACAAAAAATCAGCCATGATCTCTCTGAATGGCGGAGCAGGCTCAAGGGGCCAGATGGCCTACTCCTGCTCCTAGTTCTCATGTGTCACGTGCCTTTACCGTTTTGCCAGCGCTGATCTGATAGGAGGGAGGGTCTTAATTGAATTATGGAGGTCCTCGGAGACGGTTTGCCATTATTTTTTTATTTCCTCAGCAAAGATGCCCGTAAGCATCTCTATCGTCAACGAGGTAACCGTAGCTTTGTCAGTGGCCCGTGCCATTTTATCAATCGACAAGCCTCGAGAGGTCTCAGAATCGGATGACGATTGTTTGCTTGTTGGCTTCTTTGACCTTGATTTCCCTGGCATTTCCCTGGCAAATAATGTGGCATTTCCACAATATGGGAGCTGTATCCCATAAAGTTATTTTAAATTATCACCCCAACACCCTTCAAAACCGGGCAGAAAAGATAAAGAACAAAATGCCTGGGTGAGAGCTGCCTTGTGTGCGGCCGCTTTCTACATGCCGCCAACCGGAAGTCCATGGAAAAGAAAAATTGATTGAATTTGCAGATGATATCAACCTAGCAGAAGTTGGCGAATCAAAGGAGGCAACTCAAATTAAAAATAGAGTTAGACAGGAGTGGGCAAAATAACAATGGCTAATGCAAATGGATTCAAGGTACTGCAAAAGCTAGGAAAACAAGTGCCCTATATAATCCATAAGTGCTGCTGAATGAGGAGGGATGTAGTTGCAGGAGACACTCAAGAGCCTTCATAGACTCAACACTTCCAACCAAGAGAGAACAGCAACCACAGCTGCGACATGGCCAAAACCAGGTGTCATGGTGGCTCAGTGGTTAGCACTGCTGTCTACGGCACCGAGGACCCAGGTTTGATCCTGGCCCACAGTCTGTGGAGTTTGCAAATTCTCCCCGTGTCTGCGTGGGTTTCACAAAGATATGCAGGTTAGGCGGATTGGCCACACTAAATTGCCCCTTAATTAGAAAAAAAAATTGGGAGGGGCGGCACGGTAGCACAGTGGTTAGCACCATTGCTTCACAGCGCCAGGGTCCCAAGTTCGATTCCTTCTTGCGTCACTATCTGTGCAGAGTCTGCACGTTCTTCCAGTGTCTGCTTGGTTTCCTCCGGGTTCTCCGGTTGTTAGTTTCCGGCTGTTGAGTAAAGATTCAAGAGTTCTGCTCCTTTTCACAAACACCTTTATTTTCCTTGAACAGACTCTGAACAAAACCACACCACATGCTAACAAGGGCCACCTGCAGCCTCTTCACATAGCAGTGTCAATTATTGTATACTTGACATCAATGAAACATCTAATTGGAATGTCTCTTTAACCCATTCCTTAACAACGGTTTCCTCTAACAAGTCCCGAAAGTCGTGCTTTTTAGGTGAGTTGAACATTGAATTCTCCGTGTGTACCCGAACAGGTGCTGGAATGTGGCGACTAGGGGATTTTCAGAGTAGCTTCAATGCAGTGTTAATGTAAGCCTACTCGTGACAATAAAGATTATTAATAAATTTTTTAAAAATACATGGCCAAAACAGTCAAATAGAAAATTATACAAATATTATAGCATGCTGGTTAGATTGCATTTGGAGAACCATGTCTAGTTTAGGTCAAGGAAAACAAGCACATCCGGCAATATGCTGGAGTCTAGAACTGAGATTGCATGTGACATCGTTGGGCATCTATGGGTGATTCAGTTGTAAATCTTATTCTTTGTAAGTGTATTGTGTTGCTTACAATGCCGTACTGAAGCGGAGTAATGATTTTTTAATAGATTTTTTTCAAGGATTTAATTAAAAGTAAATAATGTCGATTGATAAAGAATAGGTTCAAACTACTGAAAGGTAAATTTAGGACTGGCATTTTGAAAGGGGGGAGTGGGAGGAGAACAAATTTGTTCATTTTAAAATAATCAATCTCAGGCAGATAAGGGAAAGTTCTGGACTTCGTTTCCTCGTCAAGTAAACATAAACATACACAAAGTGAATGCCCTGAACAAAATATCATTCTTACCTCATAGCATTCACAATAATTCTTCAGACACCCTGATCTTTTACAGTTACATCCTTTGCTGTGCCGTCGATCAGATTCACCTTCCTTTCCTTTCCCAATCTTCGGTTTAAATGCTTCTGGATTTCTGTCAAGACATGCCTGGAAAGGAAAGATGATTTTAGGACATTTAGAGATCCAGATTTATAGTAAAAAGTCAAATTAACAAAAATAGTGCCATGCCCTTTTTATGTTTTGCGATCAAAAATGCTACACACCAACGCCACTAAAACATTGCAAGAATCTTTCGATATGGTATTGTGAGCAAGCACACAGCTAAAATACAGACTTCAACTAAACCAAGAGCTCAGACACAGCTGGGTTTGTGACATTATCCTACAACTGTCCTTGTTAATGCTTGGTTTAAATAAAAAAGTGGAGGGGGGGGGGAATGTTTTCATAACGGCAGAAAGTACCAAACCAAACCAGAGAACTACTTTGGCCTGCCATAGAGCTGCCCACTGTCTCGACCTTTACTTGCTTTTCTCAACAAATGCCTTACCATTCCATCTTCTGGAATCACAGAATTGTTATCGTGCAAAGGGTACCATTCAGCCCATCGTTTCTGCACTGGATTTTGGAATGAGCCATTCACCTAGCACTATTTACCTGCCTTCTCTGCACATTCTTCTTTTTTAGATAATTAATTCCCTTTTGAATGCCTGGACTGAACCTGCTGCCACCAGACTCTCAGGCAATGCACTCCAGATACTAACCACTCACTGTGAAAACGTTTGTGCTCTTTTCACCATTACCTCTTGCCAATTGTCTTAAATGTGTGCCCACTCATTTGTAATCCTTTCACAAATGGGAACAGTGTCTCTGTATCTATTCTGTCCAGACATTTCATGGTTTGGAATCCTTCTATATATCCTCTTGGCCTTCACTTCTCCAAGCACTTCGCTAATCGATCGCCATAACTGAAGTTTCTCATCCCTGGAACCATTCTCATGGATCTTTTTCACTCTCCCCAATGCCTTCACATGTTTCCAAATGTGACGCAATATTCCAGCGGAAGCCAAACTAATGTCTTGTACAGGTTCAACATAACCTCCTTGCTCCTGTATTCTATGACCCCATCAGTTAAGTCTAGAATACTGTATGCTTTATTTACCATTCTCCCACCTTCAATGACTTATGCACATATACATCAAGGTCTTTCTGTTCCAGTACCCCCTTTGGAGTTGTACCCTTTATATTATATTGTCTGTGTTCTTCCTCACAAAATTAATCACTTCACATTTTTCCACTTTGAACTTCATCTGCCACTCGTCCACCCATTCCACCAATTTGCTCACATCCTTTCAAAGTTCTACAATACCCTCCTCACAATTCACAATGCTTCCAAGTTGCGTACCACCCACAAATTTTGAATCTCTACATCAAGGTCTAGGTCATTAATATACATTGGGAAGAGCAAGGATCCCATCACCTGGAGAATTCCGCTATAATCATCTTCTAGTCCAAGAAACATCCATTAAGTACTACTCCTTTTCCTATCATTCAGCCAATATCCATGTTGCTGTTCTCCCTTTTATTCCATCGGCTATGATTTTGCTCATGTCTGTTGTACGGCACTGTATCAAATGCCTTTTGGAAGTCCATCCACACCACGACAACTGCGTTATCCTCATCAACCTTCTGTCACATCTTCAAAACTCTCCAGCACGTTAGTTAAACACAATTTTCCCTCAAGTCCATGTTGGCTTTCTTTCATTAACCCACATTTGTCCAAATGACTATTAACTTTATCTCAACATGAATTGTTTCTGCAAGTTTCCCCACTACTGAAGTTAAACTGATTGGCCTGTAGTAGCTGGGTTTACCTTTACACTGATTTTTTTTGAACAAGAGAGTAACATTTACAATTCACCAGTCGGCAGACACCACCCCCGGGTCAACTGGAAAATTATGGTTAGCGCCTCTACAATTTCAACTCTCAACCTTCCCTCAGTACCTTTGGACACATCTCATCCAGTCCAGGTGCCTCAACATTCAAGTCAAAAGGATCCAAGGCCACCTCATCATCAATTTTGGTTTGTTGTTGATAGGGGGATTGACATTGTATTTGTTACCGTTTATTGGTGGGGTGTAAATTCTGAAGAGAATGTGAAAATGGAGAATAAAAATATTTTTAAAAATATATGGTTGTGGTGGTGGTGTTATCATTGAAAAACATCTTAATAAAAATATTGTTTTAAGCTCACTGCTCCCTCAGACTCTTTCACCCCCTCAGACTCGCTCTTTAAACTCTGATTGGTCCCTCTCATATTCACTCTCCAAACTCTCACTACCGTCTCACTGCTCCCGCTCAATCTCGCTCCTTAAACTCGTGCTGCTGTTCTTAAAATTGAAATCTCATCCGTGCTTTATTTACAGAAAATGGATGCTAAAGTACATATGGGGCAAAGTATTTTGTAATAAAATATTTGTACATAGAAGATAAAGATGGATAATTACACGCTTGTTCACAATAGCACAAAACAATAATGCATAATGTTTGATCGATGGTTTATGTGGCATCAGCTTAATGTCGCTTGCTCAGCATTAAGGGCATTACAATCAACATCATCTTGTTTGGATGAGGAGAGGGAGCTTGTGGTGGGAAGAAGAAGAATTGCAACAGGAAAATCAGATAGCGTCAACACTTTGAATTACAATTCATTAACAAGTAATAGAAAGAACAAATTTATAGATGTAGAAGTGCGTCAGGTTTAGTAGTGAAGTCTCGACAGCCAAACAGCCTGCTCATTGCAAAAGCATGCATAAATGTTGTTCATCACCAATAATTAATTTGAAGGGCAATGGAGGCCAACACCTACTACTATACATGATTTTGTTTCAAAACCAGGGACATTTTGAAAGTGAAATAGGAGTTGAATCTCACTAAATGGATTTGAAGAGCAAAGCCAAACTAAACAGATCAACAAACCTCAATTTAGCTGAAGAAAGTTAGACAGTCCTATTTCAATACCACCCAATAGTAAGGTAGGAATCTGAATATTTCTTGGGATTTCTACTTTGCTTGTCATTTTAATTTCTCACCTCCCCCCCCAGCCGAACCGCTCTGTTCTTGGCCTCCTGCATTATTTAAATGTATCGCGACAGAAGTCAAACAGTCTGGACATCAGCAGGGCATAACAGAAGGCCACAGTAATACAGTACAGCTGCAAGCTCCACCCTCTGACATGCCCACCACTCTTGCACAGGATGCCTCAGGGTGACACACTTTGCAGCTCCTCGTATTCCTCTCTTTACATGTACTTCACATCCCCATCTGCCTACTCACATGCATCCTTAATTATTCATCATATCCAAATGTTGCCCCTCACTCCTCTGAACATAAGCTATTCCTACCACTCCCACTTCCCTGATTTCAGTCTTTGGAGGAGGGGTGATCACATAACTTGGCAAGAATCAGGAACATGGGTTTTATGGTTCTTTTGGGAGAAATGTTGGGCCTCCAGTGACTGGCACCTTGTCAGGCACTGGCAATGCACAGCCACCTGCTCCACTATGAATGCAGTCTGGCATCGTAAGTATGCAGATGCCAACAGCAAGCTGCTGTGAGAGGCTCAAGTGTTCACACATCAGGTTAGATCCAAAACCTTGGTTCTCATTTTCTCTCCCTATGAATTGGCACATGGCTGCTCAGAAGACAGCTAGAGCATTTAATGTGAGAAACCCTGTACCCTGTGTGGAGTAGAATAGTGCTTCCATGCTGCTCTGAGGCTGACAGCAGCAACGGGCAATTGAGGGTGGGTCAACGGCTGGTAGGGCAATGTGCCTTCCAGCTAGCTGGCACATACCTGCCAGTCAATGATAGCATTCTTGGATAGTATCAGTGCTGTGCAAAGTAGCCTGTCAACTTAAGCATTTCTGTACCTGTTCAGTGTTAACTGATCAAAACTTTCACAATTTGTCAGTTTCACTGAGGCAGCTCCTCCTGCTGTGCTCTCATTTCCTTCTGACTGCCAGATTGGAACACAAACTGATTCCCATTGAAAAAGAGGGATTTCACTGGTAACAGCTCTCTTAATTGGCTTTCTGAGACTGTTGGGTCAGGGGCCATCAGCACTCAACTTGCCCCAAGAAAAAGTGAGATGAGATGGGGAGGTGGGAACACATTGGGATACGTGCTTACTGTCTCTATTTTTCTAATTTTCTCTCTTTCCTCCACCCCCCTCACCCGCGCATCAGACCTAGTTTTTTTTTAATTTAAAGAACCCATTTTTTTTTCACCAATTAAGGGGTAATTTTAGCGTAGCCAATTTTCCTACCCTGCACATCTTGGGGTTGTAGGGGTAAAACCCCTGCAGACGCGGCGAGAATGTGCAAACCCAACACGGGCAGTATATATCTTCTGGTATGTAAAGGGTTAACAACTGTATCATAGTGCTAGACAACCACTAGATGGCAGCACCAGATCCATGTATAATAAGCTGAACTCAGGTTCTTCCCGCCTCTTCATATCAGGAGTGACTAGATAACAGAGTGTTAGAGAGATAGTTGGCACGTGTAGTTAAACATTATTTATACTTCTTATTTACCTAATTATCAGTTATAGTTGTAGAAGAGTGAACAACCTCCGATATTTATATTCATTATTCACTAAATGTTATTTGCTTAATTTGAAGACTGATAAGTTTTATTTTTTTTTTTAAAATAATTTTTATTGAATTTTTCAAGATACAAACATTTTAACCCCCCCTACATTTACATTTAAATTATAACAAAACAAAGTCAAACCCCCCTACTTAACAAGAAAAAGAAAAGAATCCCCCCCCCCCCCCCCTACCCGCGCATCCCCCCCCCCCCCCCCCGCCGGCGAACCGACAGTCAGACCAACTTATCATTTCTAGCAGCGTCCTCGGGCAGGCCTTGCCCGTGCCACCGCCGCTACCGTACTTCCTTCGTCGTTTTCCCCCCTCCCCCCCCCCTCCCTCCCTCCCGCCCTCCCCTCCCCTCCCGGGTTGCTGCTGTCATGGCCTCAGTTTCTATCTCTGATCCAAGAGGTCTAGGAAGGGTTGCCATCGCCTGGAAAACCCCTGCACCGACCCTCTCAGGGCGAATTTGATCCTTTCCAATTGGATGAAGTTTGCCATGTCGTTTAACCAGGTGTTAACACTCGGAGGCCTTTCGTCCCTCCACTGAATCAGGATCCTCCTCCGAGCCACCAAGGACGCAAAGGCTAATATTCCAGCCTCCCTCGCCTCCTGTACCCCCGGTTCCACCCCAACCCCGAAGATCGCAAGTCCCCATCCTGGCTTGACCCTGGACCCCACCACTCTCGACACCGTCCCTGCCACCCCCTTCCAGAACTCCTCCAGTGCCGGACATGCCCAAAACATATGTGCATGATTCGCAGGGCTTCCCGAACATCTAATACACCTGTCTTCACCCCCGAAAAACCGACTCATCCTTGTCCCCGTCATGTGGGCTCTATGCAGTACCTTAAATTGAATGAGACTCAGTCTCGCACATGACGACGACGAGTTGACCCTCTCTAGGGCGTCTGCCCATGTCCCGTCCTCTATCTGTTCCCCCAGCTCTAACTCCCACTTATCTTTCAGCTCCTCTACTGGTACCTCCTCCACCTCCTGCATAATCTTATAGATGTCCGAGATCTTCCCCTCCCCGACCCAGACCCCTGATAGCACCCTATCACTCACCCCCCTGTCGGGGAGCGCGGGGAACCCCGCTACCTGTCGTCTGGCAAATGCCTTCACTTGGAGGTACCTGAACGTGTTCCCCGGGGGGAGCCCAAATTTCTCCTCCAGCTCTCCCAGGCTCGCAAACCTCCCCTCTATAAACAAGTCCCTCAGTTGTCTAATACCCGCCCTCTGCCAGCTCTGGAATCCCCCTCCTGTGTTTCCCGGCGCAAATCTGTGGTTCCCTCTTAGTGGTGCCCCTATCAGACCTCCCACTTCCCCCCTGTGTCGCCTCCACTGCCCCCAGATCTTGAGGGTGGCCGCCACCACCGGGCTCGTGGTATACCTCGTGGGAGGGAGCGGCCATGGTGCCGTTACCAGTGCCCCTAAGCTTATGTTGCCGCAGGACGCCCTCTCCATGCGCTTCCAGGCTGCCCCCTCCCCTTCCATCATCCACTTTCGTACCATCGATGCATTTGCCGCCCAGTAATATCCGGAAAGGTTGGGTAACGCCAGCCCTCCACTATCCCTACTCCGCTCCAAAAAGACCCTTCTAACTCTCGGGGTGCCATGTGCCCACACATACCCCATGATACTACTCGTTACCTTCTTGAAAAAGGCCCTGGGGAGGAAGATGGGCAGACACTGGAACAAAAACAAGAACCTCGGGAGGACCGTCATTTTAACTGACTGCACCCTCCCTGCTAGCGACAGCGGCACCATGTCCCACCTCTTAAACTCCTCCTCCATCTGCTCCACCAGTCTGGAAAAGTTCAACTTGTGTAGGGTCCCCCAGTTCTTTGCCACCTGCACCCCCAAATACCTAAAACTTTTAACTGCTCTTTTGAAGGGGAGCCTCCCAATTCCCTCCCCTTGGTCTCCCGGGTGTATTACAAAGACCTCACTTTTCCCCAGATTTAATTTATATCCCGAAAAGTCCCCGAACTCCGCTAGTATCCCCATTACCTCCGGCATTCCCCCCTCCGGGTCTGCCACATACAACAACAAATCATCCGCATAGAGCGAGACCCGATGTTCCTCCCCTCCCCTTGTCAGTCCTCTCCACCCCCCTGAACCCCTCAGTGCCATCGCCAATGGCTCAATCGCTAATGCAAAGAGTAAGGGAGATAGGGGACATCCCTGCCTAGTACCTCGATGCAGCCCAAAATATTCTGACCTCCTCCCGTTTGTTACCACACTTGCCATCGGAGCTGAATAGAGCAGTTTTACCCACTTGATAAATCCCTCCCCAAACCCAAACCTTTCCAACGTCTCCCACAAGTATTCCCACTCCACCCTGTCAAATGCCTTCTCCGCGTCCAGCGCTACCACTATCTCCGCCTCCCCTTCCACTGCTGGCATCATAATCACATTTAACAATCTCCGAACATTTGTGTTAAGTTGGCGTCCCTTCACGAACCCCGTCTGGTCTTCATGGACTACCCCTGGCACACAGTCCTCTATCCTGGTTGCCAGGACCTTTGCTAACAGCTTGGCATCTACATTTAAGAGGGAGATAGGCCTGTAGGACCCGCACTGGACCGGGTCCTTGTCCCGCTTCAAAATCAAGGAGATCAGGGCCTGCGACATTGTTGGAGGCAGAGCCCCCCCCTCGCGCGCCTCATTGAAGGCTCGCACCAGCACTGGACCCACCAAGTCCACAAATTTCCTGTAAAACTCCACCGGGAACCCATCCGGCCCCGGCGCCTTCCCCGCCTGCATCTGGCCTATCCCTTTAATTAGCTCCTGCAGCTCTATCGGCGCCCCCAACCCTTCCACCAGCTCCTCCTGTACCTTTGGGAACCCCAATTTGTCGAGAAAGTTCTTCATTCCCCCTCTCCTCTTCGGCGGTTCAGACCTATACAATTCCCTATAGAAGTCCCTAAAGACCCTATTCACCTCTTGCCCCTTCTGCACTACATCCCCACCCCTCTCTCTCACTCCCCCAATCTCTCTGGCTGCATCTCGCTTACGAAGCTGGTGTGCCAGCATCCTGCTCGCCTTTTCCCCGTACTCATACGCCGCACCCTGCGCCCTTCTCCACTGCATTTCCGCCTTCCTAGTGGTCAGTAGGTCGAACCTGGCCTGCAAGCTACGCCGCTCCCTTAATAGCCCCTCCTCTGGCGCCGCCGCATATTTCCTATCTACTTCTAGGAGCTCCCCCACCAGCCTCTCCCTTTCCTGCCTCTCCTTCCTCTCTCTGTGCGCCCTTATGGAGATCAGCTCTCCTCTAATCACTGCTTTCAAGGCCTCCCAGACCGTCCCCACCTGCACCTCACCTGTGTCATTCGTACCCAGATAGTTCTCAATGCCCGTTCTCACCCTTCTGCACACCTCTTCGTCCGCCAACAGCCCTACATCCAGGCGCCACAACGGGCGTTGGTCCCGCGCCTCCCCCATGTCCACGTCCACCCAATGTGGTGCATGGTCCGATATCGCAATGGCCGAGTACTCCGTGTCCTGCACTCTCGGTATCAGCCCCCTGTTCAATACGAAAAAATCGATCCTAGAGTACACTCTGTGGACGTGGGAGAAAAAAGAATACTCCCTCGCCCTAGGCCTACCAAATCTCCATGGGTCTACCCCTCCCATCTGCTCCATGAACCCCCTTAACACCTCTGCCGCTGCCGGCCTCCTATTCGTCCTGGAACTCGATCTATCCAGCCCAGGGTCTAACACCGTATTAAAGTCCCCTCCCATGATCAGGCCCCCTGCCTCCAGTCCCGGGATGAGGCCCAGCAGGCGCCTCATAAAACCCGCGTCGTCCCAGTTCGGGGCATACACATTTACCAGTACCACACTCTCTCCCTGCAGCCTACCCCTCACCATCACGTACCTGCCCTCCTTGTCTGCCACCACCTCTGCCGCCACAAACGACACTCTCTTTCCCACCAAAATCGCCACCCCCCGGTTCTTGATATCCAAGCCTGAGTGGAACACCTGTCCCACCCACCCCCTTCTCAGGCGGACCTGATCTGCTACCCTCAAATGAGTCTCCTGCAGCATCGCTACATCAGCCTTCAGTCCCTTCAGGTGTGAGAAGACCCTTGATCTTTTGACCGGCCCATTCAGCCCCCTTACGTTCCACGTGATCAATCGGGTCGCAGAGCGACCCGTCCCTACTCCCTGTCGATTAGCCATGTCTTGTCCCTTGCTCGCCCCGGGTCATCCCTTCTTTTCTGACCCGCTTCCCATAGCGATGGCCCCCCCCCCCCCCCCACCCCCCCCCCGGCTCTCCCCTTCTCGTCCCTGGTCTTTCTAGCAGCAACCCGGTGTCCCCCCCCCAGTCCCCCCCCCCTTTCCCCCCCCCCCCCCCCCCCCCCCCCCCCTGGCTAGGACCCCTCCTAGCCGCGATGTACCCCACATCGTACTCCCGAGAGTCAGCTGGTCTCCGCTGACCCGGCTGCTCCTGCCACATTCCGACTCCTCCCGGTTCACCCCATCTGCGCCCGTGAAAGATCCCCTTAAAACCCCCGAGAAAGACCCGCATAATCAACCCGCTCCCCCCCGTCCCGTCTCCCCAACTTAACGATATAAATACAAATACCCAATGGCAACTAAATACATAAATACTTAACTACATACTTAAATAACAAAATAATTAACTAACTATCAACTAACCGCGTGCCCAACCATCACCCTCCATCAAACAGTATACATAACCGCAGATAACCATAACCCGAAAAGAAAAAAAAAGGAACCAAAAAACCCCCCCAAGCACCCAAAGAAAAAGGGTAAGAGAGGTAAATAACTAAGGGAAATTGGAAACGGGAAAAAACACCCCATAAGAAGCCAACGACCCACAATAGAGATTTCAACAGTACAAATATACAGAAACACCCAACAACTCGAAACCTTCAAAATATTCAGAAAAGTCAACCGTTCGAGAAAAAACACCCCAAACACTCCACGAAACTGTTACCCAGTTCCGACCTGGCCTGAAAAAGAAAAGGGCCACTTGCACAATCAAGAGTCCCCCGGCGGCTACGACCGCCGGTGCTCCCAGGTTTTAGTTCGTGTCCAACTTTTCCTCTTGTACAAAGGTCCAGGCCTCCTCTGGGGACTCGAAATAATGATGTTGGTCCTTGTAGGTGACCCACAAGCGCGCCGGTTGCAACATTCCAAATTTGATCTTTTTCGCGTGCAGCACCGCCTTTGTCCGGTTGTACCGGGCCCGCCGCTTTGCCACCTCCGCACTCCAGTCCTGGTACACCCTTACCGTCGAGTTCTGCCACTTGCTGCTTTTCTCCCTTTTAGCCCACCTCAGGACTTTCTCTCGATCACTTAGCCGCTGGAACCGCACCAGCACCACCCTCGGGGGCTCGTTTGCCCTAGGCCTCCTGGCCATGACCCGGTATGCCTCTTCCAATTCCAGGGGCGCCGGACCGGCCCCTTCCCCCATCAGGGAGCTCAACATCTCCGCCACATATCCCGGGAGATCCGACCCCTCCAGGCCTTCTTCCAGGCCCAGGATCCTCAAATTTTTCCTCCTCATCCGAGTGTCCAGCTCCTCGAAGCGGCTCTGCCACTTCATGTGGAGTGCCTCGTGCGCCTCCACCTTTGCCCCGATGACTGTGGCCTCCTCCTCCCTCGCGGCCATCTCCTGCTGCAGATCTTTAATCGACGCCTCTTGGATCGCCTGGGCTCCCACCAACCTGGTGGCCGTCGCGTTCATGGACTCTAAGAGTTCCACTTTCATCTCCGTGAAAAAACGGAGGAGAGCGGCCTGCTGCTCCTCCGCCCATTTCTTCCACTCCTCCGGTGCACCGCCGGCCGCCATTTTGATTTTCTTCCCCCGCTTTTTTTGGGGAGCTGCTGCCGTTTTTCTTGCCGCTCCACTCCGGGTACCGACCATAAAATCGGTCTAGTTCTCCTCAGGGGACCTTCCCCCACCGGGATTCGTTTTTTCAGCGCCGTTGGGGCCCTCCAATTGGCCCAAAAACACCTTTGTTGCAGGAGCTTCCAAATGTGCGGCTTAGCTAGTCATAGCCGCAACCGGAAGTCACTGATAAGTTTTATTGAAGTACAACCACCAGACCATTCTGGAAGTAAGCAAAAGAGTAACAACGTATTACAATCACTTAATATAACACTAACCGCTGGGCCACCGTGCCACCCTAGACCTAGTTTTAACTTTAAAATATTTACAAAAGATAATTTGCAATCAAATCATATTTTACAGAAGTGGAAAAAAACCTTTTGCAAAGTTGCCCGTTGTAAATAACTTGAACATGACAATTTCCTTTCTTTGAATTCCTTGAATAAACACGGAAAGCCAAATAAATCTTAACTTTTATTGTTTGAAAATTAAAGCTAAATTTTCTTTCAGGAGTTTCAGACAGGTGATTTCTCCAGAGGTCTTCAAATCAAGTTCACTAATTTGAATGGCTCATTTATAAATTTTTAAAAATTCTTGGGTGTTGGCACACTGGTGATACTGACATTTGTTGTCTATCCATAGATTTTTTGCATCCCGGAGTTGCTCGCTAGACCATTTCAGGAGTTTGACTATGTTTGCAAGAGGCTGGACTCACATATAGACCAAGCGTCAGGTTTCCTTATCAAAAAGGTGCTAGCTTTAATTGGATTGTTAAGGCATTACAACAATTTCCTCGTCACTTCTACAGAAATCAGTCTATTATTCAAAATGTAGTTACTTTTTAAAAGCAGGATTTAAATTTGAATACTACCATGGTGGGAACTGAATTATTGTGTCTTGGATAAGTCCAATCCTTCAAATTACTATTCCAATTATTTAACTATGCAACACTATTATTCTTCATATACAAAGACTGTCAGAATATTGCAGACAAATGTAATATGGAACTGCCATACACAAATGAACTAATCACATCAAATTGTTTTAAGTTTGAATTATTTCTCTCACAAAAGTTATAATATTTAATCAGCAGGTGCATAAGAGGATTCTGATTTTATTTAAAACATATCAAATGGCATGATTTATGAGAACAGATCTATGCGAGATGACAATGTTGTCACAAGTAATATGAACAAAATTGCAGCTAATGTATTAGATAAACAGTAAAAGCTTCAAAAATTAAGGTAGGCAAACAATATGGTGGATATTAAATCAATATTGTGCCTTACAGGAGAGTGAAGCAACCTTCAAAAACTTGTTGTCCTGAAACAGCAACTAATAATTTTATACATGAACAAGGGGCTTCAGGCAATAAAAGTTACATCAGCAAAAGCAGGAGCACGGCAAGGCTGACGAGGATAACGAGTGGTGACCTGAAGGCTGAGAGGAGCAGATGGAGATCAGAGATGGCATAAAAACCTAAGTCCAGAGTGGCAGATGGCATTCCAAAGAAAAAAAAAACAAAGTGCAACATCACAGCACACAAGTGATTGGATGGTGGGTGTTTATTTTGTTCCCTCTTAAACTAGGGCATTGGTTTAAGCTACAAGCCAGAAAAATCAAACATTTCAATTCGGGGCAAGTATAACAACAATTTCTGAGAAAACATTAACACGTATCAGATCTAAAGGCATTAATTAAAATGAATAGTTACAACAAGGTTGTAACTATTCAAGATTCTTAGATTCAAAAGAGTAGTTTTTTTATTTTTAGGGTCACAGATGGACAATTGAGACCTGTTGCTTGCAATTCCTGCACAAAGTGGGAAATTCAGGACACTTGATGTGTCTTGGGTAACGTGTATGATGCATCTCCAGCTGCTTGAGCACAGGTTCAGGGCTTGAGCTTAAGGGGCACCTGGGAGTGACTATACAGCATGAAAGTTACTGTATTTTATGTTCCTAGAGGTGCCACACCACAGGCAGTGTGTGTTCAGGATAGTAGTTGCGTAACCATCAGAAGAGTAGGAAGAGGTAATCGATGCTAGATCAATTACAGCATGCAAAAGGTGCTGAAAGAAAAGAATGTGTGAGAAAAATAGTGGAAAGGAGTGCGCA
Organism: Scyliorhinus canicula; assembly: GCF_902713615.1. Taxonomy (NCBI): domain Eukaryota; kingdom Metazoa; phylum Chordata; class Chondrichthyes; order Carcharhiniformes; family Scyliorhinidae; genus Scyliorhinus; species Scyliorhinus canicula. The sequence goes on from NC_052148.1 coordinate 167,280,734, forward strand.
AAATCATCTTCGAAGTACAATCAAAATTCACATTTGCAAAACATATCTAAATGGCGCCCTGTGCAAAAACCTTTGAATTTACTATGTACAGAGCCTCGGGAGAAAAAAAAGTTTCCGAAGCTGCATAAAGAGTAATTTCACTTTGGGATCATGAATTCAACCAAGAATGAGGGCATTCACTTTTTTATTTGAGTATTTTAACATCTTTTGGTTGGCACATCCCGTGCTCAGCTTTCAATGAAAAGGCCAATCTTACCACTGAATTTATTCTCCCTAAAGTAAATGTGCTAAATTCCTACAATACTACATAAACACGTTCATTGGTATTAGCTGGAAAAATATTTATCAGCATTTCTCTTTCGGGCCTCTGGTCTGTTGGTAACAAACACACTTGGCAATGCTGGATCATGACACCCAAGCCCTTAGTCAACCCCAAAATCGTAATAGCCTAGAAAATAAATTGAATGTCAATGGTATTTTTTTTGTTGGCACAATTCAAGGTTTTCCATACGCCCTTTGATACCTTACAGAAGTGGGCGCCACAGCAGCACAGTGGTTAGTACTGCTGTCTCACTGCACTAAAGACCCGGGTTCAATTCCAGCCTTGGGTGACTGTGTGGAGTTTGCAAATTCTCCCAGTGTCTGCGTGGGTTTCCTCCGGGTGCTCCGGTTTCCGTTTAGGTGGATTGGCCATGACAAATTGCCCCTTAAGTATCCAAAAACGAGTAGGATAAGTGAGGTTATGTGGACAAGGGCACGGGAGTGGGCCTAGGGAGAGTTCTCTTTCAGAGAGTTGGTTATAGATCCAATGACCTCCTTCTGCACTGGAGGGATTCTCTGGTTCTATGGAAGCATCTAATCGTTGTGTGAACTACTGAGCTACTGAGACATCACAACTGAGTCCAAACATCAGATCACATCACATCAGATCAGATCAGTCGTGATAGCAGAATAGCAGAGCGGACTCGCTGGGCTGAATGACAGAAAGGATCCCAGGATCAGTTCTCAGGATGCCCTGCACCTGCTAGGTAAAATACACTTTTGCATTCTAATCTAGAGGTGCAACTACAGATTCTCACCTTTATTGCTTTTAGACGTTCAGCTTCATGTTCCAGATTGTTGAAGCAGTTAGTACAATTACAGTTATTGCAAAATTCACCATTTGCAAAACAATCACAGTATCTAAAATAAAAATTGAAAGTGTATATGAATTGAAGATTAGTGATTTTCATTTATTAAAATTTCCACAACTACATTAAAAACAACAAGGAGTTAATCATTATCATATTGTAGCTTGAACAAGGTTGGTAAATAAACTCAGCTCATATTTTCTAAACACACTGTCATACAAATAAATCAGAGACGTAACAAAGGGGTTTTCAGCTTCTTTAGTTTTAAGAATTTTCTAAGCTGGTCCTGGAGAATGAGGCAGTGTGTCTGACACGATTTGCCATGCTGCCTGTATTGAGTGCAAATGTTCTGTGGCAACTTGCGTCAAATGTGCAAGATGAAAACATGATGTGATAGAGACTTGCATTTTCCCAAGCATTAATTTGATTAATCTGAAATCTCTTCTTCATATTCATCAAAATTTATTTGATAAAAAATAATTAACCATTTTGTTTTGTAAAACAAACATGCTTTAGGCGTAAGGTGCTATGCATACAAATCTGCTGTAAAGGACATTTTTATTCAGGATGTAGAGAATTTGTGGGGTGGGGAGGCATGGTGAGGGAAACAAGACAGATGTAGCAGATGAATCAAGTACGACCACTGCGAAATCATCAGGGATGCCAAAAGACAATGAGACCAAGCTAGAGTCACTGACGAGCATTACATACTCTCGTCGGTTGTGGCAAAGCTGAAACAACATTACGGGCTACAAAGCGAAGCCAAGCAGAATCTCCAGCAGCAGCGCACCCCTCCCCGATGAACTCAATGCAATCTTAAGCTTGGTTCGAGCAGGAAACCATCAAACCGCTGTTAACTGCACCAGCAGGCCCGGACACACCCATACCCATCGTCATAGCTTCCGGTCAGATCGGCCTTCTTGAAAGTGAACCCTCGGAAGGCAATGGGTTCGGACGGGATCCCTGGTCGTGCACTCGGGTCCTGCACACACCAGCTGGCAGATGGGTTCACTGATATCTTCAACTTCTCCCTACTCCCGTTCCAAGGACCCCATCTGCTTCAAGATGACCACCATCATACCGGTACCAAAGAACAACCAGGCAACGTGGCACAATGACTATCACCCAGTGGCCTTGACATCAATCGCAATGAAGTGTGAGAGGTTGGTCATGAGGAACATCAACACCATACTCCCAGAATGCCTCGATCCATTGCAATTCACATACCGCTGCAACCGGTCCACAGCAGACACTCATCCCTGGAGCATCTCAAACACAAGGACTCCTACATCAGACTCCTATTTATTGACTCCAGCTCTGCCTTCAACACCATAATCCCAGCCAAGCTCATATCAAAGCTCCAAAACATGGCTCCTCACTCTGCAACTGGATCCTCAACTTTCTGACCCATAGACCACAATCAGTAAGGATAAACAACAACACCTCCTCCATGATAATCCTCAATACCAGGGCCCCGCAAGGCTACGTACTTAGCCCCCTACTATACTCCCTATACACACACGACTGTGTGGCAAAATCTGGCTCCAACTCCATCTACAAGTTTGCTGACGGCATGACCAGAGTGGGTCGAATCCCGAATAACAACGAGTCAGAATACAGGAGGGAGATAGAATACAGAGAGATAGAGAAACTAGTGGAGTGGTGTAACGGCAACAATCTCTCCCTCAATGTCAGCAAAACTAAAGAGCTGGTCATTGACTTCAGGAAGCAAAGTATTGTACATACCCCATCAGCATCAACTGGACGGAGGTAGAGATGTTTGACAGCTTCAAATTCCTAGGTGTGCACATCAGCAAAAATCTGTCCTGGCCCACCCACGTCAACACTACGAACAATAAAGCACAACAGCACCTATACTTCCTCAGGGAACTAAGGAAATTTGGCATGTCCACATCGACACTTGCCAACTTTTACAGGTGCACCATAGAAAGCATCCCATCTGGCTGCATCACAGCCTGGTATGGCAACTGCTCGGCCCAAGACTGTAAGAAACTTCAGAGAGTCGTGAACACCGCCCAGTCCATCACACGAACCTCCTCCCATCCATTGACTGTCTACACATCCCGCTGCCTTGGGAAGGCAGGCAGCATAATCAAAGACCCCTCCCATCAGGCTTACTCACTCTTCCAACTTCTTCCATCGGGTAGGAGATACAAAAGTCTGAGAACACGCACGAGCAGACTCAAAAACCTCTTCTTCCGCACTGTTACCAGACTCCTAAATGGCCCTCTTATGGACTGATCTGATTTCTTCAGACATCTTCCCCGAGTAGTACTGCAAACCTGTATGCTTCACCCGATGCCTGTGTTTAAGTACTCACTTTGCGTATTTTACGTTTGCCCTATTGTGTATTTTCATTTCATGCTCATAATGATCGGTCTGAGCTGCACGCAGAACTACTTTTCCTGTACCTCGGTACACGTGACAATAAACAAATCCCAATCACGTTTGATGTCAATTCATAAACATTCATACGTTACTGAGAAGTTATGTAACTTTATGGCTAAACTGGGCTAGCCTAGAATCTTCAATCTTCTGCCTTTAATGCAGGCATTCTCGCCAAATCATTCACCTCTTATTCACTGAAAATGCCTGCAGCATGGTTCTTTCAGTTCAACGGTTGCAAAAATGAATGAACTGGTGTGCATCTTCTAGTCATTTGTCACCAATCCCGAGTTAATTCTATTAGGTACCACCATGTCTTGCTATCCCTCAGAAAAGTCATCCTTCAAAGGCATGAGCAATGATGCAAACATGGCATTGGAGACCACGGTATAACAGTCGGGGAAGGGAATTGAAGTACAAACCAATCATGCATTTATTCAAGATTTGGACCATTCATACAGCCATTTCAGTCATTATCTGCTCCTACATCAAATCTTCACACATCCCAACTCCTGTGACCCCGCAACTGCCAGTACTTTGGTTTTCCTCTCAAATATTTCCCACCTCCTCCAAGATCAATCTTTCACTTCCTTAATTCCCTCCCTACTTTCCATGGGTATTCATTCCATCCATAACAAAACTGTCACTAATCTCTCAAACACCATGCCCAAACTCATTTAAGTTCTCTTGAATAGCCAATTATTTTTCTTTTTCCAATTAAGGGGCAATTTAACGTGGTCAATCCACCTAACCTGCACATCTTTGGATTGTGGGGGTGAAACCCACGCAGACATGGGGAGGATGTGCAAATTCCACATGGTACAGTGACCCGGGGCCAGGATTCAAATCTGGGTCCTCAGCGCCGCAGTCCCAGTGCTAACCACTGCGCCACATGCTGCTCTTTAAGTTCTCTTTAAGGTACTATCACCCTCTTTCTAAATTATCAGTCTCCTCTTCAAAGTACATACTCTCGATCCCAATGTTCTTGCAAGGTCATCAATCTCCCTTTACTCTTCAATTCCTTCTTTAAATCGTGGTGTTACTTCGATGCTGGCCATCTTCTGCATGTTCCCATTTCACCCTACCATTAAATCGCTGATCCTTCAGCACCAGGCTCCAAGCTCTGGAATTCTTTCCATAAATCTCTGACTCTTCACCCCTTTCACTCCTGAAGATTGTCTTTAAAATCCATCCCAACCAAACTTCTCCTACATGCAAGCTTGAGCTGACTAATGGCAGGTAATATTCATAAGACAAGAAATTGGAGAGGAAATTTATACAGCCTGTCTAGTTTGCTCCACCATTCTACATGATCCTGGCTGATTTTGAGCTTCAACTACTTTCGCCGGCCATTCCCTATATCTCCTGATTCATGCACAAGAGCCAGGCAATAACCATCTCAAACAAAAGAGTGTTTTGCTAACTGTCATTCATCGGCATTACCATTGCTCGGTACCACACCAACATCCTGGGTGTCATCAGAATGCAATTGGCTGAAGCCATATAATTGCTGGTGCAACACAACAACGGCTGTGCATTCTGCAGTGAATAGCTTGCCTCCGACTTCTGAAAAGCTCTCCATCACCTATAAGACCCATCCAAAGTAATGGAATACTCTGCCTTCCAGAGCAAGGACAGAGATAAACCAAGAGTGAAAGTTTTAAACCGGGGAAGGCAAATTTTACAAAACTGAGAAGTAATTTGGCTGAGGTGGACAGGGCAAGACTGCTAAAGGATAAATCAATGCGAAGCACGATTAAGTGAGATTCTTAGGGTACAAAGCCAACACACCCTCTCCATTACTGCCAAATCTAGACCCCATGATTGTCTAGGAAAATACAGGGGAAGATTAAACAGAAAAAGAAAGCTGATAGTCACGAAAAGCTCAACACTGCCGATAGCCTAGATAGAGTAGAGAGGATAAAAAGTACAGGCATGAAGTAAAAAAAGGAAATAAGGAAGTCAAAGAGAGGGCATGAAAAAAAATATTAGCAAGCGAGATGAAGAAAAACCTAAAAATGTTTCACTTGTATATAAAGAGCAAGAGGATAGTTGAGGAAAAAGTGGGACCCCCCAGATGAAGGAAGAAACTGTGCTCCGAAATCTAGTGATTTGAAACAAATCTGTTGGATTTTCACTTTTCCAAGTCACTGATTTAGATTTTAAATAGTTAGCCTCAGCACTGATCTTTGTGGCACTCCCATAAGTTACACCATGCCATCCCAAAAGTGACCTGGTTATTCTCCGTTTCTATTAATTAACTGATCCTCAATCCATGCTGATATTTTAACCTCCTATTCCATGAATCTTAATCTTCCATACAACCGCTTATGTATCACCACATTAAATGCCTTCTGAAAATCCAAAATTGTAAATCCACAAGTCCCCCCTGATAATTAGAACCCCTGAAAAGCATCTCCCCAACAGGTCAGGATTTCTCAATTCTTAAATGGCCAGTATTCCAGGGGAGAATAAATAAATCTCTTCAAAACTTTTAAAGTGTATCAGCATTGACATTGACTGGGAGGAGCTTGCTGCCAATTGTTCAAAATGGCGACAAATTATCCATCAAGTTGCATCATGCTAAGAATTCAAACATTTTGATTAAGCAGAGTGGCAGCAGAGAAGACAAGGAGGCAAATCCTGCACTGCAGACCTCTCAACTTCGTGGGATGCCCTGCATTATGTGCCCAAAGATTTGTGGGCCGAAAATCGGCCTGTTCAGTCACAAAGACCTACAACAGAAACTCGCAATCCTGAGAATATATCATCCTTGAACAGAGGGACAGCAGATGATGGCAACAATGCCCCCAAACGCCAACAGGATATTGTCCCTGCCCAAGCATGCTGCAACTTCCTAAGTGGAGTTATCAAGACTGAGCAGTTTAGGAACAACATTCCCTATAAATGGCACAGCTGTACAACAGCCCAAAAGTTCCAAGCAGACTGCATGCCAGCAATGCAAAAAAATATAAAGGTACAGCAAACTTAAATGAATAGGCTAGGCACTACAAAAAGAATTAGAGGGAATATTGCTCAAGAATGTGCTTGAAAGCTCACAACTGCTTCACACTGGATCATTGCATCGACCAACAAGAGGAGACTATTTTATCAGTCTGGGTTGGAAGTAAAAGCAGATGTCAGGTGATACATCGGCAGTTCATCACCCACTCATTATAAGATAGAGCACTTTGAAACCTACAATATATTTCACAGTACATGATGTTGAGGCAAGGGTTGGGTGCATTGGAGTAAAACAATATGAAAATTGGACATCAGCATGTGGCAGCATGACTGAAAACATCTTACTTACAGCTTGAGGCACTGAGATTTTGTACAATTACAAGGTTTCCTAGGCCGTGATCCAGATTCTGATGCTGATGCCCTATGTAAAAGAGGAAGAGATGGAGACAAAGATGAGAGAGAAATCAAGTTATGTGAACACCTCAACCCATCTAGCAGAAGAGAACTCCATAGTCATTGAACCTTGTTTAGGCCACACTTCCATATGTACATAGTTCTGATTTATCATAAAATGAATATAGATACACTGGAGAGTGAAAAAAAGATTTACAAGGATGAGACCAGAACTCAGGAAGGAATGAACAGGCTGGGTCTCTTTTCTTGAAGAGAGAAAGCCAAAGGGTGGCCTTATAACAGTCTTTAAAATTGTGATAGCTTTTTAAAATAGAGAGAATGTTTCTACTTGGGGATAAGCAAAACCCATGGCCATCAAGATAGGAGAATCACCAAGACATCCATTAGGGAATTCAGACCATAAGACATAGGAGCAGAATTAGGCCACTTGGCCCATTGAGTCTGCTCCGCCATTCAATCATGGCTGATATTTTCTCTTCCCCATTCTCCTGCCTTCTTCCCATAACCCCTGATCCCCTTATTAATCAAGAACCTATCTATCTCTGTCTTTTTTTTTTAAATTTAAATTTAGATTACCCAATTATTTTTTCTATTAAGGGGCAATTTAGAGTGGCCAATCCACCTACTCTGCACATTTTTGGGTTGTGGGGGCGAAACCCACGCAGACACGGGGAGAATGTGCAAACTCCACACGGACAGTGACCCAGAGCCGGGATCGAACCTGGGACCTCGGCGCCGTGAGGCAGTTGTGCTAACCACTAGGCCACCATGCTGCCCTATCTATCTCTGTCTTAAAGACACTCAGTAATTTGGCCTCCACAGCCTTTTGCGGCAAAGAGTTCCACAGATTCACCACTCTCGGGCTGAAGAAATTCCTCCTCATCTGTTTTAAAGGATCATCCCTTTAGTCCGAGATTGTGTCCTCTGGTTCTCGTATTTCCTACAAGTGGAAACACCCTCTCAGCACCCACTCTATCCAGGCCTCGCAGTATCTTGTAAGTTTCAATAAGATCCCCTCTCATCCTTCTACACTCAAAAAAAGAGTACAGACCCAGAGTCCTCAAACATTCCTCATATGACAAGTTGTTCATTCCAGGAATCATTCTTGTGAACCTCCTCTGGACCCTTTCCAAGGCCAGCACATCCTTCCTTAGATATGGGGCCCAAAACTGCTAACAATACTCCAAATGTGGTCTGACCAGAGCCTTATACAGCCTCAGAAGTACATCCCTGGTCTTGTATTCTAGCCCGCTTGACATGAATAATAACATTGCATTTGCCTTCTTAACTGCCGAATGAACCTGCACATTAACCTTAAGAGAATCGTGAACAAGGACTCCCAAGTCCCTTTGTACTTCTGCTTTCCGAAGTATTTCCCCATTTAGAAAATAGTCTATGCCTAAATTCCTCCTTCCAAAATGCATAACCTCATACTTTTCCACATTGTATTTCATTTGTCACTTCATTGCCCATTCTCCTAGCTTGCCCAAGTCCTTCTGCAGCCTCCTTGCTTCTTCAATACTACCTGTCCCTCTACAGATCTTTGTATCATCTGTAAACTTAGCAACAGTGCCTTCATTACCGTCTTCCAGATCATTAATGTATATTATCAAAAGTTGTGGTCCCAGCACAGACCCCTGAGGCACACCACACTTGTTTTACAGAGTGGCAAGACTGTAGAATTTGTTACCACAGGGAGAGGGAGACGTGAGTAAGGCTAAATATGCATGAGGCAAAGGAAATAGGGGGTGAGGGAATGCTGATATAACCTCAGACTAATTAAGACTGGGAGGTGGCGCGAATGGAGCATAAATGCCGACATGGACTGGTTGGGCTGAATTGCCTGTATACCGTGTATGCAATTCTATGTAACTCTGCAAATATTGTATGTGCTAACGTTGAGATATTTTTAAAAACTTACCCATTGATTGGTAGTTTTGCTTGAGTCTGAATATTGGATGTTGCAGAAAACCCATTGTTACTGGATATTGAAACATACGAGGTCTGCTGCAACTAATGAAAGCAAAAATTAAATAGCTTGTTGCAAATTTTGTCACTCGGCATATCCATTTACGAACATTCATATGTGGCATAATAGTTTTAAAAACTACTCCAAACTCAGTTAGCTGACCAAACATAGTATCTATGAAGATTAACTTCAACACACTTGAAGAAAAAATGAAATACTTCACAGCTTTCTCCCCCAAGTATTTGTAATACTGGGCATCTTCATGTATCAATTAAAATAACTATTCAGCTACTGTAAAGCTCACAGTGATCCCCATTCAGTCATCTTCTGACCCGATTTATCTTCCACGAGCAGTCAATAGGTAGTGGTGGGCAACCTGAATATTGTTTCCTTTCCATAAACAGGGGCATCAATACTATTTGTTGCCTCACAACTGTTCTCTTTGCCGAGATCAGCAGTGAAATCTTTTGGGTTTCGATCAACATTAGACAGAGCACTTATAAGTTTGGGGATCAGGGCACATTGACTTACATGACTTAAATAATAGGGAGACTGGAACCCTGATCCAGCTGATGAATGAAATTTGTCTATTAAAATGAAAAAATTATCAATTTATCTTGTGCTTTTCATGGTCTTAGAATATCCAACAGCACTTTAAGGTCAATGAAATACTTTAGAAATGTAGTAATGAGGAAATGCTATAACCAATTTGCACGAAGCAAGATCTCACAAAGGTGGGCGGGGGCATGGCATTGCAGAATAAGGATAGGGAATCTAATATACGGGCAGTCAGGAGGTTTTTGGGGGGGGGGGGGGGGGGGGGGGGGGGGAGTTGGGTATGTTATTGTGATGTTGTACCGCTCTGTTGTTTAAAATGTTTAAATGTTAAAATTATAAATGCTTCAATACAATGTTTTCTTAAAAAAACTCATGGCATGGGATCTTTTACATAAGTGGGGCAGGCAGCATTCGGTTTAAAGTTTAATTTCAAAGAGGGCATTTGTGCGGTACTGAAGGAGTGCTGTACGGCTGTAATCAGCCAGGATTTTGGTCAAGTCTTTGGGGTGAAGATTGAAACCACAACTTTCTGATTCAGATGCAAGAATGTTACCGCTGAATTACTTCTTGACACTTGTAACACCTGAGCTGTTCAACTATTATATATACTGATGATTGAAGAGTTATAAGATGAGAGTTTAGATGTGCAATGGCAATTTCTAAAAATACTGTTCTATAGATTGAATTTAACTTATCCTCAAGCTTAAATGAGATCAGTAATTTTATGTAAAAATGGAACATTACAAGTGCAATTCTTCACCAAAACTGATGAAGCATCTTGACTGAAATATTTTCTTCACAGATGCTGATGATAAGTATGATGCCATTTCATTGTTTCAGATTTGCTGGGGTTTTTTGTTTTAAAACTCATTTTCTTTCCTGAAATAAAGACATTTGCACAGACAAAAACTGAAAATTCTATAATCATCAGGTGCAATCAATGGCATGATGATATTCTAATTGAAATGTGTTGATTCTCACAGCATGACAACCAGTGCTTAGTGCATGAACAAACAGCTCACACTGTTTTCAAGGCAAGAACCAGCATCAGCTAGGAGCAAAAGCCATTCTACTAATCACAGATACTCAATACCAGGAAAAAATGTAAATAATTAGTGAATCATGATTACAAATATAGACTACGACTGCTTTTATACCACACACACAAAACCAATGCACCTGTCATTTGGACATGGCCCTCAGCAAACCTCAGTAGGTTTAATTCTCTGTTGCAGCAGACCCCATGATGTCATGGAATTCAACAGTGCTAAATCGTGCATAGTATAAGAGCAGCTTTGAGATTCCAAATCAAAAAACTGAAGTTATATGGATCCTACAAATATAAAAACTTAACTTAAATTCTGAAAATCCAAACAAAGTAATTCTTCCACTTACCTGTGTAACGTATTGAGCTGGGACTACTGCATAGCCCATGCTGCCAGTTCCTGGTGCTGGTGCCAGAACAGTGCCTGGTGGGAGATTTGTTAAATTAGGCTGGATCTGTGGCAGTGCAGTTGCAGGCATAATGAGTCTTTGTTGGGGCTGGCTGGTGGTAACTATTTGTGTAGTGCTGCCAATGGGTTTAGGAATCACCTAAAGCCAGAATGTTTAAAAAAAAGTTGTGTTTAAAGATTGAATATTAGCCACTGTGAAATCGAAAGTTACATTTGGTGTGTACACAATCAAACTCAACGGCATTTTTCTTTAAATCAACAGTTTGTTTAACCCAGGTTTGAACTCTTTCATGTGGATGTCAAAATCTTTGTCAGGGTGCAGAAAAGATGTATTAGAATGATCAGGGATGAAAAGTTTCCATTACATGGAGAAACTGGGGTAATTTTCCTCAGAGCAGAGGAGGAGGAGACAGATTTCTGGGAGATGTTCAAAATCATGAAGGCTTTAATGGAGTAAATAAGGAAACTTGCGACCAGAGGCAAAAGAATAATAACTGGAGGATACTATGAATAAAAAATTGTCATACTTTAGTTTGTATTTTTTTTTAAGTATTACTAAAACCTCTGTTAGAATGCACACAGACAGTATGTCTGCTTGAGCTGCGATTAAAAGTAAGATAATCCGTGACTTTTGCAAGGGAAGTGTGTTGCTAATAGATATTAAAAGTCATTTTACTTGTTTGCAGATAGACAGCTAATGGAGTGGCACAACAAATTGAGCTTGGCCAAACAAATCATAGAAACATAGAAAATAGGAGCGGGAGAAGGCCATTCGGCCCTTTGAGTCTGCTCCACCATTTATTCTGATCATGGCTGATGAGCCGAATCCCCACTTCCCCCCCCCATGTCCTATGGAAATCAAAGCACATCTTGGAACAAGTGACCAAAGAATGCTATGCTTTGAGTGCAGCTGGTGTAGCTAATGGGAGGGACCAATTCTGTCTGGACAGGGCTCAAAGCCGAGCAGGTTTTCAGCTTGGTCCTTAACAAAGACTCTGCTTTAAGATAAGTAAACCAGGTTAATTTTAAGAGCGTAGTATTTGAAATATATGGATCACCTAATTGGAATGAGGAGGCAGGTTTCAGGAAGTTAAAATGTTATACCTGCTAACTTTAAAGCTATTTTTTGTTGCTCATGTGCTTAATTCTGTGTTCAAATTAAAGTTTGTTTTAATATAAAAGCTGTCTATTGGGCTGTGTAATCACTCCTGTGCTCTAGTAACATTTCCTCTCAATTGGGGTTCTAATCTGGGATCTTAACCAAAAATTGGGGTTCTGGTTCAGACCATAGCAACAAAGATTTAAAATGATTGACAAAAGAACAAGAGATGAAAGGTACATGGAACAGATAGACCTCTGAAACGTAGTACTGGTATTGGGATGTTTAAATGACAGTTCAGATGTTAACCTAAATTGACCTATGTTGTATTGCGCTTATAAATGCTGGGTCAAACAAAAGTGGCACCATTTTACTAAACCTCATGAACATTAAACCAGTGAACTGTTACTGGAATGGCAGTTTATCAGTGACATGGCTGACAGCACTAGATGTAAAGACATACCGCGTAATGACTTTTGACTTATTACTCACATTTTTTATGCTCTGTGCTGGTGCAATTGGAACAGACATTCGAACTTGTGGATTCAATACTACTGTCTTCGCTGTTCAAAAGAGACAAAAAGTGTTACAGAAGAGGGCAAGGTGGAAATTTTACTTTGAACATATTATAACTTGATGCACCACTGCCACTTTCTCATATATTGCTCAGAATATAATTTATATTAACTGGCAATATATAGAGTAAAAACAACTTTGGTAGTTTTGGAAAACATACTATGAAAACAGCTTGAAGTTCAGCACTCAAAGGATTTTAAAACATTTTTTTAAGTGTAAAGTTGCTCTACTTCTTCAACAGAAGCTGTGTAAATAAAATCACAGATTTAAAATCCTGTTCAACTGTGATTGCAGAGCATTTGTAATAATTTCTCATACTTCCATTTGCAAAGTGTAGATGAGATGATCCATACTTCCCTTTCCATACAAATCTATAGGATCTTCATTGCACCATCCACCTGCCACTTAAATGAATTCAGATCTTGTCTACTTATCTTGTCCTTGCCCAATTTAATTTCACATGTGCTCAGGAATAACTTATTAAAATTCATTTAGCATCTTCCACATTTCTAGGAAGGTCTCCTATTATTCACCCTTTACAGAATCGAACGACTGACCTTTCATGTGACATAATTTTGACAGATGAATCAGCCTCGTTGGCCTTGACAATGCTTTCCAGGGCTTGTTTTTCAATGGCCAAAATTAATGCAGTACTCAAAATGTGGCCTGATCAGAGCAGTACATGCCAGCCCAGTTATATGTTTCATTTTATATATTTGGCAACATAGCTCAGCATTCACAAATTTAAAAGTGTGGCATGTAGATAGGAATTTGAAGGTTAGAAAATGGAAAATAACACATCCTTTTTGGACTGAAACAATATAGGTTGAGGACTTGGGTTTGATCCCAGCCCTGGGTCACTGTCCATGTGGAGTTTGCACAACCCCCGCGTCTGCGTGGGTCGGACCCCCACAACTCCAAAGATGAGCAGGTAAGTGGATTGGCCACGCTAAAATGCTCCTTAAATGGGAAAAATAAATTAATGGAGTACTCTAAATTTAAAAAAAATAAAGGATAGAGGTGTCAGTGCTAAAAATCAATGCAATTTTATGGACTGGATCATTGTTGTCCAAAATCAATATTTTAGGTTTGTGTGATGAATTTGAATAACTGCCAAACAACCTTGCTGACTAAAAATAAACTTTGACAATTGTGCATCCAGATTAAATATTGTAGAAAATCTTTAAAAATTTAAATGTAACTATTTTAAAACATTTTCTTTTTCATCTGTCATCCTTCTATTTTGTTTTCTGTACCTTATTTGACGTTATATTAAATACTCTAGTACATCCCTTTTCAGACTTTGTGCAGCACATTAATGATTCTTCAATCTGGTTGGTTAAGGAGATACACATTCACTCGCCCTGTTCACACAGGTCACAGGCCCCTGTAGAGGGTGCAGTGCTGAAATGTCCATCTTATATAGCAAATTCCCGAGCTGATGAGTTAACTTTGAGTGCTGTCAGAAGACATGTGAAGTGAACAACATGATGACTTCACCAAGGGCAATCAAGTAGATGTAGGAATAAGGCAATGAGGGGTACCTGAGGCAACAGTGCAAAGTCAGAAAGTGTTCTATCTAGAAATATCCTGTCTAAATCAATTTTTTTTTTTTAAATTTAGAGTACCCAATTATTTTTTCCAATTAAGGGGCAATTTAGCGTGGCCAATCCACCTACTCTGCACATCTTTTGGGTTGTGGGGGTGAGACCCACGGGGACACGGGGAGAATGTGCAAACTCCTCACGGACAGTGACCCAGAGCCGGGATCGAACCTGGGACCTCAGCGCCGTAGGCAGCAATGCTAACCACTGTGCCACCGTGTTGTCTAAATCAAATTGATGTGAATGAACCAAGCAGGGATTTCTACTTGAGGTGGGCAGTGAGACTGAGATGGTGTCAGCATTAAGACGACAGAGAGGTAAAAGTCAAGGGATAACGTGCTCTGGTCATAAGGGATGACATGTGAGACTTGAATTAGGATTATTTCAATGAGTGACTGGGCAATGTAGAGAATATTGATATTCAGATTTGACTGAATTTTCCCTTGTGATTTTATCTTTCAAGGAATGGCAGCTCGGATATTGGTTTTCCTGCTTCAAAAGTTTGAACAGATGGCTGAGCTCTCTGAATAACTTAAAATACTGAAATGCATTCAGTTTTCAAAATTTTATTGACACAACTGTGCAATGTCTCATATGAATGCTTCAAGACTAAATTAAAAACCCTACTAATGGATTCAGCTCAGCAGCAGTTATTGATACAACTATCAAGGTGACTGTTGAGTTTGTTCGGATTGTCAGTTTTATGACCACCTAACAACGTTTCTTTTATTTAAAAGTGTTTTTTGACTGTTTTAATGACCGTTTATCTTTACACATTTATGAGCATCTCAAAATTATATGGCTCAAAGGTTCTGTACATAAGCGATACTTGCTGAGTGAAAATAGGTAGGTTGGCGCATGGGCATGCAGTTGGGGGGAAAGCAGTTGAGGGGCGAAAGGATAGGGATGAGGGTTAGACATTCTCACTCATCCACAGACTGGACCCAATGGTCCAGTAAAAGGAGGCAGGCCTTCCAATCTGGCTGTAATCCATCAATATCAGTTTCCTTTTTGAGCTGGTTCTCAAAAGGTGCAGACCCAACTCCAGCCCAAGAATTGGGTAATTCAAATAAAGAAAAAAAAAGGGCCACTAAATCGTAGAATCGAATCCCTAAAACACAGAAGGAAGCCATTCGGCCTATCGGGTCTGCACCGACCTTTTTGGATGAGCTACTGTCCACCCTGTCCTACCCCGTAAACCCACAAGCCTAACCTACCCATCAAGCAGCAATTTAGCGTGGCCAAATCACCTAATCCACACATCTTTGGACTGGGTGGGAGGAAACCAGAGCACACGGAGGAATGCTACCCAGACAATGGGAGAACATACAAAGTCCACACAGAGTGACCCAAAGCAGGGATTGAACCCATGTCCCTGGTGCTGCGAAGCAGCAGTGCTAACCACTGTGCAACCATGATTTTAGAGGAAACATTTACTCTTCACCTAAAACTACTCCTGGTAGGCTTACCATTAACCTTTCCCTCCAAACTTTGTAGCTGTTATAATTACTGGTTGGAAACCTTTTGTTCTTAATACAGACACCAACCAAGTCAAAGATCAGGAAATTGACATCTCAGAAATACTTTAATATTGATTATTAAACACCATGACGCCAAAGAAATTCCAAAAAGTAAATTTTCTTGAATCAAACCTTGTGATAAGGATTGTGCGTTGGTACTGGAGCTGACCGCCTGAGGGGAGCCGCTGGCTGTCGTTGCAGTAACTAGGCGTACATAATGAAACTTGCTGCCTGGTACTTGAATCTGCTGAACGTTGGGCGGTGTCAGAGGAATAATGGTTTTGAACTGGGTGGCATTCATTGTTCCCATAGTTAGTGTTTGGGCAGCTGGTTTCATCGTCTGCTCAGGAAGTCCATACATAATATTAATTAAAAACAGGCCTGAATTCTCAAACTAACAAAGCAAAGCATAACCTGAAAACATTTAAAGCGGATTATTTACCAAGCCAGTTAAAAAACAAGACTCAAAAATCGTACTTGTGCAATTCAATACATTTTATTCTCTGGTTGAGCTTTAAAATGGGTTTTACCTTTAAAGTAGCATTTTATTTTAGTACCTGCAGACCTCTTGCGGCATTGCTTCTAGTAATTCAGAAAATAGCCCATTAACAAGGATGTTGCTAAAGTTTGGCAGAGAAAGCATTGCAGAAAATGACAGGAAAATGCACATAATATGCAAAGCTTTTAATATATAACCAGTCAACCTCCCGTGCCAATGTATATGGCAAAGGAGACTACTGCAGCATTTAGGTGAAATGAAAGTAAAGGATTGGGGGAACATTTGGACCATGAATTTATGTAATACATTAACATGATTTGTAGTTGCTGATAAACGGAATGGTGAGAGCAGAAATCAGATTCCACAGCATCAATGTTGGTCCCATTATAAACATGAATGTATTATGAATATAGAAATTTATGACGAGCAGAAGCTAATGCAAGTAACTAAAATGGCAATGGGAATTAAGCTTTGACATACAGGAAGTGCACACAGAACATGTTCTTTAATACATTACAGATTGCAGGAGTTTACAAACTTTTGTTTACGACAGTCACCCAGAATTGCAGTTAATGTGCATAGAATACAATGTTGATGTTTGGGTTTAGGAGTACAAGTAATTGATCCATTAAGATCGCTCTTCTCAGAAAATCGCTGTTGTGGCTTCTACCAAATTTATATAAAAATTGATAGCAAGTTATGGTCAATCCATGGCAGTCATATTTCCATTATTAACATGCATCATATTTTCCACTACTAACATGCATTTATAGAGTGATTTCAATACAGTGAAAATCCGAACGTATTTCAAAAATTAGAAATTGACAGATGGGAGAGTAGGCCAAAAGCATGGTTGAAAATCTCAGTTTTGAGGAGGTTTTTAAGGATTGGGACAGTAAAGGCTCTCAGGAATCCAGCAAAACAAAAATAGAAAGCAGCACAAACAACAAGATAAAGGCCCGGTTATGATCTAAAGAATAGGGCTGAAGTGCCTGACGGTAAAAACCCACTGAGCACCAATTTCCAAAATTGTAATTTACTGACAAAATATCTTTGTAGCCCAGAAAACTAAAAGTTATAACAGAATGCATAGCTTCAGGTTCCAGTTTAGAGAACATCTCTTAAATGTGAGTTTAGCTAAAAGTTTTAGTTTACAAGACTCTTCCTTGCATAAAATACTGTAATATTTAAAAGAAAAAAACTGATTTGATTAAATCAGCTTTACAACAGATTAGACTGCAATGACATAGTAGAATGCAGCTTAAATTGTGCCACTTCTAAATACTGGAGTGTTGGTAGAAATCAAAAAACATGGACGCACAGCGTAAGCTACAAAATAAATTCATAATTTTAGTGTTGCTGCAAGATCAAATAAAGGGCGTTTTCTGTGAGGCACATGGAGTCTTGTTGCTTGTCCCTCCTCTGTTGCACATCCCTCCATCTGAAGTTGCAGTCAGCAACTGGATAGTTTGACCAGCAAAGTCAATGTTTGAACATGAATACAGCTCTGTTCATCTTGTACTCCTTTTATCCTGGTGGACATTTCATATTGACTTTTCAAGGGAGATATGCCCTGCGCTACGTCCCTGGAGAATCCTGACTGGTGTTTTGACATGAGGAGCAAAGATAAATTGCAGAGATTCCTCATTTGGCCATGGCAGTCTGGGGTGGGACCCAATTTGCAGTGACATTGTTGCTGGTGAGCGCACCTTTGCCTTGGTCTGTGTGCATCTAGATGATGGCCGCTTTAGAGAATGTTGTTCTTGTTGCTTGGACGCTGGCATGGTGAAGGAACGTGAAGGAACTTTGTTGGAATTGAGATATCCTGAGGAATGTTCATTGATCCTGTCTCGGCATCCTCAAGCAAAATAGATGGTGCCACTATACTGCAATTCTTCCATAATCCTGGATGTAACCCTCTTGTGATTATGTTGTTCATTATTTAACATCTTCTCTCCTGCAAGGGCATGCGAGCTCTAAGCATGAGGTGAGTGTTGTTAGCTATCTAGTTCTAGCAAAAATCATATTGAATCGATGTAAAATGTGGTCAGTGCAGTTTTACTTATTTTTGTCATAGTATTATAATCCTCGTAGCTGTGGGAGGGGAGTGCCTTTTAGACACTCCTTATCTTGTTTATAATGAAGATGAGTGGAGCAAAGGTGGAGTGGAGTGATGGGTTGATGGCGGTTACTAGGGTTAGTTAAATCCTCACTGAGATTGAGGATAGTTCCCCAGTTAGAGTAACGGGTTTTTTTTTGGTTGCATTAAATTTAAGGATCTAAGTATTTTTCCTTCGATGGCCTGCACAGATTATGTATCCTGGGGAAGCTGGGTTCCTTCGGACTCTTCTTTGAGGTTGGAGTTTTCCAGGTAGCAACAACCAATATCAGAACTCAGGTAACCAACTGAATTAGAAATAGCAGTATTGGGATCAAAGGAAATTAAAGGCACCTGGGATCAATGGTGGAGAACATTTAATTGTCCAAGAATCCAGTCCCCGCCAGTGCTAGACTTTCATAGTCTGCTGAGGCTGTGGTCAGAGGTCTACAGCACAGAAAAGGCCCTTTGGCCCAACCCATCTGTGGTGTTGTTATCCTTGACACAGCAGACCATGTTGGCTCCATTTTTAAAAGTTAATACATTTAGAAAGTTGTTTTGCACATTTCAAAATAGGTACAGAAGCCCAATTGCACGACCTTGATGCTATGAAAGGTCATTTCTGAAAAAGTCCTGCTGACTGAAAATCTGATATATTACAAGAATTAAACATTAAACAGCAAGCAGTCACATCCACTTCCAAGAATTGCGCTTTCCCCTTTCAAATCAGGGCAGTTTTGAAATCAGGAAAAACAAAAGCTCAGTGAGAAAATATGCCCAAAGAGGTTAAGAATAGTATTAGCTTAAAAAAAAACAGGTTTATATTGAAAAGAATGGCATGAGTCTGAGGATTGGGAGTGCTTTAGAAGCCAGCAAAAGGTTGATTTTTTTTTGGGGGGGGGGGGGGGGGGGGGGAGAGAGGGAGAAGAGAGAAGGGGGAGGAGGAGGAGGAATGAGCCAAGAGCAGCAAGGAAATATGTACTGCAGAATCTCATGAGACTGAAATGAGACAAGTCAACAGCACCTGATGGCCTGGATCAGTGGTGGGCAACCTACAGCCCGGGGGCCACATGCAGCCCTTTCGGGTTCTATGTGCGGTCCACAAGACATTTTGTTAACTGATGCCCATGCGCAGAGTTGTCGCATTCTGCTGGTTTCCAATCCACGTATCATTTTCCTGCCGATATAACTTAAGTGATACACATGTAAAGCAAGGACACATTAAGTGAGGTGCATGCTGAGTGCACACAATATTAATAACTGTGCAAGCCGTGTGCTTCTTCTGCAGCTAATCATGTGTAAATATTTGTTTTGTTTTTACCACTTGAAGTTGATGAGTTCTATTAATATAAGATCAAGCATTTTCTATTACTTCTGAAATATCTAGTATTAAACATATTTGATCTTATTCATGGGGTCATAGTTAGTGAACATACTCAGATTTTAATCTCGCGGCCAACTGAGATCAAGGAGGGCCGCTCACACAGCCCACTCACAAGCTGAGGTTGCCTACCACTAGCCTACATCCTAGTGGTCTAAAAGATTTGGCTGCAGACAGTGGTTGCGCTGGCTGACTGTCCAAAATTCCTTTGACTCTGGAACAATACTAGCAGATTGGAAGTTAGCAAATGTAACACTGCTCTTCAAGAGATGAAGAAAAGAGAAAGCAGGAAATTACAGGCCAGCTAACCCCATTTCAGTCATCGGGAAGGCACTGGAATCTATTAATAAGGAAGTCATAACAGTGCACTTAGAAAAGTATAGTACGAATAGAACAAGTCAACCTGTCTTTATAAAAGAGAAATCGTGTTTGACAAATTTAGAGTTTTTTTGAGGCTGTAACAGATAGGGTAGATAAAGAGGAGTCAGTAAATGTAAATTTGATTTCCTAAAAGCATTCGATGAGGCGGCTACACAAAAAGTTAACACACAAGGTAAGAGCTCATGGAGTTGGGCTGATATATCAGCATAGATACAAGGTTGGTTAATTGACAGGAAGCAGACAGTAGGCAGAAATGGGTTATTTTCAGGTTGGCAGGTTGTGACAAGTGGAGTATCACTAGGTTCAGTGCTTCAGCTCAGCTATTTTCAAACAACATTAATGCTTTTGCTACATTGTTCTCTGTCTCTTGGCCAAGTCTGTTGACGATACAAAGCTAGGTGGAAATGCAAGCTATAAGGAGTTCACAAAGAGGCTGGAAGATGATAGGTGAGTGGGCAACAAGGTGGCAGGTGGCATATAATGTGGGGAAGTCTGAGGGTATTCACTTTGGTCGCAAATAGAAAAGCAGATTTTTTTAAAACGACAGGAAATTTGAGTAAACAAAAGCAAAACAGTGGATGTTGAAAATCTGAAATGAAACAAAATATGTTGCAAATAGTCAGCAGGTCTGGCAGCGTCTGTGGAGAGAAAGTTAATATTTTAGGCTTTTCAGGCTGACATGACCTTTCTTCACAATTGAAGATATTTAGAAATGCAAGAGATTTTAAGCCTGTGGAAGGTGGGGACATGGAAGAAGGGGCAGGGTTTGTGACTGAGTGGACAGCAGGAGATATTAAATAACAAAATACTACATGTTGCAATAGCCAAACGGGGTGGTAGTGGATGTAGTAAATAAACAAATGTTGTGCCCAAATTACTACATTGGCTACATAGCAGCTGTCTGAATATAATATGAATGGATAAAGAAAGATAAGACTGACCCATCAAATCAAAAAAACATACACAAGATGAAGGCAGATGTTATGCGTGCTCTAGGAACAGCACCTTATCTTTCAACTTCCGGACTCAATATTGAGTACAACAACGTTAGATAATAACTTCTGCCTTCATCTTGTTCCATGTGTTTTTTCCCTTTAACTATGACGGAAGACAATCTGCCACCATTGCCTCATCATATGACTCTACACACAACTCCATACACACAGAAATGTAGTTAACTCCCAAGTGCCCTTCAATGGCCTAGGACACTACAGTACTCAGTTGAATCAAACCAGTTACACAGCAAAATCGTGCGAAAGAGAGAGAGAGAGAGAGCTTGAGAGCTAACCTTATTTGGAGACTTCAGTGGCGAGATAGCAATCTTGTTGGCAGTCTGTTGTGCTGCAGAGGTGAGATTGGAGACACTAGCACCACCTTCAGAAATGGTGATAGTGTTTGGGGTAATTCCAAGTGAATTCTGAGGAAGAACTCTACCTGCAAAATATCACAAAACATAAGTAAATAGATTTGAATACCTGTATGCACTTTCTATACAATAAAGTAACTTTTTTTAAAAATCTGTAAATCATAGAGAACACTGGTAGAATGACCTGTTATAAGGCTCTTGTGGACTGGTTTGGCAATGATGAATTTTGTGATCATTGGTCCAGCAGAAGTGGGTGTGCACTTCTTGGCAATCTGTAAAATACATAAACTTCTGTAAATAGAAAAACAATAATCTTTAAGATGTCCTAAAGGTTTTTTTTTGCCGGCTTTAGTTGCCCTACTGGGCAATTGTGAGATAGGAGGGGATATGTAACGGTACATACGGGAGGAACAATATTTGGATGGAGACAAGCCAGATGGACCAGAGCAGTCTGCATCTTCTCCCCGTGGTTGCGTAGGTTTCCTCCGGGTACTCTGGTTTCCTCCCGCAAATTCCAAAAACAACCTGCCTGTTAGGTGAATTGGACATACTGAATTCTCCCTCTGTGTACCCGAACAAGGGCTGGAGTGTGGCGACTAGGGGATTTTCACAGGAGCTATTACAGTGTTAATGCAAGTCTACTTGTGAGAATAATAAAAGATAATAATAACTTCCTCATGGCACTGGACACTTGGGACAGACCCCCCCCCCAGTTCAAGAATGCAAAGAGTTTTGATTGACATTTTGTTGACTTGCTGCTTGCGCATTCATAATTACAGAACTTTCAGGTCCGACTGAAGTATGTTGGTCTCAACACCAAACAAACTTTTCATACTTACAAAATGGGTAATGAGGAGTGATAGAGATTATAATGCAATTGCAGTGAATATATGAGAACCCTCGTTGTTCATCACCAGAATGAGTGTTTTTTGGATGCTATTATCTCATTGCATTGTCTCTAACATTAACCTCCTCAGCCGATAACAGACTCAATTCAAACCGTAAGATAAAGGCAAATTACTGCACATGCTGGAATCTGAAACAGAAACATAAAATTCTGGACCATAGCAGCAGGTCTGACAGCAATTGTGTGGCTGGGGCTGAGGGGTGGGGGCGGGGCAAGAGGAGGGCCGGGGAAGGGGGGCAAACGAGGAATATGTGAAGGACAGCGTGAGCATAGAGCCAATGGCCACTCCTCCCTGACGAGCAGAGACTGACCACCATCATGATCCTGGAGATGGACAGCAATGCAGCCAGGGACAAGATAACCTGGCATCATCTCCTGTCACCTGCAGCTCATATCAGCAATGTTGAAGAGCTCAACAGGGTGCTGGGAAGGTGGTGCACGACAAGATTAGGAAGAGGAGAGAGTTGGGGGGGAGCGAGAGCGAGAGCGAGAGCGAGAGCGAGAGACGGCGACACTTGTGAATGGAGGAACTGGATCAGCATGTGAGAGACAGAATCTGTGATTGGAAGAGCAGCTCCTCACAGATTCTCTCTCCTGAACTCACTGTTCCTCCACACAAAACATCCTGGGGAGGGGAACCTTAATTGAATTCTTTTGTCCATCAATAATTTTTCAGGGCTATATACATATATTATATGGGGCAGTATTCTCTGCAAATAGGGCTATGTCCCCACACCGGCGGAAAAACAAACTGGCGGCAACAGCCCCCCAAGGTGAGGAATTCTCACCTTTCTAGGGGGCTAGGTGGACGCCGGAGGGGTTGGCGGTGCTCCAAGCATGCGCGGACCGGCCGGTGTGATCTCGCACATGCGCGGGGGTTCTCTTCACCGCGCCAGCTCCGGATAATATGGCAGAGTCCAACAGGGAGACGGCGCGGAGGAAAGAAGGCACCCCACAGAATCAGCCCACCCGCAAATCGGTAGGCCCGGATTACGGGCCAGGCTACCGTGGGGGCCCCGCCCAGGGTCAGATCATCATCACCCCCCCCAGGCCCATTCTCCACCTTGGCCATGAGGTTTATGATGAATTCGGCTATTACCTGTGCATTGTGCGATTAATGTAGGAATTTCAGATATAGTGTATGCATTTGGTGCAGAAAGGGTTCGAAGCCTGCATTAGTATGTGATGGCCGTTTTTAAAAAATCCTGGTTTGAAATGCAGTAGGCTTTTTGGAGACAGATGCATTTAAAGCTGCGTAAAAGTTGGGTTAAAAGAATTTTGTTCATATGAAGGTTCTCTGGGCAGGCTGGGTTCCATCCCGGCCCTGGGTCACTGTCCGTGTGGAGTTTGCATATTCTACCGTGTCTGCGTGGATCTCACCTCCACAACCCAAAGCTGATCGGTGGATTGGTCATGCTAAATTGCCCCTTAATTGGAAAAAAAAAGAATTGGGTACTCTAAATTTATTTTTGTTCATAATGAAGGTTCCCTGGGGAGTAGATAATTAGAGACTGTGTGTTTGACCGTTGTAAGATGATGTAGTTAATTGGAGGGGTTGAAGCAGTCAGGTCTTGAATTTCAGGGTTTCAGTTCAGATCTATCTGAACAGGTTAGCTTCTTTTCTCAATGCAGTTCAGTTAAACAGATTTTACCTGTGAACTGAACTGCAGTTTCTGAAAAGGCAGACAGATTAAACAGTTGTTTGACACAGGCAAGAATCTGCAAGCTGTTTTCTGAAGGATCTCTTGCTCTCTAAAAATAGTTAACCC